>NC_083690.1:11249285-11873928 GCF_033118175.1 Dama dama
ATCCCTGCAAGGGCATGGCGGGAATAGAACAATAGTGACTTTGAACCTGCCAAGTTAGCTGGGAGTTAAGGAGTCCCAAGCTTGGCTTTTTTTTTTTTTCCCCCTTCTGAAGTCTCTACTGAAATTGAACCTTCTGGCCTCATTTTTGCAAAGCCAGAGCCAACCCCAGGCCTAGCAGGTTTCTGATGAGGGCGAGCCAGGGACTAGGTATCAGGAGGTCGAGGTCTCTGCCCCAGAGCTGCTGTGTGACGCTGGGCAAGTCATTGCGCTTTCTGTGCTTTTTGACCCATGGAGGGCCTGTGCGATGTCAGCCCTCAGGTTGTCAGAAATGAGAACCTTTAGTGCTTCAGCAGTTAGCAGGTGACACATGAACACCAAACAGGAGCCCTGGCAAGACAGTGGCGCGAGGAGCCCAGAGTGGTACTTGAGCTTGGTTGGGGGGACGTATGCTTGGTCACCCTGGCAAGTTTCTTTGGGTCCTATTTCTCTGTTAATTTCTATAATGAACAGTGAGGTGGTTGAGTATGTGTGTGCATGTGTGTGTTTGTGTGTTTCTGGAGCAGGGAGTGGGAGAGGAATGGGAAGGCTGAGCCACTGG
The DNA here is from genome assembly GCF_033118175.1 of Dama dama. Classification (NCBI taxonomy): domain Eukaryota; kingdom Metazoa; phylum Chordata; class Mammalia; order Artiodactyla; family Cervidae; genus Dama; species Dama dama. Next base: position 11,249,884 of record NC_083690.1, read on the forward strand.
GGTACAGAGGTATGGGGACACCACCTTTTCCAATGGGCTTAAGGAGAAAGATTGGAGGTCAGTTTAGACAAATCCTCTGGAAAGCAACTTCCCAGAAAGAAGAAAAAAAATTCTGAATTCAATCTTGTGCTAGCCAGTGAATAGTAATAAAAAAAGCAAAGGAAGGGGTACCACAAATACTCAGCACATATGCACTGTGTCATTGCCAGGCACTGCTGGCCTCTTGGAATTCTGCTCCAAAGCCAGCCAACAGCATGCAGTCCTTCCCATATCTCCTAGGTAACCAGCAAGGGCATCCTTTTCCTCCTCTCCATAACCTTCTTTCTAAGGCCTTCTTATCATCCCCTGCCCCTCTTTTTATCATCTGGCCTCGCCGTGATGGCTGGAACATTGACCGCAGAGGGCAACTGAGAAAATCCTTGCATTTGTCAAGTCAAAGACTGTTGGGAGGTCAGGCCTGCCATTTCCCTGAAAAGCACTTCATTTACCAAATATTAATCAGATTAGAATGCCCATCACCCTGGGAAGTTGATGAATTATGGCTGTTATTTAAAAAAAAAAAAAAAATCCACAGTGACAGAGTACTGGGAAAGCTTAGGGATTTGGCCAGAGTTGTCACATCAGGGGACAGAGGTTGACGTCCTTGGATCCTGAGAGTCCGCAGGCCTCTCCTGCTCATTTAGCAATTTGCACAACCATTACTGCCTTCGAGCCCCAGAACGCTTCATCCTCCCAAAGCGAAACCCTACCCACTAAACATCTCCCTGTTCTCCCTCCCTCCTGCCCCTGACAGCTTCTACCCTGCTTCCTGGCTCGATGCGTTTGACCACTCTAGGTGCCTCATATAAGTGGAATCAATACAGTGTTTGTCTTTTTGAGACTGGCTTCTTTCACTGAGCATCAGGTACTCAAGATTCATCCGTGTTATAACATGTGGCAGGATTTTCTTCCTTTTTAAGGCTGAACGATATTTCATTTTTTGAATAGACTCCATTTGGCTCATCCTTTCTTTTTTAAATTTCATGTATTTTAATTGGAGGATAATTACTTTACAGCATTGTGATGGTTTTTGCCATACATCAGTATGAATCGGCTACAGGCACACTTGTGTCCCGTCCCTCCTGAAACCCCCCTCCCCACCCCATCCCCCCAGGTTGTCGCAGAGCCCCGACCTGCATCATCCATCAAACTCCCAGGGCTCTCCATTTTACATATGGTCATGTATATGCCCCAGTGCTCTTCTCTCAGGTCATCCCTCCCTCTCCTTCTCTTACTGAGTCCAAAAGTCTGTTCTTTCTGTCTCCTCGCTGCCCTGCACATCAGTACCCTCTTTCTAGGTTCCATATATATGCGTTAATATATGATATTGGTCTTCCTCTTTCTGCCTTACTTCACTTGATGGACATCTGGCCTGGGTTGGTTCCACCTTTTGGCTGCTGTGCATATGGGTATGCAGATACTGTTTTGCTGTGGAGATTTTTGTGGAAATGATAGAGGCCAAGCAGGGTCCGGCTGGGGCTTGCCAAAGCTAGAGGAGCTGGACACTTGAGTTCTTGCTCCCAGCCTGGCAGCTTCACATCCTTCCACTCCCAGAGGCCCGAAATTCAGTTGTGTGAGCAGTCCCGCCACTGCCAGGCTGGATACTGGAGCCTTCAGGCTTGTGGGCCACGGTGCCGGCCACAGAAACCAAAAGCACACAGATGCTGGTTTACACCACACAGGTAGTTTGGGAAGAGGAACCCCCCTCCTGACCCCTCTGGCCTTGGTTCCCTTTCCATAAGCTGCAGAGAGTCCATTAGACCAGTGCTGGCCTGACGGTGGGGTGTGGGGATGGCTTTGGGTAGGACAGAGAGGGAGCCTTGAAGACTGTGATGAGAGGATTCTTGCCGGGAACTCAGCTCCGGGGGGTGGGGTGCGGGAGCCTCATGGTTGGTGTGTGCCTTTGACCTCCTCATGTTCTCCAGTCTCCCCTTTTCGTGTGTACAACAGGCCGCGGCATTTTTTGTTTATTCATCATGTGTGTTTTTCACAGTTGCTCTCTATTGATACTGGTTTTATACTGATAGTGGTAATTCCTAAAAATGTTTTATTTGAAAATAATTTCAAATTTATAAAAAGTGAAAAAAAAACAAAAATTGTGTAAAGAACACTTGTTTAGCCACTTTCATATTTTAACATCTTATACCCCGTTTGCTTTCCTTTCTGCATTTTCTCTCCCTCTCCACACTGTCTGTCTGTCTGTCTGTCTTACTGTCTCTCACACACATACACACTCCTTTTTTTCTGGGTAGATTGCATCCAGCACACCCCTTCCATCCTAAACTCATCAGCCTGCTTTTGCTAAGCACAGGGCATTGTTTGTTGGGACCACAATACAGTAACCACCTTTGTAATGGTTTCCTCCTATCCACGTTCCAGGTTATCCGTTGGCGTAATGATATCCTTTGTATCATATTTCCTCCCTCCAGGACAGAATCCAGTCCAGGGTCAGATCGTACCTTGAATTACCATGTCCCTTTACCCTCCTTTACTCTAGATATTTTCACAGTCTATCTTTTTCTTTTCCAACTTTGACATTTTTGAAGAATACAGACTCTCCTCCACCTTTGCTTTAATAGAAGATTCCTCATTCTGTCTTTGATGTTTCTTTGTGATTAGGTTGAGGTTAAGCATTCTTGGCTGGGGTCTGGCACAGGTGACATGTCCTTCCCAGGGTTTCACTTCTGGAGGCACATGATGCCCTTCTTTCCTTCATGGGTGATGTTAATTTTGGCCAACAGATTAAGGTGTGGCCCAGCTTCTCCATTGAATCACTTTTTCTTTTAGCAGCTAATTTGCAATCCATGGGAAACACTTGGAGATAATGCAGATGCCCTGTGCCTCATTGAAATGTGCACGTCCTGCACACATCCCCTTCCTGTTGGTGGGGATATAAGTTGGGGCAACCACTATGGAAAATCTTATGGAGGTGCCTCTAAAATGTTAAAATAGAGTTATCATACGAACCAGCAATCCCACTCCTGGGCATGTATTCAGAAAAGATGAAAACTCTAATTGGGAAAAGATACAGGCATCCCAATGTTCATAGCAGCACTGTTTACAACATTCAAGTCATGGAAGCAACCTAAGTGTCCACTGATAGATGAATGGATAAAGAAGGTGTGATGTATGTACACAATGGAATATATTACTCAGCCATAAAAATGAATGAAGTAATGCCATTTGCAGCAACATGGATGGACCTAGAGATTATCAGACTAAGAGAAAGACAAATATCGTACAATGTCACTTGTATGTAGAATGTAAAAAAATGTATACAAATGAATTTACAAAACAGACTCACAAGTAGGGGGAGGGATAAATTAGGAGTTTGGGATTAGTAGACACACAGTATTATATAAAATAGATAAGGAACAAGGACCTACTGTATAGCACAGGGAACTATATTACTGTCTTGTAGTAACCTATAATGGAAAAGAATCTGCAAAAGAATATGTATATGTTCAGGAATATATTTTATATGTATACACACACACACACACACACACACATATATATATATAAATGAATCACCTTGCTCTTTACCTGAAACTTACACAATATTGTCAGTTAAATAGCATTAAATAAAATTCCCCTTAGATGTGGTGTTCATTGGTGATCCTTGCTGACCCAGTCTTTATCAAGATGGTGGTAGAAGGTTGGTTTTCCAGTGTCAGTGCTTGGTATTCCACTTTAGGCAAGATTCCTGCCTTCTTCCCATTCATTCATTTATTTATGTATCCATTCTTGGCACCAACTCAGGGATTCCAGTTGTTTAGTGGTTTGTATTTCAGTACTGTAGTAATTGGATGCTCAAATTGTCCCAGATTTGACCCTTGAGAACCCTTTCAGGCTGGCTGCTGTATCTTTGTGATCTGCCTGCTTCACTTTTTTTAAAGCCTTTTTGTAATGACACTTTCTGCCATAACAAGGTATTCCAGGCTCATTTCCCACCAGCTCTGCTCTCCCTCGTGGTGAATCTCTCTGAGAAGCCCTGGTCCCTTTCGGCAGTCAGTGGTTGAATGGTTTTCACAGGCCAAGGTCTGGGCACCAGACGTGCTTGTGACTGCGTGGGGTGTCTTGCTATTTGAACCCTTCAGTGAACAGAGCTAGGAAATGCATGCAGGTGTGTATACAAAATGCACGTTACCAACATCTCCAATGCCAGTTCGTCCCAGGAGGGTTCTTTCTTGACTTGCCCCACTCGATTTGATGTCTCTTCCTTTACAGTGAGAGGCTGGCTCCTAATGACATCAAAATATTTACTATTTGTTCAACCCTATAATGCGTCTTTATGAAGTCTCAGAATTATTTGATGAATAAAGAGTTGTTTGCAGTTCCCTGCCCCCTCCCCCAAATACTTCACCTGTCCCTAAGCTGCAGGTATAGAGTCAAGTTTTGTGTCATAAACTACCTGGGTTTATCTCTCTTTCCTTTCTCTTCCCACTTCAGAATAGGTATGGTGTTCATTTGAAATATATTTTGTATATTAGTCTTGCTCCTTTTTTTTTAGTTAAAGCTTCGCCCTTCCCATTTTTATTGATTTAATTTCTCTCTCTTCAAAAAAAAATACTTTGGAACATTAACCAACTCAAAACTATGCAAAAGCGTTTGTTCAAGGAAATATCCTTCTTCCCACATACCTTCCATCCTGTTCCCCTCCCTCTAGTAGATAACAAAGGTATTGCTTTCTGGAATATCCTTCCTGTGTTTGTTTGTGTGAGAAGAACCAGAGGTACGCATGCTTTGTTGTTTTCCCTTCTGTCTTACACTCAGAGTGTAGGCCACCCTGTATGCTCCTTGGCCCTTGGCGCTCTCCGCGTGGCCCTGTCTCCGGAAGTCACTCCATGTCAGCTCACAGCGACCTTCCTCCCTCCTTTCCCAGCTGTACCATGAGCGCCATAGTCGATTCAACCGGTCTTCATGCTCGGACTTTCAGGTAGTTTCCAGTGTTTTGCAATCACCAGTAATACCATGGTGAATGCCCTTGTGCCTGTGCATTTTCATATCCTTGGAGGTGTATCTTCCAAATAAATTCCTGCAAGTGGGATTGCTCAACTAAAGGATATAGGAGTGATTTAAAGTACTTTGAAAATGTATTTAAGTAAAAAAAAGAAAAAACGGTGAGAGTTCAAATCAAATGATTAATAATAAGTAGTTCAGGCAACACAGAGACATGGCAGAAATGGTAAAGGCAGGCCCACGACTGAAGTTTGAACAGAGCTGGACTAGGGCTTCCCTGGTGGCTCAAGTGGTAAAGAATCCACCTGCCAATGCAGGAGACACGGGAGACTTGGGTTTGATCCCTGGGTCGGGAAGATCCCCTGGAGGAAGAAATGGCAACCCACTCCAGTATCTTTGCCTGGGAAATCCCATGGACAGAGGAGCCTGGCGGACTGGAGTCTGTGGGGTCACAAAGAGTCAGACATGGCCGAGCATGCACGCACAGAGCACAGAGGACTAGGGTTAGAGTGTCAGTCCCTTAACCTCTGAAACAGAAACCTGGTGGGGGAAGTGGGGACTCCTGGTGTAATAACTGAGGTTCAGATGGAGCGCCCTGGGAATTCAGTGTCAGCGCGTGGGTCCTGGCCTCAGTGTAATCAGAGAAGATCTGTCCATGTGAGCCCGCTGGTCTGCTTGCCCTGGTGGCAGCAGCCTGGTGCACGTACCCTGGGAGGGGAGTGAGGCCGCACCGAGGCAGGCATGGTGTCAGCAGAGAGATGGGGCAGCGGGGGCCCAGAAGGCTGTGCGGAACCATGCCGGGCGTCCTGATGCAGCATAAACAGGGGTGCCCTTTGACCCTCCATCACCAAGGCCCGATCCTCGTCAGCATCCACTTTTGAAGATGGCTGTAGAATCTGTTTTGGAACAGTGAGAATCTGGCGAGACCCTCTCCTCAAAAACCTGTTAGCCACTCCTCTCAGGCCCACCTGGCACTTTGCATACAGTTTCTGGGAGCTGGCAGACCTGGGTAAGAATCACTGGTTTCAAGAGTTTAAAGGAAGGGGGAAGACCTGCTTGGTATTGGAAGAACTGTTGTATATTTTACCTAGAAAACTACGTGAAGCAGCTCATCCTACACTTATGCCTGCTGGAGGAGGTGGGGGGGCGGCGTGGGAGGTATTGGGGTGCAGCCGTGAGAACCAGGGTGACACAGCCAAGGTTCGGAAGCCTCGTTGTATGTGGAGAGGCCGTGATGGGCCTGATTCTGCACCAGGAGTGACCTGGGAAGCAGGAGGAGGGGGGCAGGCTTGGCTTCCAGTGCGGATTTTGCAGCTGTGTGAAGAGTTACTATAGGACTTCCCTAATGATCCAGTGGTTAAGACTCTGCGCTTCCACTGCAGGGAGCATGAGTTTGATCCCTAGTCAGGGAAATACCACATACTGTATGGTGCAGCCAAAAAAAAAAAAAAAAAGAGTCATTCTACTTCTGGGTTTCTGTTTCCTCATATTCAGTCTCTAGGACCAAACTAGTGGTTTTCAGGCCATTTTCTGGGAAGCTGCAGAATTCCCGAAAAGAGTTTCATGGGCCTCTGTGGAGGGCATGAGGGGACCTGTGGTCAGAGACATTTGGGCACCCACCCACCCTGTCCCTGGAGCAGCCCTGTGCTCATCTCTTACTGTGGGGCTACCCTGGGAAATTGTTGTTCAGAATCGGTGTGCACCTGCTAACACAGTTTGGTGAGCACTAGACTGACTTACCTTCAGCCTCACCTCTGCTCCAGAACTCTCAAGAGTGTCCAGCCAGATTAAAAAGCCAAAAAGGAACAACTACATCACAGCAGATGGAGGCACGAGGGCTTGGTCCTGTAACCTTGGGGAGTCTTCGGAGCTGAGTTCCTGCCTTGTCAGCCTATCAGGCCAGGAGGAAGGGGGCCTCGCAGCAGCGTGGGAAGCAGGTCAAAGGTCACAGGGCAGAAGCCAGAGGCTGGCACCATTGTCTCACTTGGTAGTCTTCAGATGACATGTCCCAGCAGTAAACACAAATATGTAATTCAACATGCATCTCCCCAGTATATATATACATTTATTATGAACTGTACGTATTTGTATTAATGTACAAATGTTAGTATATCATAACATGAACAAAATAGATATTTATAAAGATAATAATTAAAAATAAAGAGGTTTTGCCTAGTGAATCATCTTGCATACCCACTGGGATGTCTGCACCCCACTTTGGAGAAGATGAGAGTTGTTGGGAGGCTCCTGAAGGAGGCTAGTGGAGGGAGTATGGGAGACAGAAGCAAATGGTGCTTCTCAGATGGCAGCGCCTCCTGCCCTCTGCTGTGGCCGCAGGCAACATGCACTGCGGTTTACTCAGTAGCTTTTGGCGAATTGACTCAGTGGTTTTGTCTTAAATTTAGCTTCATCCTAAGCAGTAGCATCCACAAAACAGACTTTTTGTGCAGTTAGAATTTTCTTCTAATGCATGTTAAAATAAACACAAAACTGTGCAAACACATGGCACTTAAAAATTGCGTGTCAGCCCCCACCTGTGTGATGGGGCTGACCACCGTGGGGGACTCTGATCTGTGTTGTCTGACTTCAGACCATGCTGGGAGGGAGGGGCCTGGTGAGAGCAACCCCCTCCCCTAGGTCCAGGCCAGTTGTTGGCATTGGGGAATGCAGTCCTCCCAGCCAGAGGACAGTCGCAAGCACAGTCACACTTAACAGTCCCAGAAGGGAGGCCAGGATGCAACCCACCCCCATGAGGACACTGCACACAGGTGGATCGCAGGTTAGAGGTGCTCTACACATCACAGCTGCTGAGCGTCATTGCCAGCCCTGCCTGGCCCTAGGCAGACTCATCAGACATGGTCCACTCCAGAGATTTGTATTGAGCATTTGCCTTATGCCAGGCCCTGGACTAGACACTGCAATTCTGGTGGAGAACAAGACAGATACGGCAGCGTCTCTCATGAAGCCCACGTCCTAGGGTGGGGAAGGCAGACAGGAAACAAGCAAACCAATAAATATAGAATGTAAAATCCAGGTGCGGGTTTCTCCCGAAATCTGAAAGTAGAGACCTTTTGTAAGAGAAGATGGTGTAAAGCCAGAATGCAGGTCCTTTAGGACACACCTTGCTAACAGACGCTCAGAGTAAATGGACATAAGGCACCAGCACAGCTCAAAGCTACAGCAGCTCGACGCTGAGGTGCTAACTAACTCTGCTTCCCAGGAAGGAAGCTTCCATTCTTGGGGTGCACACTGCCTCTGTAATGACTGTTGCAACACCAACGCTAAATGCTATTTCTGCTTTTCTCCTATTTTTGTAAAAGGGAAAGTCCTTTTCAGGTTTCTTTCGATTAGCAAAAAACAGATAGTAATACAGGTCTTTCCATAAAAGCCAAGTGACCTAAAAGCAAAACTTCAAAAAGTGGGGATACCTGTAGTTATAAATACCATAAAGTAAAATCAAGAGGAGGGGGGGAGGGGACATCTCTGTGGAAGAATTCCAAGTAATTTATGTAGCTGTCCTCCCTCAAGGAGACAGAACATAGCTCTATAATGCTTAAGTGTGAGCTGTGCTTAATGACTTGCTTCCGAAGGGTGTGGGATGCAAGGAGGAGGAAAAGTCACTTTCCGGTGGAGGACCCTGACCAGCTTTCCCTTGGCTGAGTGATGCAGATGACCATCCCCCAGCATAAGTCATGTCGATAGCCTGTGCCCTTGATAGGATGTGATGAGACAGCACTTCCTCTCTGTGGTCTTTCTCCCAGAAACCCATAAGCCCAGTCTAATATTCGGAAGAATGTCGCTCAAACCCAGATTGAGAGGCATCCTAAAAATACCCGACCAGACTTCTCAATCCATAAGGTCATCCAGAGGAAGGGAGGTCTGAGGAACTGTTGCAGCCAAGAGGAGCCTAAGATGTGACAGCTGGATATAATGTGGTTATCCAGGCTGGGGCCCTGGAACTGAACAAGGATACTGGGGAGAAATGAGGGAAATCTGAATGAAGTGTGGAGTTGAGTTCATAATAAATTGGAGAGGTAGAGGGAAAACCGATGGGGAGGGTGTCTGAGAAGACGTCCCTGAGATGGTGGCATTAGAGTTGAGCCTCGAGTGACGTGATTGAGTGGTGCCTGGGGAGGGAAGACTTGGGTGAGAGCGTTCCAGGCAGAGTAAACAGCCGTGTAAAGGCCCTGGGGCAGGAACAAACCTATGTGGGTCAAAGGCGAGTGACAAGATGCTCAGGACAGCTGGTGGGGCAGAGAGGGCCCGGAGGTGTGGTCAGCGGGGGTCAAGGGCTGGGCTGTGCATGGCCTTGATACTGTGGATGGCATTTGGATTTTGTTCTGAGTGTGATGAGAAGGCTGAAGGGGACCTGGGCTAATTTCTGCTTAAAATCACTTGGTTCTGTGTCGACAACAAATTGGGGTTGGGGGTGGGGGCGGTGGACGCAAGAAGAGCCGTGGGAGGCTCTTGCTTGGGTCAGGGGGAGACGATGGCAGAGCCCAGGTGTGCACCTGTCCTTCCTGAGAGGACACACAGGTTCACATTTCATCATCCTTTACCCTCACCATGTCTCCTGAAGATGGGGGGCAGCCCTTGAACTCTGGGTTCCAAGAACTAAGTGTTCGCTGGTCCACACCCACTTGTCAAGGAACTCTATTATAACGGAGACAGCTCATGGCACAGCCACCATCCACCTCGAACTCAGGACGTTTTCCTTCGTTGATTCAGACCTTTTTCTAAAAATGAAAATGTACATGGAGGTCAAGTCAGGTGCAATGAAAATTGTCCCTATTTAATTGGGAAAAATAAAGCGAGGTCCCTCTTCTCTCTGCCCGCTGGAAGCTGTAAGTGGGAAGAGAAAACAAAGGCTTTGGGCATGGCAGAGCCCGTGCTACAGTGTAAACAGGTTTGGAATATTTTTAGTGGATTCGGTTATGTTTTATTAACCGCATGTCATTTCTTCCGCGCTCCTCAATTCCTCCGGGAAGGAAGTGTGGTATCAATAAAGGAGAATAAATAGCTGTTGAAGGAAAATTCTTGAAGTAAATCATTGCAATCTGGGCTTTCCTATCAAGATCAGATGCCGTTTCTCAACATTGCCAAGCTGAAAGGAGAGAGGGGTGCGGGCCCCGTCTTATTTCTCCCTGGCGTGGGTGTTGCAGGGGCTCCTGTCACCACCGTCGAGTGTTTGCTGGATGTTTGCAGAGCGGGCTGCTGGTCTCCGTCTGGAGCACGAGCGTGTCTGTGAAACTCGATCCGGGGCCGCCTGGGCTCATCCCAGTGTCTGTGTTTGCTTCCAGAGATAGAGATGGTGATCATGGAGCGCAGCAAACTTCCAGAGCTGGCTGCCAGCACCTCCGTGCAGGAGCAGAACACCACGGATGAGGAGAAGAGTGCTGCCACCGGCCTGGACAGTGTCCAGTGGAGCAGGTAGCCGCCGGGCCGGGCAGAGAGCTGCCCCGAGCCAGCCATCAGCTGCTGCTCATTGTCTGGGATGAGGTGGTGGGGGGAAGTGCCCTGGCCGGGTGCCCACGGAGGATAAGCTGGGCCTCGTCCCAGCACCCTGGTAGCCCCTTCTGCTTCCCAGCCGAGCCATCCTGCTGCTCCTCCCACTGGCCTCCAGAGGCACCGCTCCTTTTGAGAGACCACGGGGACGGAGCTGACCCTCAAGGCCATGGTACTCACCCTTCGGAATGAATGACTGAGGCATGACACCACTACTCTAGGCACTTCAGTGCTGGTCCTAACGGGGTGTGGCCTTGTTCATCGGGCCACTCCTGGCTGTGCCCTGCTGCCCCCAGGAAGGATGCCCTTGGGGGCAGCATTTGGATTTTATGATCTCATTCACTCACTGCTGCCATGCTCACCACTGTCTGTAGGGCCTGCCGTGGTGACTCAGCGGAACTGTCTAATGCTGCTGTCCACCTTCGACTTCTTGCTTGATGGTTTATTTCAGTGATGGCTGCCCAAACTATTAACACTATGCAATCTTCCAGACGCCAGCTTTCCTGCAGCCTGGCTGGAGTGCCCCCCTTCCAGAAGGAATCGGGTGGCGGGCTGCTGCCAAAGTTGCAGCTAACTGTTAGAGGGCTTCTCCATCTCAGTGTTATTTCCTTAACAGATGCCTGCAGTAATCTCCGAATCCCGTGTCAGTGGTAGTGAATGCGTAGCAACGTGGTTTCTCTGTCAGCCTGCAAGGCATTCACTTCCTGAACTCTCATGGTGGATGAAATACAAACACACACACTCACTCTATTTATTAATCCAACTTAAAGTGAAGTCTTGAAGCACACCAGTCTTTTCCTGCAGGTCTTGTTTATCTCTTTGCTTGACATGTGTTTCAGCTATCTAACAGAAAAGATTAATTTTTTTATCAGATGCACAGGGGAGCCATTTTTAGTTTTGATTAAATAAAAATCTTTGCCGCACAGTGTGGGTTATCAGTTGTACTGCCAAGGACCTTTCTAATTTTATTTTGTGGCTAAAAAAAAAAAAAAAAGTAACACTGGGAGCTCTGAAAATTAAGGGAATCATGTTAAATGCAGAAAGGGAGGGGGAGACAACCTTTAGGTGCTTGGCTCAGCTTTAATTAGAATACAGATCATTAAAAACCTGAAAATAACTTGTCATGAGGGATGTGCACCTGCTGAATACATCACTACATGCTCAGTTGCTCAGTGTGTGTGACTCTTGTGCGAGCTGGTAGACCGTATCTGACTCTTTGCGAGCCGGTAGACTGTAGCCCGCCAAGCTCTTCTGTTAATGGGGTTTCCCAGGCAAGAAGAATGGAGTGGGTTGCCATTCCCTTCTCCAGGGGATCTCTCCGACTGAGGGATTGAAGCAGGCAGATTCTTTACCACTGAGCCGCCAGGGAAGCCCGTTCAGTTTCTTAGGATCTAATAAATGGAAACAGCACATATTTTGCATAGTGTGATAATACTGTAGCTTTCCTAAAGGAGGAAAAACACTCATGTACTGTCAAAAACAAAAGGTCAACAGACCAAATTGTTATGTTTGAGTATTGGAGTTGAGACTTCTTTTTTTTTCCCCTGAATCTTAGTGAAGAGAGGGGTTTTCTTCAAGGTGATTGAGATTGCTTCCTAACTGATGGTGACTTTGGCATCTTCTGCCATGTGGTTCGTGGTGGAAGCTGATCCTGTGTCCTGAGCTGAGCCACATGCAGACTTGTGGCCCTGAGGAACTGAGCAAGAGCTGTGCTCAGCTCTGAGAGACTGGCCCCAGTGGAGAGCTGCCATGGCCTTTGCAAAGGGGCTGTGTTGTTGGTGTCAGAGACACCCCCTCAGTCTTCCACCTTCTCTCCTCCTGGTGCTGAGCCCGGAGGAGGGCACTGAGGATGAGGGAGGGGACAGGCCTCCTCGACATGAGCTGGATCTTGACATTGGTCCACTTATCCAGAGAAACAACACAGGACAAAGTGGAACTGTCCTTACATTCCCCATACACTGTGGGCTATCCCTGCCTTCATGGTGAAATATAGAAGTAAGAAACCAGAAACCACTCAGAACCTTCTTTCTTTAAAAAAAAAGAAAGAAACTTAAAATTTAAAAAGTTAATAGACATGTAGAAAATGTAAAAAACCTTAAAAAGTATAAAGAAGGGAAAAAAGGTCTTCATAATTCAAAAGCAGCTGGTACTAGCATTTTGGTGATTTCTTGCCTGTTTTCAATGCCTATATAGTGGAGATTCTGCCCTCTTTCCCCCAAGTAGCTTATACCATACCATGTCTGTTATTTTTGTTTTTGGTTTTCTCTAATATCAAACTCCCAAGTATCTTTTTCACTTTATTGTTCTCTTAGTAAACACAATTCTAATGGCTTCATAACACTTGATCTCATAAAAGATGGTCAATTCACCCAGCCTTCCCCCTGCTACTGGGTGTTTGGTTATTTGTATTATTCCCAAATGAAAATACAGTCCAAATTCCAAACAGTTGGTTTGCAGAAAAAGTGTGTTTTAATACTTTATCCTACTCTTAAAGTTTGGAAGTGTTATTGCTGGGGGCTGACAGAAAAACAGATCCACACATGGCAAAACTATTCACACATTAGAATGGTGATGGCTGCTCTGGGGCGGGGGAGGGTCTCGGGCTCCAGAGAAATAGAACTTGAAAGTAAATGTTCCTTAAAAGTTTCTTCCTTTAATTTCTGTGTATTACGTGTTTATTTGAAATGTTATGACAAGTGCGTTTCACTGCTTTTCTGCATTTTTCAATATACTTTGAATCAGTGATCCCTTTGTGGAGTTCAGAAGTCAGAAGAGTATAAAAAGTTACCCAGCGAATAGGTCTCCGAGTTCCTCTGCTGCACCTCCTCCTTCCCCACAGTCAGCAGCGTTGACCATGGCTTGTGTCCTTCAAGGGGTTAAGCGTGCCCTTTGTCACTCATTGAGGCTCTCTGCTCTCTTGGCCTCAAGCTGGCTTCCTGGGGCAGCCGCAGACAGTCACAGGGTCAGAGCCTCCTGCCAACGGGCCAAATCTGTGCACATTCTATTATCCTCTTGTTGAAGTCTTTCCAGGCCAGGCCCTTCAACCCAGAAGGGCAGCATTCAGGCTGTACTGTTTACGTATTTATAGCCGCTCGATAGATCTCACCCACAAAGCATCAGAGGCGATGCTTCCTATCGATCCCTTCTAGCCAGGGAAGGTCGGCCCAAGAAACTGCCAGGTCAGGACCTGCCAAAGCGAGATCATGGAGAAGTGCCTATGGAATCCTCAAAATAGAAGTGCAACAGCAGCTCGCGTGTCTGAGTACTTTTCACCTGAGCCTGGGCCTGTGTTAGTGCCGCTCTGTTTCATTTCGCTTCAACCCTCACTGCAAACCCTGGAAGGTTCAATCCCCATCTCACAGATGGGGGACTGTAATTTACCCAAGGGTTTGCAGCTAAGAGGCAGCGTCAGCATTTGAACCTCAGCAGTCTGGCTCCAGGGTCCACAGTCTAAAATGATCCAGATTTATTGGTACCTTGTCTGCTGTTGTGAGTCTATCACGCTGCCCCGTCTCCTTCATTCTCTTGTCGCTCTTCGAAGTACTGCTGTGGGGTGATCATGCTCTGCCTGCCCACTGACTTGGGGGTGCCACAAGACCACGCTTATCCCCAGTATGTGGGACAGCGGGTGGACTGTTGTTGAGTGATTAGTCAGTTAGCCTTTCCTTAGTCAGTTTCCCCAGACATGGCAGCTTCCCAGGGCAGAGCCTGCCTGTCGACACCTCTGTATCCTCCGTGCCTGGGGCTGAACCGGGCACTTGGTGGCCATGCTCTGTGCTGCTGGCGCGTGCCTGCGTGGCTGTGTCCAGCTCTTTACAACCCCATGGACTGTAGCCAGCAGGGTCCCCTGTCCACAGGATTCTCCAGGCAAGAATTCTGGAGTGGGTTGCCATACCCTCCTCCAGGGGTTCGCCCCAACCCAGGGATCGAACTTGTTGGTCTCCTGTGTTGGCAGGTGGGTTCTTTACCACCGAGCCACCTGGGAAGTCAATTCTGCTGGTTGGAGCGGGCAGGGGGGTGGGCACTGTGAAGGGCAAAGGCAGCTGGCATCCCGTGTGCAGGTGAGGCTCACGCGGCCCCTCTCTTCCAGACCCTTCCTGGATATGGTGTACCATGCCCTGGACAGCCCAGACGACGACTACCATGCGCTCTTCGTGCTCTGCCTGCTGTATGCAATGTCTCACAACAAAGGTAAGCCACTCAGCTCGTCTGCCTTCACGGAAAAGGACAGCTGCTTTCCTTGGAAAATTTCCTTTCTGGTTTTGGCAGACTCCCACAGAACCTGTCTACAGCCTTGTTAGAGTTTCTGCACACTGAAGCCACAGGAATCGGTTACTCAGGCAACACGGGGGCGGGTGGGGGCTGGTGGAGAGGGAGGTTCAAGTGTTGACCATCCAGCGCAGCATGACGGTGTTCACACTGTGGTTTGCTCTCGACCCCTCGGTCTACAACTGACTTAAGCTTCTGACCTCTTTCCTAACATCAGAACAGAAATCAGTCAAATTGCAATCTTGGTTTTGCTATTTATAATAGTCAGTGTGCCATTCTGGGTTCAGAGCTAAAATAGACTCTGAGTGGATTGTGTGGAAGTGCAGGTTTCCTTTCTGAAGAAAGGTGTGGTTCTCTGGCTTCCCCTGTTGAGGCCAAGCGGTCAGGATCAGCCTCTCGCAGAGCTGACGGTTTTGATGAGGATCCATTCATTTACTTCCTGTCTGAGAACAGCCGCTGGTTGTGTACCACCTGGCTTGACACGAGCGAGTTCTGAACCCTCCACATGAGAAGCTCTTTGAAGGAAATACCAAGAATATTCCTTCTGGCCCCTGCCAAGCGCTGGGCTCGGCATAGCTGAGACCTTGCATCAAGGTCTGATGTTTTAGTAGGTTTTTCAAAAGCTTGTTGGGGGGTAGTTAGAGGTGGGTTTTACTGTGACGGCCTGTGGCTGGAGTCATTTAGAAAGCACTCAACAAAACAGAGTATGTATTTATTCTGAAATAATTAATGATGATAAGTTGTTTGCGTGCTTACTCCATGGCTTCAGTCCTGTCCGACTCTCTGCAACCCCGTAGGCTGTAGCCCGCCACGCTCCTCTGTCCATGGGATTATCCCAGCAAGAGTACTGGAGTGGGTTGCCATTTCCTACTCCAGGAGATCTTCCCGACCCAGGGATCGAACCTGTGTCTCCTATGGCTCCTGTATTAGCAGGCAGATCCTTTACCACTGAGCCACCTGGGAAGCCCTTGATAAGTAAAGTTAATTAGTGGCAAAAGAAGATACGGTGAAAAAGGCCCCCTTTCCCACATTTGTCCTCCACCTCTTCTTCAAAGGCCATTTGTGTTAACAGTTTCTTGTGTCTTTTTAAAGATACTTGTGCAAGCCCAAGTACCAAGTGTATACGATTTTATTTCGATGGGTTCCCCACCCCCAACATGAATGGAGGCTCATTCCTTATTATGGTCCGTTCTGTGCCTTTTGTCACATCTTCATGTATCAGCATGTCACCTCCCCTCCCTGTAGAATCGCCTCGTGCTTTTTAATCCTAGTCTGTGCCGTCGTTTGTTCTGCCATCCCCTTACTGAATGGTGCTGAGACCATCTCCAGGCTTTTCCTGCTCATGATGGAACCAGCCATGGCGGCTTTTCTGTGTAAGTCACTTGCTCATGTGCAAGTGCTTAGATCTAGTCTGAAGTGTTAGTCACTCAGTCGTGTCCGACTCTCTGTGATCCCATGAACTATAATCCACCAGTCTCCTCTGTCCATGGAGTTCTCCAGGCAAGAATATGGAATGGGTAGCCACTCCCTTCTCCAGGGGGTCTTCCCGACCCAGGGATCGAACCTGGGCCTCCTGCACTGCAGGCAGACTCTTTACCATCTGAGCCACCAGGGAAGCCCCGGAGAAGCATGGCAGGCTCCCTCTGATGTCTCCCCACACAGTCCTGTTGACTCCCGTGGCTTCTTCGATCCCCTCCAGCTCTGGCTCAGTGCCTGGCACACGGAGCCCTCAGTTCCTGGGAATAAACAGAGCTCCAAGCCTGACCCATGGAGTCCGTCCCACCCGTGGATCGCCTGCCATCTGTGCCCACTTCACCCCATCTCTGCACTCTGACTCCCTGCCCCTCACATGTTGGAGGCTTTGACCTGGATGATTGAGCACCACCTTGAAAAGTCTGTTTATGCCACACTCGTCACCCATAAATATACCCTGACCTCATCACACTTCCTGCCATTTCTGGTTCACTTGAATTTGCCAGCCAAGGTTGAAACTGCCATGACCTTTAGCTCTTTCCCTCCTTTGATCCCAGCATTTAGTCATCAAGTGTTGTCATCTCTCCCTCTTTGGCCTGTCTGATCAGCAGAATGTAACAGAGCACAGTTCAGTGCCTGGGTCTAAGCTTGGTGCTGGTGGCGAGGACCAAAGGCAGGAGAGCAGGCGAGATCCTGAGTGTGTCACTCCAGTAGCTTTACCACAGCCTTCTGGAGGGGTCCGCACATGGCCACCTCGTAATCCATCCTCCACAGCACTGCTGGGCAGTTCCCTGTAAGGCCGTTTTGTCCATGTCCTTCCCCTGTTCAAAAACCTTTGGGGCCTTCTTCTCTCCCTTCAACTCCAGCCTCCCGGAACCTGCTATTCTGAGTCCCTGGATTGCACCCACCATCCTAACTTGATCTGATTCCCCTGATTCCCCATGCAGATGCTTGGCCCTGGCCCAGGGATTCAGACGCTAAGTAGTGATTAACTCTTTCACAGAGATAAACTTGTAGTGACTGTCATGGTACTCTTCAATATTCTTTTGGTTACAAGCCCCAGAAACCACCTCACATTAAGAAAAAGAATCTTATGGGAAGGTCCCTGGGACAGCTCATGAGATCCAAGAAGTGGCTGAAAAGCCAAGGAAAGGGTAGGAACCAACCAACTCTGGGGACTTAAGATGGATGGTGATTTGGGTCCAGCAGATCTCAGGCAGGGAGCCTGTCTCCATTCTGGTTTCAGATCAGTGGCCAAGAGATCTGATTGTTCCAGGCTAGTGATGGGTCTAACTCTGGAGCAGTCAGTTGTGACTGAGGGTGGGGTGGGTGGGGTCAGGGTCACATAGCTCAGAGCTGGCTCCAGGGTGTTTCAGCTCTGCATCTGGAACTGTTCCCAGAGAAGGGAACTTCTCTGGAAGCCTGGCAGCCACCCCATCAGTGTCAACACACCTACCTGTTCTTGGCTAGGCTTCTACCTTCGTGTATCCATCTGTGTCTTTTCTTGCTGTTTTCTCTGCCCTGACATCACCATCTATTGAAATTAATGCTTGCCTGTCAAGGGCCTGCTCAGAAGTCACCTTATCCTAGAAGTTTTCTCTGAGCCCTTCAGGTGATACCCACTGTGGGTTCGTATCCTCTAGTATGGCAGGCACGTTTTATACTTTGCTGGATGTGATTTGCTAAAACTTTGTGAAGAATTTTTGCATCTATGTTTCTGAGTGTTATTGGCCTGTGGTCTCCCTGTAATTCTCTTGTTTTGTTTGCTTATGTTCACCTTATGGAATGAATGGGGAAATAGACCCTCCTCCTGAATTTCCTGGAGGAGTTTTTGTAGAGCTGGTCTATTTCTTCCTTTACTATTTGGTGAAATTCACCAGTGAAACCATCTGGGCCTGGAGTTTTCTTTGAGAAAAGGTTTTAAAGTACTCAATTTCCTTAGTAGATAGAAAGCTATTAAAGCTTTTTTATTTCTTCTACACAAGTTTTGGTAGCTTATATCTTTCTAGGAATTTGTCATTTCATCTAAACTATTGAATTTACTGGCATAGACTTTTTTTTTTTTACTATGTTCCTTTATTATTCTCTTAATGTCTGTTGAATCTGTAGTGATGCCCCTTTTCAATTCATGGTATTAATAGTTTAGGTCTTCATTTTTTTTTTTTTCCTGATCAGTTTGGTTAGAAACTTATCAATTTTAAATTAATTTTATTGGTACTCTCAAAGAACTTTTGGTTTCACTGACTTTTCTCTGTGGTTTTTCTGTTCTATATTTTGTTAATTTCTGTTTTTTATTTTTGACCTTCAGCTGCTTATTTCAAATTTACTCTTTTTCTAGTTTCTTATGATGTAAGTTTAGATCATTGATTATAAGATACAAATCATTACAGGATGAGCAACCAAAAAGTTTGCTCATGTTATTCCTCTTTAGTCATATCCTCTCCATACCAGTCATTGATTTTTAAACCTTACTTTTTTGATAAAATACAAGTTTAATGCTGTATATGTCTCTCTAAGCACTGCTTTAGCTTCTTGCAATAAATTTTGATATATGCAGTTTAGTTTTTATTCAGTTTAAAATATTTTACAATTTCTCTTCCGATTTCTTTTTGTCTATTCTACCATCTGTGTAATTTCTCATCATGTTTCTGTTATTGATTTTTGTTTGGTTTGATTTTTAGGTTATATTTTCTTTTTTTCCCTTTTCATGCTTGGTATTTTTTGATTGGTTGACAGTTGGTATGAATTTTATGTTGGATACTGAATTTTTTCTCCCTTTCAGTATTTTTGGGCTTTGTCCTGCGACATGGTGAAGTTACTTGAAATCCATGAGATCTTTCTAGAGGCTTGCTTTTAAGCCTTGGTAGTGCTAGTCCAGAACAGCCTTTAGTCTCAGGCTCATTTGGCCCCAGCATGGAGGCTGTCCGCTTCGGAGGACTCTACTTGATAAGCGATGATTAGGTGGCCCATCCTTGTAGGCTGGTGGAAATGTGAGTTCTTCTCAGCCCTCGGTAAGCTCCAGGGGTTGTTCCACCCTCCTCCTCCCCGTAGGCCTTTGCGTTTCTTCACCTGCATGCCCTGGGGCGGAACTGAGCCAAAGCCTTGGAAGGAAGGCCCTGCAGGTCCGTGTGCCTCTCCCTTCTCTTCTCTTTCCCATCAGTTCTAGTCACTTGCCTCTCTGAACTGCAGACTCTGCCGTCTCACCCCAGAGAGACCATGGGCTTTGTTCAGCTTCTGTCGGTCTGTTCTGAGGCCTGGAAGCTTTCCAGCCAGTGACCTGGAGCAGTCCCAGGCCCACTGCCTTTGTTTCTTCTCTCTCAGGTTCCCCTCCTATGTTGCAAGCTGTCTTGTCCCGTGTGTCATAACCACTGTCTTATATAATTTGCTGACTCTTCTAGTTGCTTGAGTGAGGTGGGTAAATCCAACCTCTCTTGGCTGGAAGCTGTAACATTTAAAGAAGGAAGTTTTATTGAGGTATAATTGATCAACAGTGAACTGCACATTTTTAAAGTGTGCAGTTTGATGAGCTTTGACACACATGTTCACCCATGAAACCATCACCACAGTCAAGTCATTGTATGTATGCATCACTCCAAATGTTCTCCCTTGCCCCTTTGTCGCCCCTCTGCCCTTCTCTTCCCACAGCCCTCTCCCTCGGCAACTTTGAGCTGCTCTCTGTCATTATAGCTTACTCTGCACTTTCTAGAATTTTATATAAATAAGATCATGCAATATGTACTCTTTTTTTGGTCTGGCTTCTTTCAGTTTGCTTAATTATTTTGAGATTCCTTTATGTAGTTGTGTGTCTCAGTGGTTCCTTTCTTCTTACCTTTGAGTAATATTCCCCTATGTGAATGTACCAGTTTGTTTACCTGTCTGTCTGTTAAGGAACATTTGGGTCGTTCCCAGTTTTTGACCATTACAAACAAATCTGCCATGAACATTGGTGTATAAGTCTCTGGACACGTATTTGCATTTTTTTTTCTTGGATAAATACTGAGGAATGAAATGACTGAATCATATGACAGGTGTGTATGTGTTTAAGAGACTGCTCTGCTGTCTTCCCACTCCAGTACTCTTGCCTGGAAAATCCCTTGGATGGAGGAGCCTGGTGGGCTGTGGTCCATGGGGTCGTGAAGAGTCGGACACGACTGAGCGACTTCACTTTCACTTTTCACTTTCATGCATTGGAGAAGGAAATGGCAACCCACTCCGGTGTTCTTGCCTAGAGAATCCCAGGGACAGGGGAGCCTTGTAGGCTGCCGTCTGTGGGGTCGCACAGAGTCGGACATGACTGAAGCAACTTAGCAGCCGCAGCAGCATGCTGTCTTCCAAAGCAGCTGTGTGATCTTACATCCCACCATCAGTGCACGAGTGTTCCGTTGGCCTCACACCCTCACCAGTGGTTGGCACGGCCACCTTTTTATTTCAGTAATTTTAATGGGTACATGTAATGGTGTCTTTTGTGATTTTAATTTCCACTTCCCTAACAACTAATGGGGCTTCACAGGTGGCGCTAGTGGTAAAGAACGCATCTGCCAGTAGGAGACGTAAGAGATGCAGGTTCAATGCCTGGGTTGGGAAAATCCCCTGGAGGAAGGCATGGCAACCCACTCCAGTATTCTTGCTTGGAGAGAGAATCCCATGGACAGAGGAGCCTAACGGGCTACAGTCCATGGGGACACAGAGAGATACAACTGAAGCGACTTAACACACAAACACACAACGCTTCGTGAGGTCAAATAGCGTTTTAAGTGCTTAGTCTACATGTTCTTTGATAAAGTATCTTCATATTCTTTGCGCATGTTTTAATGAATTGGTCACAATCTTACTGTTGAGTTTCAAGAGTTCTTTTTACCCAGATACAAGTCCTTTATCAGATGTGTGTTGCAGAGATGTCCTCCCAGTCTATGGCTGTCTTCTCGCTTTCTTCACAATACTTTAGAAGAGCAGAACTTAATCTCCATGAAGTCCCCACAGCACTGCTCTGTACTGCTTTTGCTCTGTATGCGTTCTCTCCCGCTCGGGACGACTGGGCCTCTGAACGCAGAGGCTGTGTCTCCTGACAGCCTCCTGCACTCCACAGTACTGAGGACTCAGCGCAGTGCCTGGCACCCGGCTGGCGCTCTGCCAGAAGCTTCTGACCGACTGCTTCTGAGCCGTGGGGCAGCTCCCCTGTGCCGCTCTCTTGCTGGTGGCCCATGCTCAGGGCCTCCGCAGGGAACCTGCTGTTGGGGTTGGAGTGGGGATGCCCAGCTCCAGGGGGCCAGGGGGCACAAGGACAAACTTTTACAGGGGGGCTGGCTTTGCTGACAGGCTTCCTTCCAGGAGCCCCAACGTGTGCTGTGAAATGGAAAAGCAGTGGCTTACACACCACCCTCCTTCCTTGATGTGGTCGGAGAGATGACCCTGGTGAGGAGCCCACCTACCTCTCTTGCATCTTCCTAAAAGAGTGGGACTCTATATTCGAGGGAATTTAATTCCTCTTTCCATTTCCTGCTAATGCTTTCCTTTTATTTATTCATTTACGCTTCTGACAAGTATTTCTGAAGCCATTCTTGGATGCCAGGCACTGTGGTTAATATTGAGAACCCAGTGGTGAACCAGAGGTTTTCTTGGAGGCAAGTATGTCTGCTGTGGAGGGGGCAAGGCGAGGATGGTGGAGGTGAAGGCAGCGTGACAGGTGTGATTTGTGAGTGTGGAGAAAGCCAAGGGTGCAGGGTCACCTGCTTGGGTGGTCTGGGGAGGCTTCTCTGAGGAACTGACGTCAGAGCTGAGGCCTGAGAATGGGAAAGAGTCAGCCCTGCAAAGCTCTAGGGCAAGAATGCTCTGGGCAAAGGGAATGGCAGGCGCAAAGGCCCTGGGGAGGAAAAGAGCTTATAGTTTTGAGGAGCAGAAAGCAGTTCAAGGTGAGGCTGGCCAGGTGGGCAGGGACCAGATCATGGAGGATCTTAAAGGCTGGGAGAAGGAATTTAGAATTTATTCCAGTTGCAGTGAGAACACCTAGAGGATTTTTTAAGTAGAAGAGTGACATAAGCAGATGGAAATTTTGGGGAGATTATCCTGGCTGCTGGATGGAGAGTGGGTCAGTGGAGGGTGGGGGTGAGCTGTGTGGGGGAAAGCTGGGAGGCTGGTTAGGAAGCTGTTGCAGTAGTCCAGGTGGGAATAATGTGAATTGAATTATGGCACATTGGCCCTGGAGATGGAGGCAATTAGAAGGTTTTACGATCTATTTTGGAGTTAGAGCCAGGACAAGCTCTCATGATCTGGATGTGGGGGTTGAGTGAGAGGGACACGGGGCAGCTGTGTGTGGCCATTCACTAAGATGGGGAGCTTTGTTTTGGGTGGGAGGGGCACCACAGGAGGAGTCTGGGTGATGCCCAGGACGCCGCCTCCTACCTCTGTGTGACCAGTGGTACTAAGTCCAGAACCAGCGAGTGAGGGCTCTCGAGCAGGTTTGGAGAGGAATCTGGGGCGTTAGTTCAGCACCCGAGGCCCAGGTGCCTGGGGCACCTCCAGGGGAAACTGCCTCGGTGGGACCAGGGAACTGTACCTGGTTTCTACTCCAGTCTGGCCTGGAGGCGCATGGCTGCATTTGGTGGGGGCTGTTTGGTGGTGGTGGTAGGGGGTGGGTGTGTGGGTGGTTGATGTTTTGGTTAGGCAGCAGGTTAGCTGCACTTAACCTTCAGCCTCTCTTTTGCAGATCCATGCCCTCTCAGCAGGGCCTCTAATGAAATGGCCTCTTTCTGATAGATTTTTCATCATAGGACAATTTTAACATAAAAGCAATGTTAATAAAAGCCAAATGTTAGCTCAGGCCTTCCAGTAAATCATAATAGATTAGATGCTGCACCAAAATGAATATCGTGCGGTGGAAAGGGTTGACCAGTTAGAGGGAGGCGCTCGCTGTGAGTCAGTAGGGCCGGTAATGAACGCTGGTTCCTGTCTGTAATAGCAGATTCAGTCCTTTGTCCTTTGTCAAGTCTGCAGGGCCCTGGCCCCGGGGGTTGGGGGTCCAGGAAGGGGAGTTTTGCAGCTTTGTCTTTTTAAAGGTTCCCCAACTCTGCCCACCACCCTTCGACCCCTGCCCCCTCCATTTATCATTGTTTAGGAGAAGGATCTGGGCTTTTGTTTTGCTGAGAAGTTGCTTGGAACAAGGATGAGAAGTATGAGAAAGGTTGAAAGATAATAGGATAAAGGGAGGCTTTCGCCCTGCAGAAAACTGGCAAAATATCATTCTGGATCTCGACTGACACATAATCAGAACTGGAAGTACATTGGAAATCAGCCCAACATCTGGTTAGCTTTCGAAATAGTTGGTCTATAGTTTTCCAAAGCTGGCAATGCTTGCATGACTCTAGCCAAAGGGAGAGAAAGAAAAAACTTTTTGACCATGATTTTTACCTGGCATTGTTGTGCAGGTTTGTCTGTCCACTTCTTTTTATGTTACTTCAGTCTGGGTCTGTTCCACCCCCGTCCTGAATGGGGGCTTCCAGTGAGGAGAAAGAATCCAGAAGCCAGAACTCGGGGAAAACTTAGGAGCTGGTCAGTGACATCCCTGAACCTTGCCCTTTGCTTCTCTTTGGGATTCTTTGAGTGAGTTAGCTGGGAGTTGGGCCCCGCCTGCTCCCAGCCCCGTGCTTGTTGGGTGGGAGCGATGGCAGGGGAGACTATTCTGACTCACTGGCGAGCAGGCTTTGACCCGGCAGGGAGGGAGCGAGGAAGTGCATGGTCTGCTGGAATCTGGACGTGCGAGCGCAGCTCCCCGGGCCACGTGAAGTGCGTCTGGGTTTCTCTGGAATTTGTCTGTCACTCGGCACTTAAGGCCTGAAGCAAATAGGACAACATATTATCTACAGTGTTTATTTCAGTCAGAGGAAAATGACTAGCAAAGGCATTAGAGCCGGTTTGCAACAAAACCTGCTTCTCAGTGATTGGAAACCTGTGAGTGCGCGTATGTATGTGTGTCTGCCTGTCTATCCGTTCATCTGCACACACGCTGGTTCCCTTTCTTTGTCATATTGTCAAGTTGACCTTGTTCATTCACAGCTGTCAGCCACTGTTTTGTTAGGACCCAGAAGAATGTCTCAGAGACTGAGGTGGGAGACAGAGAGAGATGGGGAGGGAATAAGGCACCTGGCCCAGCAGGAACTTTGGGGAAAGATCAGAGATGCCCAGAGGAGCTATTTACAAAGTTTTGTTACATGTTGTGTGACATGAGCCTGTTCTCTGCCTCATCTTGCGTGATGGTAAAATCTACCACACAGAGAATGACTTACCACATGGAGTCTGTTTGGGGGAAAGGGCCAGAGGCGGGGAGATCACCTTGAGTGGCCAGGGGGACGGAAACCACTCCAGAGTTGGCTGGAGCACAAACACGTCGTGTCACCTGCTAGCTGCCGCCCCAGGGGTCCTGGCAGCTTGAGCCTCGCCAGTGCCTCCTGCCAGGGTCTGCCCCATCACTTCCGCCCACAGCCCCTGGCCCTGGTCTGCCCGAGCTCTGTGCACTCCCTGCCCTGCCCCTAGGCCTGGCACGACCTGGTCGTCCCTGGGCTGCTCACCCTTCAGAATCCAGTCTAAGCTGCTCGTCCCCCACGCTGCCCCCAGACAGCCCAGCGTGCCTTCTTTGGGCCTTCTGAAATAGCTCGACGTTAGCTTGGTTAGGTTGTTTTCCAATCTTTTCTTTCCTCTTACAACACAGCTGATATGGAACTCCATTTAGCCACGTTCAAAGTAAAAATTCCCATCAGCACGTGGTGATGCCAAGTCAGTGTTGAGCATGGGTCCTGACAGCAAGCCTGGGGCAGGCAGTTTCTGTGATCATTCCCGTTGAACAGGGAGACTAAGGGTCAAAGAAGTTAAGTATCAAAAGAAAGTTCCTCCAGCAGCCTTCCATCCCGGCCCCCTGGTGTGGCGGGAACCTAGGGTGGGGAGCGTGGAGGCGGGGGGCGTGGAGGAGCGCTGCCTTGCAAGTGGGCAGGGGCTGTCATCAGCCCAGAGCAGGCCCCTCGCATGCTGGTGCCGGCGGGGGCTCGCCAGGTAGGGGGTGCTGCCCCGACCCCATCTGGATCCTGTCCACCTGGGGAATTATCCTGGTTCTGACTGTACCTCTAACGTGCTCTGTGACCTTGGGGACACAACTTACCCCTGGGCCTTAATTTCCTCCCTAAACGAAGTGGGTGCATTGGCATCTGGTCCTCTGAAGCCTAGGTGTGTTTCAGTCCCCAGGGTTCCCCGCCTCCCAGAGACTGGGGCTGAGGAAGCTCAGGATAACCTTGGCAGGTTTCTCTTCCTGTTGAGAGAAGATTTTGCCATAGATTTCCTCAATTTTGACAAATCCTAAGGGAGTTGGGACAAATGGGAAAGATAAAAATGGAATACATCCTGGAAATGCAAGAGCTGGTCCAAGTCTGGGTGTCTCTGGCCCTGCTGGCTGTCCCCATGTTCTCCCGGGAACCCGCAGCCGGTTCCGTCTGCCCTCTTTGAAGTGGGATGGTGGATGGCGGGGTCACGGAGCTGGGTGATGCCCTGGACGGGCCAAGGAGCCATTTTTTTCCCCCAGAACCACTGACAGTTTCCAGAGGGCCAGGGAGGAAAGAGTAGAGAGAGATTCACATGGTGTTGACATTTCTGGGGGAAAATAAAAAAGCAACAAATGACAGAAAGATTTAGTCGATGTCCCTCCTGCCGTTTAATAAACCAGAACGCTTCAGAGTTAAGGCATTTAGCATTAAGATGGGATACAGAACCAACAAATTCAATTTTCATCGCAATCAAATCTTTTTGACGAAGCCATGTCTGTGCGGTCGTGAGAGAGGGCGCTGCCCACCTCCAGCCCTCGGGCCTCCCCCACTCGTGTTATCTCCTTGGCATGACTTAGCCGCCAGTTCCGATCTGGAAGGAATTCAATAAAGCAAGATATATTGTTATGGTTTATTACGTCAACGTGTGAGCGTGGGAGTCACTTAGAATCCAGACGATCAGCTCTTCACTGCTATCCTCCACTATTTTGTCAAGGTTCTAAATGAAGCGTCATCTGGGACTCAAGGGGTCGTATTTCAAGAGTTCCCAGAAGTGCCACCGTCCCCCCTTTTGTAGAATAACAGGAAAAGACGTGCTTCAGGCACAAACAATCCTTCCCAGCTCCCCGGACATGGAGCAAGTGAAATATTTGTTTCTGGGAGCTTTTCTGCGGGTGTAGTATTCTTGCAGAGCCGTGCTAGACAAGAGGAGGCTTTGCATCACCTCCTGTCCCACACTCAGCCTGCCTATGTGGCCCTAGCAGGTCATCCTGTCACCCCGGCCCCCAGGTCCTGCTTTAGGAAAAGCGGTGCTGAGTTCAGTTAGATTGAGCATGCCGTCTCTGCTTCCCACCTCCTCTCCCCTGTCTTGTCTTTCATCTTTGAAATGCAGTTATTAATAGATTTCACTGGAAGAAAAGTGATCCCTCCGTGCCTTAAACACAGATCCGCTCTGTCAGTTTTGTCCTATCTGCGCCTTTGTGTGGGCCTGGCGGGGGCTGCCGCCTGTGCGCTCGCCTCTCGGGGGCCCAGCTCACCCGTTTGGTGTTAAGAACTGGAGGTGCAATCGGTGGGCATGACTACAGGTTCCTTTGTGTCTGGTCTGTCCCCCCACCTGCGCTGTGGGACGTGTCTCACACAGCGGTGGCCTCGGGGGTTCGCAGACCAGCCCCGAAATGACAGCGAAGCCCAAGTTGCTCCTCTCCTCCCCACTTCCCGCTCCCCTGATTGTGCCCAGAAGCACGTCACCAGTCAGGCTAGTGTGACCTCAACACCTTTCACTTACCTGCCCATCACCCTTTATAACACAGAGTGGGCCTTAGTCTACAGTGAGCAGCCAGTCCACATTGTTTGGCTAAAACGTGAAAGCCTTGTTGCTGTCAGTATTGCAGCCATCCTGGTTTCCCATTTACAAGTAGTGATGGAAAATGTATGCTTTAGGGGCTTCCCTGGTGGTCCAGTGCTTAGGACTCTGCACTTTCACTGCCAGGGGCCTGGGTTCAATCCCTGGTTGGAGAACTAAGATCCCACAAGCTGTACGGTGGGGCTGAAACAGAAAGAAAGAAAATGTATGCTTTAATAATATATTTCCTTAAGTTCCAGTTACAGAAAACTCTGAGGTGAGTCATACCAGGGGCAGTACCTGGTCGCGGCAGCAATCTGGAAGGTGGACGGTGGACAGCCAAGGTTGAGGAAGCTAAGCTCGAAGGGGCCTTTCGGGACAAGGTAAGGCGGCTGTGCTGACAGCCGGCCCCTTCTCTCTGTTCCAGGCATGGATCCTGAGAAACTCGAGCGAATCCAGCTTCCAGTGCCCACTGCGGCTGAGAAAACCACCTACAACCACCTCCTGGCCGAGAGGCTCATCAGAATCATGAACAACGCGGCCCAGCCAGGTGCCGGAGCGTGCAGGCGGTGCCCCGGGGTGGGGGAGTTGCAGGGACCAGGCCCCACACCAGCCCCAGGAGCCTCAGCGTCCGGACCTGGCCATGCCGGGAATCCAGGCGGAGCTCAGCCACTCCCCGGCCGCACACACACCCTGGGCCACCCGGATCCTCCCGTCCAGCCTTGTCTTCATCCCGGGGTCTCCTCCTCTTCCCGTCCCCCGTAGTGTTTGTGCCAGACTCTCGCTGTCTTCTCCTCCCACACTCACTTCTGCTTTGGTCAGTTGTGCCAGTGTCTGCAGCCCTCCTCTCAGGGTGGCCGAGGCCACATTTGAGCAGGAACTAGGCTGGGAGGGTGAGTGAAGGGGAAGGCTGGAAGGTGTGGGTTGGGTGCTTTGGATGATACGTGCCTGGTGTCAGCCTAGTTCTGAGGCCTTGGCCAGCACCGACCTGCAGCCACAGCACGGGCTGGGAAGAGCAGGTGGAATGAAGTAGCGGAGCAGTCCTCACCTGGGGGCAGCGTTGTCCCCAGGGGGCAGCGTCCAGAGACGTTCTTGGTTGTCACAGCTTGGGGACGGGAGCTACTGACATTCTGTAGTCAGAGGCCAGGTGCTGCTCCACACCCTACGGTGCACAGAACAGCCCCCAGAACACAGGATTGTCCGGCCCCAGATGTCGACGGTGCCAAGGTTAAGAAACCCTGACTGCAAGGCAGGAAAATAGATCATCAGGGTGTGAGTGAGAGCCCAGGAAAGGGCCCGACGGAGATGCTGCCTGGTGGGGAGAGAACCGCTGAGCTGAGCTAGCAGGAGCAGTCCAGGCGGTGGGCTCAGGAGGGCAGGGGGCCAGGGATATGGTTGCAGGTGAGGGCTTCAGAGGTCAGGGGAGTGATGGCCAGAGCACAGCGCGACTGCCGGGGAATGACCACAAGGGTCTGGAGAACCAGGTCCACAGCCTAAAGGGTGATTCAGGGTATCGGTAAACTCAATGGCTATTTATTGAGCGCCTCCTGTATTCCAGCCTCTGTGTGCAAGTGATGAGGGTGCAGGAAGTAGGGGACACATGGACCCTATCCTCTGTGAAGTTCCGACAGTCTGGGACTCCATGTGAAGATGGGATCTAAGCCTCAGAGCAGGGTCAAGGCCAAAACTAACTCTGCAGGGCTCATAGATCTTTTTAAAGTCACAGGAGAGGAGAGAGGCGTGTCTAGGACTGAGCCCAGGGCCACTACTGATCTCTGGAGGTGACATACAGGGGAGCCAGCTCTGGAGCCTGGCCCAGGCCCCATGTGGGGAGAAGAGGGCCCTGAGGAGGGTGTTTTGGGGGACAAGAAAGATGTGGTTTCTTGGGACCACGGGGTGCTCGGTGGGGTCAGTTTCTGCTGAAGGTCCAGTCGGGGAGGCAGAGCATGGTCCTGAGGATGGTGGCCCAGGGCCTGTTGGCAGGAGCGGCAGGAGCCAGATGTGGCTTGGTGACGGGGAAGGCGGAGTGTGGCCTGGGTGCTGGGGAGGACCCTCCAGGGACAGGAGGATCAGCAGACCCCCTGAGGACAGTGTGTAGCGCTGCCTGGATTTCTGAAGAGAAGACACTGGGGCAGCTCAGAGGGACAATCTGGAAGCTTCGCTGGAGAGACAGACCTTTGGGAGGAATAGCCAGCAACTCACCAGGAAGGAAGAAGGGTCCTAGTGGAGCATCACGGTCTGCTTCCCCAGAGGTAGCAGGAGGGGTGTTTCTGACCTGGCCCACAGGGTGGCTGGGGGCCGGGCTGTGGTCCAGAGAATGCCTGCGCTCAGTGGAGGCCAGGCTGGCAGGCGCTGCTGGGCCAGGGTGGGCAGAGTGGCCCAGCCAAGACTAATTAGCCTCTGCCTGGGCTGGGTTTGTACTGGGCTTCGGAAGGCCTAGTTTTGCTTGTATGTTACCTGCTCACTTTTGGGCCAGTGGATTCCCTCTTCTCACCTATCTTCCCCTTCCCCCCCAACCCCTGACCATTGAGGCATAAAGCCAGGCAGGGAGGTGTACCTCCATGTGTCTGCCTTGAGTGTTTCTCCAGTGGCCCATCCTGGGCCCCATTGTTCCCGGAGAGTCCCCCTTTCCTGGCCCCTCCTATGTGAAGGCCCCTCCCCAGAAATGAGATCAAAGACCTGGGGGGAGTTTGCTGAGAGCGGGATGCCCTTCAGTCAGGCGGTCACAGGTGCTTCCAGGAACAATGCCGGGTGTGGGTTTTGGCATCCAGGACACCTGAGTCTGCCACGGCCCAGGTGAGTGAGGCTGGGAACCTGCCCCTTCCCGTCTCCAAACCTCAGCCTGCAGAGCACCCACTGCAGTGGGGCTTTAGAGAGGCTCCTTGAGGAGCCCGGTTCCAGGCTCATAGCAGGACAGCAGGCTGTTAGTCAGGACTTGCTTGCAGTTGACAGAAGCGCAGCTCAGACTCACTGAGACAATACAAACAAACAAGACTGCTGGCCTGTGTGACTTCCAGTCTGCTGGGCTCTGGCTGGAGGCACAGCGGACCCGGGACCCACAGAGTGTTTGCAAGCTCATCTTGGCCTCTGCGGCCTTCTGTGTTGGCCAGTTAACTGCCTGCCGCCTCCCCTTTCTCTGTCAGGCTCTAGACTTGCTGTAGGAGAGACGCTGAGTGGTGGAAAGCAGGACTCGGGGCTCAGGTTGTAGAACACAGGAGTGTGAAAACGTCCCAGTCTGCAGCTCAGCACGGGGAGAGGGTCTGGAGCCCAGGGGTTCCAGCGAGTTGTGGAATTGAGCCTCACTGGCTGTGACTGGCTCCCTGGCTGGTCCCCTGTGCAGGCACTGTGACCAGGGGCCTGGATGGCCCCAACCAGCCTAGGGGGCTGTGCCCCCCACCCCAAGGCAGGAGCATCCCATGACCAAGAGTGGGGCTGGTGACCCTCCAAAGGAAAGAGGGGTTCTGGTCCCTGAAGGAGGGGAAGGACCTCTGGACAAGCAAAGCGACCACAGACAGCCACTTTCTAGGTCTTCAGTAATCAGTTACCCACTTTTCCTGCCTCCCTGTTGCCCATAAGACGGCTTAGAGGAGCGTTTGGTGCAGGCAGTTTTGATGGGAACTTTCAGCGGTAGTTGATTGGGCAGGGGATTAGCATGTGGGGGTTCCCTCTGTGCCCCCACGGAATGTCGGGGGGCCTGTCGGCTGACCTGCTGATCTCCAAGTCGGGAAGGCAGGAGACTGCACGTGAGGGTGTGAGCATGGCTGACCCAAGTGTGCCCTGCAGACGGCAAGATCCGCTTGGCGACGCTGGAGCTGAGCTGCCTGCTCCTCAAGCAGCAAGTCGTGGCCAGCACAGGCTGCATCATAAAGGACGTGCACCTGGCCTGCCTGGAGGTGAGGCCTGTTCCTGCCGCGCCAGCCCCACAGTGGGGGGAGGTCGCAGGGAAGCCCCTGCATCCAGGTGGTAGCTGGTCCCAGCAGAAGGAAGACAGGCCTCAGACCCCCTGCCGACCCACTGCCCACTTGTCCCCACGGACCTGCCCTTCCACCGAGACAGCCCTGAGCAGCCCACTAATTAGCGAATCTTAGTAGTTTCTCTTGTAAGTGTTTGGCTCTGTATTTGTCTCCAGGATTTTTTTCTTTTTCTTTTTATATTTTGAAAGTTGTATTCATATACAGACACATGTTTATTCATTTATGGTTTATCGTGCTACTGCATACATTCATGTTTTAAATAGCATTTGTTGTTTTCCCTCTTATTTTTCATGTTTGTTTTAGAAAGTTTAGAAAAGTACAGAGGGGTAAAAAGTAACAATAGTGGACGCTTGGTGTGTGTCTTTCCAGCTACACTTATACCCTGACACACACGTTCACAAGTGAATTTTTCTGTTTATAAGAGTGGAGTCATCATGGCCATATTTTATTAATAGAACCCATTTCCCTCACGTAACTGCGTGTCAACAGCTCTCCAAGTCATCAGGTTGAATCATTTGTCCTTCTTCACCCAGTTTTGTTTTGAGCTCCATCTCCACCACCCCCATGAAGAACCACTTTATGGATTAAGATTATCAGCCCAGCGTCTGTCTTCTGTAGCCTCAGATTTTAGAATCCGTGGCTTGCCCCAACTCACTCGCCTCCGTGAGACCTGCCGCTCACGCCTTCCCTCTCTCTTAACAGGGAGCCCGAGAAGAGAGCGTCCACCTGGCGCGGCACTTCTATAAGGTGAGCCGCCGGGGCTCGGGGGCAGCAGCGTGTGTGTCGGGAAGCAGGACCGTCGTGGCTTCAGTCCTCTCTCACACCCTCTGGGTCCTCAGGGAACACGTGCCATTCTGTCCGCTCCGCAGCAGTGGTCTCTGCACTGTTCTGCTCATACTATCTTATCAGCACAATTTTGGAGGACTCACCCCTAGTGTGGGATTATTTATTTATCAATTATATATGAGTTTGTTCATTGATGAATTTACGTGTAAACCATCAATTATATACAGATGCTCATACGACTAAATTATACATAGCAACTTTTGTGTTCGTGAATTATATGTGCTTACCATGGCAGCCCACTCCAGTATTCTTTCCTGGAGAATCCCACGGACAGAGGAGCCTGGCAGGCTACAGTCCACGGGGTCACAAAGAGCTGGACACAGCTGAAGTGACTTAGCGTGCACGCATGCATAGGTATAAAATTACTGAATTACCTATGAATCTATGAACTGTATGCATGTGTATTGTTTATATATATGTACAGGCAGACCTCAGAGATACTTTGGATTTGACCCCAAACCACCGCAAAACAGCAAATACCACAATAGAGTCAAGCAAATGCTTTGGTTTCCCAGTGCTAATCAAAGTTATGCTTACATTGTACTGTGATCTGCTGAGTGAGCGATAGCATGGTGTCTAAAAAAATGTATTTCTGTTGTTCAGTCACTAAGTCGTGTCTGACTGTGATCCCATGAACTGCAGCACACTGGGCTTCCCTGTCCTTCACTGTCTGCTGGAGTTTGCTCAGAGTCATGTCCATTGAGTTGGTAATGCTGTCTAACCATCTCATCCTCTGTCGTCCCTTTCTCCTCCTGTTCTCACTGTTTCCCAGCATCAGGGTCTTTTTTTTTTTTTTTTTTTTTTCATTTATTTTTATTAGTTGGAGGCTAATTACTTTACAATATTGTAGCTGTTTTTGTCATACATTGACATGAATCAGCCATGGATTGTAATGAGTTGGCTCTTCGCATCAGGTGGCTGAAGTATTGGAGCTTCAGCATCAGTCCTTCCACTGAATATTCAGGGTTGATTTCCTTTGGGATTGTACATATCTTAATTAAAAATATTTTATTGTTAGGATTTCCTCAATGGTCCATTGTTTTGGGGTTTTTTTTTTTTTTTTTTTTTTTTGTCCAGTTGTTTAAGAATCCACTTTCCAATGCAGAGGACGAGTATTGGATTCCTGGTTGGGGAACTAAGATCCCACATACCTTGGGACAACTCAGCCTGCATGCCTCAACTGAGGAAAGCTCAAGCTGCAACAAAGACCTAGTGCTACCTTAAAAAAGAAAACTTTATTGCTAAAACATGCTAATTATCATTTGACAACTAGCATTTGCCACAGACCTTCAATTTGTTTATAAAAAATGTAGTATCTTTGCAACAGTAACTTCAGTTCAGTTCAGTCGCTCAGTCATGTCCGACTCTTTGCGACCCCATGGACTGCAGCACGCCAGGCTTCCCTGCCCATCACCAACTCCCGGAGCTTGCTCAAATTCATGTCCATCGAGTTGGTGATGCCATCCAACCATCTCATCCTCTGTTGTCCCCTTCTCCTCCTGCCTTCAAACTTTCCCAGCATCAGAGTCTTTTCCAGTGAGTCAGTTCTTCACATCAGGTGGCCAAAGTATTGGGAGTTTCAGCTTCAGGAAAGCAAAGCTCAATAAAATGAAGTGTGCCTATGTGCTGAGAAACCTCACACAGGCTCTAAACATTTCTCATGAATTTAGTAAGAATTGATAAAGGGCCCCCATGACCTTCAGTATCTGGAAAATGTGTAGGTTCAGTTTCCAGGGGATTCACTTTAAGATACCGCCTTGTGATGACTTTGTTTCCCTCTTTTCTTAAGGGTAAGATAGACTCAGGCAGGGCTCGTCATTTGTCAACAGTGGGTTCATCCATATGTCAGACAGCCCTAGTAGTTTTCTGATATTTTGGCCTCCACATCAGCTCTCTCTGGATCCAGTGAGTGGTGGTTTTCCCTCGTAATCTGATTGATGAAGAGATCCTCCCAGGAGGAGGAAAGGTGTCAACACTGCTGTTTTCTCATTCACTTGCGCTTTCGTTCATTGCACTCTGTTTTTTTTTTCCATTTATTTTTATTAGTTGGAAGCTAATTACTATACAATATTGTAGTGGTTTTTGCCATACATTGAGATGCATCAGCCATGGATTTACATGTTTTCCCCATCCCGATCCCGCCTCCTACCTCCCTCTCCACCCGCTCCCTCGGGTCTTCCCAGTGCAACAGCCCCGAGCACTTGTCTCATGCATCCAACCTGGGCTGGTGATCTGTTTCACCCTTGATAATATACATGTTTTGATGCTGTTTTTTCGAAACATCCCACCCTCGCCTTCTCCCACAGAGTCCAAAAGTCTGTACTGTATATCTGTGTCTCTTTTTCTGTTTTGCATATAGGGTTATGGTTACCATCTTTCTAAATTCCATATATATGCGTTAGTATACTGTATTGGTCTTTATCTTTCTGGCTGACTTCACTCTGTATAATGGGCTCCAGTTTCATCCATCTCATTAGAACTGATTCAAATGAATTCTTTTTAATGGCTGAGTAATATTCCATGGTGTATATGTACCACAGCTTCCTTATCCATTCGTCTGCTGATGGACATCTAGGTTGCTTCCATGTCCTGGCTATTATAAACAGCATTGCACTCTCTTTAAACGGCTGTGAACTATGTACATAGATACCCAGGAATCTTGTTCCTTGCAAGAAACTTTTTCAGCCACTGTCCATTACTGTCAGTGTTCATTGAGATAAAACCAGGTCACATAATCTGGAAATGCCCCTGGTGGGGCTCAGATGACCCCCCGAAGCTGCAGCACTCTGGATGTGCTCAGAAGAGGGTGGTACCACGGTGGGTCCCGTGTTCCAGGGCGGAATCCCAGTCCCCCCAGACTGGCCCCAACCCCACTTAGGCTTGAAGTGAGGATATGAGTCCTCAGCACAGTCATCTTTGACGCTCCTTCCAGTGTAACTGCACTTAGTCTGTCCTCCCCACCCTCCCCACAAGCTTCTGGATTGCAAAAAGCAGGAAGATATATAGGTAGGCATCTTCCCAGAGGATTTTTCTTTTTCAGTGACAAAAGGAGATCTGTATTTGAATCGTACCTCCCTTCTCCCAACCCAGGTTTTTCTCTCTTTTATCCTCTAAGGTTTGTACCCTTAATATATCAGGAGCTTATCAATATTTTCAAGGATTATTTCTGTGGTTATTTTGTGGGTCTCACACCAAAGGGGCTTCCCTGGTGGCTCAGATCACCTGCCATGTAGGAGACTCAAATTCGATCCCTGGGTTGAGAAGATCCCCTGGAGAAGGGAATGGTTACCCACTCTTTTTATTGTTGCCTGGAGAATTCCATGGACAGAAGAACCTAGCGGGCTACAGTCCATGGGGTCACAAAGAGTTGGATACGACTGAGCTAACTAACATTTTCACTTTCACACCAAACAAGACCTTTCAAGTTTGCCGATAGTTTTGATAACTGGAAAAACATAAAGGACCTATTGCTTTTCCCACCCCAACTGTGTGTGTGTATGTGTGAGAGAGAGAGAGAGACAGTACTGGGGGAGAGAGGGAGACTTAGGGCACAGGCCAGACCAGTGCTACCAGCCCCTGTCCTCCCAGGCTGCAGACCTGTCCAGGGTGGTCATGATGACACATTGACCTGCACAGACGGGGCCAGTCACCCCATCTTGCAGTGAAACAGAGAGGCTCTGAGAGGAACAACTGAGATTGGCCCCTGGTCTGTGAGTCTCAGAGCCGTTCCTCCCCACCACCCTGTTCTGAGGGGATCCTCAGGGCCACAGGCACTCTAAAACCCCCAAAGGCACGCCTCAGAAACAAATGAAACAAGCCACGTAACGTTAGCCTTAAGCGTATCTAATCATACTCTTCCTTCCAGACGTGCGGAGCCTCTGTCAGCTTTAACATGACAGCTTAGCCCACACTCTTATTTTCTCCAACCATTCTCAGCAAACAGATCATTTTAAATACCTGAAATGTTAACCATTTGTATATTTTAATTGTACATGAAGTGATTTTTGTTGTTGTGGTTAATTAACTGCCTTGACACTAGAAATCCATAATGACACATGCTTGGAGAAAAGGAGAAAACCGTTGAGGTGCAATTTGATATTTGGGCTTTCATTCGAGTGTGTGTGTGTGTGTGTGTGTGTGTGTGTGCGTGCGTGCGTGTGTGCGCGCGCACATGTTCACGTGTGTATTTTACTTCCTGGTGGTTTACGAGAACTCACTAATAAGAAACAGATGACCCAAAAGCCGAGAACTGGAGTTTATAACCCTTTGTTGTTTATGGAAAAAAATATACATAATCTTCTCTTTCCTTCCTTTCTTTTTTAGGGAGAAGAAATCTTTTTGGACATGTTTGAAGATGAGTACAGAAGCATGACGGTAAGTGAGGGGCCAGAAGGACTCGTGGCCAAGCTTGTCCTGCCAAACTGAGAGAGAACTCATCTAATTTGGGGCTTTCTGTTCGAATGGCAGAGATGGGTGGGGAAGGACATTGAAAACGGTGCCTTTTAATCCTCAGCAGTGAAATTACAGATGACATTCACTCCCCCCAAGTTGGGCTGAGTCATAAGATGGGTTAGAAAGATTCACTTTGATATGAATAGTTTTTTTTTAACTTTTAATTTTATATTGGATTATCTCCAGTTAAAAATGCTATGATGGTTTCAGGTGGACAACAAAAGGACTCAGCCAGACATATACATGTATCCACTCTCCTCCAAACTCCCCTCCCATCCAGGCTGCACATAATGTTGAGCAGAGTTCCCTGTGCTATACAGTAGGACCGTGTTGGTTATCCATTTCAAGTATAGCTGTGTTTACATGTCCATCCCAAGCTCCCTGACTATCCCTTCCCCCAAGCCTTCCCCACTGGCAGCCATGTTTCCTAAGTCTGTGAGTCTGTTTCTATTTATAGATAAGCTGATATGCGTAGTTTTTGATTGAGGATTTAGTAATACGTATGAAATCTCTTAATCCCCATGTCAACCTGATGTGAATCACTGCTGCTATTATCCTGCTTTTGCCAATAAGGAAACGAGAGGCAGAGAGGTTGGGGGAGGTGCCCACAGTTGCCCGGCCGTCACTTCCCAGTGCCCTGCCTTGCCTGGCACAGTACGATGCCACCTCCTTCTTCACCGTGCCAACAGAATGCTCCTGAGTGTGGCTCTCTTGCACCTGCCGTGCCAGCCCACGGTCTCCCCGTCTCCGTCCAGCAGGCACGATCATGAGAAAAGACAGGTGCAGAAGATTGAAGGTTGCGCTGTTCTGATCATCTGCCTCTGCGTCCCTGACACCTGCCCCTCAGTTAAGACTCAGTAACTCGGTGCTAAATAACTCTTTTCATGGACGTTTCTCACCCCATAGTGAAGTGTTTCGGGACGTTTACCATAAACCCAAGTGTTTAAAATGTCAACAAGATAAAGACAGCATGTGCTGCATGGCTCCCTGGCCAATCAGTGAGCATCTGAACAGCTGTGCCCTCATCACATTCTTGCTCGCAGTGTGTCTGAGGCCTCCCGGAGGGTTTTCAAGGAAAGAGTGTAAATTGGGATAACTCACCTTCCAGAGAAGCCCCAGAGCGCCCAGGTGCTCTGCGAGGCACTCACAGGCATCTCACACCTCCGATGGCCACACCCTGTTATCCCCTCCACCCCAGAAAGAGGGTCTCTGGCTTCTGTTCTTGGGACCATGAAGTGGAGCGGAGTGGAGTCAGTGC
The DNA here is from genome assembly GCF_033118175.1 of Dama dama. Lineage (NCBI taxonomy): Eukaryota > Metazoa > Chordata > Mammalia > Artiodactyla > Cervidae > Dama > Dama dama. The sequence continues at coordinate 11,287,525 of NC_083690.1, forward strand.
TCAGCTGCCATCTTTGTTATGCCCGTGACGTTCCCTTCCACAACATGACTCTCCAGAAGTTTGGCTTCTTATAGAAACAAGTCTTGTGTGTCACTTGGCGATAGAGAAAGGCTTGGACTCTGAAACCCCTGCTCCATTTCTGCTTTTGCTACTTATTGCAACCTTGGACAGGTTGCTTACATTCTGAGCCTTGGCTTTTCCATCTGTAAAATGGGACCCAAACCACATTTTACATGACTTTCCAGGTTGTGAAATACCTAGGGACTGCCTACTGTAGAGGTTCAGAACCATGAATATTCAAATATTTGGTTCTTCTCCCTCCCACCATAGGGCGCTTCCTGCATTTTGTTTGTTTGTCTCAATGACATCTATTATACGTCTTGCACAATGCCTGACACTCTAGGGAATTAAAGGCTGACACATGCCCAAAGTCAGCCATTAACCCAGACTTTAGGAAAACAGCCGCTAAGCCCAAAGAAGTGGGGCAGGCCCTTGGGTGCTGCCAAAGCTGGGCCTTCACTTCTGACCCTTCACTGTTTCCCCGTCACCACTTGCTTCATGCAGAGGGAAAATGGGCGGGAGTCCTAGAGGGGGTTTGCTGGGAGGCGGTAAAGGACAGAGGGAGCCGTGAGGGAGCCGCAGGAAGGCCGCGTAGGAAGGCCGTGCCACGGGCACCCTGGGTGGGAGACAGGGCCCTGCCACCCCGCTCTGGGATAAAGGGATAAAGGAGCTGGGACGGTGGACCTCAGGCCTTTGGAGGAAGGCTTCATGGGTCCCAAAGAAGAAGGTGGTGAGCTGAGGGCCTCCCTATTCTCCAGGTCCCTGGACCACTGAGCCATCTCCACAGTCCTGCCCTGTGTAGTCAGCTTTATGTTGCAGGAGGGGAGGAAGTGTGATATGACTGAAGCCTGCTTTCTAAAAAAGGGAGACACGAGGAAGTTTATGATGCTTAAAGGAGTAAAATTAATTCCACAGGATATTGTGACATGTTGTTCCTTTATGATGCCCCGTGTCTGTCCAGCAACACGTGTACATTAAGCGGTCGGTTCTGATGCACTGGGGCTTCCCTGGTGGGTCAGGCAGACAGAGTCCACCTGCAGAGCAGGAGACCCCGGTTAGATCCCTGGGTTGGGAAGGTCCCCTGGAGAAGGGAATGGCTGCGCACTCCAATATTCTTGCCTGGGAAATCCCATGGACAGAGGAGTCTGGTGGGTTACACTCCATGGGGTTTCAAAGAATCAGACATGACTGAGTGATTAACACTTTCACTTAGGCAGCAAAGTTCCAGGCGGGGAGGTGATGCTAACATGTGTCTTGGTGATCAGAGAAGGCTTCCTGAAAGCACCGTGGAAGGAGGCAGACACCTCTGCCCCTGGCTGGCCCGGTGGTTGTGGGCATGCGCCCTCCATCTGAACTCAGCGGTCCCCTCTGTAGTATAGAACAGCCGCACAATAGGGGGCGGGCCCTGCAGGGGCCTGGCGTGTAGTAGGTGCTTCATGAGTGACTTGGTTCTGTTCCCCCAGGTAGGAAGTTCAGGGAAGAGGAGGGAAGTGGGAATGCTGGTTCTGTGTGGGTCATAACCACATTGCGGGTCACAGTGGCTCTGGATCCAGGCCTGGGTCCGTGTCTTGGTTCTGCCACCAGCCAGCCCTGTGGGCCCTTATCCGCTCCTCAGCCTCCCTGCTGGACAGGAGATGACGCGCAGAGCCTTTAGCTCCCCGCCTGCCCACACTCAGAACTCCCTAAATGGAAGCCAGGCCACTCCACCTGCTGCCATCATAGCCAAAAGCGCCAGGGCGGGAGGCGGGTGGCAGTCAGGCCCCACACCGTGGGCAGACTACCCTAAAGGGACCGCCACGAAGGGGCAGGCCTCCTTCCTGAGGCCTGTCTCCCTGCTCAGGGGAGGGGAGCTTGGGGGTGAGAAAGCAGATCTGTTCACAGCAGGGCGGCAGCTTCTCCAAGGTGTCTGTCACTGCACGTGCATGAAAATCTGCAGCTTAGAAAACAAAACGGCACATCTCTCCCATCTGGCTGTCTCGAGGCTTCACCTCAATCTGCGTCGGGGCTGATGCACCCTTGAATACGAGCAGATGGAGGTGAGAGGCCCATGTCACCTGCTCTGGCCCCTTCCTCCCTTCAGCGAGCCTCCCTCCACCATCTTGTCTTCCAGATGAAGCCCATGAACGTGGAATATCTCATGATGGACGCCTCCATCCTGCTGCCCCCAACAGGCACACCGCTGACCGGCATCGACTTCGTGAAGCGACTGCCATGTGGTGACGTGGAAAAGACCCGGCGGGTGAGTGGGCCTTGGCCTTGGCCTCTATCCTGGGCAGCTGTTCACCAGGAAGCACCCCCAGGACAGGAGAGGGAGGGTCTCCGACCACATCCAGACCCACCTTCCAGCTCACCCTCAGAGAGCCAGACAGCAACCCCCAGCCCCACGCCCCCACCCCTCCACCACAAGGGCCTAGCTTTCCACGAGCACTGCCCTCTTTCTGGGTGTTTGGTTTTCAATTTTGGCCGTGTCGGCTCTCTGCTGCAGCCCGTGGGCTTCCCTCTGATTGTGGCTAGAAGGTTCAGTTGTTGTGGCGCGCGGGCTGAGTTGCTCCACAGTGTGTGGGATCTTAGTTCCCCGACCAGGGATCGAACCCACGTCCCCTGCAGTGGAAGGCAGATTCTTAACCACTGGACCACCAGGGAAGTCCCTGCCATTTGTTACAGCAGACACTGAAAGATGTTGGTGGCAGGCAGGCTGCCTTCACTGAGCGAAGCTGGCCCAGCCCCAGACCTCTGAGAGAGGAAGCAGGGCTGGGCTCCTTTGAAGGAGCGTGGTGATGCAGAGCAGGTGAGGCTGCTGCAGAACCAGCCCCGAGAGGCCGGGACCCCTGGCGATGGCGTGGCATTAAGGTATCTGAGGGATCTTGGGGCATGACACACGAAAATGCCATTGTGATTATTTTTGGGCCTGCGGGAGAGGTGTGTGAAGAGGTTAGTTCTCAGAACCCAGCTGCCGTGTGCACTTCCGTTATCAGCAGTTTTTTTCTTCAGCCATCTCGCGGGGCTGTTCAGGGTACTTTATCTCCCTGGTCAGATCACAGTTTCTTTCTTAGAAAGCACCATAACCCTTTCCTAGAAAATCATTCCCTGGAGACGTGGAGGTGTGGATAAATTAGAGGAATCCCTTGCCCTCATTGCTCCTGTTATCAGGCCAAGCCTTCCCCTGAGATAATCCAAGTGTACCCAGAGTGGAGGAAGTATTGTGACCTTTTTGAGAGACGGGATTGACTCACTGGACCCGCCTCAGGCAAAAAGATTTCGTGGCCTTCTTGCTGCGAGTTTGCCTTGAAAGCCTGCTGGGGCGGGGCTGGGGCACAGAGGAAGTTGGACCCGTGTCTGAAGTCAGTCTGCATTCCCTGCCGTCCGCCCAGACCCACCATGCTCACTGCAGGACCCACCCTCTCTCTGAGCCAGTGACGCCTGCCTCCCTCATGCTCGCAGACAGGTGTGCGGGCCCCGTGGCCGGGCACATGATTGATTGTGGGTGGCAGCGTTTGCACTGGGCGTCCTTGGTGTCGGCTTTTACAGGGGGATTGGTTCTGACAAGTGGGTGTCACGTCTGTACTCTTTATGGAGTAGGTACACTCACCCTTGACCTTTGGTTGCTCTTGGAGATGCTCCCCAGCAGGATAACAGCAAAGCCACATGCCCAGTCCAGCTCTTGTGTCCCTGGGCCAGAGAGGACCCCGTCCCGGTTCTCCTTGGCCCCTGAACTAGAAGGTCCAGAAGGTTGTGAATGCAGAGATCTGCTGCTCCGGGTCTCATCCTGCCTTCCTTTTGGTCCACAGTCCATCAGGTTTTCTTAACAGTTATATGAGCACATGGCCTTTGTGACAAAGTGGATCATTCATATCAGTTCTTCTTAAGAATTTCCTCACATATTTGTACAACCACCCTGGGAGGTTGGCACTAGTATTATCCCCATCTTACAGAGGAGTAAACTGAGGCACGAAGAGGTTGAGTGATTTGCTCAGGATCCCCCAGCTGACAAGTTGTAGAGCCAGGATTCAGCCCAGGCAGTGTGGCCATTTTGACCCCCTGCCTCCCACTGCTGCCTTCATTGTATTTATTAGTCCTACTTGGTGCTGGGTACCAGGAAACACAGCCCCAGTCCTCAAGGAAAAGACTAAAGAGGGTGAGGATGGGAAAGGCAGCACCAATCCATGCGTGCTAAGTCCCTTAGTCATGTCCGACTCTTTGTGACCGCATGGACGGTAGTCCTCCAGGCTCCTCTGTCGATGGGATTCTCCAGGCAAGAACACTGGAGTGGGTTGCCATGCCCTCCTCCAGGGGATCTTCCCGACTCAGGGGTTGACCCCACATCTTTTGTGTCTCTTGATCTGGCAGGCAGGTTCCTTACCCCTGGTGCCACGTGGGAAGCGCCCACACAACTCTGGGCCAGGGCTGTTTCTCCAGGAGCACAAGGCCCCTAATCCTCCCTAGGGAGGGGGGCAAGAAGCACAGAGAGCTGCTCCTTGAGCCAGGCCTGTGGGGGAAGGGCTGGGTGCTGCGGCGGGAGGGGTGGGGGTGCTCAGAGGCCCAGAGAGCTGGGGGCCGTGCCTGGAGCCCCCGTGGGGCCAGCTGTGTGGGAAGTGGTGGCGCCGGAGGGGTTGCAGGGGACAGGTCTCAGAGCCCTGGAGCACAGCGAAAACCTCGGCCTGGTTGGCCGCTCCCTGGCATCTTGTCATGCTGGCCTGGGGCGGACACGGCTGGTCCACAGGAGAAATTCTGGGCTGAGGCCTACGGCAGAGGGCAGGGCTGCTTGGGCTTCATGGTTCCTGCTCCTTCTGAACCTCTGTCTCCTCACCCAGCCAGCAGCCAGCGCCGCCCGCCCTGCCAGGGCCCTTGGGAGGACTCCGCGAAAGGCAGAAGCACAGAGGCCCGTGGTGGTGCCTGAGGGTGGGGGTCTTCCTCTCTCATCCTCAAGATCCCAGGACTGCTGCCCACCTCCCTTGCCCCAGATGGGCTGCAGGGCTCACACTGCCAACGGAAGCACCAGCGCCCCCGGGGTCTCTCTTATGACCTTTGTCACAAGACGGGTTTATAAAGGCAGCTCTCAAGTCTGGTGTCCCTGGAGCCAGGATGAGATAAGAGGGCTGGTCACCTCAACACAGAGCCTTGGGCCCCAGAGGTTTCCCTCTGATGTCCAGGATCCACTGTTGAAGGGGAATTTTGACCTCTCACCTCAGCCCAGCCCCTGATGCCAAGCAGCTGTCTGGAGTCCTCCCACAGCTTAGCTCCTCGGCCCGTTTCAGACATCAGAACACCGCGGTGTGCTCTGAATGTGAGCTAGAGGAAGTGTATGGTTTAACAAGCAGTTGAAGGCTTATGTGGTTTGTTTCAAGTTCTTTGCTCATATCCAGAGAACATTCCATTTCGTCCTGTTGGATTCAGAGGTTTTCCTTCTTTTTTTTTTCCCCCTGCCAAGTGTAGGCTTTTCTAACTTTTAGGAGGCTGACGCTTTTCAGAAATACCACCCTTTATTTTCCTTAAGGACTTGTCAAAGAAGTTCAAACCACCCTTTATGGTGAATCATTCCTTTGTACGTTCATCAAAGAGCCACTGGACTCCTGCTGTGTGCCAAGTGCTCTCCCAAGGGTGCAGGAGTGAGCAGAAAGTCGGCCCGCCCTTGGGTGTTCCCGGGCCTGGAGAGAGGCAAAGCTTGTGGTCAGGGGTGATACCAGGCTGCAGCGAGGGCTCTGAAGGATAGAGGGGGTGCTGCGTTAGACTGAGTGACCAGGAGAAGCTGCCTGGCAGAGGTGACGTCTGAGCAGAGACCTGGGGAGTGAGGAGCCAGCCAGGCAAAGACGTGAAGGAGACCTTTTCCAGACCGAGGGAGCAGTGAGTGCAAAGGCCCCGAGATGAGGAAGAGTGAAGGGTGTCCGAGCTGTGGGGTGACTGGAGCGAAGTGAGTGCAGCGGACAGGAGAGGAGGGCACGGGCTGTGTAGGCTGCAGGGAAGCATCTGGCAATGAAGTCACGTTTTCCCCCTTGCCCTTTGCAAGTTACACTGTTTATTCTTTCATTTGACATGTCTGTCGAGCCTTCTTTAGGCACTGGGCAAGAAGCAAGAATAGAAAGAATAAATAAATAATGCAAAAGAAGACCAAAATAGCAAGAGTGCCACTGAGCGATTGTGGCTGAGACGGGAAATTCATGTTGACATGTGGTCACAGGAACTCCTGGGGTCTGACAGGAGCATGCAGGCAGGACCTGGACTTGAGCTGAACCCACCCCTCGTGGCAGGGCAGTCGAGAGAAGCAGTTAAGAAAGAGCACAGGCACACGAGTCACACCAGCTGAGGTAGAATCCACCTTTAGCTGTGTGACCCTGACCAAGTTACTTAGCCTCTCTGAGTCCCAGGTTCCTCCTGTGTGCTGCTTCTCAGCTCTTACCGAGAGCAGCAGTGAGGGGCTGAAGAGTGATGGAGCTTTCTAGCCTCTTAAGTGGGGAAGAAATCAAGTCTTTTAACAGTCAAAACCTACTGATGCTTAACACTAGAGAAAAGAGAGTTGGGGAGAGGACTCTTTGATGAATACCAGAATCTGAATTTAAGCCACTAGCCGTCTTTATGGAATAACCATGGAAGCCATTATGAGATCACGATACTTGCATGAAGTTTTATTTGTCCCTCCAGTTCTGTGTCCCTGTTGCCTCATAAAACCGCAAACAGTTTTCGTGTTTATCGCTATTGACCTTGAGGAAATAGGGTATTTTGCTTTTACTCTCTGGATGTGTATTGTGCATTAAAGAAAATACAATAACATCTCACAGAGTTCCAAAAGTAGGGTGAAAGAATTTCCGGCGATTTCATCACCCTAAACAAACAACACAGACTTTGTGTGTCTCCTCCCAGCTTTGTCTGCAGACACGTCTTTTCATGGTTGCAGGGGTGCATGGGCGATGGACTTGCTTTCATCCTCGCTGCCTTTCTCTTTGCATTGTGAGCAAGAAGTTTTTCATTGATACAGTTTTAATAAGTCTAATTTCTTACTCCTGCCTAAAAGTTTAACTGGTGACTTTTGCCATAATTTCCTTAGGCGTTTTCCTGCTGGTGGACATTTTGGTTGCTCCCAGTATTACATTATTTTCAGATAAATTGTAATAAGCAGCTTGACAAATACAGTGTTTCTTTCTTTCGGCTTATTTCTTTAGGATAAGTTCCCAGAAGTGGAATTTTTGATTCAAAGGGTATGAACATTTTTTTTTTTTTTTGGTGACTCTGTCGGTATTGCCAAGTTGCTTTCCCAAAGGGCTGTGCCTACTTTAAAGCACTTCAGCACTGAATGACTGGCTTCCACGGCCTCAGTGGGCTCCTGGCCTGAGTGACTGTCGCTTGAACTCAATAGCTTGCACGTGCGGCCAAGTTGGCAGGGGAGAGGGCTCAGGCTGAGCGTTTGTTCCAGGCCCAGCCCTGGGGCTCAGGGTGGTCTTTGTACTGTCTCCTTGCATCTTCAAGGTGGCCCCATGATCTGGGGTGGTGGGGACCCCCTTTCCACAGCTCCAGCCAAGGCCTGGGGAATCACATGACTCAGGTTGGACTAAGGTCTGTCTGACTTGGAAGCCGTCCGCTGCCCCACTCGTGGGGCTCTCCTTGCTCCCCACTGCATGGAAGCAAACTGGAAAGGTCTGTTCTTTATAGTTAAGCTTGTCTACGGCCGTACCACCCTGAACATGCCCACTTCTCTTGATAGTTAAACTTGGTCAGCTGACTCCCCTTTCCAAATCTAATCCATTCTTCCTGAGTCAATCTTTCTATGGAAGCATCTGAAAGAATAAGAATACTCTTTTCCTTTCAGTAATACATTTCAATTTGCACATTAATTGAGCAAAGTCAAGAAAAACAGTGAATAAAAGCCTGGGTCCTAATCCTTCAGTCTGTTGAAGGCAAAGGCGTGTGATTGGAAGGACAGTCTTTGGAGTCAGTTATTAGGTGAATCACCTTGGGCAGTCTCCCTGACGTCTCTAGGCTTCGGTTTCCTGTCTGTAAAATGGGAACCCCTCAGGGTGGTTAAAATGGCTCGAATGGTGGGCGTGCAACCCCCACCCGTACCTGGCAGGCTGGGGGTACGCAGAGAGAGTAGTGGTTGTTTAGGGAGACAGTGAGATGATCAGATGACCTCTAATCCCGGCGTCTCACCTTTCTCTTGTGGATTCTCGGGGTTGTGGGGCTGGTGAACATGGCCCGCCAAACCCTGTAGATGCCCATGAGAGCCCCACTTTCACCCAGGTGGAGTATTTGGCCCTGTGGGAATCTGCCCTCACATTCATGAGCCCTGGCTTCTCACACTGCGTTTGTAGAGAGACAGCTGCTGACTATCACAGATATTTTTATGAAGACTGCTCTTCAAAACTTTCAGAACAGGAACTTCCCTGCTAGTCCAATGGTTAAGGCCCCAACGCAGCAGGCAGGGGTTCGATCCCTGGTCAGGAGACTAAGATCCCACACGCCACACGGCACGGCCAAAAAATAAAACAACAGAAACATGCAAACAAACAAAAATGTTTAGAACAATCGAATAATATACCAGTGCCCCCACAGCCACCATCTTTATCATATGAAAGTTTATGTTTCTCTGGTGCTTCTGGTTGACTGAGGAAGACCTGACGCCAGAATAGGTCCAGGAAATAGGACTGTTCATCCAGTTTTCCGCATCGGGACATTAAGTAATTGGCCCAAGATCTCCCAGCAGTTCTAGACCAAGTCAAGATTAGGGTTCAGAGGTGCCCACAGCATCCTCGTTGCCTGGGTCAACAAAAGTCAGTGCAAACCTGGCTCTTTGCGGGCAGTCATCTGTTCTCTCCGCCCCTTGTTTTGAGGCACCTTGTCATACAATGGACAACCTCCCATCTCAGTGGGCAGGCCTACAGCCTCAGAAGTGGCAAAAAGGGGCTCCGAAAACGAGCTGTGGGGCTCGCCAGTGGCGACAGCGGTTTGTCCCCACGCCTCCTCGTGCTGAGCTGTGGAGTGGCAGGAGTGAGGCCTGGCCGCCCCTTTACGGACCCCATGCTGGCTGCCGCCCCCACTATCATCTCAGAGGCTCCCCGCAGCCCCGCACAGTAGAGACTCACATCCCCATCTCACATAGGAGGAAACTGAGGCTCGTGGGGCCGGGGGCCTTGCCCAGCACAGTGGAGCTAGGAGTCCAGCACAGACCTTCCGTACCTGACTCGGGGGCTGTTTCCCTCCATCAGGGCAAGTGGCCCGGAAGCCGAGGGCCCCGTGGCTGCTGCTCCACTTCCTGGCCTCTGGTTGGTGGGCAGGTCAGCCCCAACCTGGGACTCGCGGGGAGTTACCTCCAGGGCAGACTGACTGCTGGGCGGTGGCTGCACAAGCTTCTCTGGCTTCCAGCCTGGGGTTCGGCTTTGTTCCCGCTCCCTGGAAACTCCCGCTCACCCTGGGGTCCACCAAGATGCTTCTCTGGTGGGCCGGGAACCCTGTGCTGATGGGGCCCCAGTCTGTCCCCACCTCTGTCCCCGGCTGGGGAGACCTGAGGGCTCCCTGGACACTGACGTCACCACACACCTACCAGGTGCCAGGTCCTCTGCCCTGAGAGGGGCACAGCCCCTGTTGGAAGGCCAAGGGGCCAGAGCTCCAGGTGATGGGCTTTGGGGTCTGGCGGGCTCTGAACCCCACCCGCATCTTACCTTCTGTCTCTCCTGCCCCCACATTCAGTAGGTGGACCTTGAAACACTCATGGTTTGGATTTTCAGACTCTGGGCTGGTTTAGTTAGAAGAGACCTGGTTCTGGCCCTTGCTAGGTGTGAGCTTGGGCCTGATCACATGGCCTCCGTGGGTCTCAGCCTCGACTGCCGAGCAGGGCGGCCAGCCACGCGGGGCTGCCACGAGGGTCATGTGACCCTAGAGGGCGGGTCCCGGCAAATGGCAGGTGCTCAGTGAGGTCCCGTGGCCCAGCCGGAGCCTGCGGGTGATGGCACATAGGCTGCCTCCTTGATTGTTTTCATTTTAAATCTTGGCTCTGAAAGCACCAGAACCACGATGCTGAAAGAGGTGGGCTTTGTCTTGTTCATTTTAAATCTAGAGTCATTGTGTGATTTCTCCATACAGACCTTCTCACCAAACTGACTTCACTCTTTTCTGCTCTCCAAACTGTTGGTCCAGGCCATCCGGGTGTTCTTCATGCTCCGTTCCCTGTCCCTGCAACTGCGAGGGGAGCCCGAGACCCAGCTGCCCCTGACGCGGGAGGAAGACCTGATCAAAACGGATGACGTCCTCGACCTGAGTGAGTTGGTCATCTTGCGTCACGGCAGCAGGGGTGGGGGGACACTGCCAGGCTGGCTCACGCATCACTGGGAGGCTCGTGGGCGACCTGCATGTCATACTGGGGTTAATCTGTCACCGTGAACTTAGACAGTGCGCATGTCACACAAAACTTTCAGAAAAGGGGCCCTAGATTCTGGACACTTGGAGTCAGTCTGTGGGCCCTGCTTTCTGGAGACCGAGGGCCGCTGTGCAGGTGTTTTGCTGAAATATCTGTGCATGGTGATTGGGGTCTCAAGCAGGGGTGGGCACAGCTCTAGGATCCCTGCCCTCCATATAGTCATAGCAGCACCAGTCTGGTTGGTTGTGTCTGTCAAAGGTGGTCTGTATGATTTTAATGACTAAAGGATCCTGATTGGTTAAAAAAAGGAAAGTTTTCAAAAATGCAAGCCACCAGCATTTAGGTAAAGATGAAGGCTCTGGAGGCCCAAGAACCACGTGCTTAGCTTGCAGGCCTGAGCATCCAACCGGCGCCTCAGTGCTCTCCTCTTCAGTGTGAGACTGAGATTTAAAGGAGACAGAATATAAAGCCTGGTTGTGTTCCTATAACCCTTCTCCCATTCATATAACTTTTTCCTCTTATTTGCTGTAACATTGTGATATATTAGGACTCTTTGGTCATGAGAGATAGAAAGGCCAACTTAAACTAACTTAAGGAAAAAGAGAGGCAGATTCACTGATATCGGTGTAAAAAGCTAGATCTCCTTTCAGGCATGGCTTGATCTAGGTACTTAAGCAATGTCATCAGGAAACTGCCACCTTCCTTCTCTCAGCTTTTCTTTCCCCTGTTCTGGCTTCATCCTCCAGAGAGCTCTCACCAAATAGTGACAAGATGGCCATCAGGACCTCTAAGATCTGCTGAACTGGCTAAGCAGCCCTGACAAAAACGGAGCTTCTCTTTCCCTATAACTTTTATAGACGTCCAGAGCAATGCTCTCATTGGCCCAGCTTGAGTCACAAGACTGTTCCTGACCCAGTCAGTGATCAGCAGAATGTGATTCACTGATTGGTTAGGTCAAGGTCACGTCCTCAGCTGGGAGGGTGGGACCTGCTCCTTTTGAACCCCATCACCTAGGGGTGAGGAAGGAGGCGGCCCCCAAAGCAAACTGGAAAAGAAGAGCTGGGAGCTGGAGAGGCAGAAACGGCAGTTGGCCACTTTGTAGTGGACGATGAGAGAGAGAGAGTCCTTGTTTTAAATCAGCTTTATTGAAATACAGCTTGCATCCAGTAAGGTTCACCGAGTTTTAGTGTACAGTGGAATGAGTCTTGACAAAAACTGTTCAGTTGTGTGACCTGCAGTTACGATGCAGACCAATGAGGGTTTGTATCTTTTGAGCCAGAGGCCCCTGCCCAGCTCTGTATTCTCTCAAGCAAGTGACTGAAACCACCACGACTTTCGTTTCCTTGCCTGGAAAATGGGGATGATCTTCATTATATTACGGGGCTGTTTTGAGACTTGAGTGAACTATAATATGAAATATAAGATGACCGAGTCTAGTGCCTCACATGTAACTGTGCTCAGGAAAATGGAATCAGCATTGCCTGATAATCACATCCAGTGATGCACACAAAGAGCACACTGCCTGACACGTGGAAGGGTCTCTGTAAATGATTATTATGGTTTTGCCTGGTTGTCTGACTCCTTTTTCTTGCTTCCTTTTTGTTTATGCTCCTTTATTTCTTCTCTCTCGGAGGAGCAAGGAAGCTACGTCCTGTCTGTGCTCTATGCCCATCTTCTGTGGCCGTTTCCTCCTTGAAATATGGCCACGGGGATTTCTGTAAAGGTTTAAATTGATGGCATAGGCTGGAGAGACCCATAAACCCATCTTTCTCTGATTGGATTCAAGGAAAGAGAGAAAAACAGTTTGCTTTAACGGGGCCTCTCCGTCAGGGCAGCAAGGATGTTTGCATCCGTGAAATGGAATTAAATTTTATGCTGGGAATTCATGTACCGTGCCTCCTCCCACTAGGAATGGCCTGCTGAAACAAAGGTTAAAAGTATTTCACTTATCAATTTGAATTGATTAGATTGCTAGTTGAGATCACTTAACTGAGCCTTTTTGGGTAGTTGGCCATTAAGAAAGTAATGGCTGTCTGTCTTTACCCAGCGTGATTGCAAATTATGTCTTTGCTAAAGAGGGTGCCAGCCAGAAAATACTATGAATTATGGATTTTATGAGCATATGGTATGAGGGTAAGATATGCATGTGTTGACTTTTTGTGTGTGTAATTATTCTTAAATGCTTGAGCTTCTCACTTTCCATGGGGAAAAATTAGCAATGCTCTGCACTTCACCAAATGCCTTCCGTGTATACTAAAGGTAGGAAGCATCCCAGTATAGGTGAGGGCATTCAGATTTGCTAAATTGTGGAGGCTGGGCTTGCTTCTTAGGAGGTCATGTTTTGTCTCCCTGAAGCTTGAGGAAGCTGACTCAGGGAAGAGTGGTTTGGGGTTGGTCAACTGCTTGAATGAGTTTAAAGGAATGCAGCAGGAAGAGTTGACTTTAAGTGTATTTACTAAACCTGTCACACCTCGATAAGAAACCACAGCATCAGAACATTCAGAAGCCATCCCGTACATCCACTGACCAACAGCGCCAGGTGTGGCAGGTGAGCTCTGCCAAGGGAGCTTCTGACGAAGCGCATCAAAGAGGCCGCCACCCCTTTGGAAAAACAGGAACTGTACCGAAAGCCTGTTTTGTTTTCACTGGAGAGGAGAGTGGCATGGGGCAGAGGTCATGGATTGGCAGCCATGAGGGAAGGAGGGGAGGGGAGGGAAGGAGAAACAAAGGGGCAGTGGGAAGGGAAGACTAGAGTAGACCTGACTAGATAGATAAGAGAGGTTAGGTTTTAGAGGGAATAAAATTGTGAGTCTCTATGCACCCAGCCTTCAGCTTCAATAGTCTTATCCTTTTGTGGAGCCTCATTTCCTTGGCCCCGCCATTTCTCTTTTTAACCACCACCTCCCACCCTCTGTATATTAAAGCAAATGGGACTGCATCTATAAATACTCCTGTCTAACAGATAAGGACTTCAGGCTTCTCTTTTTGATTGAACTGGTTGTCACCATTGCAAAAGGGGAACTTCCTGGCCCCCCACTGCTCTGGTGGAGCTGGAGATGCGGCCTGGGCTCCCCTGTGTTCTGCCAGCCTAGCCCCATGGACGCTTGAGTTTGCAGCCCCTGCTATAGCTGGAAGTAAGCAGCTTTGTGACCTTGCTCAGGGTCTTTCTGCTCGCCAGGCCCAATGGCCTTGCCATAAAGATGGTGCTAAATGACTTGGCCAGGAGGGCTGTTGAAGATCAAATGAGATCACGTTCATGAAGCATGCGGCACCCGGCTCGGCACATAGTAGGTTCTCAGGGAATGAGAGCGGTGAGTGACCGGCTCAGAACTCGTACTGCGGGGCACCCTGGCTTGGCATTTTCTGCTTCGACAACATTTTGGGGAGTGCCTCCCAAAATATTTAAACCAGTTCATCACTTATGGGATGGCATCATTTGGGGGTGAGGGAGGGGTAAGAAAGATGGCTCTGGGTAAGAAAGACCACCACTTCCTGGTGGTCCAGTGGTTAAGACTTTGACCTTCCAGTGCAGAGGGTACAGGTTCAATCCTTGGTTGGGTAGTTAAGATCCTACATGCCTTGTGGCCAAAAAGCCAGAAATCAGAAAACAGAAGTAATACTGTAATAAATTCAATAAAGACTTAAAAAAAAAAAAAGACTGTGTGGGAACAGTTGAAGGGTCCTGTATCGTGTCTAGGCCCCAGGCGAGCACTCCTGCACAGTCACCCCTGGGCTGACTGACCGACACCCCAGCGGTGCCCTGAAGACGAGCAGAGGAGAACCGGGTGCCTGCCTATCTGCCTGTGACCAGATAACATGGGCAGTGACAGCAGGAGAAACTCCTCCGTCATGACACCCTCGGGAGATGCCAACCACCTTCAGGAAACGTCCACAGGGGCCCTTGACATTGACATAGTTGTAGCCGTGCCATGTACGGCACCCACCTAATCTTGTATCCTGATTTTTAAAATGCATTCAGTGAAACCCGTCCGTTAATTCAGCTCCTTATTGAGCACTTGCTGTATGCCAGGCACAGTGCTGAGATCTGGGATGTGATAGTGAACTAATAAAGCCAGCCTTGGCCTCTGCTCTCTGGTGCTTCTAGCTGGGGGCAGGGAAGGGACCACAAACAGGTAAGGGAGGAAAAGCTAACTGCACAGTCGCAGGTCGATGGAGGTGGTTCTGTGGAGATGATGAACGGGGTCCAGGGCTAGAGAACTATCACAGAAAAGGCCTCAAAGGCTGGTGAGAGAAGCCTGTCTGGAGAGGCATGTACTGGGGGAGCCAGAATATTGCATAAGAAAATGCAGAGATGAGGCCTGCCAGTTTGGGAAGGGGGAGGTGGAAGGTGAGAATGGGCTTGGTGTGTCGTAGGCCGGTATGGCTGGCAGGTGAGGAGCAGGGCAGAGAGGAGCTGAGATGAACAAGATCTCAACTCCAGTGCAGGGGGAAGTCAGCAAAGGGCATCCATGTGGACAACTACCCTGATTGTGCGCTTCTGGGACAGGAGCTGCCAGGTCACACAGTGCCCGCACAGGCCCATGAGCCATGTCCAGGGGCTGGAGAGGCCACGTAGCCTCATGGCTCTGAGTCTAGGCTTGGGAGTCAGTCTGTGCTGGGAGAAATCCTAGCTCGGCCCCTTGCCACCTGCCAGCGTGTGTCCTTCAGTGAGTAACGTGATCTCTTGGTGCTTGGTTTCCTCGTGTGTAAATGGGAGTTGCTGGGAGGAGGCAGTGAGTTAATACATGTGACGTGCCTGGAACAATGCCTAGCACAACTTCAGGCAGGCTAGTTAGGAGGTTGCAGCATTGGCCCCGGAGCCAGTGACAGTGGGGAACAGGGCGTGGGGACGCAGCCCACACATCTCCCAGTTGGCAGCCGGCTGCTCCATCTTGGGGGCAAAAAACTGAGTCTCTTTCTTGACTCCCCTCTTCCTCACAAACTCAGCGTCCTGCTGGTCACCACACCTAGGCAGTTCCTTCCAGATCTATCTGGCCATCTCTCTCAGCTCCACTCCTTAGCACCCAGCTTGCCCTGCCATCATCTTTCACCTGCACTGTTGCAGAAACCTCAAGCAGTCCCCAGCTTCTGCCTCGTTCCCTATGGTTTGTTCTCGACACGGTGTCCAGTGTCATCCTCTTAAAGCAGCAGTCAGACCCTGTCCTCCTCACAGGCCTCCTCAGAGTGACCTCCATCCCACTCTGACCGGGAGGAGAGATGTTTACAGGGGCCCATGAGGCTGGGCGTCACCCAGTACCCCCCAGCTCTCTCTGCGTCTGTGCTGTTCTTTAGACACACCAGGCATGTTCCTACCACGGGCCTCTGCTCTGGCTGTGCACGCCCCTCCCCCCCCCAACCTACAGACCACTCACACCCCCAGAACAAGCACATCTGTGGGCGCTTACAAGGCCCACGACTCCCACATGTGGCATCCATACTCCCAATTCTCCATCTGCCTTTGAGCCCTGGACCAAGCCCTTCCTCTTTGTTATCCTTTGTTTGTTAATGAATAGGAATGTAATATATTCCCGTTTCCCCAGTTTTAACACTTTCTGTGCTTCATTCCAGCACCCTTGCAGGCAAGAGCTTTTAGATAAAGTGGACATCTCCAGCAGTGCTCATCTAACCTAAAGAGTCATTTCCAGCAAGAGTACTGTGACGCTCCCTAAGCAAGTTACGTGGTTGGATTGTAAGTCCATGAAAATGTGAGCTCATTGATGTGCTTCTCTTGCAAGGCCAGGGCTAGTTTTGAGATCCTGTTTCTTCTGGAAAACCCTCTATGTTGCCATATTATGCTGATGGCCCAGTCTTTGTCATGTGCCCTATCTTGGCGAGAATGAGAAAAGAGCATAAATAATAGAGACTATGAAAAACAAACCCAGAATGCGGGCTATTCTACAGGATACTCGATTTGAACTTTTCATAAATGGGAGAAGTGTCGGGCAAAACCGAACAGGACGGTGAGAGCCAGGGAGCAGTTCCAGATTCCAGATTATCAGAACGGAAGGGACCCGACAGCCGACCCCTGAGCTTGGACCCTGGATTGAGGAATAAAAGCAGTAGATTTAGGGGGCTTTTGGGGGTTGCATTGGAAAAAAGGTGCATGTAGCCTGTGATTGGATAATGTCATCGAGGTCAGTATTACCTTTCTTGGGCGTGATGATGGCATTGTGGTTCTGTGGGAGAGCATTCTTGTTCTTAGGAAGCACAGACCGAGGAGCCCAGGGGTCAAGTGCTGTGCTGCTTGTCACTTTGGGATGATTCAGAAAATAGAAATATGTTAGTGTGTGGGTATAGTGAGAGAGGAGGCAAATGCCACTAAATGTTAGCCATTGTTGAATCTAGGTCAAGGACCCGTGTGGGCTTATTTTGACAGTTAGAACTTTTTCAAAATAAAAACTTAATGAAGTGGAAAGAAGCAGATCAAATCCTTAAAAATAAACATTTAATTAATGAGGAGTGTTGTTGTTGTTGTTAAGTCACTAAGTCGTGTCCTACTCTTTGCGACCCCATGGACTGCAGCACACCAGGCTTCCCTGTACTTCACTATCTCCCAGAGTTTGCTCAAATTCATCCATTGAGTCAGTGATGCCATCCAAGCATCTCATCCCCTGTCGACCCCCTTGTCCTCCTGCTCTCAGTCTTTCTCAGCATCAGGGTTTTTTCCCAGTGAATTGGCTCTTCGCATCAGGTGGTCAAAGTATCGGAGCTTCAGCTTCAGCATCAGTCCTTCCAATGAATATTCAGAGTTGATTTCCTTTAGGGTTGACTGGTTGGATCTCCTTGCTGTCCAAGGGACTCTCATGAGTCTTCTCCAGCACCACACACAGTTTGAAAGCATCAATTCTTAGGCACTCAGCCTTCTTTATGCTCCAGCTCTCACACCCATACATGACTGTTGGAAAACCATAGCTCTGACTATACAGACCTTTGTTGGCAAAGTGGTGTTTTTGCTTTTGTTTAGGATTTGGGGCTCTGGGTTTGAATCCTGGCTGTGTGACCTTGAGCAAACTAGTCTACCTCTCTGAACCTTTTTCCCGATCTGTGAAGATGGGGAGATGATACTGCCTGCTTCAGAACTGTTCTGTTGATAAAGAGTGAGTCCATCAGAAGTGCTCAGTGTCCTCTTCCACGTGTGAAAGCTGTCCTGGTAGAAATAGTCATTAGCATTCTTCATCTGAACTGCACGTTGGGCACAAAATAATTTTTCTGAACTAGTAGGTGCTCTGGAGGAGCTCTGACAAAGCGAAACCTTGACTGTTTCTGTCCAGGGGATACATTGAGAAGTGGAGGAGGTCACATGGGCCTGTTAATTAGATAGAATGAAAGAAAGAAAGTGAAATCACTGTCGTGTACGACTCTTTGCGACCCCATGGACTGTTGCCTGCCAGGCTCCTCCGTCCATGAGATTTTCTAGACAAGAATACTGGGGTGGGTTGCCATCTCCTTCTCCAGGGGATCTTCCCAACCCAGGGATCAAACTTGGGTATCTCACATTCCAGGCAGACTTTTTACCATCTGAGCCACTAGGAAAGCCTTGTTAATTAGATAAGTTTCTTGGAAAAAATGACTTTTCAGGAAAGTGGGTGCCAGCTGATTAGAGAAGAACTGAAACCTGTAAGAGAGGCTTGATTCAGACCCAGATGGTTCCTCCGGGGCAATTTAGTTCAAGCGTTTTCAAGCTTGGAGCCTCAGAGAAGTGGTTTGTTCAGTACCGATACCAGAGAGCACTAATGTTATCGTGAAACCCGAGTGGCGAGTACGCATGTGGCTTTGGAAATCCTGTCTCAGGCGAGTGTGATTTTGTGGTTCTTTGGCCTGTACTCTGCCTCCGTGTTTTATCTTTAAAGGGAATATGGTCCATGCTGGGTCTCTTCTCATCCCCATCTTTAACTTGGAACCACTCCTGACCCTACTCCAACCCCAGGGTCAGGGGGTCAGCAGCCATCCCCCCCCTGCAGCCCTGCCCCTTCCCCAGCATAGACACTCTGCACCCAGTGTCTTCCATGTGGGGGTCCCAGCACAGAACCTTGCCCCGCTCTGGACCGTCTGCCGTGTGGCTGGCCTCCGAAAGGCAAGTCTAGCCCACCCTTGTCCATTTCATACATCCCTTCCCAGCTTGTAGATGTCAGAGCTCCTGGCCCTCCTCTTCTGCCTTATGTCGCCCTGCTTCTGAGCCCTCCTGGCTGTGGTGCTGCTCACTGGTTCCTAGACACAGCCCTCCGGCGTTCCCCACCGCTGGGCCTTTGCCAGACTTGTCCTCCCAGCCTGCTTCCTCCTCGCCCCTCCCCAGGCACACCTCAAATAGGCACTTAGTGCTTTGTTCTTCTGTCCCTAGTAACAGGACCTGGCACATGGGAGGCACTCCAAGAAGGCTTGTTGGGTTGAACTGATTAAAACTTTAGCCTGCATAGTCACTCAGTCATGTCTAACTCTTTGCAACTCCATGGACTATAGCCCACCAGACTCCTCTGTCCATGTGATTTTCCAGGCAAGAATACTAGAGTGGGTTTCCTTCTGCATAAACGTTTAAGGCACTTTCATTAATACAAAAGTGGCATTTCTAAAGGTTGTCTTGAGTAATTTGAGACAGTTGGATTGTGAATTAAAAGAATATTTGTTTACTGTTACTATGATATTTGAGTAGCCAGGTTTTCAGTGCAGGCTTTTTCATAACCCTGTTGAAATATACCAAGAATCTTAAATCCACCCTGGTGTTTTCTAAAAATGTAGATGGTCTTAATTTCAACCATCTCAAGTCATTTTACCTAAGGACTAAAATCCTGCTTTTTTTCCCTGCTACCCTTGTTTGAAACTAGAACCCTGAACTAGACTGATCAGAAAAGAATCATGTTTGAATTAAACCACCAGTTCTCTCAGGGAATGGAAAACATGGAATTAACAGCATTTCCCCCTGCCCCATGAATTAGGCTGCCTCTTCATGTGCTTGATGAATAACGTTGCTGGCCCCTTTTCAGAAATGAAGTAGAAATATGGAGAAATGAAATTTGTGTCTTATAAAGTGACTGGAAATGTGATTATAATGCAGCTGTCAGTTTTGTTCAAGTGGGAAATTTTAAAGCAAATCCAATTGCAACATTATTTGGTTCTCTTAAAGCAGGGTGATGTAGCTGTTTCCTACATATTGATTATTTGATTGGTACCTGTCTACTGGACTTTTTTTTTTTTTCTCAGTAGCGCTCATTGATGTGGTTTAATGTATATTCCTGTAATCTTTCCCTGTTTTTATAAACTTACAATCATAATCGAGCTACATTAGAGAGACATGTTCTGCTGAAATCACAAGGTCACCTAATGGCTGTGCCCTCTGTTGTGGGTTATGTATTAAAAGTAGTCCTAGACAGTTCTGAAAAAGACAAAAATGATTATTTTTTCCCTCTGCAAGGCAGAATTTCTAGATTCCATCCTGTGCCTTGGGGGAGATAAGGCGTTTGAGTGTGGAGACTGGCTTTTGAGCTTTCTCCTTCCTTGCCTAGTAAAATGATCATTTCCACTGAAGGCATGTTCCACTTTAAGTATTTCCGCGCCCCCTCCCCAAATCCCAGTCCTTGCCAGGCATTTGAAAATGGGGCCACGGTTTTGATTTCTCTGATCTCAGGGGACCTGTGGGTTAGATTTGCTCCAGGAACATCTGCGGCATGTCAGCACCCTTGGGAAGTGGATGCAGCTGCATCTCAGGGCAGCCAGGACCATGGACGGCACCCAGGTGGCAGCGGGGTGGTCCCAGCTCCAGCACTATCAGACTCTGACACAGCTGAGCCCCCCAACCTCAGATCTCTGTACCTCCAGGAAAGACACCCCCACCGTGCTGACACAGTGCCTCGAGGCTTTAGGGGGCCCAACAGAGCAGCCCCTCTCACTTGACCGGCGCTCCCTGTCATGAAACAGAAGTTTGATCCTTGTGTTCACTTGGGCCTAAAGCCTTGGAGAATCCCGCCTCCTCCCATCCCTGTAACCAAGCTCTGCAGGTTCGGCCAGTTCAGGCATCAGATGGATCCAGCGTCTATCTCCCGCTCAAGCACCTTCAGCGCCTCCCCCCGACCTGGACTCTGGAAGCCACTCTGTGACTGGCGGGCAGCTTCTTCACTGCTTGTCTCCGCTCTCCTCCATCAGGTGGCTGTCAGAGCCCTCTGGAGGCCTGCCCGGGCCCCCGCCCGCTGCCCCCACTCTCCCTGCTGTGCTCCTGGAGGTCACAAGGTTCGGGCTTGAGTCCCGCCCCGGGCGCTGAAGCCAGCCTCCTTGATCGCTTCTTCACTTCTGGCTGCTGGAGGGGGCGGCAGCAGCGAGCTGCCACAGGAAACAGAAATTCATGGGGTAGCCGGGTTGAGGGTTAACGTTGAGTTTCAAGACGTCCCTCGCAGCAGCCCACTCGCTGAGGCTGTCTGGGGCTCTGCCTACACGGGGCTCCTCACCCCGAAGCCAGCAGTTTCCCCGCCCACCTCTGCCACCCCGCCCGGCTGGCAGCCTGGGGACGAGGCAGGATCCAGTGACTGCTCAGGCCTCCGGAGCAGAGGGTTGGCTTCTGGGCCGGCTCTCTGATTAACCACAGAACACACAAAACAAATCTCTGGGGAGCCTGAAGCAGTGATAGACCGCGCGTGACCTTTACCAAAGGTCCACGACTGGAGCAGGCGCCTGCCCTGGCTGTCATCTCCCCCAGGCCCCCGCCCGGCCCAGGACCCCAGTGCCCCATCCCCAGAACTTGTCCTGCTGCTCACCCGCTCTGCTTTCAGCCCGCCCTCAGCCCCCAGCCCACCCCGGTCCCCAGGGAGAAGACCGTCTTCTGCCCCTTCCTGACGCTCCGTTCAGATGCGGCAGAAGCACTGGGGAGCTGGTCACCTGGAGTCCTAAGAAAGGGTTGAAGTCGAGCACGGGGGGCACCTGGAATAACGTAGACTGGGCCACTGACTCTGACTCCCGAGAAAGTCCTGATTGGAGACGGCAGGAATCCCGTGAGAAGGGCGCCATGTTCCCGGACAGCAGGCCATCCATGCTGATTTTTCCAGTGAATGTCAAATGTAGTTTGCTCTGCTGAGCTTTCAAGAAATGTACAGGGTACTGATCTTGGGACCTTTAAACACTTAAATTTGTCATTTCCACTTTGACCTGCCTAGAAGTGGAAGTGAAAATTGGTTTGCCATGCTGCCCTGCGTGCGGCTACACATCCGCGGACCTGCTCACGCCACAGGACGGGGTGGGGCGGGGCTGATGGTCTCTGGCCCAAAACTCCCTGTGTCTGAACCCGCCCTGTGCCTTAGAATCACCATTTTGTTGTCGTTCAGTTGCTGAGTCACGTCTGACTCTTTGCAACCCCATGGACTGCAGCATGTCAGACCTCCCTGTCCCTTACTATTTCCCAGAATTTGCCCAAGTTCATGTCCATTGAATCAGTGATGCCATCCAACCATCTTATCCTCTGCCACCGCCTTATCACTTTAGGGGTTTCAAAAATGCTCTGTGCCTAGGCGCCACTCCAGAAGGTTCTGATTCACTTGTTCAGGGGATGGGCCCCAGCCTCTCTGGTTGTCAGCACTCCCTGGAGGATTCCATTGTGCAGCCAGTGTTGCAAACCCATGTTGGACAGAATGAGGAAGTTTCTGGAACTCCGTGCTTAGTCTCTGCTCTGCTGCTCTCCATGAATTCTGGTTCCCTCTTGGAGCTCTCCCTGCCCACCTCCTCGTCAACCGGACGTCACCAGGGAGGCTGGCTTTGTGGCCTGATGCAGCGGCCATGTCTCTCTCTAGGCTCTGCAGTCCACTTCTCAGGTGGAGACTTTGCGCCATGCAAGTCACCCTCACAAACCCCTTGGGAAGGCGCCACGTAGGAGAGTCACGTCTCTCAGTGAGCCAACTCAGCAGGGCTTCACTCCACGGCTGAAATTGACCTGAAATTGAGCACCGGAGGAGAAAGAGGAGAAATGTCTTTACCTGGGAGCAACTACAGGGTAGGGCCCTCCGGGCAGAGGCAAGAGAGCCTGAGGGCCCTCGAGGGAGGCACCGATTCCCACCTGCCACCTCCCTCCGTCGGGTGGCAGTCGTAGCATCTAAATATTTCTCTCCCTACTCCCTTCCTGAATGCAGTTGAGTTTTTTGCAAGTTAACTGTGCAGGCGGTGTGCTTCTGCCTTAGATGAAGACAGACAGATCACTTCTCTCCAGCCTGGGGCACCTTGTTGGAGAGAGGAAGCACCTGGTGACCAGCTGGGCCTCCCCGACCACCACACCAGCCCAGCCCTGCCACTCTACCCGGTGCCTGCAGGCTGGGCAGGCTGGGCAAGGCTGTACCCTCGCTGCCCCGCCGTCTCTGCAGCACTGAAACCCCAGCCCATTCCAAACTCTCCAGTTGTCCTGAACCAGCACCAGGCCTGGAACCAGCCTGCTCGGCTTCAGGCACAGTCGTAAAAATGCCTCAGGAGCAGACAGCCAGACCGGGAGGCTCAGGAGCCCATGGGCTGAGTTGCTTTTCTAGGTCTCCCCACATTTAAACCATCTTGCTTATAACTGAGAGCTAGACGTTCTCATCCCATCTTCCCTTCCTTCCTCCCTTGGTCTGCTCAGGGCCACCGGTTTTATTTTTGTTTTGGGGTTTTTTTTCTAATACCAAGGTCAAGGTGAAGTAGACCTTTCCTCTCCCTGCCAAATCCTCATACAGAAAAGCCCCCACGCAGCTTCCTGGTTTTCAACTTGGCACATCCAGATTATCTTTTGCATACATCTGTTTCATCACCCATACCCAGGCCTTTGAATTTTATAGCATGCTCTCCATTTTTTTCTGAGTGCAGTTGGGGTTTTCCAGAGCTGTGCAAAGCCAGGAAATAGGCATGTCATTTAAATAACTCCAGTTAACCTTTAGCCTATAACTGGTGCCTCGTAAAAATGCACCTCCCTCCTGGTGGTGGGTTACATTCTCCAGAGCATCGAAACTGACAATAGTCTACAGCTTTCTCCGTTCCACGCCAGGCCCCCTTCCCTCTACCGCCTTCAGCCCAGTGAGCCCCGGCAGCAGACTCACATGGAGGAGGCTGAATGTGGAGGCGTGAGTGCCAGGCAGTGTCTCGGGGAGGTTCTAGACTAGATTTCGTCAGCCTTGATGCCACTCCCTGGCCCCTGGCTTCTGCCTTTCCCTTTCTGGATCCCACAGGAATGATAATAAGCACCACCTGTTGGTCCTTTTCCTGGAGCCAGGCGATGTATTTGAAACGGGTTAACTAAAGTAACCCTCGCAGCCTGGCCACGTAGGTCTTGTTATTATCTCCATCTTATGGACGAAGAAGCCCACGCACAGAAGGTAGAATAACCTGCCCAGGGTCTCACTTTGCCAGGAAGTGGGGGAGCCAGGACACACACAGGATTCAGACCCCAGCATGTGTGCCCTTGCCTTCGGGCAACGAGCCCTCCTCCATTCACTTACCAACAATCGCATCCATCATTTATAGAGTGGTGGACCCTGCCTGGGTGTAGAAACGTGAGGAAGAATCCGACACAGCTGTCCCTCCAAGCAGCCGGTGACATCCTGGGAGGAGTTAACAGCAGCAGATGGACATGGGTGCTGCGATGCAAACTGCAGGGGGCAGTGGGGAGAACAGTCGTTAGGCCTTGGCTCTTTGTAGGGGTGAACAGGGACAGGCCTTGCTTCTGAGAGCCCCAGCCGTTGAGCTGAGTGGAGTTCTGAGTGGGCGTCCAGCAGGCAGCCTAGCTGGGTGAGAACGTTCCAGGCGGGGGTATCCTAAGTGAAGACGTGTGGGTGGTGTGGCGACCTGGTCATACCTTGTGTCTAGAACGTGGGGTGATATGTGTGTTTCCTGTGGCTGCTATAGCCCAGTGACTACAAACTTAGTGACTTGAAATGACACAGACATTTATTATCTCACCAATCTATAGGTCAGATGTCTCCCTGGGCTAAAATCACTGGCCTGCTTTCCTTTCTGGATGCTCCAGGGCAGAGTCCTTCCCTTGTCTTTTTCCAGCCTGCACTCTTGGCTCCTGGCCTCCGTCCTCCATCCTCAGTCCAGCTGTGGTGGGTTGAAGCCTTCTAGTATCACATTACTCTCACCTCCCCGTCTGCCTCCCTCCAGCACTTTAAAGGGCCTCTTCTGATTAGACAAGGCTCACCCAGATCATCTCCCCATCTCAGATTCTGTAATTTAATTACATCTGGGTCATCCCTTTGGTAAGAAGCCTTCACAGGTTCCAGGGACTCAAAGCATGCACGTCTCTGGAGGCCTTTATTCTCCTGACCACGGCTGGGATGTGGAGATTGGCAGCAGACGGGGACCCACGTGACACCCTGCCCCGGCTCGGGACAGCTACCCTGAGGTCACGTGACTGGACCCCGCCTCCTACCACGTCTTCCTGACCCTTCAGCCCCATGCAGGCCTGAGGCATGCCAGCAGGGCCCCACTCTGGTGGGACAGGTGAAGACCCCTCTCTCTACACCTCCCTGCTTCCTGCCACCATCCCCAGGGTCTCTGTCCATGGATGTCCCCCAGGTCGCCTCCCCGGGGTTCCGGTACCTGCCCACTTCCTGCCTTTCCTGCCAGTCTTCTCCATGCTTCCTCGAGATTCTTGCTGCTGAGGCTCTTCCAATGGTGGGTGTTCTCCCAGGCAGCTCAGACTTCCTTGTCCCCCAGACTCTCCTTTTTGACCTAAAAGGTTCCAGTGTCACCCTCTGTGGCCATCTGACCCCCTCAGTCCTGGACCACCTCACGCACACACGCACGCACGCGCACACACACTCGGCACCACTCCCTCGGATCCTCAAGCCACAGGGTCCTCGTGGCTTCTCACACATCGTTGCGTTAGGACAGCCCCCACCGAAAGTGCAGGTTTTCTCCAGCCCATTTTGGCCAGGAGGAATTTTAATCAAAAGCCCCCATTTGGTTTTGAGAAGGACTTTTCTCCAGGAAAGGATTAGAGGGTTCCGATCATTAAATGGTCTGTGGTAGAGTGTTAGTTCTTGACTAAAGTGGCTGAATATAAAAATGAAATAAATGTGTTCTTGGTTTTTTTTTTTTCCCTCAAGAAATGAGAACATTGTTGACCATGATGGAAAAACATTCTGATTTAGGCCTTAAGTGTATGTATGAGAATTGAGGTTCTGCAAAAATTCTGCAGATACCTCCCTTGGTTTTGATAACTCTCTTTTTTTTTTCAGTTTTATTTATTTTTTTTTACTTTACAGTATTGTACTGGTTTTGCCATACTTTGACATGAATCCGCCATGGGTGTACATGTGTCCCCATCCTGAACCCCCCTCCCACCTCCCTCCCCATCCCACCCCTCTGGGTCATCCCAGTGCACCAGCCCCGAGCACCCTGTATCATGCATCGAAGCTGGGCTGGCGATTCGTTTCACATATGATAATTCACATGTTCCAATGCCATTCTCCCATATCATCCCACCCTCGCCCTCTCCCACAGAGTCCAAAAGACTGTTCAATACATCTGTGTCTCTCTTGCTGTCTCACATACAGGGTTATCATTACCATCTTTCTAAATTCCATATATATGTGTTAGTATACTGTATTTGTGTTTTTCTTTCTGGCTTACTTCACTTTGTATAATAGGCTCCAGTTTCATCTACCTCATTAGAACTGATTCAAATGTATTCTTTTTAATGGCTGAGTAATATTCCATTGTGTATATGTACCACAGCTTTCTTCTCCATTTGTCTGCTGATGGACATCTCGGTTGCTTCGATGTCTTTAACTCATGTTTTAACTCATGTTTTTAACTCTTGTTTAAAAAAAAAAAAAACAACCCACCATAGCCTCAGAGGCCAGGCTTCCCAGGTAGCATTAGTAAGAATCGGCCAATGCAGGAGACATAAGAAACACAGGTTCCATTCCTGAGTTGGGAAGATCCCCTGGCGGAGGGCATGGCAACCCACTCCAGTGTTCTTTCCTGGAGAATCCCATGGAGCGTGGAGCCTGGTGGGCAGGCTCAAGTCCATAGGGTCACAGACTCAGACACAACTGAAGTGACTTAGCACACATGCATGCAACCTCAGATACTGTGTTTGTGTTGTGCACAGATGTGTGTTTGTGCACATGTGTGCATTCGAGCACCTCTGTGTACGTACATACCAGAAAGCATGGTGACTTGTTTTATAGACTCCAAATCCACTAAGTCACTCTTCCCTCAGGAACCTAGGCTCACAGGTGGTCCATATCCCCCCCAGCACCCCCGGGCTGCCCTCCTGCTAGGCCCATGTCCAGCTTTCACTTCTTCCTGCCGGGAGGACAGTGTTTCTCTTGAAAACAAGTGACAGCCCCCACTCCGCTCCCTAGATGATACCAAGACAGGAACTCATTTGGGTGAAAGTCAGGAATTAAATGTGAGACTTAACAAGGCTTCAGTCCTGACGGGTTTACAGGTGTGTTGGGAATGAGTCGTGTCCAGGTGGCCAATGGGACTCTGCTTCAGTTCAGCGGCCATTTACTGAGGCCCTACTATGTGCCAGCTAGGCCCAGCCCAGAATACAGACAGGCAGGCCCTACTTCTGCGGTGCCTTTCTACAACCTTCTGTCTTCTCTTGAAAAGTAAGATACATTTTCTTCCTACGGCCAGACTCACTTGCAGCTGGTATCCCTCCCACCCAGGATATAAAGTTTTAAAATTTCCAAATCTGCTGGATCTGTATTCTGGTTTTGCTATTTGGTTGTGTGGGGATGTGAGATTATATTTTGCTCCAAAAATTGTGGGAGGAGGACAGCCAGCTGCAGACAGATGCTTTCCCTGCCCCCCACTTTCCGAGGGGGATGGTGAGAGCGGGAGAGCTCCCTGTCGGGGTCTCATTGCACCTCCTCCTCCAGCAAGTCCTCCAGCTTACTCTTCCAGCCCCGCCCCCTGCACCAGCAGCAACCCCCGGAGAGCCTGGTCAAGGGCTCTGAGACAAGCCGCTGAGCGAGTCTGGGTAGGAGTCACCCCTTGTCAGCAGCTCAACGGATGCCAGGCACTGAGGACTTACGGAAGATGCCTGCCCCCGTCCCGCACCACCCCCTCCGCCAGAGGGGCTCAGCCGGCTTCTGACTCCAGGCCCGTTCTCCTCCAGTGCCCAGGCTCCCACCCACCAAGCCCACCACCTCCACTCCCATCCTGTGTCGCCCCGCTCTTCTGCCCTGAAGCCTTATTCTTCCTCAGCACGGGTGATCACATCTCCGCTTTCCCCAGTGCTGGTTTTGGTCGAAGGTGGAGTTCAGAGACCAGAATAAACCCCAGGCCCTAGCCCTGAGCCCCAGCCCTCTCTCCTGACCTGGGGGATCCACCAACCTCCTCGCTGCCCATCGGCTGGGAGCGCTGGCTGAGGGGAACCTGTCTCGGAGTTTGCCCGGGGAGGGGGACCAGGTGGCCCTGATCTGCCTTTGCTTGTGTTGACTTCCCAGGATGGAGACCAGCCGCAGGCTTTTAGTGTGGTCATGGAAGGGGTACAGGGAACACGGCCCCTGGCCTCTTGTCAGCAGATGTCTAAGCTCAACTCTGTCTTACTGCTCTTGCTGTTCACCAGCAGAGTCAAAGCCTGAGCCTGCCAGGGCCGCCAGGTCTGCAGTTGGGCCTCAGCTGCTGTTCCCACCTGGGTCCCAGCCACGCAGCCGTCCTTGGCTTCCCTGGCCTTGCTTCTGGTCATCACACAGGCCAGGCCCTCTGCCTGGGGCGCTCTCTCCTGCCACCAGTGTCCCCTTCACTTGGCTCATTCCCTGACATCCTTCAGATCGCTGCAGACAGCGCCCTTCCCAGCAAAACCTTTTCTGGCCACCAGATCTCTCTTGAGCATTGGCCACTGTATGTAGTTTTCTATTTTTGAGCTATTATTCCAGTTCATGTGGGCAGCAAGCTGCTTGAGGGAGAAACCCCAGCTCTTCGTTCACAGTTGAATCCTGGGGCTGCCAGCCTAGTGGGTCCTTGTGAAGCTTTGCCACAAGTGAATGAAGGGAAACGAGAGTGACTTAGGATCCAACCCACAAATGAGGACACTGACTTTAAAAAAACAGATGGTGATTTCAGGGCCCAGGGGCATATGGGGGGGACCTTTTGGTTCTGACTCTGGGCTTCCCTGGTGGCTCAGTGGTAAATAATCCGCTTGCCAAGTCAGGAGACTCAGGTTTGATTCCTGGTTTGGGAAGATCCCCTGGAGTAGGAAATGGCAACCCGCTCCATTGTTGCCAATACTGCAACAGTATTGTTGCCTGGAAAGTTCCATGGCCAGAGGAGCTTGGCGGGCTACAGTCCAGGGGACCGCAAAGAGTCAGACACAGCTGACCGACTGAGCAACTCGGTTCTGACAGCATCTGACATTCTCCCTCGCTTTGGGCCGGTCTCTTCTCTCACTGGGAAGCTGGGATGAAATCAGGATTGGATTCGACAGCCTGGTGTTCATCTTCTGAACGTGCCCAGCTGTGAGTCATCTCATCATCTCCTTGTGGAGGGAAGCAAACTGAAACTCGACAGGTCAATTGATGCGTCTAAGCGGGGAGTAAATCACACTGCATTCTACCTGGCGCTCCTTCCAGTCCCTGGAAACGCCCGCCTTCATGCAGTTCCCCTGGAAGACGCTGCTCAGAGAGAAGCGGCCTAGGCTTGGGCAGCCATCACCTCAAGGAGAATTAACACCGTGCCATCAATTCCAGAGGCAGAGAGGGCCCGTGGCCAGATGGCTGCACGTCGACTGGAATAACTCACAGCCGTTGCGGGCCCTGCTTTGGGGAGGCCCCTCTTGGCCCCAGGTATAAATCAGGAGTTCTGCCGAGAGCCAGCAAATGGGTGCCTTTGCAGGTGGGGGAAGGGAGCCTTCTTCTTGGGAGTCTCGTCATAGTCGTCGGAGGGGTCGAAAAGCACCTCTGCTACACCTGTCCTTGACTGGGACCGGGCCCTGGACTAGTTCACGATGGGCGGAGAAACCCACATCCTTGTCCCTGGCGCGGTCTTGAGAAGCGGCTTTCAGCCTGGCCGTTGGAGGAACATGACACCCATTTCATGCTGCAAGCCTTAATTGGATGGTCAGAGGGCACATCTGTGGCTTGTAAAAAACAAACGGCGTGGCGACTCACTGAAGAACAGAGATCACTCGCCTCAGATTGAGTCCCCCGCGAAGGGAGCTGCCAGGAGGCGGAGACAGACCATCACAGCCTCACCCATGGCCAAGTCCCAGCCCTTCGCTCACCACGAGGCCTGGGTTGCCCTCTTCATCTTTACAAGTGTCTGTTTTTCCATCTGCAAAATGAGGATAAGTAGGCCCAACCACGTAATACACGGCTGCAGAGAAGATTTGGTGAGAAAATGCATTTAAAACCACTTCGCGGACTTCCCTGGTGTCCCATTGGCTAGGAATCATCCTCCCATCCAATACAGGGGACGTGGGCTCGGTCCCTGGGGCGGGAAGGTCCCACATGCTGCAGAGCGACTTCGCCCATGTGCCCTGGAGCCAGTCGTCTGCCACGAGCAAAGCCACCGCATTGAGAAGCCAGCGCACCACGAGGAGACAGTAGCCTCACCCCACTTGCTGCCACAACTAGGGCAAGACCGTATGCAGCAATGAAGACCCAGCGCAGCCAAAAATTAATTAGTTAATTAAAAACAGCAACAGCAACCACTTAGCACAGTGCCTATGTGTTGCAAGCCCTCGGCGGTCCCTACCTCGTTGCGGTCCTGGATTGCTGGACCCAAGAATAGCCATTAACTCATAAGGGGCTTCATCTCTCAGTCTCCGGGGGCTCTGGTCCCAGGTACTGTGCGCTGCTCCCTCTGAACCGGGCTGGACTGTGCTGCGGGAATGATGGTTCTCCACGCCTGGACACAGTGAAGGTTTATTTCCTGCTTGCGCTCCCTTTCCACATGGGTCAGCGAGGAGCCCTGCTTCTCACATCCCTCGGAGGCTGGGATGACAGAGGCTTCACGGCTCTGTGGCTGTACCACCCGGCACCCACCCCCTCCTCACAGGGAAAGGGCGAGGATAAGAGAGCGAGCTGCTTCAGCCAGAAGGGTGAGCTTTCACTCACTGTCCCCGCGGCCTCACACAGCTGTCGAGGGTGGGGAGACGGGGCAGGGGCGACTGGTGCAGCGAGTGGATGCACACCCTCTGCCTAACCCCTGGGAACCTCAGTTCCACAACTGGCTTCTAGGGTGAGGGAGACCAGGAGCACCCGCCCCCCCCCCCCCCACCCCCAGCCAGGAAGAAATCTGAGGGACTGACACCGAAGGAGAAGCAAAGACCGAAGCCAACAGGGAAAGGGAAAACCTCAATGAAGGCCATGAGTGATTTCAAGATGTTAGTTGGCAGACTCTGGGCCGGGCTGAGAGGAGGCAGGCCCACTGGGAAAGTGTGGTTCATTTGCTAATGATCATGTCCCTAGACCATCACCGTTGCTGATTGATCATCTGGCATCAGAGAAAGCTCCAGAACTGCCCCAGGGCTCCCCCAGCACCACTGCCAGAGAAGAGGGAGGCCGGCAGGGCACAGACACTGCCTGACCTCCTCGGTCGGTGCCCCTGCAGGGGCCTCAGCATGTGTGGACGGAGCGAGATAATGACAGGGGTGGCAAGGCTGACGCCTGGGAGGGAAAGGGGGCTGGAAGTGGGTGTGGACGTGAGCTCTGGTGCCTGGCTAGCTCCTGGGTCCCACTCCCAGCTCTGCCACTCGGTGGCCGTGTGCCGTGGGTGGTGATGCCACCTCTCGGGCCCTCTGTGATGTAGGGAGAGTGATGAGTCCTGGCTGCTCAACCAGGACGTCATGAGGATGAACCGAGGTGACGTGTCGAGCACAGAGCCACTGTTTGTTCAAAGCGCACTGTTACTGTTATTGCCGTTGTTGTTGTTAGGTGCTTGTTTTTTTGTTGTTGTTGTGTCCCACTCTTTGCGACCCTGTGGGCTGTAGCCTGTCAGTCTCCTCTGTCCATGGGATTTCTCCGGCAAGAATGCTGCAGTGGGTTGCCATTTTCTTCTCTAGGGGATCTTCCTGACCGAGTGTTTGTTTTGGTCTAGGAGGCTTCTTTGGTTTCTGGCATGTATACACAAGCACCGAAGCCAAGAATAAGGCTTGGGTGGGGGTCCCTGGGCTCACACTCTGGCCTGACAGGTAGGGGCCATGGATGCAATGGTTAGGAGCCCAGGCTGGGTCAGTCCCCTTAGCTCAGGTCCCCACTTGCTGTCTCTATGCCCTGGGCAAGTGACTTCATCTCCCCCATAATATGGGAACAGTAACCATTTCCCCCTTCTGAGGGATTCTTTGAGGATTCGGCAAAAGAATCCGTGTCGTTTTCATGTGCTTCGCTGTGTGAATACCTGGGATGGGGACTCAGCAGTAACTAATTTCCCTGCTAAGACTTAGCCAAGACGTGTAGCCCTCAGACAGTGGCCGTTACCGCGTCACTTTACACCAGTGCCCCAGAGACGGCCTGAGTGCCGGGACACGGCCCGGTTCTTACCTTTACAGAGCCTCCTGTCGTCTTCTAAATCAGTGCTGTGCTGTCTCATCCATTCAATTCCTATCCACCTCCTCTCAGCCGAGGCATCCAGCTACCAGTCCTCCCCACATGGGAAGTATTCGGGTACCACCTTGGAGGAGTTTGCCACGTCAGAGCACCCACTGTGTTATTGTCCACTTAACATTTTCCTTTGAATCTGTTCACAGTAACTCCATCTCAGGGCCAGGTGGAATAGGTTAAACAAACCCTAGCTTTTACCAGAGATCTTGGGATCCACAACTCAGTGTCTATTCTTTTCACTACACATGAAGATAAATATTGGGTTGGCCAAAAAGTTCATTCATATTTTTCCATAAGATGCTATATAAAGTGACTGAAATGGAATAAGAAAGTGACTAAAATAAAAGGAACCATCTCGCACCCCCCGAGGCGGGCAGGTGAGCTGAGGTTCAGTCGCCTGCAGGACCCCGCCTCCCGCCGTCAGGCTCTCACGGCGTCAGGGAGTGGCACTCCCTCCTTCGGGCCCGGCTGTGATTTTACCCTACAGCGGTGGGGTGCTGCGGCAGCGGCAAGCCACATTTAATATTCAATACTGGCGTTTTTAAGAATCCACCTGGCAATGCAGGAGACACAAGAGATGTGGATTCGACCCCTGGGTCAGGAACATCCCCTGCAGGAGGAAATGGCCACCCACGCCAGCATTCTTGTCTGGAAAATTCCATGGACGGAGGAGCCTGGCAGGCTACGGTCCATGGGGCCACAAAGACTTGGACGTGACTGAGCGAATGAGCACAGCGTCATTTTTAATTCACGGAATGAACTTGAGCTACTTATTTTTTTTTTTTTGTAGCCACCAATAGATGTTCATTTTGGACAGATTCTGTTTGGTGGAGCATTGGTTTTTGGAAGGCTGGATTTGAGTAATACAGTGGGATTCAATCCCAGATTTCTTTCAGCCCCAGGGAAGAAAGTTCTATTCCTGTCTCAACACTTCTTCCAGGGAGGCCAGGAATGTATACAAACAAATTAGGTGTCACAGTCACCAGGGATATATATTTAAAATGCTGATAAACTAGTGAGGAATTTGCATTTGTTACCAAGTTCCCCAGGGCATTGGAGGTTCCCTTGCATGGGCTTACCAGGGAGCAGGGGAGCGGGGGAGATTCTTGTGGAATCTTACCTCTTCCAAAGTTGCTCAGTCATGTCCGACTCTTTGTGACCCCATGGTCTACAGCATGCTAGGCTTCCCTGTCCATCACCAACTCCCAGAGCTTATTCAACTTGTCCATTGAGTTGGTGATGCCATCCAACCATCTCATCCTCTGTGGTCCCTTTCTCCTCCTGCCCTCAATCTTTCCCAGCATCAGGGTCTTTTCTAATGAGTCAGTTCTTTGCATTAGGTTGCCAAAGTATTGGAGTTTCAGCTTCAGCATCAGTTCTTTCAATGAATATTCAGGACTGATTTCCTTTAGGATAGACTGGTTGGATCTCCTTGCTGTCCAAGAGACTCTCAAGAGTCTTCTCCAACACTACAGTTCAAAAGCATCAATTCTTCAGTGCTCAGCTTTCTTTATAGTCCAACTCTCATATCCATACATGACTACTGGAAAAACCATAACTTTGACTAGACGGACCTTGGGGGTGGGGGTAGGGGAGATTCTTGTGGAATCTTTCCTCTTTCAAAGAGGTAGCATCTTCATTTTACATCTTTGAGGCCTGCGGCTCCCAGAAGTCCTGTGACTGGCCCAAGGTTGCACTGCTAAGATGTAGCAGGCCCAGCCTGGGGGCCCCGGCTGCCTGACCCCCAAGACCTCTTGCTTTCTTCTTCACAGCTGAAGCAGAGTCAGGCGGACCTTAGCCAGAAGGGTAGAAATGTCTCCTGTTCAGGGACTTCTGCTAATGCTCATGGGCTCTTCTCCATGAACCAGTCTCAGCTAGAAGTGGGTGGGGCCCTCGATGGGGTCCTAGAAAAATCTCAGGGTGTTTTCTTACATGCAGTGAGAGCTGCTGAGAGAAGGCCCGCAGTGACCCCAGCTGGGCAGGCTGAAGAGGCCCAGCGCTCTTGGGGGCTTGTTCTCTGATGCACAGCCTCAGGCTTGAGGGTGTGCCCGTGACCCTGGCCACGGTCAAGACCTTCTCCAAAGGAGACAGAGGGGCTGCTAGAGTCAATGCTCTGTGCACCTGTTCTTTCCAGAGGGCCTGGAAATGATGCAAAATCACAACCTTGGTCCTGGTTGGAAAATGAGCTCATACTTAACACCACCTCTGTCTTTCACCTACCTGTCCTGCAAACAGTCCGGCTGGGGTCCTATTGTTGAATCTGTAATTCCATGGTCTTTTTGGATGTTCTTTTGGGTTTTTTTTTTTGTTTTGTTTTTTTGCTGTTTAAGGGTCATGACCAAATAGGAACTTCCCTGGTGGTTCAGACGGTAAAGAATATGCCTGCCAATGCAGGAAACATGGGTTCAATATCTGGATCGGGAAGATCCCCTGGAGAAGGAAATGGCAACCCACTCTAGTATTGTTGCCTGGGAAATCCCATGGACAGAGGAGCCTGGCGGGCTACAGTCTATGAGTGACTAAACTGAGCAACTAAACCACCTGGTCGTCCAATGGCTAAGACTCTGAGCTCCCAGTGCAGGGGGCCTGAGTTCGATCCCTGGTCAGGGAACTAGATCCCACATGCTGTGAATAGAGATCCCATGTGCTGCAACTAAGACCCAGTATAGCCAAATTAAGAAAACGAAAATAAGTCAGCAAATAATACAGAAATGCATTCATGTTGTTAAAAAAAAAAAAAAAAAAAAAAAAGCTCAGACAATACAGTGTATAGAGTGAAAAGTGAAAGCATCCTTCTATACCCAACCTCCCCCCACCCCCTGTCCTGTGGCCCCTCCCTGAGCTGCCAGCCTCTCCAGCAATAACTCGCAACTTGGTCGGGGCATGTCTCCTCCCAAACCCCTTCCTCTGCACTGACGCACATGTAAGTTCATACTCGTAGGCACCAACTTTGTCTTGTTCATCATCGACGCCCCAGCCCTGGCACGGGGCTTGGCACTTAGTAGGCATGTGATAACTATTTGTTGAATGCATGACCGTCCCTGTAGCTTTTACACAAATGGAATCGTGCACATCTCGGCCCACAGCTTAGTTTTTGCAATTAAAACTGGGGCTTTCCTGCTCTGTGCTGGGAGGAAGTCCTTACTGTGAAATCCCTGTGGGAGAGTTAGTACCTCGCTCTGTACAGTGGCATCTGTCAAGTTGCCCTCCTCGGAAGCAGCTGTACCCATCGGGCCTCTTGCTGACAGTGTAGGGGGTGTACAGTTCCTCGCCCCTCGCCCTCAAGGACCACCATCAGCCTTCTGCTCTTGTGCCAATGTGGTGGGCAAGGGCACAGCCATTGGCTGAGCACCGTCAGCCTGGTTAGAGAGGCAGAGAGCTTGCCGAAACTCAGCCACCTCGGCAGTGAGCACAGCAGGGCGGCTCACCAAGGAGCCAGGGCTCGGCTCCCGGCTTGGATTCAGCCCACCCTGACCCCCACAGCGCCCCCCGCCACCCCCAGAGCAGCCGACCCATGCTCTGCGCCGTTTTCCCCATCCCCATCTTCGCTCATCGAAGAGACTTCCGGCGCTTGGAAGGCGGTCTCCTCCATGTGCGCTCAGGGGGTGCGCAGCTGTGTCCACTCAAACCTCCAGCATCCTTCACACTCAGAGTATCTGTTTAGACATTCCCAACCCTCTGCTTGACAGTTGTTTGTTTTAAAATAGTCCCAGAAATATGCTTGCTTGGTTATCTGATTCGCTGCCAAACCTCCATCTCATAAAAGCGTGCGTCCCCTGCGTGAATTCTGGTTCCTGAGAAAAACCGCGGAAGAGGACCTGCCTCATTGAACTAGAGCCTCGTCAGTCCCACAGGCGCCCCATCGACATTCACATGGCTTGAAGGCGAGCCTTCAAAGTGTTTCACCTTTTCCCTATGTTTGTGGATTCGCTAAATGACCCTTAGGGGCTGGTCAGGAAACAGACCATGGGGGACTCGAACTGAAGTTCTCACATGACAGATGTTCTCAGGGAGCAGAGGGTGATGTCTGCGTGCCCGTGTGCTAAGTCACTTCAGTCGTGTTCGACTCTGCGACCCCATGGACTGTAGCCTGCCAGGCTCCTCTGTGCATGGGATTTTCCAGCAAGAATACTGGAGGGGGTTGCCATGCCCTCCTCCAGGGGATCTTCCCCACCCAGGGATCGAACCCACGTCTCTTCCACCTCCTGCATCGGCAGGCAGGCTCTTTAGCACTGGCGCCACCTGGGAAGGCCGGGTGATGTCCGAGAGCATTTCAAACAGTGCCGCAGAGCCTCTGTGTCCCCTCAGTGGGCTGTTTTATTTCACCATCTCTTCTGTGACTCCCCAGCCTCGTGCACACCCTGGCCCACTCCGGTAGCCCCTCATCATCAGAGGCACCCACGGACTTTGTTTTTAAAAACCACCAACCTCCTTTCTCAGTAAAGTCCTGAGCAAAACAGGTTCCCCTCCTATGTTTATATTATATCTGCCCCAACTCACACGACAAACTGCTTCTATTAAAAGACCGAGGTGATTGGTAACTGGTGTAGAGAAAGATATCACTTATTCCGAAGGGTGAAAGGGAAGTTGTGTGTGGCTTTCAGTAAAAAACTCACTGCCTGTTCAGTGTCAGCCTCTCCATGAAGAAGGCCGGCTTTGTAGGTGTGAGAGAGCGGGGCTGAGAGGTGAGAGCCTGCCTTTGGAGGCTGGAATTCCAGCCCAGGAACTTGAGGCAACAGAACTGTGTGCCCTGGGAACGCCCTCCACGCCTCCCCCCCCGCCCCCACACACACACAGCTTCTCACCCCAGCCCCAATCCTAGGGCTAAGAGTCATCGTCCCCCCGCCACCTCTGCAGGGCAGTCAGGAGGTACAGGCACAGAGGAGGGAGGGCTCCTGGCCCAGCAGCAGGGAGATGTAGAAAGGGGGGCAGTGTACCAAAAATGCCAACCCCCCATCCCTCCAGCCTGCCCCACTGGTCAGCTGTTCAGCAAAGACACTGAACAGGAACGTTGAGTTCCCTTTGTCTGGAAAAGGAGGAGAATCGTCGGGAAGGCCCTGAGCACCGTTCCTGAAACACAGCAGGTTTCTAAGGAACATGAACCAGCATTTTACGATTAAGGCCACAGGATGACCTGCTAGGCCTCTGGTAACTACGCTGCGGCCCAGGCATGCCCAGAGCTTTTCCTTCTAAAGCACCCACTGCTTTCTGCAGGGAAGGCATGTCCTGAGCAGGGGTGCCTCAAACCCCTGCAGGAAGTTCTGAGGAGTGTCACCCCCGGCTGCCAAAGTTAGCTTGGAGGGGACACTTCCCCAGGAGCCAGCCGGCACCCACCGCAGGGTCTGCTGAGGCCAGGTGTGCAGGAGCCCTATCTGTGTGATTAAAGGGAAGCTCAGTAAAAACAAGCTGAATCCATTCCCTGCTCGCAGGCACTGCACTCTCAGCATTTTCTTGAAAGTGGATTTGCAAATACAGATTTGAACATAATTGATTCCAGTTCTCATCCCCAGAACTTCTTTCTTTTTCTTCCCTTCTAAAGAGAAGAAGCTCTGGTTTCAGAATCTATTAGGGTTTGAGCCTGGAGTCTGTTTCCTATTAGCTATAAGACCTTGGACAGTTTCCTTAAACTCTCAGGACCTCAGCTTCCTCATCTGGAAAACAGGGTTGTTGTGAGAATTAAATTACTTAATTATCCAGCAAGTGCCTGGCCTGTAATATGGTGCTTAGTGCATGTCAACTGTCATGACTGCCCTATTGCCATGACCACCGCCCTCACTCCAGCTAGAGACAGGCCAGCGGGCAGGCAGGCAGCCTCCGCAGAGTGCAGAGGTTCGCGAGGAGCCAGGACATGGATGTCCTTGCCTGGAGCATCCCTCAGGACCTATCTGGGGATCCTCGGTCTCCAGAGTCCCCACACCCCCAACCCCGTGGCGCTATGGGGGCCACGCCGAGAGCGACCTTTCCGTGAGCTCAGCTAGACCTGCTTGTTGAGGGGAGAGAAGGGGCAGCCTGACCTGGGAGTCGTGGTTATCTTGTCATCCCTCACCCGGAGCCTAGGCCCTGAAGCCAGGACCTCTGGGGAAAGAAGCCGCTATTCCTTAGCCAATGTGCGTCCATGTCTCCAAAACGTATATTTGAGTAATTCGAGTGCATCGCGTGCTAAGTCACTTCAGTCATGTCCCACCTTCTGTGACCCCGTGGACTGTAGCCTGCCAAGCTCCTCTGTCCATTGCCGCCTCCTAAAGAGCAGCCGACACAGCCCGTGGTGCTCAGCCAAATAAACAGCAGGCTCCCGATGCCCTGACGAACGCCTGGGTGATTCTGCCCAGACTGGCTTGCCTCCCTCTGCTCTGCTCCCCTTGGTCGAAGGAGGCGGTGAGGGATCTGCTTCCTACGTCCGCGCCTCCTGGCTATAAGGAGCCCCCACATGTGTGTCTCAGAACAAACTCATTTCTGAAGCTGTGAGCATCAGTCAGGCCTTCAGGGTACCGTGGAAGTCCACCCGGCAGAGGGCACAGATGGGTGGAGAAGGGCAGGGTGTGCACAGGACTGAGCAGAGGGCACGGTGGGTTGAGGGGGAGCCCATCAGAAGAAGAGCCGTGCTTTGAGCGCAGGTGTGACACCCTTGGATGTGTGCTCCAGAAAGTTCCTGCCACGGGCACAGTCACCGGCGATGCTGGGGAAGCAAGGACACAGGCGGGAAACTGGTGGAATGTCCCTCTCACCGGACCTGGAACGAGGGGACAATGGCGTGAACCAGGGCAGCCATGGGATGCGGCTGAGGGCCCAGTGGGTAGAGAGGGTCCCTTGACCTCACGACCTGTTGGCAAGGGTGAGGGGGGTGTATGTGCCCTTGGATAGTCAGGCAGGTCTCCTCAGCCCTGCGGGACCACGGTGGTTTCACTCTGTCGTCCTCTGTAACAGTGGCGTTAGGAAGCAGGACTGACCCCAGTCTTCTAAGTCAGTGGTTCCCTAACCTTTTTTGGCTCCAGGAACCGGTTTTGTGGAGCACAGTTTTCCCATGGACCAGGGGGCAGGGGATGGTCTAGGGAAGATTCAAGCGCATTATGTTTATTGTGCCCTTTATCTCTATGATGATTGCATCAGCTCCACCTCAGGTCATCAGGCATTAGACCGCAGAGGTCAGGGACCCCTGTTGTGAGTGACGCCCAGGTCCCCACCTCTTCTCCGGGGTACTTCCCACCCCAGCAGGCCCCTTCTCAGCCTGTGTCCTAAGGAAGCAGCCTGTAACAGGCCCCGCTGCTGCGTCACCTTTTGGTGACAGAAGATGCAAACCCTGGGGGCTCAAAGGGAAACTGAAAGGTGTTGTGAGTCAGGGGTTCCACAGGCTTGACCCAGAAGCTGCGCCCGTGCCAGTCCCAGCCAGGCCCTGGCCAGAGAAGTTTCCAGCTCCCACGCGTGATTACAGTAAACATTCCGGAGGCCCCTACCGCCCCTCGGGCCAGGCTTTACCTCCAGGTGCGAGGTTGTTGGGAGGAGGGAGAAGGTGTGCGCTTGTGGCTTAACGGGCCTCTAGGCACCAGCTGTTCAGGCAGGTTGGGGGGAAGGGCCCGAGCGGGCAGGGAGACCTGCCCTCTGAAGTCTGAGGT
This sequence comes from Dama dama, assembly GCF_033118175.1. Taxonomy (NCBI): domain Eukaryota; kingdom Metazoa; phylum Chordata; class Mammalia; order Artiodactyla; family Cervidae; genus Dama; species Dama dama. The sequence continues at coordinate 11,327,034 of NC_083690.1, forward strand.
CTTTTGCAGGCTCCACCTCCCCCCACCCGACCCCGCCCATCCAAGTCCTGGTTACCACAGCTGGCCGCATACACCCGGCATTTCCCTTCTTGAGAACTGACCTCGTGTGTCTTGTTTGCATCTCAGTTCTTTAGAAAGAATCTTTCCCCTTTTTTTTTTTTTTTTTTTTTTGTTAACCTCGGGGGCCCTGTATGCATGCCTGGGCTCCCCTTGCCCAAATATGTTTATTTCCCTATTGCCCCTACCGTGGAGATTATAATAGAACTCAAATGTGAGAGATTAGCTTTGTATGAATTTTATGTGAACCAAATTTAAATCAATGAAGTATGGAGAATGGAAGCAGTGATTCTCATTGTGAAGAAGCGGGGGGCCCACTTAAAGGGGCTGTGGGCCTTTAAAAACACCCCCTCCCTGTCAGGGGTGGAAAAAGTTGTCTTCCCCCACCCCAGTGGATCAGCCACGAAAAAGCAAATAACCTTTTGCAGCTCTGGGCTTCCTCGGTACCCTGGATGCCTTTGAAGTTTCTACTTTCTTGTGATCAAGCAGAAGCAGAGTGAAAGTCAGACTTTCCATGACTTGTTTCTTCTTTGAACAGTTGCTAATCTTTTTTTTTTTCAAGTCAGTAATCTTTCAAATGACATTCAGTTTCAAATGTGTGAGCTTGGGATCTTTGATGTAAATAGCAGGAAAAAGTGGGCGGTAATGTTATGGACCGTGGAAAGCCTGCCTTTTCTCAGCTGTGCTTTGTGAGCAAAAACCAGAGAGAAGGGAGACGGGAAGGAGAACAAGTAGCCGAAAGGAGAGAGGAGAATGAACAAGAGAGGACGAGGGGGAAAAAAAAAACACTACAAAAAAACCCGTGAGGGACGAGGCTGTGTGAGCCCCGGGCCCAGCCCGGCCACAGCGTGTTCTGGCTCTGGTTCGGGGCTCTCCCCACCCCCCAGCTTCCCCTTGATGGCACCTGGCTTCTCTCTGCAGCCGGGTCTGTCTCAGGGGGAACCAGTGAGCGTCGTGGCCAGGCTGTTTGCCACACGCCTCCGGATGGTCAAACAGGATAGAAGCCTGAAGCACGGCAGTGGTGTAAGTTTGGCACCAAATGGGTTTTTGCTTTGGAAGTTAATATTTTTTCATTAACTTGTAATTACACAAATACTGTACAAATACACTGTCCTTTTAAGACAATAAAACCAAGTCGTTCCCGTGCCTCTCCCTCCCGCCCACTTCCCCGAGGTAACAGATGACAGTTGAGCCTGGGTTCTTCCACATCTACCTCTCAAGAAGCACCTGGGGCCCTGCAGGAAAAATACAGGACCACCGAAATTTTTATAAATATCTTTTATTGTAAAAGTGTTAATCAGGTCATGGTGGGAATTTTAGAAAATAGAAGCATTTTTTTTTTTTTTAATTTGGCTGTGCCTTGAGACACGCAGGATCTCCCCCTTCCAGGGATCAAACCCATGACCCCTGTATCAGGAGTGTGGAGTTTTCACCACTGGACTGCCAGGAAAGTCTCAAGAGAAGCAGTTTAAAAACCACTTATACCTGTGGCCGACTCATGTTGATGTATGGCAAAAATGATCACAATATTGTAAAGTAATAATCTTTCAATTAAAATAAATTAAAAAAAAATTTAAAAAGTAAGTACATGTTTGTATTTCCTTATAATAATTTTAAAAAAATCACTTACAACAGTACCATAACTCAAAGATAACCATGAGTTTGTTTTACAAAAAACAGAGGTCTTTCTGTACCTGCTGTTTGGTGACCTCCAGACCCTATAGGGACACGTTTCCCTGTCATCAGCGCTCTTCTCAGTATGCTTTTTGAGAGGGGGTGCCTGAGACTGTTTCTACTGGTGCATGTATGACTACTTTGTGCATTTAAATATTGTGTCCTCTGTAGACAGATGATGCTAATTTTGTACTTATGCAAATGATCCATCGTTTAGCCGTTCAGTCGTGTCTGACTCTTTGCGACCCCATGGACTGCAGCTTGCCAGGCTTTCCTGTCCTTCACCATCTCCCGGAGTTTGCTCAAACTCATGTCCACTGAGTCGGTGATGCCATCCAACCGTCTCGTCCTCTGTCGTCCCCTTCTCCTCCTGCCTTCAATCTTTCCCAGTATCAGGGTCATTTCTAATGAGCCGGCTCTTCGTATCAGGTGGCCGAAGTAATGGAGCTTCAGCTACAGCGTCAGTCCTTCCAATGAACATTGGAATAAAGGCAACAATGCAAAGTTATCTTTTAAAATAAAGTTAAAAAGGAGAGACAGAACTTCCCTGTTGGTCCAGTGGCTGAGACTCCCCACAACCAATGCAAGGGGCCCAGGTTCCATCCCTGGTCAGGGACCTAGATCCCACATGCTGCAACTAAGACCCAGGGCAGCCAAATAAATACATTTTTTTTTTTAATGGAGGGACAAAATTTACCAAATACATATCAAATAAATGGTACAGTTGATGGTACAACCATGGAAAAATCCCCAGAGCAGTAAAGAAATGACTACAGTTTAAGAAACACTATTTTAAGAGCATTTTTTAAAAACTGCCTATGTAACACGCCATCAAGAGAGGCTGCCAAGATTTTGTTTCCTTTTATCCATGAGTTTTTCATTTCTTAAGCCCTCTCCTCCCATACACACACATACACACATCCTCCTAGGTTTGAACTTCCCTGTAGTTGAATCTCTGTGGGGCCCTAGCAGACTGTTCCAGAAATGGACTTGCAAGCTCAAGCTCAGTTGGAAGGTTTCCTTTCCTGTTGCCAAATTTTCCTCCAGGAAGGCTATAGCAGTGGAGGCAGCTGGGTCAGTAACCAAGAGCTGTTTTCCTGATTTAAAATCACAGCTGTAAGTAAATGCCTCTCATCCACTTACCAGTCCCCCCTCATCCAAACGATTTAATCAGTGTCCTCACCTTGACAGATTACATTCTTTCTCCCTCTCTTCTGGGGGCCTCTGTAAGTGCCTCTTAATATTTCCATTGTGCATGTTAATCTTTAATTAGAATTTGATGTATCAGAAATATTTTTAAAAGGCTTAGCTCAATTAACTTCATTCCCTGCCCTGTTATTTTATGTCATTCTTTACCTGAATCATTAATGGCAGAGAGTGCTGACATACAGGACTGAGTTCAGGGCCCTTCTAATGAACTCCAAGGACGCCATGAGTGATCCATCAGACCCGGGATGGCATGACAGCCTAACCTGTTTAGTGGTGTTTTTTCGACGCATCTCCCATGTGCCTAAGGCACCCCCCCACCCCAGCTTTCCAGTCCTGTTTTGTGAATGGCCTGAAAACCTCTGTCCCCAGGGTCTCAGATTAAGATGAGGGAAAGGATTTTGTGATTCATTTTGGATTAAGAATGGGCTTCAAGTTTCTTTTGTTTTAATAGCAGGACTATAAGCCTCTTCCTCAAGGCCGGGTTTACCATTGGTCAGGGTGTGGTCTTGGCCAAGTGTGGTCCTCAGCTGGCTGGACAGGGGGATGAGGAGGGAGCGTCTGCCTCCTCAGGTGATGCTGGGAGGCAGGGGTCTGCTGACTGCTGCAGAACGGTGCTCCCAGTGCCCAGGTCACTCCTGTACCAGTGAAATCAGGTGCGCAAGGGTGGGAGCCGAGTCAGTGATTTTAAAGATTCCCAGGTGATTCCACATGAAATCACTCCAGTCCAGTTTGGACATCACTGCTGTAAGGTTTAATTAAACCTCTGCGGCAGGCTTTAGCAGGTAACTAACAGAAGGGTGCTCAGTACCCACCCCCCCCCCCAAAAAAAAAAGGGTGTCTGGACCCTTCCTTCCCAGTGTTAGATATGGAGGAGTAACTTTCCAGTTCATTGGTTCCGTGAGTGCGCAGCCTTATGTGGAGGCCAGGACATTGAGAACGCCAGGCAGTGGACCCCAGACCCGGCTTGTCCTTGGAGGCCTGGCTGCAGAGAAGCAGATGGCCCACGAGGACTCCCTGCCCAGGGTGAGATGGAGATGCAGAGCCTGTCGGCCTTGGGGTGCCTCCACCGCACAGCACTGTGTGACGTGTCCTCTGTGGATCTGCAGGGGCCGTGGCGGGCAAGATGACTCATGGGCATTAGCTCCCACATTGAGTGAGCCAGGAGTCAAGAGTGCAGGTGGCCAGAGCATCCCAATCCTTCCAGGTCAGGGAGCTCCCAGGCCCTGGGTCATGCTGCCTGGGGTCACCAAGCTTTCCTGAGAAGTCTTTCTTACTCGGAGCAGCTGCCAGAAGTGAAGAGGGGCCGTTTCCCACAGTCCATACATGGTCAGCTCTCTGCTCTCCCTTTGGGTCCCTCTAGCCGAGAGCCACTCATAGCTATCTAAATTTCAATTAATAAAAATAACCTTAAGTAGGAACTTCCCTGGCAGTTCAGTGGTTAAGAGTCCATGCTTCCTATGCAGGAGGGTGTGGGTTTAATTCCTGGTTGGGGAACTAAGATCCCACATGCCACACAGAACGGCCAGGAAAGCATTAAGTAGGACTTCTCTGGTGGTTAGTGGTTAAGCGTCTGCCTGCCAGTGCAGGGGACACAGGTTCGATCCCTGGTCCAGGAAGATTCCACGTGCCGAGGAGCAGCTAAGCCCATGTGCCATAACTACAGAGCCCCCGTGCACGACAGGAGAAGCCGCTGCAGTGAGAAGCCTGCACACTGCAACTAGAGAGTAGCCCATGCTCACCTCAACTAGAGAAAACCCGCTTGCAGCATCAGAGACCCAGAACAACCAAAATTAAATAAACTAATTACAAAAAATATTAAGTAAAGCTAAAGATTCTGTCCCTCTGTCACACAAGCCACATTTCAGATGCTCCGTAATCAATGTGGCTGGCACGACAGGGAGTGAAACTCTTCATCTTACTTTGATTTAAAGAGCGACGACATGGCATGTGACAGCACAGTTGAAGGACATGTCCATCAACCCGGAGGGTCCTGTGAGGCCAGTGTAGGCGATGAAGTCAGGAAGCAGGGGAAGCAGAGGTCTCGGAGTCTTTCAGAATCCTGGCTGTGTTCACCCTGCTGAGTCTCAAGAGCCCTCCTCTGTGGCCTGAAGGCAGGAGAGGCGGTGTTGATCACAAGGATGTGGTGTCTACTGACCCTCTGCTTGTGTAGTCTCCAGTGCCTGGGAGCTCAGTGCTATTATGACCCCTCTTTACAGATGGGTAAGTGGAGACCCAGAGCCTGCTTTCCACCCGACCCACGGCAGGAGGCAGAAATGGTGAGGCTTGTGATTCTCGTCCAGCCGGAGCTGCAGCTGGGGGTTAGAGGCACGGCCGCTGGAGCTGCCCAGTGTCCGGCAGACCTCCGCCGCCTGGCCATCTCCTCCTCTCCTCAGTCTGTGCCTTACTCTTATTTCTGGTGGACAGCCTGACTAGCTCCCACATGAGAAAAGCACTGCCTGCCTTTACTTTGCCTTCTTTTTTCCTAACAAGTTTGAATCTGTAGCATCTTAGCTCCACAGATAGGCTCCGTGCATCAGGTTCAGGAAGGCATGGGGATGAGGGAGGGCACTTCCCTGGTGGTCCAGCGGTTATGAATCTGCCTTCAAATGCAAGGGACGTGGGTTCAACGTCCTGGTGGTGGAACTAAGATCCCACATGCTGCAGAACAACTAGCCTGTTGGCTGCAATTACTGAGCCCTTTCGCTCAAATTGTGGTGCTGGAGAAGACTCTTGAGAGTCCCTTGGACTGCAAGGAGATCAAACCAGTCAATCCTAAAGGAAGTCAACCCTGAATACTCATTGGAAGGACTGATGCTGAAGCTGAAGCTCCAGTACTTTGGCCACCTGTTGTGAACAGTCGACTCTTTGGAAAAGACCCTGATGCTGGGAAGTACTGAGGGCAAAAGGAGAAGAGGGCAGCAGAGGATGAGATGGGTGGATGGCATCACCAACTCAATGGACGTGAACTAGGGCAAACTCCAAGAGATAGTAAAGGACAGGGGGGCCGGGTGTGCTGCAGTCCATGGGGTCATAAAGAATCAGACAGGAGTTAGTGACTGAACAGCAACTCACTCAGGAGCCCGCAAGCCACAGGAGAGATCCCATGCACCACAATGAAGACCGATGCAGCCAAATAAATATTTTTTTTTAAAAAGTCAGTCATGGAGTTCTCAGCTCTGGCCATGCTGTATTTAGGAGGTTGGTGTGTGGGGCACTCAGCTCCTCAAGTTCTCTGATTCCCTACCACCTATTACCTGCTCCTACCATCCTGCCAAAACCTCTGTCTCTCTTAACCTTTCCCTTTCTCTCCCTGCTGGTGGATTTCCTCTGCCAAGAAACCAGCAAAGCAGTCGAAGGCAGTGACGTTCATGCGACCTAGCCCAAACAGTCGCTCAGCTTCAGCTCCAAGAACAGCTGAGTCTGAGCATTAGGCAGTCAAACCCGGCCGGTCCGGATTCATCCAGCTTAGCTTAGAGTCTTTTCACAGGATTGGGGTTTGGTTTTAAATGGGTTTAAGCATGCAGAGGAACTTGGGCCTGGCTCACGGCGGGTATTTCCTGCCTGGGGTCCTGGGAACTGACAGTGCTGAAAATCACAGTGGCACAGCCTCTGGCGAGTGAATAAATGCGAGGTCTCGGTTTCCTCATCTGTAACCTACAGATAATAGTACCTTCTTCGTTGGGCTGTTTTGAGTGCTTAGCACAGAGCCGGGTGCTTGTTAAAATACTCAATATACTGCATTTGTTATGACTTGAAATTAACATAGATACGTATTTGCAAGTGGCACTTTTTAAAAATTGATGTGTAGTTGATTTATACTGTGTTAGTTTCTGATGTATGGCAAAGTAATTCAGTTATACATAAATATATTTTTTACAGATTCTTTTCTGTTATAGGTTACTATAAGATATTGCATATAGTTCCCTGTGCTATACAGGAGGACCTTGTTGTTTATTTTATATATAGTAATGTGTATCTGTTAATCCCAAACTCCTAATTTATCCCTCCCTACCCCTTCCTCCTTGGTAACTGTAAGTTTGATTTCTATGGCTGTGAGCCTGTTTTGCAAATAATTTCATTTTTGTCTTTTTTTAGATTCCATGTGTGTGATATCATATGTTTGTCTTTGACTTACTTCACTTGGTATGATAATCTCTAGGACCATTCATGTTGCTGCAAATGGCATTGTTCCGTTCTTTTATGGCTGAGTAATATTCCATATATGGGCTTCACTGGTGGCTCACTGGTAAAGAGTCCTCCTGCCAATGCAGGAGACGTGGGTTCGATCCTTGGGTTGGGAAGATCCCCTGGGGAAGGAAATGGTGACCCACTCCATTGTTCTTGCCTTGAAATCCCATAGACAGAGGAGCCTGGCGGGCTACAGTCCATAGGGTCGCAAAGAGTCAGACACGACAAAGCGACTATAACAACAACAATCACATCTTCTTTATCCGTTCATCTGTCAGTGGATACCTAGGTTGCTTTCGTGTCTTGGCTTTTGTCAGTAGTGCCGCTATGAAAATTGGGGTGCATGTATCTTTTTAAATTAGAGTTTTCTCCAGAAACATGCCCAGGAGTGGGATTACTGGATCATATGGCAACTCTACTTTTAGTTTTTTGAGCAACCTCCATACCGTTTTCCATAGTGGCTTGCACCAGCTTACATCCCCACCAAGAGTGTAGGAGGGTTCCCTTTTCTGCAAGTGGAACTTCTGAATAGTCTATTTGCAGGATTTACAAATGAACTTTTGAAAAGAGTTTCTTTATAAGCAAGTCAAGTGTTGCCTTCCCATTGTGTAAGCACACTCTCTACTAATAGATTTATTCAAGTTATTTGTTTATAGTCTGTCTGCATCCACCAGACTGTGAGCTGCAGGAAGGCGAGGATCTTCTTTTTCACCCTGCATCCTTAGTACCTGGGACTGTAGCAGATACACAGTAAATATTTGTCAAATTAATAAATAAAGGAACGATTGGGAAATCTTGTTAATTTTTTTTTTTTTTTTTCATATTCTTGGTAAGCCCTGTTTTTTATGTATAAGTTCCAGACTGGGTCTTAATTATAAACTTCCAATTAAATTCCTGAATTAAGCTTCAGTAAATAACCGCAAGCAAAACCTTAAGTTACCATGACAATCTTCCCTGAATCTGCAGTTCTGGGTATCTGATTACACTCCTTGGTATGGCTTTAATAAACAGCCCTTACTGACGGGTTCCCCCAGCTCTTTCAGCCCTGCCGTCTACCGCCCTCCTGCCTCGTTCCATCCACTTCAGCCACTGCCCACCCCCCCACCCCCCGAAGGACCGAAGTCTCCCAGACACGTTCCTGCTTGCCTCTGACCACGCAGCTCACACACTTCCCCCTCCTAACTGTAGCATATCCTTCAAGTCTGTGAGGACCCACCCACCTTGAAAAACTAAAGTGAAAGGAATGAGTGAATGAATGATGGAATGAATGAATTTCCCTTCCTTATTTTGTTCTTCATGAATTTAACGGAGTAGTTCATGTTCTAGTTCACTTTCAACAGAAGAGAAAACTCACAGGGGGAAAATAGCTGAGATTCTTGATTCTTATCTCATCAGAAACATGGTTTAGTAGTTTAAAAGAAGGCCATGCGATTGGGTGCCTAGGATTATACAGAGTTAGCCGATTAGATTTAGTTTCATATTAATTGCATCACTTTAAATCATATGCTTTGGAAGTGTTGTTCTAGTGCCAAAGGTTTATCGATACTCCGTATGAGCACTCGTGATGAAAAACGGATAGCAGGCACTTTGGTGTGTGAAGGATACAGCTTTTGTTTAAGCCCAAAGGTATGGCTCGTCTCCACCAGAGGTCTCCCATATTTTACTGTTAATGTTTGAAGTATACTGAATTCCCACCAGCTAATTAAAAATCAGACTGCTATGCCGGTAAGCATTCACTCTGTGAACTAATTTCTGCCAAACGGCCGTAAATGTGTCCCCTGGTATGAAATTTAGACGTTCTTTCCCATCAGAAAAGAGGCGTGTGGTTTAGTCCCAACCTCTTTGTTGGAGGGAGAAAGAAACCGAGGCCTGCTTGGAAAGGTCACTTGCCCTGACTGAGGCCACGCAAGCTTCGTAAGTGCCCAGCTGAGGTGCAGACCCAAGGGTCTTCTCGCTCTCAGCTCCAAACCCTGCAGAATGCTAATTCTGTTACTCTTACATGCCAGGCACCATTCTAGCACTTGACAAATATCATCCAGTCTCCACAGCTGCAATACTAGAGTACTGTCATCACCCCCATTTGATGAATGAGGTGTCTGAGGTCCAGAGGGTGGGCAGCAGCATGCCAAGTTCCCACGCCAGGCCAGAGAATGCATGTGGATGCCCCTCCAGCCTCTCTGACCAAAATCAGGCAAAGCGCTTGATACCCTGAAGGACTGTGACAAGCGAGAGGCTAGTGCCAGGCCATGAAGGGTCAGATGTGAGAGCCTATCAGAGAGGAGCCCGGGATCCCTCCACATAGGGATGGTGGCTTGATTTGGCCCGAAGCACCGCTCACCTCCTCCGCTTGGTCAATTTCTGGGCTTCTTTGAGGATTCAGTTAAAACTCCATCTCCTGTAGGAAGCCTTCTGTGCCCCTGAGCCATGTTGGTGGGTTTCTTCTGGCCTTCTGCAACCTGTGGTCTTTCCCTGCTGTGGCCCTTGTCATTGTAATGTGATGATCACTTGTCCAGTCTCCCCCACGGAACCCAGGAGCCCCGGAGGGCTAAGGCTTGCCTATCTCTGTGGCCGCCTTTGCCAAGGACAGGGTCCAGCATGGAGGAAAGTGCTTTAGAAATGTTGGAATGAAAGGTCTGGGACAGTGAAGGGGAAAGAGGATAGAAATGATTCCATCTGCAAGGCCATTTCTTTGTACCGGTGACCCCTCTTGAGAGGAGGATCCTGGTTAGATATTAGCAAGATAGAATATTCCCTACCCAAGAAGGGCCTTGAAGGTCAAGCTCAGAGCCGTTGACCGGAAGTCCAGCTGGCATCTGTGGGTGCCCAGATCCCCCACAGATGCCCGTGTGACACCCACCTATGCCTTCTCCAGGGGTGCTAATAGGATAAACCTCGGCACTTTTAACACCTGGGGGAACACTCCAGCTGAAGTCCTCTGCCAGGAGCACTCCCCTCCCCTCACCCAAGGAGGGAGGATTCCCCAGGCCAGGATCTGCTCTCTACAATACCCGTGTTACTTTTCTGAGGAAGTATCATAAAGAGGAAATCTGAAGGAAAGAGAAGATTTGGCCCTATCTTCAAGAAACTTCTATCCAGAGGGAGAAAGGAGATGTGCCTGCATGACTCATGTGCAGAAAAATCACAGGCCTTTTTCTGTGCTTCATCTCCTCTGCTCCTCCCAGCATCCCTATGAAGTAAGCCGTGTGTTCATTTTCCAGATACTGAGGCTCAGAAAGGTCACCCAGAGCAGGGACCTCCTGCATCCCTGTTGCCAAGTGCCTGACACCCAGTAGTCACAGGGCAGATACTGGGTAGAGAGACTGGTGGAAGGATAAAAGGATGAAGGGAAAGGCAGAGCCCTGATTCCAGCCCAGGGCAGCCTGACCATATCCTGGGGAGGGGCCCGGGGCAGAGAAACCTCGGGGGGCGGGGAGCACCAGGGCTCCTGAAGCCCCGGGCACCCTCCTGCATTGGCTGCAGGTCTTCTGAGTTGGTGGGAAGGAGAAAGCCCTGCCCGCAATCGATTTTGTTTGTCAGGCCGATCTTGCGGTGCATGGGGAAGAGCTTAGGTATTCAAATCTTTTCTTGGAAATCTCAAGTATTCCATTCAGCCGCCTCAGAGTTAGGTAACTTTATTTACTCATGCTAAACAGGGCCATTTTCTGAGAGGAAATTATGCAATGTCCTATGCAAATGTGACATTCTGGAGAGTGAGTGTCGAGATAAGCATGGTCGCCGGTGATGCGTTGTAAAGATCAGATTGCCCGGCCTCTGGTGGCAGGCTGCGTGTCACTTGATAAGGGGATATGCCATACTCTACTTGGAATCACGGCTCACTTGGATTCTGTTTCTGGTAATTACATTTCCACCAAGTCATCTATCTGTGAACTTTGTTGAATTGCAAAGAAGGAACAAGGAATAAAGCATTTGCAAGTTGCACATCCTCACATAGGCTAGAGTAGTCAGAAAAGGAGATGCCCCACGCATGTCTGGACATGGGGGAACAAGAAGTCAAATCCTTGCCTTGCCCTTTGTTCTCCCAAGGAGGGAGTCTCTTGAAATTTCCCAAGGGGGAAAGGTGAAGACAGGGGATGGGTTTTCTTGACCACTTTGTGAAAATCAGTCACATTAGTTTGCTCAACAGGACATGTGCATACCAAGCCAGAGAGAGGAAGTAGCCACGGAGAACCCGTCCTCTAGAAGCAGGTAGAACTGAGCCCGAGCCCAGCGCCATCCCCAGCCTGTGGCCCTGGCCTCCCCAGGCCTTCAGCTCCTTGTCTGAAAATAGCAGTGGGCCCTTGCTCCTAGGTCACTTAACAGTCACCAAGGCACCAGTCCATCACTGCTTGAATAGTTGCTGAATTAACAAATGACAGACTTACCCACCCATATCAACAGAGTGTGAGGTACTGTCCTCAGTGGACCCGGAATCTGCTGAGTGATGTTAAGAATCTACAAGTTTAAGAAATGCTACATGGGGCTTTCTTTCCTGGTGGCTCAGTGGTAAAGAATCTGCCTGCCAATGCAGGAGACGTGGGTTCAATCCCTGATCTGGGAAAATCCCACATACCATGGAGCAACTAAGCCCATGCGCCACAACTGTTTAGCCCGTGCTCTAGAGCTCGGGAGCCTCAACCGGAGAAGCCTGTGCCCTGCAACTGCAGAGCAGCCTCCACTTGCCGCCTCTACTGAAAGCCTGTGCGCAACAACAAAGATCCAGAAAGAAGTGCTACAAAGAGCGCTGCAGGTACCCCTCACACCCCAACTCTTCCCTATTATATTCCTGCTCCTCAGGGACTGCCCTGGTGATCCAGCGGTTAAGACTTCATGGTGCCAGCGCTGGGGCCCAGGTTCAGTCCCTGGTCACGGAACAAGATCCTGAATGCCTCGCCTAAGACCTGATACAGCCAAATAAAATAAACAAACTACTAAAAACGTTCCTGCTATTCAAACTCAAGAACCAAATAGATTTTCACAGCTTAGGCTTAGGCTGTGTCACTCAGTCGTATCTGACTCTTTGTGACCCCATGGACTGTAGCCCACCAGTCTGCTCTGTCCACGGGATTTTCCTTGTAAGAATACTGGAGTGGGTTGCATTTTCATCCTCCAGGGGATATTCCCAACCCAGGGATTGAACCCCAGTCTCCTGAGTCTCCTATATTGCAGGTGGATTCTTCCCTGTTGAGCCACCGGGGAAGCCCTTCAGAGCAAGAATAATAACCTTTGCCCAGCCTGAGTGTGTTATCCGCAACTGCCATGTGCTTGTATGCCTTTTACCACGACCCTAGAAGGTCAGTTTTTCCTTCAACATTTCCTTTCAAAAAATTTCAAGCATGCAACCAAGGCGCCAGAATCGTATAAGGAACACCCTTCTCTCTATCCACCATCCACATTCTACCTCTAAGAATGTGCCCATAAACTGCCATGTGTCCATTTATACATGGATTTTGTTCAATGTATATAGTACGTTATGTTTTCATTTTACAGATCTTTACCTTAAGTGTGGGGACAAGTTTGTGTTGGGTTAGAGATCACAGAACGTGATCACATCAAAAGAACTAGGATTTAAGTCCTGATCCTATCCAGAACATTCAGCTTCCCGCCCTTGGATGTCATTTATCACTTTGTTTTAGAGGCAGAAAGAGCAGTAAGTGGATTTTCAACTGCACAAGAGGTCAGCACACCTGACCCCCCTGTTGTTCGAGGATCAACTTTACTTCTTTTATCACATCTATTCTATCCAGCCACCAGCCCAAATTTTCTTTCTTTTTCTTTCTTCAAAGTCAACTGCTGACAGCAGTACTCTTCTTCCTGGAAGCATCCACATACATAGCATAAAGTAGGGCAGTTGTTGTTCAATCACCAAGTTGTTTCTGACTCTTTGAGACCCCGTGGACTGCAGCATGCCAGGCTTTCCTGTCTTTCACCATCTCCCGGAGTTTGCCCAAGTTCATGTCCCTTGACTTGGTGATGACATCCAACCATCTCATCTTCTGTCACCCTCTTCTCCTTGGCAAACCACTCTGGTATTCTTGCCATGAGAACTCCATGAACTGTATAAAAAAGGCAAAAAAAAAAAAGGCAGAGCGATACAGCTCTCTTATTACCCTGGCCTACACATGAGGCGACCACAGCGAAGTCACCAGCAGGGTCAACACAACCAGAGTGGCGGGGCCGCGTCTCAACCCCAGATGGCCTGTCTGGTGACTGTTCCCTGCAGTCACCCTTGCCTTTTGAGCTGTGGTTATCGGTGGGGAGCAGAGCTTGGGGCCTTGGGAGTTTTCACCACAGTGTTTCAGACACCTGCCTCTTGGAACCCTAGGGGAGGAAGCCAAAGGCCGGGTCATCGGTGTGGGTTTGGGGATAGCCCGGGTGGTCATGGATGAAACTTTGGAGCCGAGTACTAGGTCACAATTTCCCTGGGTGTTTGGGTTTCAACACGTGTCCTAAGACCTGCATTCCTAATTGCTACGCCCCCTTGCAAATTCAAACTTCCCTTGTGGTTCAGATGGTAAAGAATTGGCCCTCAATGCAGGAGACCTGGGTTCGATGCCTCGGCTGGGAAGATCCCCTGGAGGAGGAAATGGCAACCCACTCCAGTATTCTTGCCTGAAAAATTCCATGGACAGAGGAGCCTGGTGCACTACAGTCCTTGGGGTCCCAGAGTCAGGCACGACTGAGCGACTAACACCTTGCCTAAATTATTCCTAGTTCCTTGCAAATTCAAGGAATCCCAGTATCCCTTCCCCTTCATTTTGGAGGGACCAGAGTCTCATACCTGGCAGTAGAAGTTGCCAAGACATGCTCTCCATCCAGGAAATATCTCGCTTTACAGCTGCCCCATGCTGTGCTGGGAAGGAGGGCTTTAGGGAGCTTCAAAGACGATGAAGTAATTGATTGCTACTTGCAGCAAATAACCCATAAGCTGTTGCTGGGTTGATGGAGAAATGGTTACTTAATTTTCTTCAAAGGATTGATTTGACTGTCAGGAGAAGCAGCCAACCTAATTGAGTGTGCCAGTCCACACCATCAGTGGCAACCCCCGCATCTCTTTCTCGTTTTGACTTTGGAATGCCATGGGCGGTGCGTGGAGTCTCCCCTCAGTGTTCACCAGGCTCGAGAAGGTGCAGGGGTCACCCGCACAGAACCGTTTTCCTTTGATGGGTCTGTCGGGTCACCAGTCAGTCCCTGTGGCCGCAGCTCTGCTGGGTTCCGTTTGAATCAGCACAGGACTTCCTTTCCTTGGCACTCAGGGTAGCTCCCACGGAAACGTGTGTGTGTCTCTGATGCCCCAGGATGGCAATCGTTTTCAGTTTTGTAGTGGACATTGATGGAGTGGTGACAGTGGGAGATGGATCGCGCTTTCCCAGCGGGCTTCTTCAGATTGATATCCTTGTACCGCCTGCGCCGGCCTCTCCCCCCACAATACCCCCCCAGAGAGCCAACTGGAGCCCGATGATTCATCACTTGCTTCCCAGCCCTGCATTACTGGTCAGTTAAGGCCTCTGTCCTCAGCTGCATCCTATTATCAGAGAGCCACACCAGACTGGTTTTCCCTGGGGTTGCTGTCAAAGCTGTCTTCAGTGCCGCCGGGTAGCTTCTTGGTCTCACAAGGCTGCCATCTGCCCACTCGTCTGAAGGCTTCATGAGGGCAGGGGCTCGGCCCGCCCCACTCCTACAGTATCCTCTGCACTGGACCGGAGCCCTGGGGTGGCAGATACCCAGTGGGCCTGAAAGAGGTCCCAGGTCGCTGCTGGAAGGGGACCACCAAGTGCCAGTGAAGGGGGACCTTGCCCAGGAGCACACGGCAGGTTTTTCAACTTGACCACGGGATCAAACCCCTGGGATCTGCCTGCTGAGAGCTCGGGTCCTCTGACTGTCCCCTTGCAGGACCTAGCCAGCATCTTTCACCCTTGAGAGCTAGCCCAGATTGGGGGTGCCCCTTCTTCTGAAGGAAACAAGGGTCACTCCTCTCTGCAGCCTCATCCTAAAGACTAGAACCCCAGGTCCCAGTCAGCTTGTTCAGGATGCTGTGGAGGCCACACGTGTACTCTGGCTTCATAGCTCATCAGTAGGGCATGTGTCCTCGAGGATGTTACTTGACGCCCTGCAGTTGTGTGTCCTTGGGAATCAGTGAACTACTCTTCCCCCGTAGGATCCCAGGAACTTGTCAAGTAGGGAGCTCAGCGCCTGGCCCAGCGAAGCACCGGTAAGCAGCTGGGAAGGGGGACCTCTGTCCAAAGACACGGCCCTGACAGTCTTTCAGCTCGTGGTTCTAGAGGGCCACGGCCCCAAATGGCTGTGCGTCCCCACCGGACACCACCACCAACCCCCCAGGGAAGCCAGCCATCCCGTCCTCTTAGTTCACTCGGCGAGGGCCCGAGGGCCCTGCAGCTGCCTCCTTGCTCATCCCTGGAATGCCTGCAGGTCTGGAAGAGAAACCCAGTGGGCTCTGGGATTCATTGAGAGGCCAGGACCACACATTCCTTGCAAAAGGACTCAGATGCTTTCTGGCTCAGAGAGGAAATCCTGGTCTCCTATCAGCGGCTAGTGCTCCCCCTGTGGGCATGTTATCTTGGAATCCCAGGGTGAGCCTGCCTTCCTCAAGGAATCTGTACCTTGTTCTCAATCCTTCCTGACCTCTGACTCACAGCAGGTGCCTGGAAGACTTGATAGTGTTTACAGAGTTGGTAGTCTAAACCCCAGCTGTGGTAGTGCTCCCAGAATTGGCCCTAAAGTCCAGAGTATTGGATTTCAAAGCGCTGGAATTCAAGCTGGCCTGGAAATCCCGCCGTAAGGATAAAGACCTCGATTCTAAATGTATTTGGAGCTACCAAGCCAAGAATTAAATTACGGTATTGGCATCCGTACGTTTTTATGAAGGGATCATTTAAATACAGCAAGAGTCAATCAGCCCCGTTTATTGCTCCGTAATGAGCTATAGCCTGTCAGAGGGAGCCCTGGAGGAAGGCTTCAGTCCAGGGGCTGAAAGGACAGCCTTCAATATGGAAGGACCAGAAGACGCTAGCATCCTTCTGTAGGGGACAAGTACTTCTTCAGTGCCTGTCACTGCCCAGCCCCTCTCCTGGGGGTTCAGCATGGAGTGGGACAGGTCAGGCCCTGCCTTCTTGGGGCTTCTGTCCAGACTAGGGAGCAGGCCTCAGGACACCTGGGGGCTGGCAGGCCTTGGGGTGCAGCAGTGAGCTAAGGCGGGTAGATGTTCTAGAGAGTAGCTGGGTGTGTGGGCCCACCACCCCACAAGAGTTCTGAGAAGCAACCAAAATCCATGATTCATTTTCTCCCTCTGAAGAGCATGGCTTCCTTAGTCTAGAGCCTGCCTCCAGCAAGCAAGAGGCAAGAGGGTTCTGACCAGTGAGTCAGGGCTCCAAAAAGTCAGAGCGCTTCCTGGCAACAGCCACTGCTGACGGAGACCACCTGGGCCTGGCCCCAGGCCTCTCTCAGATCCCCTGGTGGTCCTGCTGGGCTTATAAGTAACCTGAGATGCAGAGAGGGAGGTGGCTTGTCCAGGATCACACAGCTTTTAGTGGCAGAGCTGGGATTTAAACCCAGGTCGCTATGGCTCCACAACCCAAGTTGTTTTCACCCAGATGAGTTGCCCTCATTCTGCACTTCCTGGCAAGATGGCTCTTTCGTGACTTGTCTTCTCCTCCTCTTCTTTCTCAGCATCTTAAAATTCTGTTGGAAAATGGCTGCATTCCTTTCCTCTTTAATCTGCTAAACACTGCAGGACCTTCTGTGCATCCCAGATCATCAGCCCCAGGCTGTTTTTCCAGGCTGGTCTTCCATGATGTGGTATGCAGCCCCTTAGTGGTGCTGGAAGAATGTTACAATTTTAAATGTGCCTGGATACAGCACTAAATTACAATAAATCACAGGTGCAACTCTCTAGTGCTGAGTAGCAAACCACCCTAAAATATAGTGGCTTTTTAAACAGCTACAACTGTTTGTTGTTGTTGTTTTTTAATCATTCATTTTGCTCAAAGATCTATAATCTGCCCAGAGCTCAGTGGGAAGAGCTTGTCTCTGCTCCACATGGCACCCTCTGGAGACGAGCGGGTGAGCTGGGGGCTGGGGGCCCAGGGCCTTGGGTTTTCTCAGTCGTGTCTCCATGACAGCTTAGGCTTTCTCACAGCGTGGTGGACACGTTCCAAGCATTTTTGTGACCTGGCCTCGGAAATCATATGGGATCACCTCCACTGACTCTGTTGGTCTAGAGCATCACAGAGGACTGCCCCCCACCACCACCCCCCGACCCCCGCCGCCCAGGTTCAAGGGGAAAGGACATAGGCACTACCACCTGATGGGAGGAGGGTCAAGGTCACACTGGAAGAAGAGCATGTGGGAGGGGGAGGGTTTTCTCTTTGGGTTTGGTTTTTGGTCTTCAATTGGGGTGTGCAAGTTTTCTCTGGTTGCCCCATGGCACACGGGACCTTAGTTCCCCGACCAGGGATTGAACCCTCGTCTCCTGCCTTGGACCACTGGACTGCCAGGGAAGTCCCTTGGGCAAGTATTGCTGTGGCCACCTCTGGAAAGTGTAGTCCACACGAAAATACATTTCGGTACCCCTCAGATCCTTTCTGTCACATCAAGGAGAAGGTCCGAGATTGGGACTAGCTTGTCTTAGAACTTCTCTAACTGCTGATAACCCTTTTTATCAAAAGAGCAGGCTTTTGGCTCTGGTTTAACAAAAAAAAAAAAAAAGCTCTTTTAAATCTATTTTCACAGTCACCTTATATGTTGTAATTCTGGTTTTCCATTCATTGTCATGACACAAAGTTTCCTTTTAAAATATGTTTATTTTAGTAAAGCATGAGTGCTTTCAAGAGAAAAATTCAGCACAAGTTCTACTTTGCCGCTGTAGGTTTACTCTCACATATGTACATGAGTAAGGCTGTTTCTTTATTGTAGCAGAAACTAATAAACAACCTGAATGGCCATCAACTGGGAACTGTTAAATAATTTAGAGTCACATCTACTGTGGGAGGGGGCTTCCCTGGTGGTTCTGTGGTAAAGAATCCGCTTGCCAAGGCAAGAGACATGGGTTTGATCCCTGGGTCAGGAAAATCCCCTGGAGGAGGAAATGGCAACCCACTCCCGTATTCTTGCCTGGGAAATCCAATGGACAGAGGAGCCTGGTGGGCTCCAGTCCATGGGGTCACAAAGAGTCGGACACGACGGAGCATGCACTACAGTGAGAGAGGATGCAGCTGTGAAAATCAGTGAGGAGCACCCCTGGGTGGGTGCTGAATGTATCCCCGAGATCCGGGCTTCAGTGGCAGAAGCACAAGGGGTTGTGTAGCGTCTGTGAAGGAGGGTCTGTAGCCGCGTGTGCTCTTGGAAATTCATGGTGGTGGCTTAGTCGCTAGCTCGTGTCCAACTCTTTGTACAGTCCATGCGCTGTAGCCTGCCAGGCTCCTCTGTCCATGAGATTCTCCAGGCAAGAATACTGGAGTGGGTGGCTGTTCCTTCTCCAGAGGATCTTCCCGACCCAGGGCTCAAACCTAGGTCTCCTGCATTGCAGGCAGATTCTTTACCACTGAGCTACCAGGGAAGCCCTGGAAATTCATAGTGGATGGGTAACAAGAAATCAAATGGTTGTCTCTGGGGAAGAGAACTGGGGAGATTTACCACTGACTCTAAAAAATTCCACACCTTTTAAAATGGGAACATGTGAATGTGTTATCTATTCAAAGAGATTGATACGGTTAATTTTTTTTAAATGGTAGCAGTTTATATGTTTATTATTTTCAACTTTTTATTTTCTTTATATTTTGGCCACACTGTGAGGCCTTTGAGCTCTTAGTTCCCCAACCAGGGATCAAACCCATGCCCCCTGCAGTGGGAGCACAGAGTCTTAACCATTGGACTGCCAGGGAAGTCCCGCTAAATGTTTTCAAATAAAATGGCAAATCTTCCCCTCCCCACTCCCTTAGAAATCAATGAACCAAAAGGCGGGGTCTAAGGGTGGGAGGAACTTGTCACTTCTCCCTGGAGGGAGGTTCCTTCTCGGTCCTGGGGTGCGATGGAGACAACTCTCATCCCACCTGGTCTGCCCTCAGGGCTCTGTCCCTCCCCAGGTGGAGACTTGGTCTGCATGATGGTTTGTAGTCGAGAGCCCTAGCCTCCCTGCCAGCCCCCCAAGCCCTTGAGGCAGCGCCAAGCCTCATTCTTCACGGTCTGGTTCACTAATGCAGGATCTAACACCCACATGTTTGTTGAACTGGACACCAGAGCTTCTTCAGCTCACACGTCTGGCCAGTTGGGAAACGTGCACACTTGTGCACCAAGAGGCCCCGTTGGTCTCTTGCCGTCGCCCAGAGCTCAGTGACTGTCGCCACACTTTGGGATCGGGGGGTGTGAGTGGGTGGTGGGGAGGCAGCGTGCCGACGGCCAACAGCTGGGCCTGGGGCTGCTTCCCAACCCTGCTGGGCCCCAGGACCTGAGGCCCTCTGTGTAGCAGTGTGGAAAGAGAGTCACTTATCCCCTCACTTAAGCACACAAACAGCCTGATGTTGTTATTTAGTCACGCTAAGCAGTGTCTGACTCTTTTGTGACCCCATGGACTGCAGCCCTCCAGGCTCCTCTGTCCGTGGGATTTTCCAGGCAGAAATACTGAGTGGGTTGCTATTTCCTTCTCCAGGGAATCTTCCCGACCTGGGGATTGAACCCACATCTCCTGCCTTGGCAGGCAGATTTTTTTTTTTTTTTTTTTTTTTTTAAACCACTGAGCCACCAGGCAAGCCTGCACAAACAACTTACCTCTTTGAAAAAAATCAGAACACTCTGTATGGACTAAAACAGCCTCGACTCTTATCCTCAGTCCCACCACCTCCCCCCCAAAGAGGTAATCACTCTGCACCCTGCCAGGCATTTTCTTAACGTTTTTCTTTTACATTTATATGCTTGAGTTCGTAGAAAATACACAGGATCGTCCTGTGTGGTTTGACTTTACAAAACTTGTGTCACAGCCTGTCATGCTGCAACTTTTTCCACTCGGTTTTTGAGACTGAACTTTGTTGAAACATCCAGAGATCTCATTCACTCCTTGTCCTTGCCATATGTTTTTGTTGTGTTTTTTTTTTTTTTTTTTAATAAGCTTTCCTTTCTCACTGGACGTCTAGGTCATTACAGACCCAAATCTCACCGTCAACATCCTTATTCCTGTCTCTCAGCCCAGGTGGGCGTTTTCCTGGGAATGTACCCATTGCCGGGTCATAGAGTATGAAACTTTCAGCTTTAATAAATAATGCTGATTTGCCCTTCCAAACGGCTATGTTAATTTATTCTACCAGCAGTATTTGAGAATATCAGGTTTTCTACGGCCTCACCAATACCAGATGTTATCTTAAGACTTATTTTTGCCAGTAGATGGGATCCTGTTTTCATTTGTTTCCTGGTTTAGCAGGAAGGCTAGCACTTGTGTGTGTGTGTGTGTGTGTGTGTGTGTGTGTGTGTATTTATTCTCTTGTCCGTGAATGGCCTGTGGAGTTCTTCATGTTTTCGACTTTGTTCATCTTTTGCCTCTTAAAGAGATATGTTGAAAATACTTCCCCCAGTCTGGTTATAAAGTTGTTCATTATCCGTGAGCTAAATTTTAATTCTGAGGTAGTCAGTTTATCAGTCTTAATCTTATTTATTTGTATGTATTGATTCTTCATTTTTAGAGAAATCCTTTCCTGCTCCTAAGGTCACATGAACAGTCTGCGTTTTCTGATAAATGTCTGTAGATTTAAAGAAATAGAGTCCTTGCCGCCACCCCTCTGGAATGAAGTTGGTGGGAGGACGCTGGAGACCAGGTGGGCTGAGAGATGTAAAGAACCTGCCTGCCAATGCACAAGACACGGGTTCGACCCCTGGGTCGGGAAGATCCCCTGGAGAAGGAAATGGCACCCCATTCCAGTATTCATGCCTGGGAAATCCGATGGACAGAGGAGCCTGGCGGGCTACAGTCCATGGGGTCGCAGAGAGCCAGACCCGCCTGAGCACACGTGCATGCACGCACCGTAGGGACGGGCCCATCACCCGCACCGGCCCCCTGACGGCAAGCCAGCCCTCAGAGGCAGGCAGGGCGGTTCGGAAGGCCGCACGCCCCGCAACAGAGCTGCCTGCTGCCGGTGTCCTCCCCACGAGGTGCCCCTCCCTCCCGGCACCTCGGTACCTGGCGCCGCTCCCCCTGGCTCAGAGTGAAGTCCGCAGCTCTCTTCGGAGTCCTTCTCCAACGGGCATGCCCACAGCCGGCAAGTGGAGCAGCCCGGGGAGAGGCAAGGTGCTCCAAGCGTCCCCTGAGACACCGCCCCAGAGGCCCACAGAGGTCACCCCGACCAGACTCCCTCGATCTCCCCCAAAGGATGCCCGGGTGCCCTTCTGCTCAGTCCGCGGAAGCCGCTTCATTTCTCCTTAACTGCCCCCACAGCTTCTGAAAAGCCAGGGGCTCCCTCCCTTTCAGGGCCGTCCTGTCTCACTGGTGACAGTTGCCTTTTAGTTTTCTTACGAAATCTCTCACGGGGCTTTGATGTCTCAACTGCATTTCTGAAAGTTGTTCCGCTTTGGGGTTTTGTCCTTCCTTTTGAGTTCTTTGTGGCAGAGGTGGTAGGTCTTTCCTTCCCCCCGAAGCCCCTAAAGGCCCCTGGGCTTTATGAGGGGGTTGCCTGCCGACACACCCCGCTGACACCCAGGCCTTGGCCGTGCCTGCTTTCCGGGCTCACCCGCAGATGAACCTCTGTTGTGAATGTGGGGAAGGAAGAGCAGGTTGTCCTGTTTAGGGGAAAGGGGAGAGGAAAGAAAGAGAAAGGAAAAGAGGAAGGAGAAAGCATCCTTTATGAGCTTAGTTTTCTCTTTTTAAAAAGTAAAAGATGCTAATTGGGGAACATGATATAAGTATTGAGTTAAGAAAGTAAACTCGACCTCTGTGTGTGTGTGTGTGTGTGTGTGCACGCTCAGTCATGTCTAGTTCTTTGCCACCCCATGGACTGTAGCCCTCGGGGCTACATGGATTTTTTTTCAGGCAAGAGTGCTGAAATGGGCTGACATTTCCTCCTCCAAGGGATCTTCCCGACCCAGGAATCGAACCCGGGTCTCTTGTGCCTCCTGCATTGGCAGGCGGGTTCCTTACCACTGCGCCACCTGGGAAGCCAAACTCCACGCACTGCAAAGAAAATGTTTGCAAGAAAGAGTGTGAGGACTTCCATTTCTAAGGATACAGAAGACTAGATGTCTTCTGCATGAAACTAGAAATTCTGGATTAAGTCATTTTTAGAACTCTTGTTAAATACTTGGCTAGATTCCTGGGAAAGGGAGGAAGCTCCTTGCCCTGGAGAATGAGAACGTGCAATCCAGAGAGTTGAGCCTGTCTGGTGCTGGTGTTGGCTGGGGGTTTCTGGCCATGTTAGGTGGTCACATGCTGGGGAGAAAAGGCGGAATCACAAGGCCTGTCACAGCTGCTGGACCGGAAGACATCCCAGGAAGCCAGGATCTCAGACTGTGTGCTCAGAGGGTTAAGCGGAGGTAGTGTGGGAGGTGCGGGCAGGGAGGCAGAGGAGCGAGGGGAGGAGAAGAGGGCAGAGGAGAAATGTGCCTGTCATTCCTCAGGTCTAAATGAAGAGCAAAAATGAGGGGAGGCAAAAACTTGGCAAATTCCTGTGTTTGGGGCCAGGACTGTTACTATCTGTGTTACTTTTCCCCCACCGCCCACCACCAATAAAGTAAAGCCAAATGTTAGGTTACAGGATGTACTGGGGTGCTGACAGTGTTCTGCTGCTGGAGTGTCACGGGCACAGCTCTAAGTTTACCAAAACTTGAACTGTACACTTAAAATGGGCGAGTTTTATGGTATATAAATTATCTCTCTGTAAAACTGTTTAAGGGAAAAAAAAATTGACCCAGCATTCTTCTAATGTTTTGGTATATTTCTCCAAGCTTGTATTTCTTTGTAGGGATACTATCTTTTAACATACCAAAATCCCAATTACAAAGTTTTTACCATCTTGTTCATTTAAACATGTAATGTCTTTCCCAGTGCCGTTGCAATTATTGGTAAATAGGATTTTTTACTTGGGTCTTTAATGTGTATTTCAAAAGTGTATGTTGACTACCTCCTCATTTTAAAATAATTTCAAGCAAATCAGTGATACAGAGGGCAAAAATTAAAGTTCTCCTGTTGATACCACACACACACACACACACACACACACACACACAGTCCCACCCACCCCCAGTTCTCACTTCCCTCCTCCTAAGTAACCACAGTTCACACTTTGGTTAGACATAACTTTTAAATGTGTATGTAATTTTCCATATGATGGGAAAAAAATCATACTCACGTGGTTCCCCTCTTTGGGGGTATTTCGGTTGTTTCCTAGTTCAGCTATTTCTTTTAAAATATATTACAGAGGATTTCACTGGAAGGAACTCAGAGTAGGCCGTAGATTTAATGGCCCTGTGTTACCATGGTGAGTTCAGAGCCATCAAGGACAGGCACTAAATTAGACATCAAATCTGGGAATAACTTCCAGCCAAGAGAAGGGACCAAGCATAAGCTGAGGAAACCCTGCTAAATGCTTTCCCTACCTGTTCTCATTTTAAGGTATCAAACATCTCCAGATCGGGGACATTATTCCCATTTTACAGATGGAAAACCATGGTTTAGAGGGGCCAAGTGCCTTGCCCCAAATCACACACCGTCTCATGTAGAGCTAGGCTGTAAGTTGTCAGACTCCAAGCTGAAGTCTTGGTGATTCTGTAACCAAGCGGGGGGCTCTTCCTTTCCTGTCTTCACTTAATCTGGGCAAACACAGTCAGAGGTGTAAACCGCCAACGCCTGCAGGGAAGCACTGAAATGTTACTGGGATTCTGGGTTTGTTGGGTGTTTTTTTTAGCTACAGTTGCAGTACCTAATTCACAGCCAGTATTGTATAGTAAGTCCCCTACACCCGAACCTTCAAGTTGCCAACTTTGAGAGATGCAAACGTGCGTTCACGTGTCCCAGCGTTTAAGTCCATTCACGTCTCTGGCATACACTGACACGCGCTTGCATCTTCAGTGCATGGCTGTGATTCTGTGTACATCACTGCACAGGACTGTATAGAGCGCAGTCGTGGAGTGTCTCTATGTTGAGCCCAGCACGTCCAGAAACCAGTGTAAAAGCAGCGGGGATGCATCTGATACGACCGTAGTTTTTAAAGTGCTGTACTGTAAGATTAAAAATGTCTTCTTCATCTTTGCTGTTTGTTTTGTGTGTATTATTTGTGTGAAAAGTATTATAAGCCTAGTAGAGTACAGTACTATGTAGCTAACCCTGTTAGTTGCGTACCTAGGCTGACTTTGTTGGACTTACAAACACATTGGACTTAGAACGCACTCTCAGAATGGAACTCACTCATTGTGACCGTACTGGTGCTTTATGTATTTTATATGAGCCGATCCTCACAAACAGTGCTTTGAGTGGGTTGGGCATGATCCCCATTTTCCAGATGAGAAATCTGAAGCCCAGAGAGATAGAGAAGGTTGCCCAGCATGACTCAGAGGAGGGACTCCGAGCCCAGTGTGTGTGACTGCCAGGCTGGGCTCTGGCGCCGAGCTGCGCCGCCCAGCGGAACACACACCAGCCCAAATGTGTCGCTCAGACTGTGTGGCGGACTGCGCCTCACCTGGCTCTCTGTCCCCCTCCTCCCAGACAACAGCGACCTGATCGCGTGCACAGTGGTCACCAAGGACGGCGGCATGCTCCAGCGGTTCCTGGCTGTCGATATTTACCAGATGAGTTTGGTGGAGCCCGACGTGTCCAGGCTGGGCTGGGGAGTGGTCAAGTTCGCAGGCCTTCTACAGGTACGATGGCTGAGAAGCCTGAAAGCTTTTCTCCACTGGCTGTACAAACACCCACCAAAGTATCATCTTTGCAGTCAGGTGCTAATGACATAAGGGCTGCGTGAACAGATTACCCCTGACAGCAGTCAGAACACCTCACAGATAAGGGCCAAGTTCTCTTTAACCAAAACCCACTTCTGACTCCCCTCCTCTGTTATCAGACATGGTGCTTTGCCAACTGCATGTATGAGTAGAGCTACGTGTACTATCCTTCCCAGGTGGCCCAGTAGTAAGGAATCTGCCTGTCAGCGCAGGAGACACAGGTTCAATCCCTGGGTCAGGAAGATCCCCTGGAGTAGGAAATGGCAACCCACTCCAGTATTCCTGCCTGGAGAATCCCATGGACAGAGGAGCCTGGTGGGCTGCAGTCCATAGGGTCACAAAAGAGTCAGACATAACTGACGCAACATAGCATGCATGTACTGTTTTTAAAAATTGTACACAGATACTCGAAAGAGGGTGTGTCTATATGTATTTTTTATTCTCTCATGTTGCATGTATTCTAAACTTTGCTTTTTTTCACTCAATGAATGTTTTGGAGACCTGACTGTGTCAGTCTGTGGAGACTTTCTGGTATTCTTGTAACTGCTG
This sequence comes from Dama dama, assembly GCF_033118175.1. Classification (NCBI taxonomy): domain Eukaryota; kingdom Metazoa; phylum Chordata; class Mammalia; order Artiodactyla; family Cervidae; genus Dama; species Dama dama. Next base: position 11,352,636 of record NC_083690.1, read on the forward strand.
CCTGACCACATCCCAAGGCGGAGGTAGTCAGTGCCCTGTGGTTGTTCCCAGCTTTCTTCCTTCACATACGGTGCTGCCGTGAACAAAATTGTCCTGACTTCCTTGTGCGTTTGGGCCAGGGTTTCCCTAAGGCAGATACCAAGAAGTTGGGCTGGGCCCATTTCCTCTCTAGAATGATTGTTGCTGCTGGTGATTTATGGAAGTTCCCGTGTCCTCCATCTCTCCATCAAGCCTGGGCTCTTAAATTGCCAAACGCCAAGCTGGACCTTAGGTTTTCTTAGTGTTTGTCTAATGATGGGTGACTAATGCCAGCTGGTTGGTTGAAGGAAGCATAGCGCCAGGCAAGTTGAAGACAGCCTTCCAGCCCCACGCCCCCACCAGACCCCTTGGGCCTTACTTGCCCTGCGCCGGGCCTGTTTCCTTGTTGGGCAGCCCTGGTTGCTGGCAAGGCCTTGCCGGGGCCAAAACACATCCATCTCCAGTGTGACCCCCCTCCCCAAGAGGACCACCCATGGGTTTGAAGACACTGTTGCAACTATTTCCCAGCCTCCTCTTTTTCAAGACCTTTCCATTTAAAAAATGTCTTTTACAGAAGGTTGATGTGCACAGCAACTATCTGAAGAAGCTCGCATTTAAAAAAAGACTTGCACGTCGGAGACTGTCCATTAAGTAACTTAGTGCTTCTTCTTATTTATCTAGGCTTATAATCAATTTCCTTTAGAATTTAGTGTCAGGAAAGTGTTTTTCTCCCTCAAAGGATTAATACGTGTCGTCCATCAGACAATGAAAGCCACATAAACCTTTTCTTTTGGTAGTCTTCCAGGAGCGCCTATTTGTCAGGCTGTTACCATGCGCCAGCCTCTCTCTCCATTTTAAAAGCGTAATATCTCATCTAATCCCCACTGCAACATTCCGTGCCAGATGGAATGCCATTGAACAGTCTCTGTCTTGTTTCATGAGCCTTTTCAACATTTCTGCCCCCTCCTCTAGCCTTTGACTTTCATGCCTGTCTCCTGTCCTCTGCCTTTTATCTCAAACTTCAGTGGGAAGCAAATTCTTTGCACAGAATCCATTCTGAGGCTTTGGATCACATTTGTCTTGATACTTGGTCTATGTGAGTCCTTCTCTACCTTTCAAGGGCAACTTCCTTCAAATGTCTCTTTCTCAGAGTTAGCTTTTTCCTTTAGGGACCAGAAATTCGTCAGAGACATACAAATAGGAGCTAACAATGCCCTCTTCTTAAGAGAGAGGGCCTCCCTGGCAGCTCAGTTGGTCAAGAATCTGCCTTCAATGCAGGAGACCCCGGTTCAATTCCTGGGTTGGGAAGATCTGCTGGGGAAGGGATAGACTACCAACTCCGGTGTTCTTGGGCTTTACTTGTGGCTCAGACGGTAAAGAATCCGCCTGCAATGTGGGAGACCTGAGTTCGATCCCTGGGTTTGGAAGATCCCCTGGAGAAGGGAAAGGCTACCCACTCCAGTATTCTGGCCTGGAGAATTCCATGGACTGTATAATCCACGGGGTCCCAAAGAGTTGGACGCAACTGAGCGACTTTCACTTTCTTAAGAGAAGCAGGAAAGGAATTGTTAGTAGGTGGAATCATGCCAGAAAGAACTAGGACCTTGGGTTTGTTATTTCTGGTTTCTCAGAAGCAAGAATTGTTAGGGTTTGGGACTTCCCAGGTGGTCCAGTGGTTAAGAGTCCGCCTTCCAATGCGAGGGGGTGTGGGTTCAATCCCTGGTCAAGCACTATGATCCCACAGGCTGCTGGTGTTCTTCAGGTTCACCAGCTGACTCAAGTCTTTCTGGGGACAAGACCAGCCACCACAGCCAGCATCAGCCACTTGCACTGGCTGTGCTTCCCACCCTGTTGTTTCCCGCCAGGCCCGGTCTGGTTTGTGCCCGTCCTCAACACTTGCACTTGGGGAACTGATGGTTTCCTTCAGAGCAAAAGCAAACTTCAGTCTGAGGGCCCTTGTTCTAGAGGAGACGTGGGTCCACAGCCTCCAAGCAGTGACCTTCCTGACAGAACGACCTTCCTAACTGAACCTAACGGAAATCCTTTCTTTGGCTGCTCTCCCCGCCCCAGGATATGCAGGTGACCGGCGTGGAGGATGACAGCCGCGCCCTGAATATCACCATCCACAAGCCTGCGTCCAGCCCCCACTCCAAGCCCTTCCCCATCCTGCAAGCCACCTTCATCTTCTCGGACCACATCCGCTGCATCATCGCCAAGCAGCGCCTGGCCAAGGGCCGCATCCAGGCGAGACGCATGAAGATGCAGAGGATAGCGGGTGAGTGCGGCACCCCTCGCTGGGTGTCCTCTGAGCCGTCAGAGTGGGTCTCACATTGGCCTCGAGCACCCTAATGACTTCTCTAGGAGAGGACACTCAAGGTGCAGGAATCAGTTGTGTTTTGGTGAGAGGATGGAGGATCCTAAGCATTTGGTTTCTAGAATGTCTGGGGCTGCTCAAAGAGGTGCGGCCATCCGTGTGGACAATGGTGCTACCCTCCAGCACACGGCATCCTCTAACTTATACTTGCAAAGTGCCTTGATTCTCGTCTACCACCTCTGACCCTTAAAACCACCCTGGAGATGAGTAGGGCCTGTTCACCCATTTTATAGATGAGTAAACTGAGGCTTGGTGACTTGCCCAAAGCCACACAGGCAGCTGGTTGGCAGAACCCAAAGGCGGGACTTCCTGCGCTAAAGCCCGTCCCTTCCTCCTCTCCGTTCCCAGCTCTCACGAGAGGCAGCCCTGCCTGATGAGGGGGCCGGGACCCAGCACTGGATTCGCACGCGTCGTTTCACATGGCTCAGGGATGTGGTGAATCAGTGAGGAGGCCCTGCGCCGTCCAGTGTCAGGAAGGCCCCAGCTCTCTTAGAAGTGAAGGTGCTGGTGTGAGAGCCTTCCCTTCATCAGGGCAGAAAGCACAGCATCCTCTGCGGGGAAAAGGCATTCTATCAACTCCTGAAGTCACCACCAGCCTTTCTCAAGAAACCAGGGCCTTTCAGCTCAAGCACCGAGCAGTCCACTGGGGAGAATGGGCGTGTTCTGAGGGGTCCCCTGAAAATAAACACTGAGAGGGCGGGCTTTCTGGGCCTGGTGGGTTCAGTTATTTCCTGCACGTGCTCCGTTGATTGGCGCTGGCCTGCATCACACACAGTCCGCATCTTATTTCTCACTTAGCTGAAACTTGGCCTCCAAAATCATTACAGAAGCATTTTGTAATGTGCAAAGTGACTTAAATCATTCAGTCCTTTCTCTAAAGATTTATTTCCAGGGTGGTTTTTTTTTTTTTTTAATGTAAAGCAATCTCTCACAGTTGGCATAAAGGCTAAATATTTCATTTGAAAATGGAGAATTATGCTGTGAAGTGACTGTTAGAACTAACGCCTTGGGTATTTCTTTCTTCTTTTTTTTTTTTTTTTTTGGCCGTGCCATGCGGCATCTGGGATCTTAGTTCCCCGATCAGGGATCAATCCTGTGGTCCCCTGCGTTGGAAGTGTGGAGTCTTAATCACTGTACCGCCTGCAAAGTCCCACGCGTTGGGTATTTCTTAAATAAATTCTAAAAGGCCCCTCCAAATTTTGCTGTATCGTGAGATTTGTGTGCGGAAGGGAAGACAGCGACAGATACACACACAGTCATAAATACACAAGCACAGGCGCCTGTGTGTTCTCTCTCACACACTCTTCCCTGCACGCATAGATTTGTGAATTTCGTGGCAGAACTGGCCTCATTTGGTTCAGGGTCTGAAACAGTACACAACGCTAAGCCTTGGTATGGTTTTTGTGTATGGAAACCAAGACTCTGAGGTGAAGATGGGCCTGGCCTTCCTCTCTGAACACCACGCAAGGCGCCCCTTGTGTTTTGAGCCTCAGTCGAGACCCTCGGTGACATGCTGGTCTCCCCAGCTCGAGGCTATCGGCTGCCTGCCTAGAATCGCCCACGGGATGTGCCTGGCTGGGCCACAGCCACACCAACTACAGCCACCCAAAGTCTCATCACCTACACTCCCATCGTACATGCTGAGCTTGAACCACGGGTTTGTTTGAACATAGCCCTCCTGGACCTTCCGATCCAGCCGACGACCGAGGTCTTGGGGTTTGGACTCGGCTCATCTTCCGCGCAGCACCTGCCCTTCCGCTTCTACGACCAGTGCCGCCGGGGCAGCAGCGACCCGACTGTGCAGCGCTCTGTGTTCGCCTCTGTGGACAGGGTACCAGGTAAGCCAGCCCGCCCCTCCCCACGCCACCTCCTGTCCCCTCCAGGGAGTGGGAGAGGGTTGATTCCAGGACCTTCTGTATCTCGAGCATTCGTAAGCATCCCTTCCCCTCTCAGAAACCCAGCTTCTTAGAACTTATCAAAGTCCAGTGCAAGATCAAACACAAGCCCCAGAAAGAAATCTTGGCTTCCCCTTTGATGTTCCATCACTGGGGTTTGGTTTTCCAGAGATTTTGTTTGAGGATGTTTGAGGATGTAGAAGAGCTTCTCAGAATTAAGACTAAAACTTTCTTGGAAGTTTCTTGGAAATACTTAGAGTATTAGTAACGAGGTTGTGGAAGAGTCATTTCCTTTTCCATGTAGGATGACTAGAAAGATTTGGTGTATGTGGTTCCTGTTTAAGCCCCTAAAGAAGTGAGAATTCAGAAGAAGGTCCCGCTGCCCACGGGGTGACTGCCACTGTCTTTTTTCTGGGAGCTTCTCTTCCCACTTTCACCAAAGTACAGCTCTAACTTTCCTCCCCGCCTATCTGAAAGAGAAGCATGAATAGAAAATTCAAAGTCTCCCAGTGGAGCTGCAAGTACCGCTTCTCCACAAGGGCCAGTGGGCTCCCCCTTCCTATTCTGATATGTCTGCACTCTGACCTCTCACAAGAGAACCTTGCCCTTGTTTACAGAACTTCAGAAAACTGGCCAAGCTGTTCCCTGCAACTTCACCCCTCCATGCTTAGGGCTTCAAACCTCAACTGCAAATGTTGCAAAATGTTTTCAAAAGCAGTTACCCAATTAAGAATCAAATGGGGTCGATAGAACCTGACCCAAACGAGGGTCCCTATTTCCCTTCCACCTCACATTTCATTCTTCGATTTGATTCATTCATTTTAGAAATATAGTATATGCTATACGTGCTAAGTCGTTTCAGTCGTGTCTAACTCTTTGTGACCCTATGGATTGTGGCCTGCCAGGCTGCTCTCTCCATGGGATTCATGTAGTATATGCTATAAGCATATGACTTCTTAAAACCCAAACAGGACATGATAAAATGAAAAATAAGACTGCTTGGCCCCGGAAGTGACCATGGTTAAAAGTTTCTTGCATGTCCTTCCAGACATGTTTTGCTTGCCTGTTTTTACACCCCGGGCTTATACCGTATGTGTGATTCTGCATCTTGCTGTGTTCGATTATTGACGAGTCAGCGTTACATGGAAGCATGTGTAAGCCGACTTCATGCTCATTCACTGTGGTATAGTATTTTTTCACATGGATGGACCCAAAGAATCTTCTGTAACATTTCGTGCTGATGGGCATTGGACGCTGGTCACTGACTGGACAGCGATGCTGGTCATTTCCAGCTTCTTACTCGTCCATCGTCACAGTGAATCTCCTTGGGGTATCCTTGTTGTAAGTGTGCAAATGTCATGTGTCGGTGGGATAAATACCCAATGGCAGATCTGCCAAGTCAAAGGGGAGGTTTTTTCATCTTAATGTATGTAGTCCCAGAAAGTGTGCCAGTTCACGCTGCCACCCACAGCCTGCGATTGCTTCCATTCTTAAATCCGGTCTTAGGTTTCGAGACTGACTATAGTCCTGTCTCTGTTTTCAGCCATGAAACGTGAGACGGTTCTGCCTGCTGAGGGGTCTGGAGGGTTCTTTGTTAAAAATTCTCCAGATTGGGACTTCCCTGGTAGTCCATTGGTTGAGAGTCTGCTTTCTAATGCAGGGGACTCGGGTTCGATCCCTGGTCGGGAAACTGGGATCCCACATGCCACGGAGCAGCTAAGCCTGTGAATCCTAACTACTGGGCCTGTGCACCACAACTAGAGAGTCCAGGAGCCGCATCAGAGAAAGGTCCCACGTAATGCAGTGAAGATCCTGCGTGCTGCAACCAAATAAATAAACATGAAAAAAAATTCCCCAGATTGCTTCATGCTCTGTAGAGATGGTTGCTAAGTAGACATAAGTGATGACCATAAGTCTAGGTTAACTAAATACAGACTGGCCTGGTAAGAAATCGTTTCTTTCTTCCTTTCCTTTTTTTTCCCACACAGTTATAATTCTTTTTTTTCTTTTTATTTTGGCTGCACAGGATATGGGATCTTAGTTCCCCAACCAGGGATCAAACCTGCACCCCTTGCATTGGAAGGGCAGAGTCTAACCCCTGGACTGCCAGGGAAATCCCACACACAGTTGTAATTTTATTATAACATGTCTATAAGCACCTCTTTGTAATTTTTTTTTAATTGAAATGTAATTGATGTACAAGATTCTGTGAGTTAAGAAACCATTTCTTTGGGTCATCAGGGCTTCTTTGAGCTCAGGAAGTAATGGGTTAAGGAGGAAAGCTGGGTCCTCCTTTCCACTCCCTCGTCTTTGGAACAAGGCGAGCGTAGAGTAATAAACAGAGCCAAATGTCAAGTTCTTGGGCGTCCACATGATCCCCCCCCGTTTGCAGATGGCCATGCGATCACTTCTCCCATCCCACCTGACCTCCAGAGAGGGGCCAGGCTGTCCAGTGCCGGGGACGGCAGCCTGCCTCTGCTGCCCTGGACCTGCCTTGCAGAGGGCTTGGCACAGCTGGCACGCACGGTGTCCTCCTGCTGGTCCCAGGGTCAGGGCACCAGCTGGGACTAGGTCAGGTCACAGGAAGCTCCTGAAAGCGACCACACACCCCTCAGCAGTGTCTCCCCCCGGCAGCCCCCGGCAGGGCGGGTGGTGGGGGACATTCTCAGAGATGCGGCCGCAGGACGGCTGCTCCAGGGCCTTGGGTAGAGAGGCCTGGCTGCCCTCCTGTCCTCGCCTGGGCCGGAGATGTGAGCTAAAGAGCCAGTGGGAAGTGCTGAGGCTTCGCATGACTCAGAGAGGGTCAGCGTTCCCTCAGAGGGGACCCCACCCCCGCTGCCTCACCACCTGCCGCCTCGGAATCTGGCCCACAGCCGCCCAGCCTCTTGGCATCACCCCTCATCTTTTCTCTTCGTTCTCCCACACCCACGTCTGCTCTGCCTCCGGAACACACCGGGTCCTTCTCCCTCTCTCGGCCCCCAGCGTTTCTTCCCCCCTCACGGCAGCAGCATCCACGTGCTCCCCGGCTTCCAGGCTCATCCTCTCCCTTCCACACAGCCAGAGGGATCTTTCTAGAACATAAATCATATCACATCATGCCTCTCCGTGCCGCCCTCCTGTAGCTTCCTCTTTGCATTTAGAACAAAGTCCAGGTCTCTCGTTCTGACCTTGCATGCTCGTTGTGCGATGAGCCCCGGCCAGCCTCTCAGACGCAGCTCTCCCGAAGCCTTCACCCCGTCCCCTGCCCGAGCCCCCACCCTTGCTGCTCCTCCAAGTCAGCGTGTCTCCAGGTTTGAGCCTCAGGATCCCTTCTTTGTTTTTTTTCTTTTTTTTTTTGGCTGTGTGGCATGTGGGATCTTAGTTCCCCGACAGAGGATCGAACCCATGCTCCATGCAGTGGAAGCGTGGAGTCCTAGCCACTGGATCACAAGGGCAGGCCCAGCGCCACTTTATACTTTTTGAAAAGTATTAAGGAACCCAAAGATCTTTAGTGTGTGTGGATTATACTTACCCATATTTCAGCTATTGGAAATTAAAACTGAGAAATACTTTTAAAATGTATTTGTTTAAAAAATAACAATAACCCATCCTATGTAAAGCAGTAAATAACATAGTTCTTTATGAACCATAAGTCTGTTTTGCAAAACAAAACAAAAGTGAATATTATATTTTTGCAAGTCTCCTTAATATCTGGCTTAATAGACAACAGCTGGGCTTTCTCATAGCTGCTGCTGCTTTCAATCTGTCATGCTGGCATGGACTCCGGAAAGCTCCTCTGCGTCCTCCTGGGAGAAGGAGTGTAAAAGGAAAAGGCCGTCGTCATCTTTATGAGAGTTCTGACCCTGGGAGGCGCCCCCAGGGTTCCCCAGCTCATGCTTTGAGAACCACCGCGGGAGCTCACTGCTCTCTCCTGCCCCAGGGCCTTGGCCCTGCACGCGTGTGGCCACTTCCTGATGATCACTCGGGCTTCAGTCTGCGTGCCGCCTCCTCAGCGAGGCCTTCCCTGATCCCCGCTGCCCCGCTCTGCCCCGTCACATTAGCCTCCGTGGCCTGGCGGCTCTATACCCAGCCAGATATTTGGGTATCTTCCTCCCCCCAGGAAGAGTGTCACTCCCGTGGGGACCTGGAGTGTCCCCTTCACATGGCGCCTTCATTCAGCCTTCACCCAGTGAGGAGTGAGCCTCTGTCCTCAGTCTCTGCGCCTCTGTCCTCAGTCTCTGCGCCTCTGTCCTCAGTCTCTGCACAGCCTCAGGGCAGCGCCCACCCGATGCCCTTCTCCCTGCGAGAACTCCAGGGAGACGAGGAGTTCCCGCAGAGGCCCCAGACATTGGGTGGTTTAGGCTGCAGCACTTCGGCAGGGGACACCAGGGAGCTGAGACCCAGCCCCAGGTCTTCAGCGGCAGCCCCCTGCCTCAACTTCGGTGCTGTCACCAAAGCGAGTGAGACGCAAGTCCCGTCAGTTTCATGTGAGTCACCGCGCTCACCTTCCTCAAAGGGTTTGCTGGAGGGCTCCTCGCAAGCCTGGCCCAGGTTGGCCTGCGATGCTGTGGCTTCCGTACCTGCCGTCCGGGTGTTGCTGTGTGTCTGTCCCTTGCATGGACCACACTGTGGCAGCGTACCTCCCGCTGGAGAGTAGCTGACAAGGGAAAAACCACGGCTGGCCACCTGTCCCCGGGGTGGCTGCCGGAGGAGCTAGCTGGCTTGATCGTGACACGTCTCCTGCTATTCTCTGCAGGCCTGGGGAGTTGTCACAGAGCCGTTTCTCTTCCCCTTTCAAAGCTCTACATGATTATATTTGATGAACACATACCTTTCATTTCCTTGGACGAGACGTTAAAGTAGAATATAAATCAGGGCTAATAGGCGACTGGCCACTTTGGTGTATTTTTCTTCTCCCATTTGGCTTTGAAAAAAATCACAAATTCTATTCATTGGCCAGTTTTATGTTTATGGCTCTCGTCCCCACAGAATGTTCAGCTCCAGGAGGGCAGAGGCCGTGAGCGTGGCTGGCCAGGGAGGGAGGGCAGAGGCCGTGAGGGTGGCTGGCCAGGGACAGAGGGTCAGCAGTGGCCGGTGTGTTGGGTGGGCGGGCGCAGCCGGGTCTGGAGTCCAGCTCTGCGGTTAGTGCTCCATGGCTGGTGCCTTCCAGGACCCAGTCCACTGACCCGTGGTGATAGCCGATTGCCAGAACCTGCCAAGAGGGGGCGGGGTGTCCAAAACTAGCCCACAGGGCAGTCTTTCCATGGACAACCATGGGCCAGCAGACCCCAGAGCAGAGGCTGTTTCCGGAAGTGACCCCGGGCATCAGAGGGCAGTGGCCTCCAATCTGAGGGCCAGGGCTCTGGCCTCCCCAAGCCAACCAGACCCCCTCTCCTGGACTCCTTCTGGCCCAGGGGCTGCTCTCAGGCATTCACCTGGGGGTGGCGGGGGCACGAGGGGGGAGCTGGTGACAGACCACCATAGTCCCTCTTGGCCGGGTCCTGCCCAGGCCCTGCCTAATTCTTACCCAAACAGAAGGGCTCTAGAGCCCAGCTTGTTGGGGGATTGCAGTGGGACACACCCAGGCAGGTTGACACCCACTGGCGCTCAATGACCGGGGCTCAATGACATGTTTTAACAAAAGTGACCCTTCCGCAGCTGAGGACCATCATCTGCCCCGGACCAGTCGTTTACCTCCAGGGGAGGGTCTGTCTGCCTCTTTCACTGCCCTCCACCCTGCTTAGGGTAGTCCTACGCCATCTGGCCCCTGCCCCCTTTCCACAATCGGCTCCTCTCTCTTCTCTGTCCTGGGCTCTCTTAGAAGATAATACAGCCCAGCATCTCAGCCGCGCTGGCTTTCTGTCTGCACCTCCTGAGCGCCAGGCATGTCCCCTTAAGGACCACTGTCCTCACACTGCCCTCTGGCTAGAACCAGGAACCCTCCGCAAGCCTGGTGCCTTCTCAGCGTTCAGGGTCCTGCGCGCATTTCTCCTCAGAGGCCTCCCCAGGGGCCCCAACACCCACCCAGTCCCACCCATATAGCAGCTGGGTTTTATTTATTCAATTGTGGTGGAATTCATACAGCATAAAACCAACTATTTGGAAGAACACTGTTCAGCGGCATTAGTACCTTCACATTCTGGGCTACCAACCCCTCTGCCTGCGTGTGTGCTCAGTCACTTCTGTCGTGTCTGACTCTTTGCGACCCCATGGACTGCAGCCCGCCAGGCTCCTCTGTCCATGGGATTCTCCAGGCAAGAATACTGGAGTGGGTTGCCGTGCCCTCCTCCAGGGGATCTTCCTGACCAGGGATCGAACCTGTGTCTCTTTTGCTTTCGCTCTGGCAAGCGGGTTCTTTACCACTAGTGCCACCTGGGAAGACCCACCTTTACTCATTCCAAAACATTTTCCTCGGCCCCAATCAACCCTGTTCCCACTAAGCAGTCACTCCTCATTTCTTCTCCCCCCACACGCCCCCCACCCCCCCAGCCTCAGGCAGCCACTCATCTGTTCTGTCTATAGATTGATCTGTTCTGGGTATTTCATAGAAACCCTGCACTGTGTGACCTTTGTTTCTGGCTTAGTCACTCAGTTGTGTCCAACTCTTTGTGATCCCATGGCCTGTGACCTGCCAGGCTCCTCCATCCATGGGATTTCCCAGGCAAGAATACTGGAGTGGGTTGCCATGCCCTTACTCCAGGGGATCTTCTCGACCCAGGGAGTAAACCCGGGTCTCCCACGTTACAGTCGGATTCTTTACCATCTGGACCTCCAGGGTAGGGAGGCCCTTCTTTAACTGAGAATCGTGTTTTTGCGGTGCATCCACCTTGTGGCGTGTGTCAGAGCTTCGTTCCTTCTCATGGCTGAGTTATACCCCATTGTGGGCTGGACCACCTTTCGTGCATTCATTCTTCCACCTGTTGGCAGCCCTGACAGTGGTCTCCACCTTTGAGCCAATGCAAATAGGGCTACTATGAGTGTGTGTGTGTGCCAAGTTTTTGTCTGAACACCCATGTTCAGTCTTTAGGGATGTCTACCTAGGAGTGGAATTGCTGGGTTGAATGGGAATTTAACTTTTTGAGGCACAGTTTTCAGAGCCCTTCCCTTTAACTAAAGTTGCCCACTTGTCTTCTCGTCTCCATAACTGTGCCGTGCTAGCGTAGGAGGTTCTGGGGCCCTGTTTATATTGACCTCACTGGTCGACACTCCATGAGCCAGCTGGTGCCCAGTGAGCAGGCAGCAGGCGAGGCTTGGTAGCTGGAGTTCGGGCTGGGTCACTGCTGCCTCTCTCACCCCCAGGCCGGGCTCCTGTCCCAGTCAGCGGGGGGGCTCAGGATGCCGGCGGGACGGTCAGCCTTTCTCCCTTCCTGTCCCGCTGGGCTGGGGGCGCCGTCTGTCTCTGGGTAAACATTGAAATCCCTGAGCACAAGGGCAAGTGCCGTACCTTCCGCAGGTGTGATCGTTGTCAAAGGCAAATAAACCAGCCTTATCAGTCCCTGACCCAGAACACTTAATAGTTCTGTGGAAAGGCAGCGTCGTTCCAGGACCAGCCTTTGGCAGCTGAGTAACTGAGGAAGAATGCAGGATTGCAATGCGCCCGGTGCCAGCCCAGCTGACCACAAAGCCTGGAACTGTCATCCAAAAAAAAAAAAAAGGTGTGGGGTGGGGCAGGAGAAAAAAAATCGATGTTTAATTCATAGACCTCGGTTCTGACTTCTCCCCTGGGGAGAACGTACTAGGTGCTAATGTCATCTCGTGGCAGTGTTTCCCAGAAACTCATTTTTTCAAGCCTGTTATTTTTCTTGTTTCCGATTATAAAACTGAAGCCAACTCTCTCCTTCCAGCTCCTCCAAGGGGGGAAAAAAATACCCTTTGTGGAGTCACATGGGAAGGAGAGCAGCCCCCCACCTCCCTCCAGTCTCCCCAGCCCCATGTTCACCCCTCCCCGCATCAGAGACCCCAGCCACTGGCTCAGTGAGTTACAGATAGTTACAGAAACTTGAATCTGACCTTGAGGCCCGTTTTTTTTTTTTTTTCCAAAAAGCAAAACATATTTAAGCTGTTAAACACTTTATGCAGGACTCTCAGCTGATCTTCCTCAGAAGGGAGGTTTTACCACTTTTCTGCATGTAGAAGCTACCCACACACTCAAGGTCACACCGGTACATCTTCCTCAGCAAGGCTTTGAACTCAGGTCTACCCTGGTCAGACCCTGAGCCCCCCCACCACCAGAGCCTTTCATTCCTGACTCAGTTTTGATGCTCCCAAAGTGAATTCTCCCCACCCCAGGCCTCAGCAGTATCAGACAAAAACCGTATCATCAGCTCCAACCCTCAGCATGTTTTGGACAGAAAAGTCATCCATTTCTGGAAGCGTGGGGTGCAGTTTGACCGGAAGCATTAACTGTGCCAGGCACTTTGTATGCATTAATTCTGTCCTCCGCACAGCCCTGAAAGCGAGTGTCCCTTCCCCTGCTGCACAGAGAGGAAACTGAGGCCCAGACCAAGCTCATGGAGCTACCAAGGGTGGCCAAGACTGGTACCTCCACTTCTGCCTCTGAATACCATTTGCTTGAAGGCTCAGACAGTCAAGAATCTGCCTGTGATGCAGGAGACCCAGGTTTGAGCCCTGGGTTGTGAAGATCCCCTGGAGAAGGGAATGGCAACCCACTCAACTATTCTTGCCTGGAGAATTCCATAGACAGAGGAGCCTGGCGGGCTACAGTCCGTGGGGCCACGAAGAGTTGGACACGACCAAGTGACTAACACTGGGCCTTGGTGACAGCCAAGCCGCTTCACTGACAGCTCTGCCACTTGTCTCTAAGTGAGAGGTCGGGAGGGCAGAGGTCAGGAGAGAGGGGGCTCTTGGGGGCCCTGGCCCAGCCAGCGCGCTCCCATCCCTGTCTTCTCTGTGGCACACCTGCTCCTGAGTCCCCCCGCTCCAAGCCCACCTCCGTTGGATAGGGGACAAACCTGCAAAACTGTGATGCAGAAAGCCACCCTTCTCCCAGAGTCACTGCTTCCAAACTGGGCTTGGGGTCTGGGTTGCTCAAGGCCATCCTCATACAAATTTGCTCCTGGTCTACCATGAATAAAAAAGCAGAAGCGAGATTTCAGAATCCTGCCTGAGCAAAAGCAGCAGGATCTGCGCTTCTTTCAAAGCTGCCTGGCAGATGTTTCTAAGAGATCAGCCTTCAAGCGGCTGGGTCGAGGCATGGGGCCCCTGAGCTGAGTCCATGGGGCCCCTGCTTGCCAGGCTGTTTCTCAGAGCCCGCAGGGCAGCCGTGAAGAGGGAGCCTAAGGATACTGTCAGGCTGGGAGCACCCACGAAGGAACCACATCCCCGAATCTGGACACCCAGGTTTCCCTTCCCTGGAGTGTGCCCTGCTCCCGCTGCCGCCCCGCCAAAGACTGTTTCCCCAAAGACACACCAGCACTTGTCTGGGGAGCCTTCTTGTGAAATGCACTCCCCGCAGGCAGTGCCAGCCCCTGGGCCCCAGACAAGCTTTTCCTGAGAGGTGGCAGCTGGGATGAGAAGAGTTCCGAAGAACTGAGTGTTGCCTCACTGCTCGGGGTCATCACCCACCTCAGACGCTGAAGCAGATGAGTGCCCTGGGCACGCCAGGCCACAACGGTGCAGCAGGGAGCGGGCTGCCGGTAGAGAAGAGCTTGGGGGCCCGGGCCTCGGGCTGTGGGAAAAGGCCAAAGCCCCAGCTTCACGCTGCCTTTTGACCTTGGTGATGCCTGGGAATGTTCTGTGGGTGCGGGCGGCCCACACAGGGCAGCCTCACTGGCAGCACAGGACAGGGGGCAAGTGCCAGGGCGAGGCCCAGCTGCTCACGGGCACGCCCGTCCCTGCCCCCACAACCCGGCTCCTGTCGCTTCTCAGCTCCGGATTTCTTAGTTGAAGTGAAGCACGTTTATGGCCGCACAATCGGAAAGCTGGAAAAGTACCCAGGAAAGATAGAATGTCCAGTGTCCTGCCCCACTGTTCTTTCTGTTCCTCCTTCGCGCTGTCTCTTTTCTCAGCAGCAGGGCTTGCCCAGGTGAGTCATCAGAGGAGGTGGCTTAGCACAGCCCCGGAGCAGACAGTCAGGTTCAAGTGCTGCCTCCACCTCGTCCTCATTATATGGCCTTGGGTCAATTAGTCACCCCTCTAGGCCTGTTTATTCATATAAAAAATGGGGATGATGCGTAATAGTGTGAATATACTCAACATGACTGAACTGTACACTAAATAATAATTAAGGTGGTACATTTTATGTTATGTTTATTTTTTTGTTGTTGTTTAGTTGCTAAGTCATGTCTGACTCTTTTCAACCCCATGGATTATAACCCTCCAGGCTCCTCTGTCAATGGGATTTCCCAGGCAAGAATATTGGAGTGGGTTGCCATTTCCTTCTCCAGGGGATCCTCCCAACCCAGTGATCAAACCTGCATCTCCTGCTTTGGCAGGCAGATTCTTTACCCCTGAGCCACCGGAGAAGCCCTATGTTTATTTTACCACAGTTAGAAAGATAAAAGTAGGGATGGAAATGTCACCTACCTCATTAGGCTCCTGTGAGCATAAAAAGAGTTAATTCACGTAAGCACCTGGAACGAGACCTCCACACAGGTGCAGTAAAAGTTACCTCCATGTTTTTTATGGTCATTGTTATTGGCCAGGGCTGACCCTTGGGCCCCCAAATGATAAGTTCCCTTTCCACACTTTAAATCAGTTTGCACAAAGTTAATAATCCAGGAGCCCCTTCTGCTGTAAATAACAAGCCATGCAGTCATGCAGAGTTGCTCATTTCAGAAAGGCTGATAAAACACCAGGGCAGAACGTGCTTCCTCCTGCAGAAGGGCTATAAGGATTATGGTCACATGATCTGCCTAAGGTCCCACAGCTATTGGAAGGACTGATGCTGAAGCTGAAGCTCCAACACTTTGGCCACCTGATGCGAAGAGCCGACTCATTGGAAAAGACCCTGATGCTGAGAAAGATAGAGGGCAGGAGGAGAAGGGGACAGCAGAGGATGAGATGGTTGGATAGCATCACCAACTCAATGGACATGAGTTTGAGCAAACTCTGGAGACAGTGAAGAACAGAGAAGCCTGGTGTGCTACAGTCCATGGGGTAGCAGAGTCGGACATGACTGAGCGACTGAACATCAACAACAATCACAGCTCTTAGAGGCAGAGCCAGGACCAGAGATGAACAGAGACCTGTCCCCTGAAGCCCGGGTCCCAGCACACTCCCGCACACCTGTGACACTGGCGGGTCATCAACTCCACGCCTGCCCGCGCGGAGCAGTTCCCGCTGAGCCGCACAACAGCCCCGGGGGGCTGGCGCCTGTCCTCCGGGTGCAGACCAGGAAGCCCAAGCTCAGAGACGGGGTGCGCCTGGCCCGTCTGCTTCCCGCTCCACGAACCCCCGTGTCTTCAGTCCTGAAGTTTCTCTGCTGGCAGAACACCGCCGGATTGGTGTGCTTGGGGAACCCTGGGAACTGTCACTGTTACCATCTCCCGTTTCAGGGGCACAGAAACCAGCAGAGAACGTGGATGCAAATCTCTGCGTCTAAAGGAAATGCCCATAACTTTATTTGAAGAAACTTTCTAAGCCTTTTTCTATCAACGTTTCTTTTTTGCTGCCTCGTCATTTGTTTTATCAGCTGTAAGTTCTTATTAGTGGACAAGTGATAACAAATGCAGAGGATCGAAGGCTCATTTGTGGGATAAAAACCTAGAAACTGAGAAGATTCCAGCTCTTCATTTCATCTGCGAATTGGAAAAAGACTACTTTGATTTGAATTCTGGTTTTTTTTTTTGGCCTTAAAATGTTTCTGGCTAGCTCATGGAACCCCACAGCTCCCCTGGGACAGGGTTTGAGAACCACTTTACCATTTCCCAAGAACCAGTCACAATGCCCACCTCAGGATCCAAGAGGGTGAGGTGCCAAGTCAGCAGCGTTGCTGAGTGTGCGGACGCTCGGGAGAAGAGTTGTTAATTCACAAGGACCTGCGAGGCTGGAGAAGAACCAAAACAGCAGGTGGGGACCAGATGCAGTCACAGCACTGAAGGTTCAGAGGGGCTTAAGCAACTGGGTTTTCCATGTGTCCTCCCCTCCCCTCCATGCCCTAAAGTCTTTGCAGCCCGTGGACTGTAGCCACGAGCCTCCTCTGTCCTTGGGATTTCCCAGGCAAGAATACTGGAGTGGGTTGCCATCTCCTCTCCAGGGGATCTTCCTGACCAGGGATCAAATCTGGGTCTCCTGCATTGCAGGCCGATTCTTTACGGTCACAGCTACCAGGGAGGCCCCTGTGCCCTAAATGGCCCCCTCAAAGCGTGGCAGCTCCTAGGGACCAAGGTAGGGGATCACCAGGAGAAGGAACTGGGGAGGGGGCAGGTGAGGGAAGAACTTTTTTAAAAAAAGGATTTAAAAAATTCCAAGGAAGTTACATGACAAATACACTAACTAGGTTCAGGCAAAAAGTGGGGGTGCTTTTGTGAATCAAACGCTGAGCATACAGAGAGGACCAGATGGTGGAGACGGACTTACAAACCGGTTGTGCAGGACTCCCCTGGTGGTCCATCGGATACAAATCCCCCTGCCAATGCAGGAAACACCGGTTCGATCCCTGGTCCGGGAAGATCCCACGTGATGTGGGGCAACTAAGCCCGTGCATTGCAGCTACTGAACCTGCACTCAGGAGCCTGTAGAAAGAGAAGCCACCTCGATGAGAAAGCCCGCGCACAGCAGCAAAGTCCCAGCGTGGCCACGAATGAGTAAGCAGGTCGTGCAGAGCAGGGAGGCGGGTCTGGTGGGGACAGCACGTGAAGGGGCAGGTGACACTGAGGGGCACGGCCATGGGAAGTGACGAGACAGCCTGGAAGGCTGGGCAGGGTCAGGTAGTGAAGGCTGCTGGCAAAAGAGGATTGGACCTTTGCCCTGGAAGCAGCAGGGAAGGTTCTCAACCAGGGGAGCGGTGAGTCAGGAGGCTTGGGTTTTGACCGACTGGAGTCTGACAGGCAGGGGTGAAGGGGTGCACAGAAGGGACAGGCACACTCAGCCCCTCCCCTGGCCCTCAGCGCCCGAGCAGTGTGGGCTGTGCCCGTTCTGTGGCTGAGAACAGATCTCTGCAGAGGTACCGTCTTGCTCAGCTCGGTGTACGTCCTTTGAGTCTTTTTTTTTTCTGGGTATTTATACACTATCCTGAGCTTCCCAGGGGGCACTACTGGTAAAGAGCCTGCCTACCACTTCAGGAGACGTAAGACACACGGGTCCGATCCCTGGGTCAGAAAGATACCCTGGAGGAGGGCATGGCAACCCATTCCCAAGATTCTTGCCTGGAGAGTTCCACAGACAGATGAGCCTGTCGGGCTACAGTCCATGGGGTCTCAAAGAGTCGGACACAACTCAAGCGACTCAGCACGCACACACATGCTATACTTGTAGCATAGTATTGCCTTTTTTTTTTGTAACCTAGATGAGTGCTATTTTCACTCAGTAAAATGTCTTGCATTTGTTTTATGTGGGTTCATAAGAGCGCCCTCATTCATTTTTGACTGCTGAGGAGCAGTCAGTCTCGTGGGCAAAGCACTGTTTATTTAACCAATCTCCCATTGATGGATGTTTAAATTGTGGCCAATTTTTTTTTTTTTTTTTTTTTGTCCTTAACAAATAAGAGCTCCTCCACGGCCCCTTGCACAAGTATTTCCCTGGGGTAAGAAACATGAAGCGTGTCCAGAAATGTCTAGGCTGTGGAACGAACAGGATCTGGTGACCAATAAAAGTATGTGGGTGGAGGACCACGGGGGCTAGCTTCAGGCAGAATATCCAGGAGCCTTGGTTTCTCTCGGAATGTTCTCTGTGCTTTTTTTTTTTTTTGGCTGCACTGCGCTCATTGCGGCACACGAGGTCTTCTCTTGTTGCGGAGCACAGGCTCTAGAGTGTGTGGGCTCAGTACTTAGGGCGCCCAGGCTTCGTTGCTCTGGTTATGCACGTGCATTTAACAGGGGCGTCTCCATGATCCCCGCTTCTGACCCAGCACCGCCGTTGCTCGCGGACGTTGTTCTGTGCAGGAGGCCTGCAGCAGCTGTGATGATTGGAAAGTTTCCCGGGGGCTGGCAGGGGCCTCCAAGGGCTGGCCCACCCGTGGCTTGGCTTGTCGTCGCAGACTGAGTGTGACGGCATGACGGAGCCCCCAAAGGCTTCTGCCCAGGCACCCCTGCTGAGCGTCCGCCTCTCTGCCATACTTTTCTCTCTGTAGCCAGCATCCCATGACCGAAATACAGCTTCCTTTATTTGTGGCTCTCCAGCCGTGGCATTTTGTATAAATGTGCTTTTCTCCGAAAACACACACAGAGTATTATTGAATGTTGTTGTTTTTTTTTTAAGCATTTCAGATCCCTGAAGAGCCAGAAGTCAATATTATCCCAGGGTAACGGGAATGGCTGCTTTGTGACATCTTTCATACTAAAGCAGCCTGCCTCCTTAAAGCCCCAAAGTCATCAGGAAAGCAGTCCAAGCCCAGCAAATCGGGGCTGATGATTTGTTTTCCTCCATCCCCATCTTTGCCCACTGTGAACTCAGGTCCTTGAAAGCCACAGCCTCACAACGTGGTTCAAGAGTGGACACCTCCACCGTGTGACATACTAAGTTCAGACGGTGCTTTACAGTGACTCCCCCCAAAATATTTGCGAGTTTATAAAAAATCCAGATACATGGTGTATGCGGTATATGCTTCTAGCATCACAGGCTTTTTTAAGGCCCCAGGATAAAAGTCCCTTTTATTGAATGCCAACTATGTGCGAGGCACCAGGCCAGTTGCTTTACAGAAAACCAGGAGGTAAATATGCGAAAACCTCGTGTGACTAATTCCACTTTTGCAGCTGAGCGAGCAAAAGTCAGAGGCAGCATCACCCGCACCTCGTCCCAGAAAGACTGAGCCTGGTTTCAGGCTCCTGCTCTTTCTAACGCGTCTGCCTGCTTCCTGAGAAGGAGGTGATTGCCCGCTCGGCGTTCTTTCCTTTCCTGCTAAGTTGACTTGAAGCCTCCGTGGCACTTCTGGGGTAAAAACTGTCCTTTGTTGTGGCTTTCTGAGCGTGTTAACTTCCTCGGCTACATTTGGGCCCAGATGCTGAGTCCCACGCACCCTGCAGCCTCATGAATTGAGCGGGTCTGCATCAGTCTGATGGAGTGATTCTCCCCCAAACACCTCCCCCACCACACACAGACACACTCTTTTAGGAAAGTGGAGAATGTCCTGAAATAGCTGACATTTATAAAGTCTTGGGTGTTCTGGAAAAATGCTTTTTGTGTGTGTGCCAGGTTTCCTGCCTGATGCCCAGGGGAGGTGGCCACTGGCTCAGAGCAACATCCAAAGCACCCTATCAGAGTGCCCGGGCCTGGGGGAGGCCACGACCTGCTCATTGTCCCCTCTCTGAGCAGAGAGCAAATGCAGAAAGCACCCTGTACCCACTCCTGGCCCCGCTGGATCAGCAGAGGGGCACCCCGGGCTGGCCAGGCACCTCAGGAAGCTTCTGGCCTCGAGTCACTTAAAGGCCACCAGCATTGGAGCACCAGCGTATGCCACCATGCTGTTCACATTCCCTGCCAGGGGGCCACCGCCACAGGGAAGTTAGGGGCACACGTCCTGGAGCCGGCCTCCTTGGGTTTAAGTCAGCGTCCGCTGTGTGATGTCAGGAAGTTCCATGAGGTTCCTGAGCCTCAGTCTTCTCTTCTGTCAAATGGGGCTGATGACAGCACCCACCTCACTAGGGCTGGAGCCCAGCTCTATGGGTACCTCCCGTTGTCTGGGTATCTCAGCAACTGGGGGAACCAGAGGGCTCAAGCAGCCTGCCCTGAGCTCCCCTTGCAGGGCAACTGACCCAGTTCCTCCAGGCCCCTCCATGGGGCATGTGCAAGGATTCTAGGGGGTGTTCCGGGCAGAGGGGCCCTGCCCTGATAGAGCCACCAAAGACAGAGCCCCTGCAGGATACGCACTCTTCCAGCACCTCCTGCAGCAGGCGGCCACATCGGGGAGGCACACACAGAAAGGGGTGATGGCTGTGGGCAGTCACTTCAGGACCGGTAGACGAGGGTAGGGGAGAAGGTTGCCCAGGCGGTGGGGCCAGGCCCGCGGAAGGCATGTGGATTTCATTCTGCGGCTCTGGGGGGCACTGCACTTGATTACAAGTCTCTCTGAGCTTGTGTGGCTGCTCAGTAGAGAGTAGATCCGAGAGAGTGGTGCGGGGGCCATTGGGGTCCACCCAGGAGCCAGGCTCCAGGCCGGTGGGGGTGCACCCTTGCTGACACCTTTGGGTGCAGCTTGCCGGGTCATGGCTGGCTGCTCCTGAGGATGGCGCTGTCCTCACACGTTGTGTGGCAGCTCGGGACAGGCAGAGCGTTCCCCATGGCTGCTCTCAGTCATACCACGAGGGGAGGGAGATGGAGAGACTGAGGCTGGAGCGGCGAGGTGACCAGCCAGCTGGCATCTCCGAGAAACAGTCACACGCTTTGACCTCCGCCCCCTGAGCCATCCTGAGCCTGAAATGTCTCAGTGGCTCAGGCACCACTGAAGGAGGATTTTTGAGGCTCCGCACGTTGCCAGCCTCAGGCCAAGTGTCTCCACAAACAGGGGACACAGCAACCTGTGGAGGAAGGCCCCGTTACCACCCTCACTTAACAGATGGTGCTCAGAGAGGTTGGGCAGTTGGCCCCAGGTCACACAGTGGCACCTGGTGTGGTTGACCACTCCGAGGCCACCTCACCCCCATGGTCTGCTCGGTCCAGGGTCCAGGGATCCTGCTCAGGGCTTGGGGTCTGAAGAGATTCTCGGCCTCACAATGGGGGAGTCACAGCTGGAAGCCGAGACACCATGATCTCAACCCACACGTGGTCTCCCCTCACACGTGGTTCCCGAGCTCCTGTTCTCACTTCTGGGCCAAGAAGGGTTTTCTGAGCACGCCTGTCAGAGCCCACTGATAAATCAGGCCCGAGATGCCTGTGCTTGGCTGGCAGCACTAAGTGGCTAAGTTTCCTCAAGCCAGTTGACATTTGCCCAATAGGTGTGAGGTATCAACAGCTTTTTCTCCTGCTTTCTGTAGCCCAGACTGGCTTTCAGCCAGAACTCTTTAAAAAATATATAATAAGGTGCTGACCTGCAGTGGAAAATGTTGGTGTACCAGCCAAAAGCAGGAGCCTCAGCAGTAGGGATTTAAGGGTCCGCTGGTCAAGGGTAAATTTAGAAACCTTCTGGAAAGTCCTGGGGCTGGCAGGATATAGTGAAGCCCTGGAGCGATGAGAGTCTGGGGACTTCTTCAACTCTTTGCCTTCGCGGAGCCAGAAAAATGGAGTTTGGTGAAAGCAGTGGAGTTCATCTTTTCATTCATTCCTTTGTTCTACAAACAGGTATTGAGCTTCGTCTGTGCCAAGCGCTGTGCTTGAGGTGACAGCCGCGAGCAAACCAGACATCCATGGCCCTGCCACATGGAGCTTGCAGTCTATAAGAATAGTAGGCATTATACATGGAATCATACCAGTAAATAACTGGATGGTAACAGGGAACCTGGCCTTCTCTAGTGGGAATCAGGGAAGCCCTCCCTGAGTAGGTGGTGTGCGTCGACAGTGGAAGGTTTCGCTGGACAAACTGGATGGGGAGGCGAGAAGGTGTTCCAGGCAGGAACAGCATATGCGGGGTGGGGGGGGGGGGGGCAAGTCAGGAAGCAACTGAGCCTCACAGTGAGGGGCAGGCTCCCCCGGCTCCCCGTCAATGGCACCTGCTGTGCTTCGCACTCGGCTCCTCCTCGCATGTTCATGGATTCGTGATCTCACTTTCAGAACCCCCTGCAGAGAGGCAGGCACATGCCCATTTTGTGTTCGAGGTTTTCGGAGGCTCAGAGTGGCTGAGGAACTCAGCGGGACTTGCACAGCGAGTCAGCAACACCAGTGTCCGTCCTCCCTCTGCTGACTCTGACCCTGGCCCACAGCCTCACTGTCTGTGTTCTCAGTTTTACCCTTTAAAAAAAAAAAACTATTTTGTATTGAAAGTGAAAGTGTTAGTCACTCGGTCACATCCAACTCTTTGCAACCCCATGCGCTGTAGGCCACTGGGCTCCTCTGTCCATGGAATTCTTCAGGCAAGAGTATTGGAGTGGGTTGCTGTGCCCTTCTCCAGGGACCATACCCACGTTGCAGGCAGATGCTTTACTGTCTGAGGCACCAGGGAAGCCCCGATTTTGTATTGAGGTATAGTCAATTAACAGTGTTGTGACAGTTTCAGGTGAAGAGCCAAGGGACTCAGCCATACATATACATGTATCCATTCTGCCCCAAACTCCCCTCCCATCCGGGCTACCACATGACATTGAGCAGAGTTCCATGTTCATTTTTACACTTATTCTCTGTTATTTGTTATTACTGATGCAGGTCAGGGGCCTGCCAGAAGGCTCAGAACCCCATAACTAACAAGCCCATCAGAGGAGAATTCCCTTCCAGTTGCTGACCTGAAATCTGCAAACAGCTGGAAGCCCAGAACTGTGCCTTAAAAGTGTCTCCTGTCCCCAGCACGTGGCACTTTCTCAGCGTACCACTTGGTTGAGTGACTCTCAACCTCCCTTCACCCACCTTAGAGTCCCTAAATCTCACTTTCTTGTCCAAATGCGGCACAGTGGTGCTGTCCCTGAGGAGCCAAGCTCAGTGTCCAGCTTTGGGGGGCGTCCCTCCAGCCTCAGGCTAGAGCGGTCTCATTCTCCCGCTGCGGCCGGGGTGGCAGGGCCTCCTCCACTCAGCACAGCCTTCGGGTCAGCTCCTTTGCTCCTCCAGGCAGGTGGGCTTGACCTTCCACGGTCCCCTACCTCCACAACGTTGGTGGGACAGCCAAGCAGGTGATCAGGAAGTCAGTCCACCAGAACCCCTGCTCTCAGCTGGAGAGGCGCACAGGCCCTGCCCCCACGGGGCCCAGGGCGGAGGCACAGCTCTTTTGGAAGCACAGCATCCCAGCCCAGCAAGCTCTTCTCCACCTGAGGTCCTGGGTCGAGCCAGCCTACCCCTGGGGCCCTACACCCTGGCTGCATGTTTCTGGAATCGCCTTGAGAGCATCTGAAAAGCCCCACTGTCCATGCCCAGTGCAGCCCAGTTAACAGAGTGAGGAAGGACTTCCCTGGCTGTGTGGTGATTAAAACTCCGCGCTTCCAATGCAAGGGACACGGGTTCGATCCCTGGTCGGGGAACTAAGACCCCACACGCCGTGAGGCACAGCCAACAATAAATAAAAGCAGAGAGAGGAGAGGGTCGCTGGTGCTTGTTGAAGCCCCCTGGCTTATTCGAGCACCCACCCTGTCTTGAGGACACTGTCAGAAATGAAAAGATCTCTCTGAATTTCTCTTAGTAGACTTTACAAGAGGGTTCTGAGCAACCACTGGGGTCAGATGCTGTGGCCTGATTGTCATTCGTTTATTAATCCTCAAACGTTCACTGAGCATCTACCATGGGGCTCACACAACCCGGGGCCTGGCATGACCCACATCCCTTCGCCATGGACCAGCTGCCTCGATCCTCTCCCGGAGATGGATTGACAGCTGGGCAATCTGCTCAGCCAGGGGCTGTCCTCCATCGGAGCAGCTGCTGCTTGGCGAGTTTGAGAGAATAGGGGGTTCTGATATGGGAGCAGGATATATTTGGCTCCCTGGACCCAGTTTCAGGAAAGGCCAGGTCTTTGAGCTTGTCCCACTTTCAGGAAACCATTTGAGCCGTGCCCTATGCCATGGTCTGCCTAGGCTGGGGAGTGGAAGGTTCTAGATGGGCCCTGCCCTCGAGGAGTCATGGGATCCTGGGGAAGACAGTGCCTCACCTGCTATTACTACGTAGTCTGATCGTGCGTGACCACGTGGGAGCCCAGGACAGGGGCGCTGGCCTGCCCAGAAGGGGCGGGCTCCTGAGGGAGGTCTGGACGGGTGGGCCAGGCTAAATGCAGGCCATCCCGGGTAGGTGGCAGGACCTGAGCTGTGAAAACCTTGGTGCACATGTGCGTCTCGCAAGCAGCCTATGCCATGTGGGCAGCAGGAGGCAGGAGATGAGGCCACGCGGGCCTGACCCCCTGTGCTGTCGACCATCCTGGGCTTCATTGGAGGCCCAGGGGAGCACTGATGGGCTTCAAGCAGGGGGGCTAAAGGCTGCCCGCTAGATGACCACACCCAACCCTCGGAGGAGGAGGACAGCTATTCGCAGGGGTTGGCCCCAGGCTAGGCTGCCCATGAGATCCCATGAGCTGCACTTGGCTGGAGGAAGACGTGGCCAAAAACATGTCCTCATGCAGAGCAGCTGCAGACCAAACCACTTGTCTACTCCAGGGCCAGAGCGCCCAGCCCCCAGTGCTTCTTGGGAAGTGCGGCCCCAGTCCAGTCCCCTCTCACCCCATTTCCTAGGCCAGGGTTTCGCTGACTTTTATTAAAGGGGTGTGTGGTCTCTGTCAGAACCTGACCCCGCCTGCAGCTTAGCAGGACAGTCTACAAATGTGCAGATGCCCGCAATAAGCCACACTTCACTTATAAAATCAGGCCTATGGGCCAGCCTTGGGGATTTGACCTTCGGGATGTTGTTTGTTGCCTCCTGACCTTGGCCTTCAAACTTGATCCCCCCCGCTTCTCTCCTTGGCCAGTTCGGTGTTCTCAGCATCTCTCCAGAGAGATCCTTTTCAGGTGTTAAGTCAGATCACATGTGTCCTCTGCTTAAGTCCGTCCCTGGCTCCCATTTCACTCAAAATGAAGGCCAGATTCCACCGTGGGGTCTCACTGAGACCCCACACAGCCTGCTTCTCCCAAGACTGACCTGCCTCTTCCCGCTGCCCCAGCCACTCCACAGCAGCCACGTGGGCCCGGCTGAGCCTCCACTCTGCCAGGTGCCCCTTGCGGTCCCTGCGCTGGGTTGGCCTCTGCTCAGGACACTCCTAGGTACCTGCCTGGCTCTGTCCTCTGTCTCGCTCCTCAGACCTCACTGTCTCAGAGGGTTTTCCCTGACCGTCCGGTGCCCCCTCCCCGCCCTCCAGAAGCCTCCTGCCCTGCTTAACTCTTCCTCAGACTTATTCCCTCCCATTAGTTTGTCTCTTCATTGCCTGCCCACTCCACCCTCCCCAATCCCATCCCACCCCATCCCATCGTTGAACTGGAAGCGCCAAGATAGCAGACACTGTGTTTTATTGACTGATAAATGCCCAGCTCCTAGAGCTGCTCAGAAAGCATTGGATGGATGGATGGATGGATGGATGGAGCCAACAAGTCTTCAGTGTCCCTTTACACGCTAGACACTGTTTGCTGTGGACTCAGGTGACCGGAAACACCCCTCCCTTTAGAGCTGCCAGGCCCTGTGGATGCTCTAGGTAGTCCAGCACTGCTGACCATGATCGGGGCCCTGCAGGGCCCAGCTGAGAGCTGGGACAGTGAGCAACGAGGGGATCTGACCTGGGCAGGAATCCTCCCATTCAGGCACCCACCCGGATGGGCGAGTCAGTGGTGCCGGGCCCACAGGCTGCCCAGATCCTCAAGGAATAAAAACGTTACTGTCCTCATGACTCCTGCTGCCAGTTTGGCTGCACACACGGTTCCCCCTTTGTAATCAGTTTCCGCTGTGGCCAGATAAGTGGGGTGCGAGGTCTCAGTTCTGCTTCCCAGCGAAGGTGTGTAGCCCAGGCGCCCAGCAACAGTGCGGGTACCCTCCCCTCCTCCACAAAGAGCAGGAGGAATTGGACCCAGGACATTTTCCGGATGAACTCTGTTGGAAGAGATAGTTCTTGAGTCCAGGCCTGATGTGAAGAATAAATGTTTTACACTACTCTCAGAACGAAAGGGAGAACCCAGAGTCAGACGTTCTTGAAAAGACTGGGTGATAGGCTCATTTCAGCATAGCTAGGGATACATGTGTTTGTAACCCCCAAGTTAATTTACAACTAGTTACACAGGGGATGAAAATGTTCTAAAATTGATTCTAGTGATGGTTGCATAATTCTGAATAGACTGAAAAATCACTGGATTATACCTTTAATGGGCTTCCCTGGTGGTTCAAATGGTAAAGAAACTCCCTGCAGTGAGAGAGACCCAGGTTTAATCCCTGGGTTGGGAAGATCCCCTGGAGAAGGGAATGGCTACCCACTCCAGTAGCCTTGCCTGGAGAATCCCATGAACAGAGGAGCCTGGCACGCTACAGTCCATGGGATCGCGAACAGTCAGACACGATTAAGCAACTCACACACACACACACACACACACACACACACACACACACACACACCTTTAAATGAGTCGATTATACAGTATGTGGTTATACCTCAATAAAGATGTACTTTTTTGACAAAGTTTTATTGATTTTTTTGAACTCTTTCTTCCTTTTGGTTTCTGCCCTCTAAGGTTGGTCCACCCTCTAAGTGGTTTGTATAAGCTTCTTATAGGGTGAGATTTGTGCTGAATTTTTGATGGTTTGTTTCTTTTCTCTCTGATGGACCCTCGAGGTTGAGTGAGGTGGTAATCCTGTCTGCTGATGATTGGGTTTGTATTTTTGTTTTGTTTGTTGTTTAGTTGAGGTGTCCTGCAAAGGGTGTTTCTGGTGGTTGGGGGTGATGCTGGGTCTTGTATTCCAGTGGTTTCTTTAGTGTGAGTTCTCACTATTTGATACTCCCTAGGGGTAGTTCTCTGGTTGTCTAGGGTCTTGGAGTCAGTGCTCCCACTCCAAGGGCTCAGGGCTTGATCTCTTCCTATTGAAGAGGAAAGGGAACTGGAGTTGTGAAAGGCAGAAACAGCATTGGTGGCTGGCAGTCCTTGACACCAGTCCTTTGGCTATGAACCTTTTCTCACATGGTTTTTGTAAGGATCTAGCGACATGATTGTAAAAGCGTAATATAATCTCTGAAATGTTACACAAACGTGAGAAACATCACCCTGCTTTGAAATCAGTAATTTGAGTGCGGACTACCAATCCAAAAGGCCTGATTTTTTTTTTTTTAATTTGGCTGCATCAGGTCGTAGTTTCAGCACACGAGGTCTTCACTGCATCATGTGGGATCTCTCCTCGCGCCTCACAGACTCTAGCTGTGGCTCGCGGGCTTAGTTGCACCGTGGCATGTGGGATCTTCGTTCCCTGACCAGGAGTCGAATCTGCGTCCTCTGCATTACAAGGCAGATTCTTGCCACTGGACCACCAGGAAATGTTGTATTTTCAAAACCAGTTCTAAACTAGTAGGACTGTCACGAAGCTGTCATCTTTGCCTAACGACCAGATTATCTCATTTGTGTCCCATTTAATTATAAAATAGTCCTATTTATGCAACATTTTCCTTAAAGCAATCCAAAAGTGAAAAAAAGAAATTGGAACCTGCAGCACATTCTGGGATAATTTGGAAACCTTGATGCAATCCAGACTCACGTGGCGGCCTCCCCCTTCCCTAAAATGTGCCTTTTTCCATTTCTTTTTGACTTTGAAGAAACGACTCTGTTCTTGCTGGTAAAACAGCCGCCTGTTCCCTTTTCTTTCCTGTAAATCATGAGATAAGTTTGCATTTCATACCTTTCCAGAAATCTCTGTTGATTGTGGTCTGACCTCAGAATCATGACTTCTGGGAAAGAAAGTAGGTATTAGAATCACTGCCACAAGCCTTTGTTGAAAACCTCTGAAGTTGTGTCCGTGTTGTGACCCCAAGACAGAAAACAGGTGAACACTACCTGCAGGTCACTTCCTGGTACTGGGTGATGACATGTCAGCCGCTCCGTCCAGCTCACTACAGGCACTTTTAAAAATTTGATCCCAAATGCCCCATGTTATTTCTTGGAGATGATTAGGGTTAGAGTGCTCCTCTTTTTGTGTTGTCAAAACCGGCGAGGTGGGGGTCTGGAGATAAATGCTTGGAGTCATTCCTGGTGCTATAACTTAATAAGGCCAGCTCCCGTGAATTGAGCAATTACTTTGTATCAGCCCCTATGCTAAGCACTGGGCTTCCCAGGTGGCGCTAGTGGTAAAGAACCCACCTGCCAATGCAGGAGACATGAGACACATGTTCCATCCCTGGGTCAGGAAGATCCTCTGGAGGAGGGCACGGCAACCCACTCCAGTATTCTTGCCTGGAGAATCCCCATGGACAGAGGAGCCTGGTGGGCTACAGTCCACGGGATCACAAAGAGTCGGACATGACTGAGCACCTTAGCACACACGCATGCTAAGCATGGCTGTGTGTATTCTAATTTATTTTTTAATAAATTTATTTACGGCTCTGCTGGGCCTTTGTTGCTGCAAGAGCTTTCTCTAGTTGTGGCGAGCAGGGGCTCCTCTTTGTTGCCGTGTGTGGGCTCCTCATTGTGGTGGCTTCTCTTGCTGCAGAGAACGGGCTCTAGGGCATGCAGGCTGCAGTTGTCATGGCTCGTGGGCTCAGTAGCCACAACTCCCGAGCTCTAGAGTTCAGCCTCCATGCTTGTGGTGCACAGGTTTAGTTTCTCTACGGTATGTGGGATCTTCCCAAGTCAGGGATGAAACCCATGTCTCCTGCACTGGCAGGCAGATTCTTTACCACTGAGCCACCAGGGAAGCCCTCTCTATGAACAGCCAACTCAGATGCTTCAGTGATATTTCCTTTTTATCTCTTTCAAAAGTAATAACCTTGTTAGAATTATTCCAATGATTGACTACCTAATTTTCCACTTAATTGTTGTATTTTCATCTCAATTCATTCTAAAGGAGATTTAAATGGTGAACAAAAAGGTACATGTCCATCATGCACACACAACACAGAATCATAAAATATAATTAATAAAATAAAAAAGGCTGTGAAAAGGAAGAAGGTAATTGGAATCTGCTTCACTTTACTGTACTTTGTGTAAATTTTCTTATGCCAGCACTTTAATAATAGGAAAATACAGCTCAGTACCTTTAAATATTTTATTGACAATATACTAATGTATCAAGATATTTTCAGGCAAATAGATATATATGACCTTAACTCATGATTGCTAATGTACTGTAGATATTATCATGATGTAATGTTGTACATTCTTTTTGTTTAAAAATCTGTTATTATCCTGAATAACTTCTACATTGATCCACATACACACAACTTTATGTTAGGTGGTACAACATAAAAGAAAAATTTTAGTTAGCAGGCACCTTTGAAATATGCTTGAAGTAGAAATGTGGTATTTTCATCTGCGACACCAACAGGACCTACACTGAGTCCATGAGATGCTATTCAGATTTATCTACAAAACTGACTGTTTCAGTACTTTCAGCCCCACCTTAAAGATACCATATCAATGACTGCCAATTCCATTAGGGGGTTCTTTTAACAAAATCATAAATCAAAATATTTCCTCACTTAAACAATATTTATTTATGGTGGAGTTTCCAAAATCTCTTATATCTTGAAATCATCCACTAAGTACTATTTTGTGCTTAGATTAAAAATGTATTTCTTATAAGAAAATGTTAAAATATATACCACTAGGCAGTATTGTTATATTTTATTTAACACAGTATAATAAAAGGATTAAAGAGAAAAGCAAAGCAGTTAAATATACATAAAACTTGCTATAACTTATTTACATCTATTCTAATGTTTTAAAGAAAAAAACCAAAAGCACTAAGCAGAGATGATATTTTGATAAGCAATATTTATAAAAAATATAAGTTAATCATTGCAACAAGCTACCTTTGATGAACTGCCCCTATAAGAAATAATATCATTGGAACTATATATCTAAAGCAAAGATGAAGGAAAAGAAGAAAAAAAAGAAAGACTAAATTGCAGTAGTGACTTTTTAAATACACTTTCTTATAAAGTGAAGCCCTATATTCTTATTTAATTCCCACTGCAGTGCGTGAGGAACAGGTTCTTTTCCTCCGTGTTGCACCCGGGGAATCCCAGGCTCTGGGTGACACAGGCAGGCAGCATCCCCGGGCTGAGGCTTTAACCTGTCTGTTTCCTGAGCCCTCGCTCACACTCAGGTACGGTGCCTCTATCTCCCTGTCAGCACCCTGGCACTCAGACCCGCCCCGCACCCCCAGCCTCCCGTCCCTTCTCCGAAGAGAGCCGTGAAGTTGCAGCAGTCTCCTGAGATGGAGGGCAGCTCAGATACCCAGAACCCCGCTGGCACCCTCTCCCTAAGCACGGCCGTGGACCACAGCACCCTCCTCCTAGTGACAGGCCATGTGCTCTCCACGGGCCCGGACGGGGCCCCCAAGAGATGCTCCCGGCAGTTCCGTTTAGGAGGCAGGATGTGCTTCTGTCCAAAGCAGTGCTATCTCGATTATTTATTAATTGTGAAAGGGAGGGAAAAAAAAAAAGAATAGGGTTTCCTGGAAAGGGATAAAAGTTCAATATGATAAACTCCCGAAAAGCAATCAAAGGCCAAAGAGGGCAGAAAAATAAAGGACGGAGAGAGTAAGAGATGATGAATCAAAGCGGCAGGGGTGCGAGCAGCGCCCTGGGAAGGGGCCATATTTCACGGCGGTGGAGCTGCGGGGGAGCAGGAGCCGACGGGGGCGGCGGTGGAAGTGAGTCAGAGAGAGCGGGACTCGGTCCCCCAAGGTCGCCAGGGCGCTGGGGATGAGCTGGTGACGACAGGGATGGATGGAGCCGTTCATGTGTCCCTGTGGCCGCAAGCCTCTTGTGTGCCTTTGTGGCTTAAATGCATGAAGTAGAAAATTGTAAATGGGAACTGTTAAGCTACAAGAAGATTCCTTCCCCCCGACCCCTCCTCTGCCCACGCTGTGCTGCTTGGGATATCTTAGTTCCCTGACCAAGGACTGAACCCGTGCCCTCGGCAGTGAAAGCAGAGTCCTAACCGCTGGACCGCCAGGGAATTAAGCTACAGAAGAAGATATCACCCCAGTCTCTCCACCCCTCCACTCTACCACTAGTATTTCCATTTACTTCTCATCTGTTACTTTTCTCTGTTTTTCTTCTCTTTCTCTTTCTCCCCAATTTTTAGTTACCTAGGAAATACATTCCCCTGGAGGAGGGTACGGCAACCCACCCCAGCATTCTTGTCTAAAGAATCCCATGGACAGAGGAGCCTGGCAGGCTGCAGTCCATAGGGTCACACAGAGTCGGACACGACTGAAGTGA
This sequence comes from Dama dama, assembly GCF_033118175.1. Taxonomy (NCBI): domain Eukaryota; kingdom Metazoa; phylum Chordata; class Mammalia; order Artiodactyla; family Cervidae; genus Dama; species Dama dama. The sequence goes on from NC_083690.1 coordinate 11,383,984, forward strand.
CTTAGCACAACACAACACAGGAAATACATGACTTGACTCTTCATTTTTAAAAGAAATTAAAATGTTACAAACAGGACCTAAGTGCCCCCCGCCATGCTCCCCACTCCCCAGACATCCACAGTTTGGCTCATCTCTTTCCAGATCCGTCCCCGTGCAGTTACATGTCCGCCCATGGCCAGTGGGCAGCCTGGGGCCTCGGCCCTCTCTGCGATTCTGAAGTCCACACAGCGCTGAGCACCACCAGGCTTTTCATAAGTCACTTGATGGCAGAACCTGCCCTGAACTCTCGATAGGCTATTTGTAAGACTTACAACCACCATCTATTGTGACTAGACTTGGTTTTATTCCCTGCAGAAATTTAATCAATTTGGTTTTCAGCTACCTGAGACCCAGGTGAGGATGTGACCTAGTATATATGTGTGTGCCCCATGGCCTTTTAACCCTTAAAGAGTCTATAAAGCCCAGAACACCTCCAACCTCAAGGGTTTAATTGTTTCTTGTTATGGCCAACTGGGCTTTCCAGGTGATGCTAGTGGTAAAGAGGTTGGAGGGTTTAGTATAAGAAGGTGTTATGGATCTGTAGCTGTCTTATGATTTGAGCTGCCCTTTTTTTTTTTTCTTAACCTAAACCTTTATTTTTTTTTTAACCCAAACAGAATCATTGTTCTGCATACCCTTCTGCAGCTTGATTTTCAGGCACCACAGTGAATCAAAAGTCTTTCTGTGTTAATGCGTATGGATTTCACTCATCCTTTTTCAGGGTTGTGTAATATTCCATAGTTCCTTTCTCTGGGCATTTTGGTTGTTTCCTGGCTTGCCATCACAGACGGTGCTGCAGTGGGCACCCTTGGATGCACGTGAACCTGAGGATCAGAATTGCTGTGTTGTCTGGGTTTTTTGCTTTGTTTTGTTTGTTGGTTTTTCCCTTCTCCCTACCCCCATACGCCTGCTATGCCCTATACAACAGAGGATTCCTTTTTTTTTTTTTTTTGTAATTTAACTATAGTTGATTTATAATATTATGTTAGATTCAGGCTTGCAGCTTCAGATTCTTTTTCACTGTAGATAATTATGAGATATTAAATGTAGTGCCCTGTGTGTATAGAGACTCCGTGTTGTGTAAGGGTTTTGTTGGGTTTTGTTTTTGGGGGTTTTTTGGTACTTTTTATTTTGTGTTGGAGTATGGGCTTCCCTCATAGCTCAGTTGGTAAAGAGTCCACCTGCAGTGCAGGAGACCCCGGTTCGATCCCTGGATCGGGAAGATGCCCTGGAGAAGGGGTAGGCTACCCACTCCAGTATTCTTGGGCTTCCGTGGTGGCTCAGCTGGTAAAGAATCTGCCTGCAATGCAGGAGACCTGGGTTCGATCCCTGTGTTGGGAAGATCCCCTGGAGAAGGTAACAGGTACCCACTCCAGTATTCTGGCCTAGAGAATTCCATGGATTGTGTAGTCCATGGGTTCACAAAGAGTCGGACGTGACTGAGCAACTTTCACTTAATTGTTTCTTGTTATGGCCAATTGGGCTTTCCAGGTGACGCTAGTGGTAAAGAATCTGCTCGCCGTGCAGGAGACACAGGGATGCAGGTTTGATCCCTGTGTCAGAAAAATCCCCTGGAGGAGGGCATGGCAACCCACTCCAGTGTTCTTTCCTGGAGAATCCCATGGACAGAGGAGCCTGGATGGCTACAGTCCATAGGGTCACACAGTGTCAGGCACAACCGAAGTGACTTGGCACATACGTGTGCATGGTCGATTAGCAATGTTGTGATAGTTTCAGGTGCAGCGAAGGGAATCAGCCATACATAAACGTGGATCCATTCTCCCCTCACCGTCCCTCCCCTCCAGGCTGCCACATAAAGCTGAGCAGAGTTCCCTGTGCTCTAGGTAAGTCCTTGTTGGTTATCCATTTTAAATACCACAGTGTGTGCATGTCCATTCCAAACTCCCTAACTGTCCTTCCACCCCAGCAGCCATAATCTCACTCTCTAAGTCTGTGAGTCTCTTTCTAAGGGTTTTGTTTTTAATGGCATTGCTGTCATGCCAGAAGCATTTCCCCAGGCTGCCAAACCCCTCTTCCTAGTACTTCATTTTCAAGGGCTACATAATAGTCTGGGACTGAGTATTCATTTCTTACAGCTGCTATGACAAAGTACCACAAACTGGGTGGCTTCAAACATCAGAAATATGTTGTCTCACAGTTCTGAGAGTGAGGGGCTTCCCTGGTGGCTCAGCTGGTAGAGAATCCGCGAGCAATGCAGGAGACCCTGGTTTGATTCTTGAGTCGGATAGATCTCCTGGAGAGAGAAAGGCTACTCACTCGGGTAATTTTGGGCTTTCCTGGTGACTCAGATGGCAAAGAATCTGCCTGCTATACAGGAGAACCAGGTTCAATCCCTGGGTTGGGAAGATCCTGGAGAAGGGAACAGTTACCCACTCCAGTATTCTGGCCTGGAGAATCCCATGAACAGAGGAAGCTGGCAGGCTATAGTCCATGGGATCACAGAACGTCAGACACAAGTTAAAAATTGAGCATTCACACACACAGGTTGTTTCTACTGCGTTGTGAACCACCCTGAGATGAACATCCTTACACAGAAATCTTTGTCCAGGTCTCCAGTGATTCCTTTAGAAACCATTCTTTAGTACTAATCGGAATGCCTGTACTTAAGGCTTTTTTGTTTGTTTGTTTTTTTCTGGCTGTGTCATTCGGCCTGTGGGATCTTGGTTCCCTGACCAGGAATCGAACCCATGTCCCTTGTATTGGAAGCACAGAATCCTGTGGACCATCAGGGAGATCCTTTAAGGTTCTTGAGAGCCCCTTGCCAGGTTGCTTTCCAGAAAGCAAAGTGGGGGAATACCCCTCAGGTCCCACCTAGACCCCATATGTTCATCCCCCAGGGCTCTCCAGAGATGCCAGCCTGCTCAGCCCCCCAGGGCAAATCCTCTCCACGGCAGGTGCGTACGTGCTACCAGCATGGGCATGCACATCCTTTCTAGTAAGACTCATTTTTATTTTATTTCTTATTCCTGCCAAAGGGGGAGAGAGAGAGTCCACAGGTTAACAGCAAATAGAAACCATAGCTCCAAGTGCCTGTTCTCTTGCAACTGCGTCTACGAATAAAGGTTTCAGAGATACCGGGCTCTCGGTGCATCAGGCACGAAATCAATCAGTGAAATCTCACTCACAGGGCAGCCTGCCAAGCAAGACCAGAAGAGAAAGTAAGTCCTCTGGTCGGTTCAGCCCGTAAGCCCCTGAGCAGTCTACATCATCTCACGCCCCGCAACGGCAATCACGTGACACCGCTTTGGGGGGCAGCCTGCGGGGAGCGGGTGGTCAGGAGCCATTCGAAACCAGCCAACCTGAAGGCTTCTAGGGGCTGATTTTGAGAGCTGGAGCCAAGTGAAGACCTCAGGATATTGGAGCTCAATTCATGGGGGCTCCAGGGGGTGAGGCAGCAGGAGAACGGTGGCAGGAACCCAGGGGGCTTTGTGTGAAGTGATGACCACAGGACAGGGCTGAGTGCTCGAGGACCGCCAGCGAGGGAGGGGCGTCCGAAGACGAGACGCTTCCCTCGGCATGACGAGGGCCAACTGAGTGCAGAAACCAGAGCGCAGGATGCAGGGAAGGATAAATTTAGCCAGCGTTTCAGGGGAAAACATCGATCTCAAATGTAGCCCTGTCTTTTAAAAGAAAGTGGAAGCTGCAGGCCGGTCATTTGGGACAATTTCCCCTGAACAGATAAAAGCCCATGCAAAAGGACCGCTTGTAGCCGGTTTATTCCTCCTGGCAGGTCCAGGGGATCTTCTTTGGACAGGAGGGCGGCTGGTTTCCCCCAGGGCATGATGGATGGTCCGCCCCCCACCCCCCACTCCTTCCCCAGAAAAGGTGCCGCCCGGTTGCCTTCTGGGAAGATTGGAGGTTTCTATTTCCAATCCAAAGCGTTGGTCGCCACAAGGAATGGGGCCAGACTGCAGACATCTGATGAGCCTGTGTGTCAGCGGGGCCATGGCCAGCCCCCGAGCCTGTTGTCCCATCACCGACCAGAGGACCTCTGGTGGCTGTAGACAGGGTTTGTTTCTTTTTAAACTGGGCGCTTCTGACACTCACGTAGCACCACAGACATCTCATTTCTACCTGGGCGAAGCAGAGGGAACCACAGTTCCAACCCAACAAAAGAGCGCCCTGTCTGAGTGACGCTTCCCCAGCCTCGCCCGCCCAGTGGCAACGGGCATCTTTATGCAGCCTCGCTCCGACACTGCTCGCTTGTTTGGAAGGGGAAGAGAGGCCGGTCTGTCAATATTTGGGGCACTAATCATCCGCGTTCGGGCGCCAGGGGTCATTGAAAGGCTGAGACGTTTCCAGGAATTCATGGCTCTAAAAACGTAGGGCTGACCGTAAAGGATTTCCAGCAAGGGTCTGAGAGAAAGAAACCCAAATCTCAGCCCCGCCCCCACTCACTGTCCATTGTGTCTCGGATTCTTTGGAAGAAGTGAAGTCAATGCACACGGCGATGCGGGTCCAAGTTAATAATAAATGTGGAGGAAGGAGAAAGGATGCTCAATATTTAAACATTGCAGAGCGCCTGGTTTGGTTTGCCAGCCACTGCCCTCCGCCCGCTTCCTGGACGGGTCTGTAAAACCCAGCGTCTTTTTCCCTAACTCTGCAGCCGGTGCTGTAGAGACAGAGGAAAACGGAGCCTTCTCTAGGCAACCCCAGAGTGGCAGTATTTCTGCTTGTTTTCTGCTGACTTTCTGAAGGGCAGGAAGAGTGATGACAGTGTGGACACAAGTTTTTCCGACTCATTCGGCATTCAAAGGGAGTTTTTACGCTTTGGGGTCATATCTAGAGTTGTCTTCATTTTCCTGTGTTACCTTCTCTTGGAGCTGGTTTGTATTTTAATATGAATTTTCTGCTTTGTTCCTACTTCTGGCTTAACCATGAGACACTACCATCACATTGAGGAAACATCTATCCAAGTAGCCCCGTGCTAGATGCGTTCCTTAAAAGTTGCCTATGAGGCAGAATTCTGTGAATCAATTCCTTTTTTCTTCTTGACACACTTTATATAAAAGGAAACGCATTCCTTTGGGGGGAGGCAAAAAACATTTGGCCCCAAGACATAATAAAATCATGCTTAAGGATGCAGCAAACTTTAAAGTCTCTTAGTTAAAGGAAATCAATACTTTTATGATGAAATATTAATAATACTAAAAAAAAAAAAGTCAAAACTACAAATGCAGAACAGCCAGGTTGATTGTAACGTCGAACGCATTAGCTTAGCATTGGCAAGGAAGCAGAGAGGAGAAACCAGAGCCCACCTGAGAAGCCCCTCCAAGCCCCTGTAAGCCTCCTTTTCAGGCGTTTTCCATGGAGAAGACACACACCTCTCCTTAGGTGACAGCATCACTCCCGAACATTTTGTTGAAGCTGCTGCCTTTTGGAAACAAAAAGGTGAATCTGAGCCAGAGAGGGGTACACACACGTGAGCACGCACACGCACACATGTGAGCACACACGTGCGCACGCACACACAATGTGAGCACACACGCACACACATGTGAGTGCACACACACACATGTGAGCACGCATGCACACACACACACACACACAGTGGCACGTGGGGTCTTAGCTCCCTGACCAGGGATCCAGCCCATGTCAATCCTGCATCAGAATGTGGACTCTTGACCACTGGACCACCAGGGAAGTCCCCAGTCAGGCGTGTCTTGAGCCCAAACTTAACAGATGAGATTTCAAGAATCTAGGTGGAAGTAACAAGAAGCTCGTTTTCTCATATACTGTTTTAATACACATCCCTTAAGCTTACATACTGACAGCTACTTTTTAAAAGCCCTGCTTCTGTGACAGCGAACAGAAGGAAGGATTCTGCTGTGTGTTGTGCCGTTTTCTCTATTGAGCTGAGCCGTTGCTTCTGACACATCCCCCAGGTGTGAAGACCCTCCTAAAAACGAACATCCCCAGTTCTTGCCTCACTGGGCCCAAATTCCAGTTGTACCATAAATGCCAGCTAAGTGGTCAAAACAGCTCATGCTAACTGAACCCTTAGACCGTCGCGACTTGTTCACTCCTCTTGGGCCCTCTGAGGGGAGCTGTGGTCACCTGCTTTACACGTGAGAGCCATAGGCTTTGTGGGCTAAGTGGTTTCCTTGAGGTCACATGGCCACGCGGGGTGCCCAGACCCCCGAACTCCCTTCACACCTGTATGCTGTGTGTCCAGAGTGGGAACTACAGCCTCGGAGTCAGGTATCTGCTCTCGGGTGTCCTCTCCCATAGCTGTGTCCCCCGTCCGCCTGGCGGCTTCAAACAGCACTGCCAGGTCCAAAGGTGACAGCCCCATCCACTCAGCAACCTCGGTCATGGCTTTTGAAACTTGCTCTGTGTGTGGCTCCTCACACACTACCTGATCCTACCTGCCCCACGTAGTTCCAGATAGCATCTCCAGGCCTTACTGCCAGTGATGTGTCGGCCGACGTCATCGCCTGTCCATCTGGCCTAACCCCAATCTGTTAAGGCGCGTGGCCGGAGACCCTGACGTGGCCACGGTGCAGGAGGGAGCCACCCCACGGTCCTGCATACACACACAGGGAACCAGGACCACAGGTGGGCGGGTGCTCTGGGACTGTGTTAAGTATGTGTGGACGTCACATGCGGAAGGTCAAAACTGGTCCCCTGGCCCCCTTGCACACGGCCCCCTCGTAGAACACATGAGGCTGGGAGCATGTGTCAGCACACGTCACCCACTTGCGGCCTGAGCATACAGAGCTGGGCCGATGGGGTGGAGACTTGCTGGAAAGAATCAGTGGGCCTTGGGCCCGCTGAAAACCTCAGGAGGTTGTTTGTCCTTTGCACGCAGGGCTGCAGCTGACCCAGCTCAGCCCTGGCCAGTGGTTCTGGCCTTCTGCTGGGACCAGGAGTCCGGGGTCTGTGACCCACTCCCTGCATCTGGAAGCACCCCCGATCGCTGTCTAACGGGCCTCCCTCTCGCTGCTCTTTCAGCCCTGTTTCCTGCCTCAGTTAAGAGGCAGCCGAGATGGCCACTGGTGGGCTTTCTAATACCTCTGCTGAGAGACTGTTGTGGAGCTCTCTTCTCACTATTGTATAGACGGTAATGTCATTGGAAGAGGGCAGGGGCTGGGCAAGGCAGGGCCCTGGCCCTTGGGAACAAAGCCCAAGTCCTGGCCACCTTCAGGGGACGCTCCTCTAAGAGATTCTCGGAGATCTAGTCCAGCGCGGTCCCCACCTGCCGGCAGCACCCCTGCCCCCGTGGCCTGGAGAGAGGCTCGTGTCCAAGGCAGTATAGGGCAGCACATGAGGGGCTGACGTTCACAAGACACCCCCGGGCAGCCAGAGGGCCGCTTAGACCCCAGGTCTCTTCCATGGGTGGCAGCCCCCCCAGGGAGGCGTCACCAGAGAACAAACGCAGTTTGAGGGGCAGAGCTGGGACCAAGAGAGCACAAAGAGAACAGATACTGAAAGACCGTTTTTTCTTTCCTGCAGGTTTTCAAGTATAGTCTTTAAAATCCAAGAGGATTTATCTGAGGATAAACAGCTATAGGTTAAAAGATTCTGCAAGTTTCCAGCTATTTTTATATGTTGGACATTTATCCCCTAAAAAAAAAAACAACCGGAAATAAAAGTCTTTAAGCATTTTGAGGTCCTGCCCGTCAGTGATGGGGGGCGTTGCCTGTGGTGAGGCTGTCCAGGCTTGGCCGAGGGAGGCGGTAGAAATGCCCTCTTCCCAGAGCGGCCCCCTGGGCCAAGCAGGAAGTGCACACACAGATCAGAAATCGCTCAGGGTCACCACTGCAGGGTGGCCGAGTGTTGGCCCTAGAGCCCAGAGTTTTGTGCCCACAATCCCGAAACAGTAAATCGTGTGACTCACTACGGGGAGACAGAGGGGATCTGTTGGTGGATCCTTTTATTTTTGTGCAAATTCCTTAGAGGAGGCCTAGGTGAACGCCTGGCCACTCATGGCCCAGTGGGTACGCGGCTGTTGAACTTGACTCTGAAGCCGAGTCCTCGCCCTGCACCCCCCATGTTCTTTGAACAGTTGCAGGCACTTTGGCTTTGCTAGTTGGAGGTTTAATTGCTAAATCATGCCCGACTCCTTGCGACCCCATAGACTGTAGCCCACCAGGCTTCTCTGTCCGTGGGATTTCCCAGGCAAGAATACTGCAGTGGGTTGCCATTTCCTCCTCCAGCGGATCTTCCCCACCCAGGGATGAAACCTTGGTCTCCTGCATTGCAGGTGGATTCTTTACCATCTGAGCCACCAAGATGCAGCCCCACTGCTGGCCATTGCTCTCATCTGGCGGGGGAAAGCGGAGGGTGAGGCGGGGAGGTAGAGGCTTCAAAGCCAGCCTCTGATATCGCCGGTAGACCCTGCAGACGACATACAGTCCATCCAGAGCCACCCGAAGGCGGAGTCCCACACTCCGCCTCAGCCCAGCGCCTCCTCTCTGGCCCCAGGGCCCAGGCAGGCTGCGCTGGGGGGAGGTGAAGGGGCCCAGCAAGGAAGGAGCCAGCGAGGGTGGGGGAAATCGGGCCACGGCTGCACTTGCCGTCTTCAGCTTTGTGCGCGAGGTCACGGGGCCAATTGATTATTTTTACTGTTTCCCAGCATCGAGGAGCGGTGAGAAAAATACGGACGCTGCATCCTCACAACCTGAGCCAGGGTCCCGGGGTGAATTTGCTAATGAAAGACTGATGGGAGGTGGGGCACCCCCACCCCCACAGCCCTCATTCCAGCCGAGACTGTCGAGAAGCAAGGCTTGGTTTTTGCCAGGGTGGACGGCTCTTCCCTCTCAAGTCTTGAATCTATATCCTGAAAGAGGTCTCTTGGAAACTGGGCTGCTTTGAAACACATCCACGTGAGCCTTCATTGACTCAGGGTCGTGTCATTCAGACTCAGAAGGTGTACATGTCAGGAGCTCGGCCTTGATGCCCCCTGTCTCAGCTGGCAGAGACCACGGGCGTACGGGAGACATGCTGGGTTTGGTTTGCCTGGGGCTTGCCTGCTTCTTTTTTTTTTTAAAGAAATGTGAAGTGAATTGTCAGCAGTTTTAAAAATCAGGAAGTTTTACACCAAAATCTAGATACCAGCTTCTCCTGAGGAATGGAAAGCTGTGGCCGCCTTCTCAGGCAGCAGCAGTCAGAGGGGCTGCAGAGCTGTAGTTTCCAGTTTTCCCCAGTCTCCCCCACTCCGTCTTGTCTCCCCGACACAGGCTGAATGCCCCATGAATCAGGTTCATTTTCCTGATAGAAGAAAGTGATTTCTCAGTGCCCATGTTGCAATCAAACAAGGGAAAACAGATGGCAAGTGGAGGAGACTGTTTGCCTTTCACCCCTCACTTCTCTTTCACCACTGTTACCTGTCCAGCCCTTGCTGCTTGAGTTTGCAGCCTGTAGACTCGAGGCATTGAGCCACCCACCTGACTTGTCTGTGATTTTCACAGGCAGGCTCTACAGAGGTTCGTTCTAGAAGAAACAGAAGGGAAGCCTACCCTTGATCAGGCACCCTGCAGCCAGGGAAGTTCTGTTTTCATCTCGCGTATAAACTAGAATTTCACTGTCGAGATTAAAAAAAAAAAATTTGCAAAATGCTGTGATGTGACATTATCTTTCCAGAACAAGGCTCAGTCTCCAGCCAGGCAGCTGATTCTTCCAGGAACCTGCCTTCAGAGACCTTGCCCAGGAGGGTGTAATGGGACGGGAATCTTGAATATGAGCTGGGATGTCATGAGAGCTCTGTCCCCTAGGACAGTGTTCCTTGAGGTCTTGGCCCCCCAGGAAATGAGAGCCAAGTGGTGACGTCAATCTCCCCTCGCTGGAAGTTGTTCTGATGTAGCTTCTCACTTTCCACTCACCTTTATTGTTGGAGTCTCACTGTTTAGTTTGTGTTTTCGTGGCTTTTAGTATTTAGTAGTTTTAGTATTTAGTAGCCATGGCATTTATCTGGGTTTGGTTTTTAAGATGTCAGCCACCTTGCATCCTCCCTGGAAGCAGGTGATCTGTAGGAGTGCCTATAACGGGTGAGGCTCTAGGGTGAGGTTGCTGCCGTTCAGTGGTCACAGTCCCTGAGATGAAGTCTAAACCAGTGGGGTTCCCGCCCCTTCAGCTCTCTGAAAGGTCTCTGTTGAATCTCCCACATGCTCAGGTAGTTTTCAGATTTTCCAGTCTTCAACCTGATAGAGTGGCATGTCAGTCACATAACCAGTATCTCTTATATAGAATCATAGTACGCAGAACAGCACAAGTTCTGGGCAGACTGCAGAGGTCAGCTGGGGCCTCCTTGCTTCTCCAGGGTTTAGGAAACTTTGGCTCAGACCCCTCGGTCCTCTTGCCCGCACACGTGCAATCCTCCCCACCCTTGACTCTCTCATGGTCCTGGCTGCTTCCAGGTCTTGGCCCTTGTGCGTCATCTTTGTGTGGCCTGGTGTGAACCCAGATGGGAACTCGGTTCCTTTCCTATGTACTCCCCCAAAAAGGCCACTTGCACCGCAGAAGAAAAGAGCTGAAGGAATATTGCCTAAAGATTTGTGGGGTCGTGGGGAAGGTCCCCTCTCAATTGCTCCTTCCCCTGTTTTTCCTTACTCTACCACCCCAGATTTCCCCCAGGAAGTGCAAGGGCCAGCCAGTCCCTTGTCCCTACAGAGCTCAGCTCACACCCCTGCATTACCGAAGTTTTTTAACAACTGGCAGTTAAGATTAGGTCCAACTGCACAGAAGACAAAAATCCCAAAGGGTTTATATACCTCTAAGGGAGTGGAATCCTGGATGAAGGGAGTCAGGGGCTCCACAAAAGCATCAGGGACCCAAGATCCTTCCTGCCCAATGCTCTGCTGTCCCTAGTATGTGATTCATCCTTATGGGCCATGATAGCTGCTGGAGTTCCAACCACTGCATCCATGTTTCAGGAAGCAGAATGGAGGAAAGCATACCTCTTTCCTTTGAAGAACCCTTCCTAGAAACCAAACATGTCACTTTCATTTCTATCTCATTGGCCACTGCTCAGTCACAGGGCTGTGCCTCGTTGCCAGATTCTATAATTGCGATGAAGGGGAGAATCGGTACTGGGGGAAAGCTCACAGTATCAGAAACACTGTTCAAAGCACTCCGAACCCCCGAGGATTCCAGGTGCTAGCTGTTGAAATAATGATAGTTGTTGCACATAATAGCAAAGCAACTTTGCAGTCAAGTTGCTTCTGCCCTACTTGGGCATATGCCTTATGTGGGCTGATGGGGCCCCAAGGCTGGACAGGCTAGGCTTTGGGAGCACAGGGGAAAGAACACTTAGCCCCACTGACTGCAGAAACCCTTGCCCAAGCTGGCCCAGAGCTGTCTGAGCCTTAAAAGATAGGGAAGGGATTTGTGAAGGCAGAAAAGAGGCCAAAGGGAATTCCAAACTGAGGGAACAGCCTAGCTGAGGCCAAGAGCAAGTCGTTCTCTTTTTTTTTTTTTTTTGGCTGCACTGGGTCTTCGTTGCTGAAACTGGGCTTTCTCTAGTTGCAGACAGCAAGGCTGCTCTCTAGTTGCGGTGCTCTGGCTTCTCACTGCAGTGGCTTCCCTTGTTGCGGAGCACAGGCTCTGGGGCGCACAGGTTTCAGTGGTTGTAGCACATGGGGTCAGTTGCCCTGTGGCATGCGGGATCTTCCCAGACCACATTGAATCCATGTTCCCTGCGTTGGCAGGCGGATTCTTGACCATTGGACCACCAGGGAGGTCCAAGCAATGGATTCGTGTCACTCAGTCCGAGACCTCCCTGGGCTGCAGGAGGCAGGGGCCCCATCTACACAGGCCCTCCCCGGCCCCCACTGATTGGAAAGGTGAGGGGTAGGGCTGGAGGAGGGAGCTGACGAAAGGTCACTGGGGGTTGGAACTTCCTTCTCCAGGTCCCATGGATTTGACCAAGAATCCAAAGATAAAGAGCAGAGATTCATAACTGAAATGCCTACGAGCAGCAGGCAAGTTAGGGAGGGGAAGGGAACTGCTCACTTCTTCCAGTTGCTGCCACGTGGGAATAGGTCCCAGTGATGCCAGGTCGTTGTTTTTTAAGAAGCCAGAAACCCAGACTTGTATGTAGAATCTCCCAATGTATGAATGGTAGTGCCTAAATCAAGCAAAGCACAAATGAGATGTGAGCAAAGCCAAACACACCTGCAAGCTTCTGGGCTGCAGTTGGCTAGTGCTGGACACTGCCTTCTGTGGCAACCTTGCTCTCAGGGGGGACAGCTTAGTGGGTGTTCCACCCAAAGGCAACAGCGTTGTTGTTGTTACTCAGTCGTGTCCGACTCTTTGCGACCCCACGGACTGCAGCACACCAGCCTTCCCTGTCCTTCACCATCTCCCAGAGTTTGCTCAAATTCACGTCCATTGAGTCAGTGATGCCATCCAACCATCTCATCCCAATTCGAAAGCATCAACTCTTGGATGCTCAGCCTTCTTTATGATCCAGCTGTTGCATCCGTGCATGACTGCTGGACATAGCTTTGACTATCTGGACCTTTGTCGGCAAAGTGATGTCTCTGCTTTTTAACATGCTGTCTAGGTTTGTCAACAATAGTGGTGCACAATGTATATTCAGGGTGCACTTTTCAGTGTCTTCCACTTTCCCCACGTCCACAAAAGGCTCTGGGATTCAAATCAAATTTATAGGGAAAAAGAAAACTGACCATTTAAGCGCAGAGAGCCTCACTCACTGTACTGTGTTTCTCATAAAAACGTACAGACTCACAGAGAATGGGGGGCCCATCCAAGATCATGAGGGGTCCTGACCTGCAGACCAGCCCTCCCTCTATCAGCGGACTTAAAATAGCAGACTGACCTTTTCGTGGTATTTTGTGTGTGTGCTTGACAAATGCCAGAGAGTTACTCATGAGTTCATCTTCCCAGAATAACTGTCAGAACAGGGCCAGAGGGCAGCAGGAAGACCCCGGCCTGACCCTGTAAAGCCTGGGGCTCCTGGAAAGCGGGGAATGCATTTCACCATTGTCCCGCCTGCTCCGGAGTATCGCGTCTGGCCCCAGCTTTGGGCCGGTTCTTAGTGATTCCAGGGGAGAGAGCTCCAGAGGCCAGGACAGATCGAAGGTCTATGTTAGGGACCCGGCAGCTTCCGCCTGCCCCCGGGTGCCTTCCTTCATCCTTCCCCTCTTTTTCTGGTTAAAAGTGCTGTGCGTGGTAGAAGTCCTGGAAAATTCAGACAAGCACCAAAAAAATTAAAACTCACCCTAGTAAACCGCCTGGTGCCCCCACGACTTCCACTCCAGTCTGTTTGCTCCGCTCCCGGTACAAAGGAGAGCGCTTCCCTGGCGACTCAGTTGGTAAAGAGTGTGCCTGCAGCGTAGGAGACCCAGGTTCCAGCCCTGGGTCGGAAGATCCCCTGGAGAAGGAGATGGCAACCCACTCCAGTGAGCTTGCCTGGAAAACCCCATGGATGGAGAAGCCTGGATGGAGAATCCCATGAATGGATGGCTGCAGTCCATGGGGTTGCAAAGAGTCAGACGTGACTGAGCAACTAACACTGTTCTTTCCGTACAAGGAAAGATACAGAGTCTGAATTTTTTTTTTTTTTTTTTTTTTTTGGTGAAAAGTTTGAGATGAATTGGCAGCAACTTTTTTTTTTTTTAATGAGGAAAGTCTTTTTTTTTTTTTAATTTTTGGCTGCACTACATTTCATTGCTTTTTGAGGGCTTTCTCTAGTTGCAGCTCATGGGCTTAGTTGCTCCATGGCTACATGGCGGCTGTTGTTCAGTCGCTAAGTTGTGTCCAACTCTTTGTGTCCCCATGGACTGCAGCACGCCAGGCTTCCCTGTCCTTCACTATCTCCTGGCATTTGCTCAGACTCATGTCCGTTGAGTTGGTGATGCCATCCAGCCAGTTGTGGATGAGATCAGGTGAGATCCAACCATCTCATCCTCTGTCGTCCCCTTCTCCTCCTGCCCTCAGTCTTTCCCAGCATCAGGGTCTTTTCCAATGAGTCGGCTCTTCACATGAGGTGTCCAAAGTATTGGAGCTTCAGCTTCAGCATCAGTCCTTCCAATGAATATTCAGGGTTGATTTCCTTTAGCAATGACTGGTTTGATCTTCTTTCAATCAAAGGGACTCTCAAGAGCCTTCTCCAGCACTACAATTCCAAAGCATCAGTTCTTCAGCACTCAGCCTTCTTTATGGTCCAACTTTCACATTCATGCATGACTACTGGAAAAACCATAGCTTTGACTATCTGGACCTTTGTCCGTAAAGTGATGTCTCTGCTTTTTAATATGTTGTCTAGGTTTATCATAGTTTTTCTTCCAGGGAGCAAGCGTCTTTTAATTTCATGGCTACAGTCACCATCTGCAGTGATTTTGGAGCCCAAGAAGGTAAAATCTGCCACTGTTTCCACTTTTTCCCCCTTCTATTTGCCATGAAGTGATGGGACTAGATGCCATGATCTTATTTTTTTCCCTTCCCAGACCAGGGATCAAACCCATGTCCCCCACATCAGAAGGCAGATCTTTTTTTTTTTAAATCTTTTATTTATTTATTTATTTATTTACAACAGTGGGAGCAGATGGGACATGCTTTTTCAAACCTTCTTTTATTTACTATGTCTTGAGCGTTTCCCTCCACACTTCATCTTCTTTTGTACCACCATGTTTGACAGCCGCCAAGGATTTCGTCACCCGGGCGTGGGAGGATTTACTTGGCTTTTGTTTAACTGTCACCAGCTTCGGCTGTCACCAGCTCCCTGTCACATGCGCCAGTGCTCTGAATATCCATGCAACCACTCACAGTGCCTTCACAGCATCCGTTTCTAAAGGTGGGATCAGCCGGATGGCATGAAGATCCATACGGCCTTTCCATTCACATCTCACAGGCTATTCTTGAGACCTTCTTGGGAAGGGCCAAGAATTTTATCTGCTGGGGGAGCTCTCACAGAGGCCTGTTTGCCTGTGCCCTGGTCTCATTATCTCTGGCGCATCTGTGAGTTTGCAAGTACTTGGCAGCCCATGTGTGTTTAACTCGCGCCCAGAGAGCCCGTTGGCACTCCCGGCAAAGCTAGTTCATCGAGAACAGGATGAAGCAAGAGCGGGAGGCCCAGAGCCCCGACCGCTGGCGCTTTCCCTGAGTTCTCTGCTGCGCCCTTGGTCGAACCGGCTCTCAAAATGTTGCCAGCTCGATTTGGGGAGGAGCTGGAGGAAACTGCACAGGGGGCTACTGGGCTAAAAAGCAAACAAGCAAACAGAAGACATCACCAAGGCTTTCTGGGTCCCCACGCCATGGACGGAGAGGAGCAGCAGGCCAGGGAGAGAGGCCTTCAGCCGCCTCCACCCAGCTAGACCCGCGAATGGGTGTTATCAGCAGTTGGTGGGGTTCCTTTTGTCTCTAACTCTTAGCATCTGCCGGAGGTGCACCATATTTTTTGTCCATCTATGGCTTGACCCCGAATCCGTTCCCTTCATGAAAGAACTTGGCTGTCCTGCCTGCAGTCTTAGCGTCTCTTTGGCTCCCCCATGCACTCCACCCCACATGTCTTACCATAATAAATCAGGGCTTTAAAGAGCTTGAGAGAGAAGACAGAGAAGACGTGTGTCTTAAGAGAAGGGGTAGGTGACCGCCTTGGTGACTGCCAAACCATCGAGGTTGGGGCATTGTCCAGAGTGTAACAGGGTCGGCTTACCCTCAACTCAGGTCCCATACTCTCTGGCCCCCTCCGTTCACGGTTCTGATACATAAGCCGCTCAGGGAAAGCCATCCTGACATTTTGATTTGTTAGGGAGTGATTCATTTTCGAGGCAAGTAAACAGCTTGTATACTTGGGGGTTTACCGCTTGAAGTGATTAAGAAGTCAGCCACTATTAAGCTGGTTCTCTGGAGTTGTGGCTGCCCACACCCCTTCCCACCCCCGGGAATCTTCCTGACTCCCGGTCTGGATTTGCCTTGATGTTCGGGGTAGTTAAGCTGAGGCCCCGACCCCACCTCCCCAGTCTCTTCCTGCGAAGTCCTGCCCTGCTCTGCCGGGGGTGGGGGCGGGGGCGGGGAGCTTACCGCCACGCCCCCTCCAGGCTTCACATCCGCATGCCAACACATCGCTGGGGGTATAAATAGACCCAGCTTCTGATCCTCAGACAAAAATAATTTTAAACAAACATCAGGACAAAAGAGCTGCTCCACAGGGGCAGCTGGGTGTGGGTTCCCCCAAGTCCTGAGGTGGGAACAGAGCATCGGGTCCCCTTGCTAACTCCCTCACCCCACCCCACCCCCACCCCTGCTCCACCCAGACCTGCCCACCAGGGGGTGGAGGCAAGGAGGCTTGGAGAAGTGGGGAGACTGGCCAGAGCCCTAGGGCTGGAAAGCGAGTGGACCAGGATGGAACCCAGGCTTCCCTGGTGCCCCCACCCTCTCCCAGGCCATGCCCGCTGTTCCCATCCAGGGTCGGGAGCGAAGCATTTCAGGCTTTGGGGCCCTGCTGGCGGCCGCTCTTGGAGCGACTCGGTGTTGCCAGTGTAGCTTGCGAGCAGCCGAGGGCAGAATGTACGCAAAGGGCCCGGCCGTGTTCCAGTCGAACTTGCCTTACCAAACAGAGGGCCTTAGTTCTCGGACCCCTGCTGGACAGTGCCTGAGTTCTGAGCAAGGCCGGGTCAGGTCTGGAGAACCTGCCGGGAGAAGTGGCAGTGGGCGCTGGCGGCGGGCGCGCGTGGGGCTTGGGGCCGGAGGAGTGCGCTAGGGCTGGGGAGGCTTGATGTGACTGGCCAGGAGGTCGGGGACCCTGCTGTCAGCGGGGAGAAGGCCCTGCCCGCATCCCCACCCCAACCTGCTGCAGAAGCAGGGGCACAGAGCTCCCGGGGGACTGAGGCAGGAGCCAGCACAGCCTGCCTGGGCTCCCAGGAGCGTCCACAAGAAGTCTGTTCCGTGGGAGCTCCCCGGGCGGTTCGTGGATAAGATCCGGAGCCACGTGCCTTTAGAAAAGCCCTGTACAGGAGGCAGGAGTCTCCCTCCGGGCGCTCCGGAGTGGCTCGTTCAGAATAGCCCGCTCCCACCACACGCCCAGCACCCAGGGCCGAGCAGGCTGGGTGGGCATTCTCCCCACAGCAGCCGGGTGGGGAGAGGTCGGTGACCCACGCCCCTCACGCTCACAGCTGGGACAGACACTGGCGCGTGTCCTGGTGCTGAGCCAGGCAGGGCTTGCCAGGGTCTGTGAGTCTCCAAAATGCAGGGCCCTCCGCTCCCTCGGGCTGGGCAGGCCGCAGCCCCATCCTCAACCCCAGAGTTGCTCAGAGGAACAAGCCAAACTGCAATTGCCTGCTTTTCACCAGAACTTGCATCCCTCCCGCACCAAACTTTACGCCAGACCCGCCAGGGCAGAGCCGAGTCCCTGGTAGGGGGCATCTTCAGGGTCTCCCCTTCCGCCCAGGGCGGCTTCAGAGCTCAGGTCTGGCACCCTGCTTCTGGCAGGACTCGGCCACGTGAGCAGAGGCCCCGCGGTTTGGTGGCGAGGGTGTCCCGAGTCCCTCCGCAAGCGTCACCAGGAAGCCTCTGAGCCCCGAGGCTGAGTCCTCTTCAAGGGTGCAGCTGGCGCGATGCTAAGCCAGCATCAGGCACTGATTTATGGCTCAGCGACGCACCCACCCACGCCCTCGTGCACACACACGCGCCCTGGGCTCTATGGCTGTCTGTACCCTCACCCACAAAACGGCATCGAGGTATGTCCAGGCCCATCCCGTGCCTGGCGAGTTCAACTAACTCTGGGGAGCAGACCCAGACCGTGAAGGAGCTGGCTTTGGGTCAGTTAGCCCTCCTCTTCAAGACGGGGGCTTGCCCCCTGCCCAGGACCTCACACACAGTCCCCGGGGAGGCGGCCCCCGCTGCCAGGCCAGCTGGCGGCCCCGCTGGGTCACAGCTTCCCGCCTTGCCTTGCAGGCTTCGCCGTGGCCCAGTGCATAAACCAGCACAGCTCGTCCTCCCTGTCCTCGCCCTCACCGTCGGCCAGCGGGAGCCCCAGCGGCAGCGGGAGCACCAGCCACTGCGACTCTGGAGGCGCCAGCTCATCATCCACCCCCTCAGCCGCCCAGAGCCCCGCAGGTATTGGCCGCGGAACACGGTGCGGTGGGGCGGGACTTCAGGAAACGCTGCGACCCCACCCCCTGAGGTCCCTGGCTGCCCCTCGCCGCCGTGTCTGGGGACTCTGCCACTCGGGGTTCCACGTCCACTCCAGCGTGCCGTCAGCAGTGGGTGGCTGGCTCGGCCCCCAGCAGGCGAGGAATGGTTCCCTTCACGGGCTGGTGCCCGGGCCGCAGAGCTGGAGGGGTGGGCAGCGGGCGACCCAGCCTCAATTCATCCCACTGTCACCTCCAGAGTCTTAGGTATCGCAAGGAGGGGTCTCCCAGACGTGATGCTTTGAACTCTGGCAAAAGAATCGTGTCTCTAATTTTTTTTTTCCCCTTCCATAACATACCAATTTCCTCTTTAAATTGGTTTGGGGCCGTCCAGTCGTCTGTGACCAGGGGATGCCTCTTGACGGTCTTTTGGGGAGTCTTGTCAGGATGGGCAGGAGTCACAGCTTGCCCTCCTATGACTGACACAGCACAGGTGTGGCGCAGAGAGACCCTGTGTGCAAGGAGCCTGGCATGAGACACGCACGTGGTCTGCCCAGCTCTCTGAGACCCTCATACGTGAGCCCCTGGCTGCAGCGTGTGAGATCCCAGAAATGAAGATGCCAGACTTGTTTCCTGAGCACCACGGCTCCTGAACACAGCCAGAGGAGCAGGGCCTTGCGCCTGCCCGCTGCTTTACACCCCTGCGGGTGACCCATGGGTCTGTAGGGCCCGGACCTCTCTGATCTGAGGGACCTCCATAACTCTGGTCTGCACCCCCACCTGGGGACCCTCAGTGTCATTCCCTGTTCCTGAGGGGTCCCCTCCAGAGCCCCCACCCACTGTTATTTCAGGGACGCCTGCACACACCCTTGTTGACTGATGGATTGACAGGTCTTGACAAAAGCAGTGTGTCGGGGAGGGAGCCACCACGGTGCCGGGAAATTGAGGGCCCCTGGCCACCCGCCACTCAGCACCAGAGGCAGAGATCCCCTTGGGCGCCCAGCCCTCTGTCCAGAGTTTTCAGTTTCCACTGTTCTCAGCAAAGGGTTAACCGTGCCTGGTCTCCACGCCTGTGGCTCAGGGCACCCCCGCCCCTCCTCCCATGAGCATCCCTTACCTCCATCTCTGATGGACATTCACGAGGGCCTCAGCAGCAAGGTCACCCTCAAGCCACCTCACTTAGAGCCCCCTTCCACTCGGCACCTGCTCCCCTCCCTGCCCCAACCCCGGGGAGAGACGGCCGCCCTTTCTGAGCTATTTCTGAGCCCGACTGAAGGTTGGCTGCGTGTCCAGGCAGTTGCTGCTGCCGTTCCCAGGCTCGTAGCTGGGAAATCCAGACAGAGCTTTCTCAGAAGCCAAGGACAGCCCTCAGCCTCCCCCTGAAGCCTGGGCTCATGCTGGCTTTGAGGGCCCGAGAGCAGGGTCATGTGTTGACATGACACGTGTGTGCCCGCGTGCTCTGGCGTGTGCACCATTCTGTGTCTGTGTCGAATGCGCCCACACACACAGACTTCCAATTGCATTTTGGGTGAAAGGTCTCTTCCTGGCGCCGCTGTGTACGCCTTCCTTTTGTGTTTAAGGAGGCGCAGCCGACAGCTAAATGAACCAAAGAGCCATACACTTCTTTGCCTCCAGCTGAAGCCAGAAGAGAACCATGCTATCAAAGTCAGGCCTGGGTGTGCAGAGGTCCACCCGAGTGTGGCCCCTGGGGCTCGGCATCTTGCCCACCTTGCACTTTGCGCTAGTTTCTTTGTTCTTGGCCTCCGACCCTACCCCCCACAACCCCCTGCTCGGTGCCAATGACGTGTCTCCTCCTCGCTGAAACACGGGGGCTGTTAGCCGCTGTCAGGTAGATGAGTGATGGTCTGGCCCCAGCTGTCTGCTCCCGATCCGTGTGTCCCCGGCAGGCCTGCAGAGGCGGGCATTGGAGGCCCTATTTTTTATGCTGCCTGACAGTAAAAGCCTGGGGCCCAGCCTACCCGTCCAGATCTCTGCAGACACTGAAATAACTCACCTCCCGATGCAGGGCCGGCCTGTGGGGCGGCTGGCGCTTCCCTCTCAACTGAGGAGCCAGCTGTTGATCCCCGCAAGGAGAGGGTGCGCCGGGGCTGGGGCGGCAGGCCCCAGGAGGGTCTCTGCTCACTTCCTCGTGATGCCCAACCTCCAGCCGCCAGGTCCATCCAGAAAACAGCCCATGGCGTTTCCATGTTCCCTAGGGGGGCAGGTCTACCCCGATGATGACAGCCTCTGCCTGGTGTCCTACCCAGCCTTGCTGGATGAAACAAGGCGGGAGGCTTCTATTGGGACGGGTACCCTTCTTCCCGTGTCCCGGTTAGATGTCCGCCCAGGTGGTGGCCCAGTGTTCAGGCTTCCGATTTGGAAGTCATCAGACTTTCCCCCGCAGGGTCAGCTGGGCAGGCGTTCCGGCCAGGGCCTCACCCCGCAGCCCTTCCAGCCTGGACAGCAAACAGCTGCAGCCCAGCCGCGGGGGCGCTTGTCCTCAAAGTGGGCTTTGAGGGCGCAGTGCTGGCCCAGAAGCATCCCTGGCCTTGTGTTTCCAGAGCCTTCTGAGTCCAGGAAGTTCCCAGGGTGGAAAGTAGCTGCCAGGCCCTCTGCAGCCAGAATTAGCAAAGTCCAGGGCTTCTGTGCTCTTGAAGCCACACTGTGCGTGTCAGGATTTGCTCACAAAAACACTCAGGAAATGCTGTCCACTAGGAGATGAGCCCAGTGTTCTTTTTCTCTGACCCATGGGGTTGAAACCTGGAATTGTATGGCTCAGACAGTAAAGAATCCGCCTGCCAATGCAGGAGACCCGGGTTCGATCCCTGGGTCAGGAAGATTCCCTGGAGAACGAAATGGGAGATCCCCTGAGAAGGGAAGGGCCTGGCTACCCACTCCAGTGTTCTTGCCTGGAGAATCCCATGGACAGAAGAACCTGGCAGGCTGGGCTGCAGTCCATGGGGTCACAAGGAGTCAAGAGACTGAGCGATAACACTTTGACTTTCGTCCATGAAAAGCAGAGATGACCTTCACACTATCAGCCATCAGTGTGGCCTGGGCCCCCACGCCCAGCCCTCTGGGTGTGCCCGCGCCACAGGGAGCCCCAGTAGGCGCTGCTCCCCAAATCCACGTGTCAGGCGTGCGGCTCACAAGCACTTTACAGACACCTGCCCATTGAATTCTGCCACCGTGTGCCTCACACTGAGAAGCTGAAAACCACGGGGGCTCATAGGGGTCTCGCAGCTTGGCCAGGATGCTGCCGCTGTTGGCAGGCGGCCCAGGTAGGAGCCCAGCCTCCGAGGTTGGGAGCCCTGCCCCAGGCGCGGAGACGACCCAGCACGCCTCGCCGTCTCCCTGCGTCTGTCCCCAGTGCCTCCAGGGGGCGCCCCCGAGACCTGGGCATTGTCCCGCTCCCGGCTGGAGACTGCCAGTGTGGTGCAGGCATCTCCCCGCCCGAAGCTCACCGTTGCTCTCGAGCCAGCCGAGGAGCCTCGGCCCACTCACAGAGGCCCGGTCACTGCGCAGCTCCTGCAGCGGGGAGCCCAGCGGCCTCCAGTCAGGCCCAAAACGGACCCCAGACGGCCACGGGTCCTCAGCCATGGGTTCACCCCCAGAGGAGGGTGTGAAACTCTTGGCGCTCCGTTGCGCTTTCTGCCTCCGCCCTCAGTCCAGCCCAGGGGACCCTGCGTTTCCTGCCTGGGTTTGAAAGAGGCCCGTGTTTATCCCAAACACGAATTTCCTCAGCTTCCCATGGGGCCCTCAGTCACGCGGACGTCTGACCCGAACGAACTCAGTAGGGTCTCTCCACCAACCCAGCCCCCGCACCCTGCCCAAGAGGCTCTTCCCTCTGCCTCTGACTGCCTCCGCCTTGGTACCCCACCCCCGACAGATTCACTTTTTCCAAAGGAATAGATTTTTGTTGAGTTCCTACTGTGCGCAGGTCCTAAAGCCTGGAATGTACAAGCTGGTGGGGAGGCTGAGTCTGTCAGAGGACCACGCAGATAAGCGGCCCGTTATGAACTATGAGCTGGGGGCTGCAGGCAGGGCCAAAGGCTCCCAGAGGAGTCATCACTGTGGGTGAAAGCCCAAGAATGAGGGGCTGACTAGAGGGCTCCCTGGAGAAGGTGGCCTTTGGGTCAGTTCCCCAAGGCCCAGTCCAGGGTCTGGCTGGCGACAAGTCCATTCCTTTCCCCCACCTCTCTGGGATCTACCTGTCAATTCCATTCTTGCAAATACAGGCCCAAGGGCTGGTCTGTCTCCAAGAAACAGCCCATCAGGGCCAAGGCCCCAGCTGAGGCTCCAGGCCCGCACAGGCAGAGTGACCGTCACCAGAAGGGGAAGGAACCCGCCTAGACAGGTCACCAGGTGGCCAGTGGCCCACAGATATCCTTCCGTGCGGGGAGCACCTGCTTCTGAGTCTCTTTCACATACCAAAGAGAGATCCTGGACACTCGTGAGTGGCTTCTTAGCAAGCGAAGGCCCTCAAAGCGTGGCCAGAGGACACCCTAGGCTGAAGGGAAAGTGAAAGTGTATTCCCTCAATCATGTCTGACTCTTTGCAACCCCATAGACTGTAGCCCACCAGGCTCCTCTGTCCATGGAATTCTCCAGGGGCATCTTCCTGACCCAGGGATCAAACCTGTATCTCTTGCATTGCAGGTGGTTTCTTTACTGTCTGAGCCAGCAGGGAAGCCCCCAGACTGAAGGAGAGGTCAAAACTGAATTCTGTGGTAACCACGGGACCAACCAGAAAGAGCTGGGGGCAAGGGGATTTTATTTTCATTGTGAATTATTTATCTATCAGAGCTGGGCCCCAGAGGGCTTTTATTGTTTGGTTTCAACACCTGATGCACGAGTCCACCTCTTCCCACCGCCCTTTAAAGACAGTTTGCTGGAATCCTCAAGTCTCTGCAGGGAACAGCAGGCGCCCTGTGCTGCAGAGGCATCCAGGCACCCGGCCTCTTGTCGCCGGCTCTTCCAGCTTAGCCAGCCTCCTGGGCCTCAGCTTGTTCTCCAGGGAGAAAATCACAGGTTTGGAATGAGCAGGGTTTTTTTTTTTTCCTTAAACATTTTATGGTTTTGAGAAACTGAAATTGAAGAAAACATATGGCGGGAAAGAGAGAATAGACCCAATTTTCGAACCACATGGAGGATCAGTAGGAACACTTTAGAAGTATCTTCTGGGTTATGCCCATGCATGGGCTCACGTGCACACACACACACACATATATGCACACATGCACACACTGTGGGATTCTAGTAAGAAAGCCTCCGCTAAGAGCTCTGTGACCCACACCAAGTTCCGCAGACAGCCACTCTGCCTCCGACCTTCAGTCCGTTGGGTTTCATCTGTGTTCTGGGGGAGGGACTTTGAGGAGGATGATAGAAATTTTTTTGTTAAGAAATGAAGTCAGACTGAAGGCCAAGGCCGCTGTTTCCGGTGTCCATCTTCAGGCCCAGGGCATTCTGAGCTGGGGTCCCTCTGACTCTTCCCTGAGGGTTTATAGGAAGAAGGAAGAGCTTGACTCCTGGTGGCCAGGTGTTGGACGCCTGTCCCAGTCCCCCCCTCCCCGTCCTCACCTGCTCCCTGAGACAATTGTCTGAACCTGTGACCTTCAGCCCCAAGCACCCAGCTGGTCCCACTTGGGCCGACTGAGCGCCAGGCAGCCCAGGGCCGACCTGCGTGTCACCAGTCTCCGGCTCCACAGGCGGGCAGGCCTCTTAAGGACAAAACCCCAAGTCAAACGTCTTCTCTTCTCCCCAGTGTTCTCCGTGACGTTAATTTTAAGTGTGGTAAAATACACCTAACATCATTTTAACCCCTTTAAGCCAACAGTTCCATCCATTCGCCTTGTTGTGCTCCGTGGCGTTCATCGTAAGCTTAGCCCCGATGAGAGTTTGTCTCAGAGGGGGCGGTTGCTTCCTCCCCGGGGAGATGCTCCTAACACTTTTGTTGCAGCCGATTAGAACCCACCCCCTGCCGCTTGGCGCCTGCCCTCAGATCTTGCTGCTGTGGTTCAGTCTTGGTTTCAAAGGTGCAGATTGCAGAGCAGAGCGCAGCGGCCGGTGGAGGGTCGCCTCGCAGCTGGGGAGGGGGTGACCGGGAAGGGGTCGCGGGAGGCTCTGCTGGTGGCTTCAGGGGCTGCCTTGTCAGTGGGGGTCAGAAATCCACTTGTTCCTCTAACTGCATCAGCTCCGATCCCCCAGCCACACACCCTTCCCTGCTCAGACGGGCCCAGGGATGCAGGGTTTTCATCTTAACGCGCAGGCAGTTCTGTTCCTCCATCGCCGAGACCAGGTGTCGCTGACCACCCCGAGGCTTTCCTTCCCAACAGGACAGACCTCTGCCGTCTTTACCTGCTTGAGTCCCACGAGCGGACGATGTGGTTCTTAGCTCGTCTTAGCCCCCACCTTCTCCCGGGGTCGGTGGGGGTGGGACGGGGTGTCCCCTGTGCGTGGGGGCTGCTCAGCAGCCCCCCCGGAGCACAGCCCCCGCCCCCCGCCCCGCGCTGTGGTCGATGCTTCGCGTCCGTCACTTCTCTGTGTCCCCCTCCGTGTCCCCCTTCCCTGTGCGGTTGTTAAAAGCTTTCTATGATCTGTCGCTGTGTTTCCCTCTAGTCAGGAGTGGCAGGAAAGGACGCCGGCGAGTGTTCAGCCTGTCGGAGGCCGACAGTCACGGCGGCCACTGGGTTTAGTGCTTCGATCGGCAGCTGTCACGGCACCTCTGGCTCGGTCACTGAAGGCAGGTCTCCTCCGTTAGCCTCCTGGGCCCTCAACGCCCCCCACCACCGCCCCGCACGTTGCACTTCCAACTCCTGCAGACCCCCAGAACACCAGGCGAGGGCACGGGGAGCCCCAGCCGCCCGCCCAAGCCATTTCCTCAGCTCCGGTCCCCTCCTGGCCTCATCTCACCCGAGGACCGAACCCCTTGGCCCTTGACCCAGGGGGTTCAGCTGGGTCAGCTCCTCCACGAGGCAGAGCCGGGCAGTCTGGAAACACTGCCCTCCATGAGACCCTGCACCAAGCTAGGCACAAGCCCTGAGCTAAGGGGGTTTCCAGCCCCTTCCCCCCAGGGCCCCCCAGTTTAGGCCACAAGGGCTAGGCAGAATTTGCAAAAAGCCACAAAGAAGTCACCTAGTTGCTTTTTTTTTTCTTTTCCTTTTCCTCCCCGCCCCACCCCCACCCCGCTCCCCCTCTCCTCAGCCTTGCTCGTATCTAAGTGGTGGATTCCATCACATTCCACCCGGAGGCCAAGTCATTTCACTCGTGAGCGCGCTGGTGGACATGACTCCACCGTTTGCCCTTCTTGCGATCAGATAGCGGCCGTGTGTGGGCTGTGGTCACTGCCACCATCCCGCAGTGCTCCCCCTAGGGTCCCCCCCGCCCCGTGCCCTCCGTCTGGGCAGCGGCACTCTTCAGACAGGAGCCTTCGCCTTCTCTTGCATTTAAAAGCTGCCTGCCCTGAGCTTTGCCCTCCTACTTGCTGCCTTTTCTTCCCCACGTCGCTCAGTCCCACCTCCCCCAGCCTGAGCATGTCAAATCCTCATCTTGACTGGAAACTGTCACCCACTCAACAAGCGTCAGCCCTGGAGCTACAGATCAGCCTCCGAGGGTGCCACCCAGGGACTCAGGGCACCCACTGCCTTGGTTTCAACTCGAGGCAGCACCACGGGGAGGCTGAGCACCCCTCACGGGAACGGGACGTTGGGCTCTCCAGCTCCGGCCTCCACTCATCTCCTGGGTCAGGCCTGAACCTGTGCCCTCGGAGCTCAGAAACACCAGCAGGCAAGCGAGGCAGAGGGTCCACAGTGACCACTGCAGATCTGTGCTTGACCAGGAATGGTGTCCTCCCTGGGTAATTTTCCCTTGAATGTATAAATTTGGAGCTAACATTCAGGAAGCTGCTCTTAGTTTAAAAATCGGTAGGTAGATATAGATAGATAGATGGGAAATAGATAGATGATAGAGAGAAGATGATTGGTAGGTAGATAACTAGATGATAGATAGGAAATAGATGATAGGTAGATAGAAACAAAGAACAGTGTTGTAGACGATGGGTAAGAAAAGGTTATTTTTCTTGTTTAAAAAAATAAATAGGAAGAGGCTCTTTTTCAGGGGACAAATGGATCCTTTTATGAAGTTGTTCTTTTCCTAAAGAAGAAACCACTTTTGTGTGTACTGCATCGTTTATTGGTTTGTTTCCTAATATATTTAACGGCAGCCTTCCCACACGCTTGATCGTTCTCACCACCAGAAACCTGGGCAGGACTCAGGGAATGAAGTTTGCCAGCCTCTTGAAAATCTGCGTGCAAGTGCAGACCCGAGCAAAGAGGGAATTCTCCTGGAGAATTCTGCAGAAAACGTGAAGGAAACGCTCCGAAGCTCTGTCTCCAGATGGCACAAAAGTGCCGTTTGGATGGTTAGTCATCTCTAAACTGCCTCGCCAGCAGCTAAGCCCACACGTGGGTCCTTCCGTAATAAGTTCCTGGACACGCTCGTGTGAAGCGAGGCGAGGCCACCGGAGCAGGTGAGCCCCACGCTCAGAGCCTCATGTTCAGGGCACGCCACGTCCCAACATGAGCCCAAGGCCTGAAATCAGCCCGTCGCCACCAGGCGTCCTTACTGAGTGGAGCAAATTCACTGAAATTCAGAGAAACCAGAAAGCGTGTGGGGTTGTTTACTCAGCATTTCTGGCCTCAAATCGCACCTTGAATCATTTTTTCCACTAGTGCTCACCCGTGTCCACCGACACCACCCCACCCCAGAGCCCCATGTGGTGGTTTTCTGTGGGCCTACTCTTTAAAAAAAAAAAAAAAGGAAAGAAAGAAAAGGAAAAGGACCTTGTGCAGAAGTGACCTGCGGCCTTTCTGAGCTCGCCGTCCTGGGGTGGGGGTCCCCTGGGAAGGAGCGATGTGTCCTTTGGGAAACCCCATCTGTTGCTTGTGCTTTCTCCACGCTGGGGACCCTCTTTCCTCTCTTTCATCCCATTCTGTACGCCCTTCGGTTTTATTTTGCGCTTGGTTTTTCCATTCTTTTGCTCTGTGTTCAGTTTGCGGTTCTGTTTTGTTTTGGCTTAACTTAAAAAAAAATACAACTCACTTAAGTGGAATCACATTGAACCAAAAAACAACGTCTGCCGTCATCCCAGGGCCCAGAGTGCTTTTGGATTCCCACTCCACACAGTGTGCTCAGAGCCCTGTTGACCCCAGAATCTGTAACAAGGGAGATTTGCTCTCCGAGCGAGAAGCCCACGGCCTTCTCATCTGTGTTTTCCGATCGCTGGCACGTGAAGTCTTGGCAGATGTTTCCCACGAGGGAGCCCCAGTCCAGCTGGTGTCTCTGCCAGCCCCGCTCCTCCTTGAAAAGCAAATAAGCCATTCGCCTGTAATCTAATCAACGGATTTCAAAAAGCACCAAAGAAAGAAACTGCTGCTCCAAAAATAACTGCTTCGGGCCACCCCTCCCTCCTGACATGGTTTCTCTCGGTGGCCCCGGCATGGGGGTGGAGAGGGGAGAGACCCTCAGCATAGATATGGCCTGGTGATCGCAGCCCCTTGCTGGGTGCTAACTCCGCACTCAGAGCCGGAGCAGGCGAGAGAACCACAGTCCAAACTCTTGTTCTAGTTTTGCAAAGCCGAAAAGTTCTATAGAATTCCTTTTTTTTTTTTTTTAATATTGCAGTGAGTTCCCTCTTGGGCACTGTTACCAAATATAGACTCTGAGAAATGGCCTGCGGTGATGAGCACACCCAAGCCCATCTCTCCCTAAACATGTATTTCTCCTCGGGCAGGTGGTTCATACTCGGAGCCGGTTTAGCTGCTTCCTGGCACGGGGAACTGGGCTTCCAGAATCCACTCTGCACAGGCCCCTAAATATGTCCCTTGCTTCACAAGTCAGGGTAACCCTGGGCCCTGACCAACTTGCCCCAGACCTAGGTGGGTCCCCAGAAGGAGGAGGGGGAGGCAAGCTGGTTCCCCCACACGCTTCATCTCCCACCCACATGTCCCCGGCCCTTTGTTCAGGACGGGTACCAGCGTGAGCAGAGCCTCTCTTTCTTCTCCCCCCCTTGCCCAGATGACCCCATGATCACGGAGCAGCCTCAGCCTAACCTCCCCGACCAGTTGGTGATCGTCGACGAAACAGAAGCCGAGGCCAGGCCCGGCAAGAGCCTGGCGAGGAGTGCGGATGTGGAGACCGTCACCCTGTCGCCCAGCCTCATCCCCACCCAGCAGCCCACCATCTCCCTGCTCTGCGAGGACGCTGCGGACACGCTGAGCGTGGAGTCGCTGACCCTCGTCCCGCCCGTCGACCGCCACAGCCTCCATGCCCTCACCGGCATCCCGCCGCCGCCCCCAGCTGTGGTGGGCACAGAGGCCCCGGGCTCGGGGGCCGGGCGGCCGGAGCCAGCAGACCCCGCTGAGCCCTGAGCCGGCCTCCCTCGGGGTGGACATGTGTGTGTGTGTGCGCGCGCGTGTGTGGCCCCGCTGGCAGGGACCTGATACGGCTGAACCCCCAGGAACATCCACAGTTCTTCCCAGCCCCAGGGAGCACCTCAAACCATCCTCGCGCTCCTCTGCTCCAGTTCGAATCCCCCTTTGACTTCACACCTGTTTGAGAGCAGGCTGGGACCAGCGGCAACACCCCAGTGAACCCGGATCATCCAAAAGCCACCTCAGGGAGGGGGCTGGGCTCTGGGTCTCAGAGCCCTCGGCCCCCGGGTGTGGGGGTGCAGGCAGCGGCAGGACCCATCAGCAGCACTCGCTTCATCAGCCAGCCCCTCCCCTGTCTCGGAGGTCCTCTGCCACCATCCCCAGTGTGCAGAGAAGCAGTGGACGTGCTCACTTTGTGTAGAAATTTCTAGAAAAGCAAACTTCGATAAACACCTCCTTTGGATGTTTATTCCTGCTTTTGGCAGCGGATGAAAAACAGCTATTTAAAAAGTTCAAAAAAAAAAAAGAAACGTCCTCCACCCTAAGGTTTGATGTCATGTTGTAAGTGTAATATTCCTGTAGAGATTTCGTTTTCATTTTCCCTTGAAGTTCCGGGATTTGCGGTTTAGAGTTCTGTGTCCAGCTTTCTCCATTGTCTTTAGGGACTCTGACTTCTTTGTCTCTTACTAACCCGCGAGCCTGTGGAATGATAGAAGTCCCTTCTGGAAAATTTAAAGTATTTTTTAAGCATAAATAAGGGAGAGATGCACATCCTCAGGTACACACAGAGCTGAGAGAGCCAAAAGTTTCTCTGCCGTGGCAGCCCAGGGGCGTCACCCAGATCTTTCCATGAAAAGGCGGACTGTGGTCAGGTCCCTGCTCAGGGCCACCCCCATCCTTCTGGACTAAAACCAAACAGGACGGTTTTCCAACATGGCCTTCGGTTGTCACCATCTCTCCATTTGCCTAAGAAAGAACTCTGTGGGACTGCAGGGACTCTGGCCTCCCTCTGATGGCTCTGATGGAAAGAAAAGGTCATGGAAACCATGCTCCAAGGCCATTGCCTGCTGCTCAGCTGTGTGGGTGCCCACAGGCAGGGACACCCCAAGGGTCAACCCCTGCCCAGCAGCGAGGACATGATGTCCTAGGAGCCTGGGCTTTGTCCCTCTTCCTCTCAGCTGCTGCTGTAAAGATGCAAGCTCGTTTGTGTTTATTTTTGTTTTGTAATGAAAACCCCTGGTTCCGTCTCCATTTGGGCTGGGCGTGTGCAGACCAGGTCTCCTCTGTATCCGATAAAGCTCCCAAGATGTTCTTTCTGCTCAAACCAGGCACAGCCAAGCGACCCTCACCTCCCTGATCGATGTTGAGATCTTGCAGAACTGGCCTTCACGTGTTCCCACAAGAGTGTGAGCACCCACCGTGTCAGCACTGGCCGGGCTGGGTTGTCAAGCGGCCTCAGAAGATGCTACACAAGCTCACCTGTTAGAGACCCCATCCCCCTCGCCGCCTCCTCCGTCTGCAGTCAGGCAGGGCCTGCCTGGGCCAGATTCAGCCTCCTAAAGGAAACACCCAGTTCCCCCGAGTAAGGGCCGTGGCATCTGCAGGGCAAGTCTCTCCAGCCATCAGAAGCCCCTGGGCAGGTGAGACCAGCCAGCACCATCAGGGGAAAAGACCCAGCTCAGATAGGAGGCCATTTCGACAGAAATTCCAGGGGCCCCAGCAAGGAGGGACAAGCCATGACTTTCAGCAGAGCCCTCCGGAAAGGACAGGCAGCGGGGACAGAAGGAGGGAGAAAGTGCGTGTTGTCAGGGAGGGGACCCCACTGGTGCCTCTGCTGGGATGAGGCACTGGATTGCTCCGGAGGCTGCCCACTTCTGCTTTTGAAGCGATTCTGGAGCAGCAGAAAGGAAGAAAGGCCAGTGGCATTATTGTGAGGAAGAAGCCCAGGCAGGTGGACCCCGCTCTTCAAGCTCTACAGGAGCAAGGTCTCGGCCAGTGGGGACCACACGCCTGGAAGGACCCGGGGCAGCATCACCAGGCAGGAGAGCTGAACGCAGACCGGCCTCCATGGGCTGTTGAGCAGAAGGTGCGATCAGGCCAAGCTTCCACCCCATGCCTGGCCCAGGGGCAGACCTCCCCCAAAGTGGGCTCACAGGGCTGGTCCTGGGCCACCCACAGCCTGCTGGCAACCAGATCCCCACTGTCTTGGCAGCACTGGGTACAGCTGCATCTTCAGGAGCACCCCAAAAAGCGAATGGTGGGGGCACCTCCAGAGAGGCCCTTCTAGACAGCAGGCACTGGGTCTCCAGGGCAGAGAGAGGTAGAACCAGGAATTCTTGGTGAGCCCAGGGCAGGTGGGGGCCATGGCCCCGTGACATGTGGGTACCAGACTTGGATCATCCATCCCTCCATCTCCAAGTCCTGCCCCTCCAGAGACCCTCCCTAAGTCCACATTAAGCCCATTGGGTTTGCCAGGTCAGGGGCAGAGCTGGTCACATCTACCCCCAAACATCAGCTTTGAAAGTGGCTGGGGTAAAACACATGTGTTTCTGGTTTGCCAGCAGGGGCGCCTCGAAGTCAGAAAGGCACGTGCCCCCCACCCAGGAGCAGGTATTGATAGTCCTGCCGGCACCAGCAGACCCTCTGTGCTCCCCTTACCCCTCGAGGCCTGGCCTGCTTGCTGCTCTCTGCAGAAGGCAGCTCCCCCCACCCCCCAACACCTGCCTTGCGACCCGGGGGTGAGTGACGGAACGCACCTCTACAGACATACACTAGATTTCCCTAAGGTCTCAAGATGCACTGGTCCAAAAGGCGCGAGGCGGGGTGAGGACCAACACTCACCTTCTTTTCTAGATGCAATAAATAAGAAATATTTAATGTAGTCACGATGACAGGGGGGCAGAAACTGTAAGGGTTCCTTATGTTCCTCCAAGTTGAAAATATGTAAATAATTCTTGTCCCGGGGTGGAGCAGGATTGAGAAACCTCATGCTTTCCGGGCCCCGGGACCGTTCCAGGGAAGTACCTGCTCTCGCCAGTGTGATTCATGCTTCGCAGGTACTCAACACAAGGGTGGAAATGAAAACTGGAACTTCCTTGTAAATTTGAATTTGGCAATAAAAAAAAAAAGAGTTACCAAGATTGTGGCTGCTGCTCCATGGCTGTATGGCAGGAAGGCCACAGCCCAGCAGAGGGGAAGGTTCTCGGCCGTCTGATCCCCCGCCCTGTCAGAGCTGCCGGGCGGGGTGCAGCCGCTGGGTCCTCCCCGCCCCCACCCTGGCCAGGTACCCCCAGTTCCTGAAAGGAGGGGCGGGGAGAACACCTCAGGTGCTCCCTCCAGAAAGGAGCTCCCAACCCCAGGCAGGTCAGGTGCCTTGAGCCTGGAGCACCCCTCAGCTGCTGGGCTCCATCTGAGCCTCAGCTTCCACACCTAGAGAATGGGCTCATTACAGCCCTGCCTCATAGGCTGAGCACAGGGCCCGGTGCGATGTCGCTGCTGGGCCTTGGGCTCCCCACCGAGGACAGTCGGGTGAAGTTGTGCCAGGAGGCGCCTTTCCCGGGCAGCGTGGGCTCTGGAAAACCCTAGAAGCGGCATCCCAGGTTGTCCTAAGAACTTCTGATGCTCCAGCTCAAAACTGGCCCAGAAACAGCTGGAGCTTCTGGGCCTCGAGGTAAAACCCAAGTTGAGTGCAAGGCATGAAGGGGGCACCCCACTCGTGCCAAGGGTTGAGGCGATGCCGACAGAAGGTGGGGGCCCCTGCTCTGTGGCCAGCCTGACACTGGCCGCCAGCAGGCCTCCCTTCCCCAGCAGGCCCGGATACCTCCCCTGAAGCCTGCCCACGAGGCCCAGGGCTGCGATGGTGCTGGGGTCCCCAGGGCTGAGGTTGGACCCCGCTCTGCAGCAGGGCCTGCAGGGTGCCCAGCACGGGTCCAGGGATTTCAGTCGTGACGTGAAATCTAGACTTCAGTCTAGAAAAAGGCACTTGCTGGAAAGATCCCCCCAGGGAGAAGGTGGAAGACCGGCCTTGGGGCAGATGGAACCAGGGACAGCAGCTGTCAGCTCCCTGCCTGCAGAGGGTCTCAGAGCCTCGCTGGGCCGGGCACTGGGGTGGGGAGACGGGCCCCAGGAGCCCGGGAGAGGCCCACAAGCACCCACCCGCAGCACCACCTTCCTGCGAATGAGGAAACAGGTCCTGCGGGGCTCCTCCAGGTGCAGCCCGCCCTTCGCCTTGTGCTGTCCCCGGGCGGCCAGGCCAAGCGTCCAGGGCTCTTTACAGGAAGGAGGGAATGGCTGTTGAAATCATCTGGAATGCCGGTTCACAGTCTGGCACCACGGGCTGCCCCAGGCCTGGCCAGGGAGAGCCGGAGACGGTGTCGGTGGGAGAGCCCTGGCGCAGCTCGGCTCAGAGGGTGCCCTGCCGACCGCAGCCTTTTGCTCCTCAGCCTCCCGGTTCTTTGGCAGTACTGGCCTCTCTTCAGGAGGCAGAGTCTGGAGCCAGGTCACCCTTGCAGGCTTGGGGTGCAAAGCAAGGGCGGGAACAGGCTGCAAAGCAAGGGCGGGAACAGGCTGCCTCGTGGGTTGTTTGGATCATGGAGAGAATCAGGGGTCCACATGGGCAAAGTCCTGCGCTCAGGGCAGGCAGCCTGGGAGCCTGGGGCTCTTGGCATGAGACCCTCTGGGGCAGCTTCCGCCGCCCCCGTTGCTGGGCCTGTTTGGTGGCCATGGGCCAGTCGCTACAGTCTCCTGGTCTCCAGTTCTGTGTAAGGCAGGCTCAGGAGCCCCCAGCTGCGTGTACCCTCTGACTGCAAGGGGCCCAGGGTTTCCTCGGGAGTCAGCCTCGGGGAAGGTGACTGGCAGGCCTGGCCCAGCCTCCTCTGACAGTACCTGGAGGGTGGAAGGGCATTTGGGAGGGAGGGGGCAGCATCTTGTCCCTGAGTGTGGAGGACCATTTCCCAGCTGGCCGCCTCCCTCTGTGGTCCTGCCTCCTCGCCGCCGCCCTTCAGGGTGATGGGGAAAAAAAAAACCCTCAACATCTGAAGTGCTTTTCTCCAAGCGAAGATAGGTTTGAATCACCACACCAGGAACAGGTGGGGCTTCCTGGGAACTGACTCGTGTGTGGATGAGGCCTTGGGGGCCGCCCCCCGCCCCGAACCTCAGCTCCCCTCCCCGCAGCTCAGCCCTGCTGTGGCCCCTCCAGACCTCCTCCCGGGCCACAGCCGTCAAGCCCAGCCCGGCTTCCCTCCAGAACGGTAGCAAGTACCCACCTTCAACACACCCCTGCTCAACATATGAATGTCACTGCCACCTGAAACCACCTCCCTAGTTAATTCAGACCTCATAACCGTGCCAAGGCCCCCACTCTGCAGCGGCCCAGTGCTAGGCCGGGCTCCGCCTAGAGATGATGCTGAATAAGACAAACAGAAAGGCAGGGGGACATCCTGACGTGACCCTGTGCCCAAGGCTCCTGCCTGAGTGACCACTCGAGGCCCTGAGTCTGCTCCGGGAGCTTTATCCTCAGAGCTGAGAGCAGTGGATGTTTTAAAGCCAAAAACTGGGGCTTCCCTGGTGGCTCAGTGGTAAAGAATCCACCTGCCAACACAGAAGACATGGGTTCAAGCCCCGATCCTGGAAGATTCCACGTGCCTTGGAGCAACTAAACCCCTGCGCCACTATTGAGCCTGAGCTCTAGAGCCCAGAAGCCCCAACCACTGAAGCCTGCGCGCCCCAGGGCCCATGCTTCACAAGAGAAGCCACTGCAATGAGAAGCCCGCGCGCCTCAACTAGAGAATAGCCCCCCACTCGGCACAACTAGAGAAAGCAGCAAGGAAGATCCAGCACAGCTAAAAATAAACAAATGATTTTTTAGAAAGCCAAAATGTGGAGGGCTTAAAGCTAAAAAGTGAGTGATTGGACACATGTTGCAAGAGATCACGGGGGCTGCAGGTGAAGGATGGCCAGGAGGGGCCCTTCGCGTGGGGAGGGGCCACTAGGGAAGTGGCCTGTGACAGGTTTAGGAGGTAAAACGGACAAGCTTGTTGAATTGGCCACGAGGGAGAGAGCTCAGTGTCCCCCTGAACGGCTTCCAGCTGCCACCTCCTCTCTCCACTGCTTTCTTCCTTAACCTGTTTCCTCTTTTACTCTGTCGCTTCCACTGGTCGCCAAAGGACTGTGGAGGCCTGGTGACAGTTTGGCAAAGCCTAGAAAAATATTAGCATATTCCGCAATCCCACCATGAAGGGACAACCCATGTGGGCACGCTGTGAGATGTCCTTCCAGTCTTTTTTCTATGCATTTTAGCAATTGACCTAACACGGGGTGTGATTTCACGACCTGCTTCTGACACTTAGCCCCCTGGTCTCAACATTGCCTGTGTTACTGGAAGCTCCATTTCCAAAGAATGTAGAAAGTACTGCGGCAGGGTTGTGTTCCTCGGGTTAGCTGTCGTCCCAGGGTGGAACTTAAAGTTGCTTCCACTTTTATTATTTTAAATCACCCTGGCATGAACCGCATTACACATAAACCTTTGTCCACATTTTACATTATCAATCCCTAGAAGAGGTTCCGAGCATAGGTCGTAGAAACATAAATCACCTTCCGGCTCTGGCTGTAAAATTGCCCAGTGGCTTTTGGAAAAGGTTGGCTCATCGACTCTCCCACCAGCCAGGTGCCATTTCTCCGAAGCAGCCTCAGCCTGAGTGCTGCCAGTTTTTTAATTCTCTCCCATGGACTTCCCTGGTGGTCCAGTGGTTAAGGCTCTGCCTACCAATGAAGGGGACACGGGTTCAATCCCTGGTCCGGGAAGATCCCACATGCCACAGAGCAGCTAAGCCGGTGCACCACAACAGTTTGAACCCATGCTCTAGAGCCCAGGAGCCACATCGAAGACCCAACACAGCCAAGAGTAAGTTTTTAAAAATTCACCCCAGTTTTACAGCCCAGCTCAAAGCTCACCTCCTTGATGAAGTCTCCAGGATTTCCCCTCTCCACCCTCCACTTTCCCAGGCCGGTGTCTCCCCTCTCCCCACTTGCCCCGAGCCCTTTCCAGGTGTCACTAACTTGGATCTGATGTTCTCGGGCATCAGGCAGATGAGTCCCCATCCACCCCAATCAGTCAACACATTTTGAGCCTCTATAAGATGCTGAGAAGCTTTCCCAATAGCCTTTGAGGTTGGCATTATGTCCCCTTTGGGCTTCCCAGGTGGCTCAGTGGTAAAGAATCCACCTGCCAATGCAGGAGGTGTAAGAGACTTGGGTTTGATCCCTTGGTTGGGAAGATCCCCTGGAGAAGGGAATGGCTACCCACTCCAGTATTCTTGCCTGGAGAATCCCATGGACAGGGGAGAATGGCAGGCTACAGTCCATGGGGTCGCAAAGAGTCAAACACAACTGAACACACACGCATGCTTATGCCCTTTTACAGAGGAGCAACTGAGACCCAGCCCAGAGAGGCCATATGACTTACCCAAGGTTGCACAGCTGCTAAGCGGTGTTGCAGGGGCTAGAAGAGCCACAACTCCCGCTTAACAGACACTTCCTACAGGCCAAGCCCAGCTAAGCAATGCACATGCCTGGTCTCATGCACATCAGCCACCCTACAGGGCTGACACGACTATTATCCCCATTTTACAGATGAGGAAACTGAGACCTAAGGTCATCCAGCTCAGAAGTGGTGCAGCCTCAAGCCAGAGTCTATGAGGCTCCCGGTCATGTCCTCCGCCTCTCAGAGAGCAGAGCAAGGAGCCCCCACCTTCGCCCGCTCCAGCAAATTCACAGGAACTGCTTGGAAATTGCCCTATAACCCTCCGTGTCTTCTCTTGAACCTGCTTATCTCCTGCACTTTATTGATTTGGCTTTCCTGCCAACCCCCCTGGGCGGGCACAGCCCTTTGGGGGCAGCTCCTGCCAAATACCTGGGAAACGACACCCTCTGCCCAGCCTGGCGGCACCTGAGAAGTGACGCAGAGCCCCATTGCTCTCCGGCCCCTCCCTGGGAGGCCCCGGTGGACTGGAAGGAAAGATTTCACTTCCCCCTTCATTTGAACATTTTTTCAACAAAAACTGATTGAGCACCTACTGTGTACCAGGCATGGTGGAGGCAGCAGCGAGCAAGTCAAACAGAGCTCCGTGCCCCCTGGGGCAGACCACCCAGGAAGAGGAGGCAGGCAGGAAAGAAAATAAGTACAGAGATTTCAGAGTGAGTTAAAAAATGCTGAGTGCAGGAGAAAATATGAATAGAGCTGAGGAAGGGGGCCCAGCTGGCCAATTCAGCTGCAAGTTAATCAAGGAGATCAAGGAAGGTTGTGCTGAGAAGGGACACATGAACAAAGAAGGAAGGAAGCAAGGGAGAAATAGACTCTGGATTATTAGAGTATTTCAGGAAGAAGGAACAGCTGGTGCAAAGGCCCGGGGGCTCATTAGAGGAACTGCAAGTGCTGGAGTGGCTGGGGAGGACCCAGGAAGGGTGAGAGCTGAGAGTTAGTGTAACGGGACCGGCAGGGTCCTAGGAGGCCCCTGGGGGTGCTTGGACTTTTCTCAGGGGAGAGTGGGTAGCCCTGGGAGGACTGCGAGCAGAGAAGGACCATGTCATGACCTAGGTTTTTATTTTTAATTTATTTTATTTTTTTAGTTTTATTTTCAGTTGCCCTGAGTCTCTGTTGCTGCACTCGGGCTTTCTCTAGTTGTGGCGAGCTGGGACTACTCTCTAGCTGTGATGCAGGGGTTTCTCATTGCAGTGGCTTCTCTTATTGCAGAGCACAGGCTCTAGGCACACGAGCTTCAGTCACTGTAGCTCAGTAGTTGCAGCTTGGGGAGCGGGGGAGGGTCCTAGAACTTGCAGACTTCAGTAGTTGGGGCACACGGGCTCAGTTGCTCCATGACATGTGGGATCTTCTTGGACCAGGGATCGAACCTGCATTGGCAAGCAGATTCTTATCCACTGGGCCACCAGGGAAGCCCATGACCTAGGTTTTAATAGGGTCGCCCCTGGACTGCTGCTTGGAGAATATTCTGGATCAGTCTAAGAGTGGCCAAAAACCCAGCTCACCAATCTGACGAAGCCCCGCAGCTTTGCCCCAAGGGCTACATGTACACACACACGTGCTTGTGTAAATATGCCCATGTGCACCTGCTTATACACACACACACACACACACACACACACACAGATCCTGGGGCCAAAGCCAGGCTCCATCCCTGACTGCATAACCAACTTTCCCTGTGACCAAGAGCAAGCGACCTCCCATCTTTGAGCCTCAGTTTCCCCTGCTGGTAAATGGGAGTTCAGAACCTTCTTCCCGAAGCACCCATGGGCAAACTGTGTGGTTTGCCAAGAGGAGGGGTGTCATGTGACTGGCCCCCAGCAGCACCTGTACAATGACCCTTTCTCCTTGAGGTGCTGTGGGATCGGGAATGAACTGATTACCCTGGTCTCTGACCTCGGGGAGCTGGAGGTGCCTTCTGGTCCCTGGAGTCTCTGGGCAAGGTTGTCCCAGGCTGAGCAGGGAGCTGCAGGGACCACCTGAGGGAGCGCCCAGCCTCTGGGGAGGAAGCCCTATAAACAGCCCACCACAGGGTCCAGCCAAGGGTCGGGAACCTCCAGGTTCACACATCCACCTTGGATGCTTCTAGGTCGTGACAAGATAATCGTGAGAAACACCTGGAAGACATGTTCTGAAGGTTGAGTCGATGCTTTCCTGTCCTGCATTATTATTTCACAAACACGTATCATCATCAACATCCATCTTTATCTTCACATTCATCACCTTCATCCCCATCTCAACATTGTCTTCTTCATCCTCATCCTCATTATCTTCATCACTAGTCTTCACAAAGTGTCACCTCTGCATCAGACCCTGTGCTAAGCATGTTGTCATGATCCATCTCATTTCATCCTCTTAGTAATTTTGTAAGGCGGGTACTATGACCTCCATGCTTTCCAGATGGGGAAACTGAGGCCTGGATAGATTACAAGATTTGCCCACAGTTGCAGATTGGGGGGGTGGGGGAAGAACTGGGGTTGATTCCCACTGTTATAGGCCTCCTCAAGTGCCCTGACCTTGACCCCAGCCCAGTGGGGAAACCCCAGTCAAAGCCTGGGCCCCACTGGCAGGCTTTGCACGCAGTCCCTGCCCTTGCTAGAGTTACCAGGCCTCGTCTGGGTCAGCACTAATGCCCCACCTCTCCCGCAGAACTTTCCCTTTCCCCGGGTCAGGGAGGGTCAGCCCTGCTCCCCAGAGGGAGCAACTGAGTCAGGGAGAAGCTGACTCACTCTCGTAGTAAGCACAACATTCAAACTCAGGTCCTCTCCCCACATGGTGCCCATGGGGGGCTGATGAGAGTGGGGGCATCTGTGAGGCTGGGCATGTGTCGCCATCCAAGGAGCCTGTCCCCCTCCATCACAGCCTCCAGGGACCCTCTAAAACCACTCCCACCCCCTTGAGTTCCCCTAATGGCTCTCAACATTCCCACTGGGTCCCCCCAAGAGAGAGAGATGCCCTGGGGGTCTCAAATAACCTCAGATCACAGGAAAGAAAGCTCGATTCTCATTTTTTATATTCCCTTCTGGTCCTTCAGGTGGAGGCAAAGAGAAAACCTCCATCGGATGCTCATCTCCCTTTAACATCCTTGAAGAACATCTGCCGACTTCCCCTTTTGGCAAAAGAAAGAACCCCCCATCCCCCTGCGCGCCACCACCCCCTCCATCCCCGATCTTCGACAGGTAACCTCTGGAGCCAGACCTGTTTTGTTTTCAGTGTACCTGTTTACAGTTACCCGCTACTTATGGCCACCCAGACTGATGTGCTGCTTGTGGTGATAGTGTGGAAGGTCCATTTTGATTAAAATGAGCTTTTCAAAGTGTTGGGTTTAAAATAAATTTGTTGACCATAATGAGATATCACCTCGCACCTGTTAGAACGGCCATCAGCAAAAAGATAAGAGATGACAAATATTGAGAAGCATGTGGAGGAAAGGGAACCTTTGTGTACTCTTGATGGGAAGGTAATTTGGTGCAGCACTGTGGAGAACAGTACGGAAGTTCCTCGAAACAATTAAAAAATAGAACTACCATATGATCCGGCAATTCCACTCCTGGGCATACACCTGAAGGAAATGAAATCACTGTGTCAGAGAGAGTTCTTCACCCCTATGTTCTCTGCATCACTAGTCACAACAGTCAAGATGCGGAAACAATCTAAGCATCTTGTCAATGGATGACTAAAGAAGATATGTATATATACACAATAGAATGTTATTCAGCCACCAAAAGGAAGGAAATCCTGCCACAACGTGAGATGGGATGGATGGACCTTGAGGGCAAAAACCGTATAAGTCAGAGAAAGACAAATACCAAATAACCTCATTTATTTTATTTTAATTAACTGATTAATTTTTGGCTGTGCCGGGTCTTTCTTGTCACCTGCAGGCTCAGTAGTTTCAGGGCACAGGCTTAGTTGCCCCCGAGCCATGTGGGATCTTAGTTCCCTGACCAAGGAGCGAACCCGTGTCCCCTGCATTGGAAGGTAGATTCTTAACCACTGGACCACCAGGAAAATCCCCCGGACTATCTCATTTATAGGTGGAATCGAAACAAATGAACTCATAGAAACAGACATTAGATTTGTGGCTACCAGACAGAAAAAGGTAGACCGAGGCTCTGGCTCGGCCTAGGAGGATGGGCGTGGGGCTGTGTCAAGCCCAGGAGGACGGAGGGGAGGATGGAGGGGAGGCAGGTGAGCACAGAGGAGGAGCCCCGCCTCCCGGTGGAACAGCGGGCGGCGTGGGGTGGACTGGCAACGAGGCCACCCCTGGTGCCCGCAGCCTGTGAAGGGCCCTGCAGAAACCCCCAAAGTTCTCACAAGCTCAGGTCCTAAGAAGGCCGGAATCCAGGTAGAGGATTGAAGGTCTGTGAGTCCACTTAGGCCACAGCGGCTGGGATCTGCTGAGACACAAGCGGCTGAATGCAGCCAGGGTGAGGTCTCACTCGGCCACCATGCCACTCCCTGACTCAGTGAAAGGCTCACCGGCAAACCCAGGATGGTCTGTGCTCCACCCACATGGCCTTGGCACAGGCTGGCCCAGGCTGGGGGGCAGCGGTGATGGGCCGACTTTGCCCACTTCTCTGAAGGTAACCTCCGGGCAGCCTGTTCCTAGAAGGAAGGGCCTCACCCAGTGTTTACCTGCTGGTATTGGTGCCAGCAGCCAGGCGTGTCCTGCCCCGTGTCCCCTTCCTGGGAGGAAGGGAGTGATC
Source organism: Dama dama (assembly GCF_033118175.1). NCBI lineage: Eukaryota > Metazoa > Chordata > Mammalia > Artiodactyla > Cervidae > Dama > Dama dama. The sequence continues at coordinate 11,424,754 of NC_083690.1, forward strand.
AGGGGGGCCTCGGGCAGGGCTCCTGTGAGTCTGCCCGCCCACTGGCACCCAGCAGGTGGACAAATCAGGAGATGTGGCCTCCACAGTCTCCTTCCCCTGCCACCCCCGCCCCAGGCAGGCCTCCTCTCCCCTCCTGTGCCTCGGTTTCCTCATCTGATTCATGGACACAGTAATACTTCCTTCCTGGGATTGTGAAAATTAAAGGAAACCACGTGTAGGCTAGTGGGGTTGCTTCAAGGAGCCTGGACTTCATCATGAGCACACTGTGGGAAGCCCCGGTGGAGTCTTCAGTGGAATAAAATTTAATAAATACAATGAATTTGAAAATATGTATTGATGGTGGCTCAGCGGTGAAGCATCCACCGGCCAATGCAGGAGGTGTGGGTTCAATCCCTGGGTTGGGAAGATCTCCTGGAGAAGGAAATGGCAACCCACTCCAGTAGTCTTGCCTGGGAGATCCCATGGACAGAGGAACCTGGTGGGCTACAGCCCGGGGCGGGGGGGGGAGGGGGTCACAAAAAGTCAGACGCGACTTAACTAAACAGCAACAATGACCGATAAGCTCAGAAAAAAAGCAAGTCCTAGTGGCCAGCAATAAAGAGGGGATCCCAGGTGACCAAAGGTGGACGCTGGGACCTCCTGCCCACCTGGGGTCGGAGGAACGTGACCTTGCAACAGAGCCGGGGTGGGGCAGGGACGGAGAACCTGCATGACTCAGGACCCTGGAAGGCAACCCCCTCCAAAAAAGGGGGCGGCAGTCTGCCCACCCACCCAGGGATGCAGCAGAAGATGAGGGAAGGGGCTGAAGCATCCAGTGAGAACTTGAAAGCCCGAGACTGGGAGGGTGGGGGTGGGGCAGGTGGGTCTGGGATCTGAAGCGATGCTTTCCCCCGGGTGGCTGCAGTCTCAAACCAAACCGTCCTGTGAAAATCTGTCTGCAGCATCAGCCAGAGCTGCCTCAACAGGCCTCTGGGGAAGGTGGGACGCCTGCCCACAGAGGTGCAAGCAGGCTCGTAGTACTGAAGATGAGCTCATGGTGAACCTTAAAAACCAGCAGAGGGATCCCACCTGGTGGGAGGAGCCTCACCTGAGTGGTCCTTACCCACAGAGCCGTGGGCAGCTCTACCATCCCCCACCTGATGTCAGGACTGCCGCCAAACCCCCTGCGGCTTCACACTCCCAAACCCGTGAGACTGCGCTTCTCATGAGTGCCTCGTGGGAGCCTGGGGTTCATGTGGAGGAATTCCAGTGGGTGGGGTAGGGCTGAGTGTCTCCCCTGGGTCCACGAGGTGAGGACAGAGAGGGCCCTGTGCAGTGGGGAGACCATGGGACACTGAAGTCCCCAGAAGTCCTCCGAGAACTGGAGGCAGGCACGGGCCTCCCGCAGGGACCCAAGGCAGGCGTGGGGAGCTTGCAGAGCCTCCAGGGACCGTGGCCTCTGGGAGGCAAGTCTCCAAGATGCAGGGATGTGATGGATGACGTGATGGATGCAGGGACCCAGGGGACCAGCCAGGTCCCTGCCGTCACGCATCACAGTCCCAGAATGAGGCCGACAATTTGAGGTGTGTGGGGTGCCCTGGGGCTGGGACAGGAGCACAGAGGAGGGGTCCCCAACCCAGCAGCAGAGGCAGGCTTGAGAGGGACAGTGACTTTTTTTTCTGGAGACGGTGGCAGGCCTGGATTTGAATCCTGACTCCACACAGCGGTACTGAGTTTTCCTGTGCTTCAGTTTTCCCCTCTGTGTAATGGGGGTAATAGTAGTCCTCCTCCCAGGGCCCTGGAAGAATTGTAAGCCATAACGCACTTGGCTGGGCAGCTGCTGGAAGGCCGGGCCCACAGAAGAATGGCTGGGCTTATTACTAATGAATGAAGATGAGTCACCCAAATGGGCCACCGTCATCGATCTGATGCAATGAATGGGCAGATGAGAGAAATGAATCAATGAATGAAAAGTTCGGTACTGGCTTACAGGGAGGGGATCTTAACCCTGAGGAGGGGAGAAGAGGCCCACCCTAAGTCAGAACCGAGCCAGAGATCAGGTGATAGCTGCCTATGGCACTGGGTGCACACTCGTGACACCCCACTTAATCACTCCCCAACAATAACATGCCAAGGACCTTAGCAGGGTTCCCCTGAGTCACTTTTCCTGCAAGCCAGCAACTCAGTGTCTTCCTTCCCCACAACCCCTCCCCCGTGGCTTGGGAGACACTGAATCAGGGCTTTTGGGGCAGTGCGGAAGGACGAAAATCTAGATTCAGCAAGGAGTGTCCAAGGAAGTCAGAGGCTGGCCCCTCCCTGGACCAGGGGACCCCGCCCAAGACTGCAGAGCTTGGAGATCCCTGTGGTGGGACCCAGTGGTCTTCCTGCCCCACCTCTGCTCTGGGCTGAGCCTTTGGGTGCTGAGGTCACACCCTGCTCCCAAGCAGCCCTATCCACCAGAAGAAATAATAGTAATGGCCATGAAAGATTTATGGAGCCAGGCACGGTGCCAAGGGCTGCCATTCACTTCCTCGTCCAGTTCTACCTACAGGGGTAGAAATGACGGAACCCCGATCGGCCACTGATTTTTCAACCGCAGAAGCAACAGTCCTGGGTGTCCTTCAGCTAGCGGTCTCAATAGCTCCATCTTGCAGAAACCTAGGCTCAGCATGGCCGAGCAGCCTGGAGAGGTGGACAGGATGGGGGAGACTCTTGGGAGCGCTTGGGGAGGAGGGGCAGGAATAAAGAGGTCTGGGTTGGCTCAGGGGACGGTGGGCTGCCCCTGGCCATCCCCGCCGGGGAATTTGGTGCTGGGGATTTGAGCAATTGGAGTCAGACTGGGGCTTTCTGGCCCTCCCACTGGGCTCCCTCGGGAGTGGGGTGCTTGTGCCTCCATCCAGCTGTCTGCCACCCCAGGGGCGACCCTCCCTGAAGCAGTCCGCACAGCCTCCTGGGGCCTTGATTTGCCTGAGAACAGGGGACGAAGGCAGAGGAGAGTGGAGTCCCCTAGGGAAGAATGGGGCCCAGCCCACCAGGCATGGCACCACCTCATCTGTGAGGAGAGCTCCCATGTCTTAGGAAAGCGGGCATCCCCACTGATGGGCGTCTGAAGACCCCATATCAAGGGCAAGTGGCGATGACATGTGGGGAGGCTCAGGGGCCCTCGGGGTGGGGTGGGATGGGCGGGGGGCGGGGGGTGTCCACAGGTGTCCAGGCTGCCTCCTCTGCCACCCTGATTATCAAACCTGTCAGTCTTTGAGACCAGCTCAGATATCCCCTCCTCCAGGAAGCCCCCCGGATATCCCCACCAGGCAGGTAGCCTTTCTAAGCCCTTCTCTGGATTCCTCACAGGAGAATTAGTGCTTCCAGCCTCTTTCCCTCAATCCTGACCTTTCTAAGAGCCATGGACACAGCCATGTGCGGTTCATTTCTATAATCTCAGCCCCTCCCGAGGGGATCTGATGCAGAGTGAAGCTTGGTGGGCTCATGGCCACCTGGAATTGCACTTCTCCCACCTGGTCCTTTTCATATCTTGTCTCATGTAGTCCTCATCACCACCCTAAGGGGCAGCTACCGCGGCTTACCCCCATTTTACAGATGCAGAGACTGAGCCTGAAGGAAACTAAGGCGCTCTCCCCGGGTCACACAGCCACCAAGAGACAGAGCCAGGATCCAGACCTGGGTTGGGCTGTGACTTCAGGGTGTCTTAGAGGGGGCTGAACTTCCTCCCTGCTGCGTCTTCAGAAAATGTTAGAATCTAGCTTCCTGTTCAATAGCTGCCATGAAGAAGCCCGAAGCATAGCAACCAAGGGCAGACGTGAGCTCTAGACTTGGAGTAACTTACTATGGTGCCCTCCCTCAGTTTCTCCTCTATGCCAACCATGAGAGGAAGACACGTGCATCCCCATTGTACAGAAGGGGAGACTGAGGCCCGGGGAGGGGGTGGTCCAGGGCTCCAAGGCTACCTGGTTCCAATAAGGATGAGACCCAGAGTGGTCCCTGAACTCTGGATTCTGAGTCCAGCACAGCACATGGAGTCACTGAACCCCACCCAGCACCTGCTGAGGGGCATCTGAGAAATTGATTTCCAGCTCAAAGATCAGTTAGGCTTTCGGGAAAGGAGCTGGGGGAATTGGGAAGTGATGGGGAGGCGGGGGGTGGGGGGTAGGTAGAAGACAGGCACACTTCCTGCTGGAAGAAAGTCTATCCATCACTTCTGGGAACCACAGTGGCTCAACGACAGCTTGGTGCACTTTGACCCCCGTAGAGCACCCAGCTGTCACCCTTGACAGCCCAGCTGGCCTGCTTGGAGTCTGCATGTCTGACATCCAGGTGTGCCTCTCCGGCCACCTGTCCTGCCACTTGTCTGACTGCTGGACAGGGTGCCCCGCTGGGGCTTCTGCCAGCTCTCTGGGGGACAAGGGAGCTGGAGTGGCCAGTCATCCTGGCCGAACCCTGAGCTGGCGTTGCAGGGGCCCAGCCCCTGCCGATGAGGCAATGTGAGTCCTGTTTCCTGTTACTGTGGCTATGCAAATGGGGGGAAATCAGGGCCTCTCCTGGAGCAGGCTTCCCGGAATGATGGCATCGATTGTCCCGAGAAACCTGGCCCCACTGGGGCCCCATGGGAGGGGGAGGGTGTACGTGGCTAAGATCCCTTTCCGTCCTCCTGCAACTGTTGACACGGGAGCCAGAGCCGGCAAGCTGCAGCTGCCCCGCTGGGAGAGCATCTTGAGCCCAGACCTGGGCGGATGGGTCATGTGACCCACCCACCTGGCCCAGCCTACCCTGTGAAGCCAGGCGGCAGCTTCCACTTCTCATCGCTGCATCCTCAGCTTGTGGGAAGCGGCGAGCAGGAAGCAGAGGTGACCTTGCTCGTTCTCAGTCCCTGTCCCAGAGACGGCCACACCCATGAGAAAACGAGCCTGGGCCGGGGACTGGCCCAGGCCTCTGCCCCTCCCATTCACCCTCAAACGTCCTCTGCTTGCACCAGAAGCCACTGGACCTCCAAATCTGTCTTCTGGTTTCTGCTGCCTCATTAGCCTCAGGTCCCAGTCCAAACCTGGCTGCTCATCCCCCTGCTCCGTTCAGGCTTTCCAAGGGGTCCTTCTCAAGCTCACATCTGACCATTTCACTCCTCCACCCTGGCATCAAGTCCTTGTTCAAAGCCGGGCCCCAAGACTTCCCTTCTGGTCCAATGGTTAAGAATCTGCTGCCAATGCAGGGGACACGGGTTCAATCCCTGGCCCTGGGACGATCTCACTTGCCAAGGGGCAACTAAACCCACATGCCACAACTACGGAAGCCCACATACCCTAGAGCCTGGTCTCTTCGACAAGAGAAGCCACTGCAATGAGAAGCCCACGTACAGCAACTAGAGAGCAGCCCCCACCCATCAAAACCAGAGAAAGCCCGTGCACAACAGCAAAGACCCAGCACAGCCAAAAATAAAAAGATGAAAAAGCCAGCCCCAGAGATGGCCCATCATCAGGCCCCTCCACTCAGAGTGGCCTCATCCGGTGGCACCCCTGTCTCACACACGCACACACACCCGGAGCTGCCAGAACTCCTCCGAGGTCCATCTTGGGCCTCCCCGGCTTTGCTCAAGCTGTCATGTCTTCCTGGGATGGCATGTCCTCCACCATTGCTTCTCTAGCTCCTATTCATCCTTTAAGACTGCATTGCCACCTCCAGGTAGCCTTCCCAGATACCCCCAGCAGGATCATGTATCTCCTCTGGGCTCCCGGAACCCTCCACATTCCTGCATCACGACATGTGTCACACTGGGCTGTCATGTCCCTTTAGCTCCTGTCTTCCCCCCTGACTTGCGGGGGTGGGGGTGAGGGTGGTCCTTAAGGAGTGGGCAAAGAAGGCAGGGAGACAGAACATCCAGTCTACAGGATTGGTGAAGTATTGGACGTGGGGGGCGGTGGAGGGAGGTATTAAGGAAAAAGTGACAGGATATTGCACTTGTGCCTCTCCCAGAATGCTGAGGGTCACAGACACCCAAGCTTTGGTCACCTTTGAGTCCCCCACCTTCCGAACTCCCTTCCGACATTATGAATCTCAATTCCCAGACTACCATAGGCCTTCCGGGAGGACACAACCCAGCCTCCCAAGGGAGGAGCCCAAATAGGCCACACCCACTTTCCCATCCTCCCTTGCCGCTAGGGCATGGTCATGTGACATGGGCTCAGCCAATCAAAGGTACCCAATCTGGAGTTTGAACAAGGAGCTCGCGGTAGAAGGGAAGGGTCGGGAAAGTCTTTCTGAGGGAGGCGTCGGCAACATGGAGTTCCCTGGGCTCCTGCAAAGGAGCGTGAGCACCGCCATGCTGCCTCTGTGGCAGATATGGAGTTGGGGTCTTGCCTCTTGCCGCCTGCCTTCTTCATGTGGACTTCCTGCCCTCCTAGGCATTTGGTGAGCACCCCAGTATTTGTTCAGTATGTTCGTCTATTTAAATGAGCCACAATTGGATTCTGTTGTTTGTCATTAAGAAACCTCGAGGCCCTTGAGGGAGGCGGGGCACACCTGAAATCAACTCAAAGGAGTAATTTTTTCTGAAAAGACAGGAAGTGCCTTCAGGTGCAGGAACAGCTGACCAGGGTCAAGGTCAGGCTTCCGGGACATATAAGCGATGTTGGGGATGACCCCTAACCTGGGTTTGGAGTGTGGGGTTCAAGCTGGAGGATGAGGTAGGCAGTGTTGTCAAGCATCAGATCCAAGACAGCCCGGAGTGTCACGATAACAGGCAGCCTGGACTCTTATCATGCAGGCAGTGGGAACCAAGTGATTGTTTTAGCTGGAGGTGTGCTGATCAGATCAGTGTTTTAGAAAACTCACCCTGCTGCTCAGGGGAAGCTGGCCCAGGGGTAGTCTTGGGCATGCCCCGGGTTTCTGAGCCTTTCCAGGTGAGTGAGCGAACCCAGGATGTGCACACGGGAACTGTTAAGGACTCCATCTCTTCCTGGATATTGAAGGGCTTCCTGGACATTTTACCTCTTCCTCCTTTCCCCTGCTGCACCACAGAACCTGAGGGGAACATGCCTGACCTCCTCCCACCCTCCCCAGGGAGCTTTGAGGTGTTGGAGCGCCTCTCAGATCCACCAGGCCATCCTCCTTGCCTGAGTGTCCTGGGGGCTCCTGGAAGCAATGGCAAGGAGTATTCTCGAATGGACCATCCTGACTCTGAGCCTCCAGCCTCAGATTTAGCAGTAGCTGTTCCCCATCCCACATCTGGCACTTCAGCAACCCTCCTGGCCATGTGTGTCCACCCCTCTCCATCCCTGTAGCCACCACCCTGGTCCAGGCGCCCCTTCTCTCACCTGGACTGCCAGTGGCTGTAACCTGGTCTTCTGGACCCTACTCGTCCCCCAGGCAACCCCGATTCCCCTCCCAGCAGCTAGCACATCCTTTTCCCAAACCTGATCATACTGTTCCACTTGCCATTCTACCTTGTCTGCTGTCAGGACATGGTCCAGGGCCAGGTCTGCAAGGCCAGGTGGAGGACCTCTTGAGGGGACTGCCCGCCCAGCCCTCCCCATGCCCCTACCCCACCTGCCTTCCCTGTGTGCATCTCTCCAGCCGTGTGCCCACCCCCTGCCCTTCATACATGCTGGTCCATTGGCCCTGTGGACTGGTTAATTGAAGTCAAGCAGGGGCTTCCCCCTTGGGCGGCCTGGCCCCTCTGTTCCCCATGGCTCTGCCCGCCCCCCCCCCCCAATCTCTCATGGCACTTATCCTATGTTCTTAGACACGGCGGGCATTTCTCATCCCTGGTTGCCTTTAAGCGGGGTATTTGGGTGGGGGGCAGTGGGCTGGTTGAGGCTGCTCTTGGTTCATTCATTTATATCACTTCCCCGCACCTGGAGTCAGCTGAGTTTGCAATCTCCAAGGGCTGGGGGCCACCTCAGAGGAGGGGTTACCACCCAGCTCTGCATTTACAAAGTGCCTCTGACACTGTGTGGACAGCGGGGTCGCAGGAAGGCAGGGAGCCAGTCAGGAGGCCCTTGGATGTCCCCCTGAGAGATGAAGGTAGCTGTGGGTTAGAGAGAAGCAAATTTTCCAGAAAGTGAAAGTGTCAGTTGCTCAGTCATATCTGACCCTTTGCGACCCCACGGACTGTAGCCTGCCAAGTTCCTCTGTCCATGGGATTCTCCTGGCAAGAATACTGGAGTGGGTTGCCATTTCCCTCTCCAGGGATCTTCCTGACCCAGGGATCGAACCCTGGGTCTCCCTCTTTACCGTCTGAGCCACCAGGGAAGCCATTTTCCCCCCCCTAGAAACAGAGGTCAAATCAGGAGCATTCAGCAGGTGTGGCAGTGGGTGTCCCACCCACGTCTCCCATCCTTCTCCACCTCCTGCTCCTCTCAAGGAACTTTCTCTGCCGCAGCCAGCTCCTTCCCCTAGTGTCAGAGAACCATCCGCTGCTGGCCACAGCTTGTCTGGTAAGAGTCAAAGAGCTCGGCATCCACTTCGACAAGGGAATTGCCCCTACCAGTCACGGGGACGTCGGCGTGGAAAACCTCCAACTTGCTGGCCTGAGCAAATCTCCCATGGGGCAGCCCTCTCGACTCCAGCATGAGGCCCCTGTGGGGTCTGTCCTCCGTCCCCCTGCTGAGCTTCCCCCCACCCACATCTTTCCTGGCACACAGCTGAATTTTCATCAGGGGTCCGCTTCCAGGGGAGCCCACACTGAGGACTGTCACTGATCAGATCTGGGGACTAAGAGGAGGGGAGAAGCCAAGTCTAGGCTATGAGGGCAGACATCCCAAGATGGGGTGCACTGGCCTGGGAGCCTCGGATGGAGGTAGGGCAGGGGTGCAGGTTTCCTTGTGGACAAATGACTATACTGGTCATGTTGCCAAAAGCACCCCCGGCAGTTCACCAGCCAGGAAAAAGGTGCCCCAACCCAGTGAGGCTCCCCTTCCCAGCAGGGACTGATGGCCTTTTCCTTGACCCTGGGCTGGCAGTCGGGGGCAGCTGAGTGCTGGACAGCTGCACGGGGCAGAGTGGCCAGAGGGAGCCTTCTTGGAAAATGCCTCCCAGGGGACCAGGCTGGTCCCAGAAGCATGAGTCACGAATGAAGCAACCTAATCGAGCCCCCAACTTCCCCCTCTCTGGGCCAGGGCAGGCAGTGCCTCCCCGGTGCTAGACCCAATAGGGCGCAGCCTCCCGTGTCTTCCTGGGAGTCAGGATGGATGTGGTGACCCCTCTTCCCATCTCTACCTTGATCCCAGGCAGCCCACAGACCCCACTGGGCCCCAAGGACACACCCATCAGCGGAGGGTAGTTGTGCCTCGGGACTCGCCAGGCTCTTGAGTTGACACAACCTCAGACAGCTTCCTGACACCTTTCTGCTCCACCAGGCTGGTGCCCCAGCTTCCCATGTGAGAATTCCCCAGGGACCCTCCCACCCCACCCCCATGCCAGCACCCTGTAGAGTCATGTGGCACGCAGATGCCAGTCAACCAAATGCCCTTCCCAGTGCTGGACAGGGAGTGAGCCCAGATCTGGGTGGACTGAAGCCCAGGGCCCCCCCAGCCTCAGGACCCCTCCCCACCTCCCACCCCTCCAAGTGATGCCCTGTGGCTGGTGGGCCTCTCCCTTGCCCCCCCACCCCCAGCTGAGTTCCGGGGCAAGACCAGAACACTCATAGAAAGGATGGGGTGCTGGGTAGGCAGGTGATCCTGCAGTGGGGTCTCTTGCTCTCTCTGGTATCCCCCAGCCTTTATAACCCTCTCACCCAGCTTCTACCCTGGAAGGCTGGCTTGGCTGTCCCTGGCGGGCCAGCCTGTCTCCAGAGCTGGGGGCAAGGGACTCAGTGGGTTTATCCATTCTCCTGGCCTAGAGTGGATCCTTAAAGCTTATTAACAATCAAATCTGTTAGGGCTTCCCTGGTGGCTCAGTGGAAAAGAATCCTGGTGGTAAAGAATCCACCTGCCAATGCAGGAGACCCAGGTTTGATCCCTGGGTCAGGAAGATCCCCTGGAGGAGGAAATGACAATCTATTTCAGTATTCTTGCCTGGGAAATCCCATGGACAGAGGAGCCTGGCGAGCTACAGTCCATGGGGTCGCAAAGAGTCGGACACAACTGGGCAACTAAACAACAACAGATCTATCGTTTACCCAGTACCTGACCTTTGGCTGAAATTAGGCCTCTGTCATTGAACTGATGATCCCCGTTTTTCAGATAAGGCAGTTGAAGCTTGGAGAGGTTAAGCAACCTTCCCCAAGCCACACAGCTAGTACAAAGTGGGGCTATGTGATTCTAAATCCCCAGCCTTTGTATTCTTTATGAACCCATGTTGTAGATTCAGACTCAAGGGGGGGCTTCTGGTAGCTTGAGAAACATCATGGAATGAAAATCACAGTTACTACTCTCAGGCCTGCCTGTTTTTATTTACTCATTTGACATCTGGGTGATCTTTTGGAAAAGATGATTCAAAATGCCAAAGGAACAAGAGCTCCCCTCTGTCCCTGAGCCCCCCTGTTCCCTCCCCAATACAAGTTTCTTAAGAAGTTTCCTTGGTGAGAGAGTTCATGCATTCACCCCAATCTTAGTATACTATGCATACTGTGAAAGTGAAAAAAAGTGAAGTTGCTCAAGTTGTCTCCGACTCTTTGCCACCCCGTGGACTATAGCCCACCAGGCTTCTCCGTCTATGGGAGTCTCCAGGCAGGAATACTGAAGTGGGTTGCCATTTCCTTCTCCAGGGGATCTTCCTGACCCAGGGATCGAACCTGGGTCTGCCGCACTGCAGGCAGATGCTTTAACCTCTGAGCCACCAGGGAAGCCCTACATACTGTACTAGTCACCTATTGCAGCATGACCAATTACTCCCATGTTTAGTGGCTTAAAATATCAATAAACCTTTATTACCTCACAGTTTCTGAGGGTCAGGAATTTGGGAGCAACTCAGTTGGGTAGTTTTGGCTCAGGGTCTTCAAATTGTTGGCCGAGACTGTAGTTATCTGAGAGTTGGAGCGCGACTGAAGAACCCAGTTCCAAGATGGATCACTCATGGCCATTGGCAAGAGACCTCAGTTCCCACCACATGGATGCTTGAGTGTCCTTACAACATGGCAGCTGGCTTCTCCCAGAGCAAGTGGTCCCAAAGGGAACAAGGTGGAATCTTCATTATCTTCTATGGTCTAGGCTCAAAAGACACATGTTTCTGCTTTATCCTGTTAATTACACAGGTCAGCCCTGGTTTACATGGGAGAGGAACACACAGGGGCATTAATCGTCAGAGTTCAGAATTATGGGGGTCACCTGGAGGCTGCGAACCACACATACTGTCCTGCCCCTTGTTTTTTTCCCACATAATTCTTGATCAATACACACAGAGTGGCTTTTTCTCTTTAGGTGCATAGTATTCCATGTGGGCGCACCATGATTTATTTATGTAGTCCTCTGTTGAGATCTCTTATCAGAGTTCTTGATTTTTTGCTGTTACAGTCAGGGCTGCAATGACTGTTTTTGTACAGGAATTATTTCCAGTATCTCTGGAGGAGTAATACCGGGGATAAAATGGCTAAGTCAAAGGGTGTGGTGCTTTGAAAATGTAGTCATAAAAATTTTTTATATCTCTGGGATTGAGAAATGGAGTCCCTATCTCCTCCAATAAATCCGAGTGGCCTTTTTTTTTTTTTTTTTAATGAATTACCACAAACTTAGCAGCTTTTCAAACACTGATTTATTTATTTATTGTTTTATTTATTTATTCTTAGTTGAAGGATAATTTGCTTTACAATATTGTGTTGGTTTCTGCCATACCATTTCTTTGTTTTTAGATTTTACTTACTTTATTTACTTATTTGACTCTGTCAGGTCTTAGTCTCAGCATGTGGGATCTTCATTGGCAGCAGACGATGGGTTCTTCATTGGGCTCTTTAGTTGGAGTGTGCAGGCTTAGTTGCCCCGTGGCATGTGGAATCTTAGTTCCCCGACCAGGGATGCTGAGTCCCTGCATTGCAAGGCATATTCTTAACCACTGGACCACTGGGGAAGTCTTCCAGAGTGGCGCTTTGATGAATTTGATCTAGAGAGTTTTGCAGAAGTGATGCTATGTGATGCCTGAGGCTTGGTGATAAAAGGCCATGCCAGTCCCACCTTGTCTGCTGGAATACTTGGTCTTGGGGCACTGAACCACCATGTGAGGCTGCCAAGCTGTGAGGAAGCCCAAGATACATGAAGAGGCCACATGTTGGCACATGAGTAAACAGTCCCAGTGACACCCAGGCTTTGAGTCATGCCAGCCAGGAGCCCAGTCATGTGAGTCAAGAAGCCTCAGATGGTCTGAGTCACCCCAGCTGAAGCCTTAGACTTCAAGAAGTAGAAACAGACCACAGAGAAGTGGAATAAAGGATATGAGCAGATTTGATTTGTGCCAAGCACTTAACACACACCTTAGCTCATTTCATCCTCCTAACAAATCTCAAAGAAAGGCAATGCCAAAGAATGCTCAAACTACCGCACAATTGCACTCATCTCACATGCTAGTAAAGTAATGCTAAAAATTCTCCAAGCCAGACTTCAACAGTACATGAACCATGAACTTCCAGATGTTCAAACTGGATTTAGAAAAGACAGAGGAACCAAAGATCAAATTGCCAACATCCACTGGATCAGCAAAAAAGCAAGAGAGTTCCAGAAAAACATCTGCTTTATTGACTACGCCAAAGCCTTTGACTCTGTGGATCACAATAAACTGTGGAAAATTCTGAAAGAGATTGGAATACCAGACTACCTGACCTGCCTCTTGAGAAATCTATATGCAGGTCAAGAAGCAATAGTTAGAACTGGACATGGGACAACAGACTGGTTCCAAATAGGGAAAGGAGTATGTCAAGGCTGTATATTGTCACCCTGCTTATTTAACTTATATGCAGAGTACATCATGCAAAATCCTGGGCTGGATGAAGCAGAAGCTGGAATCAAGATTGCTGGGAAAAATGTCAATAACTTCTGATATGCAGGTGACACCACCCTTATGGCAGAAAGCAAAGAAGAACTAAAGAGCCTCTTGATGAAAGTGAAAAAGGTGACTTAAAACTCAGCATTCAGAAAGCTAAAATCATGGCGTCTGGTCCTATCACTAAATAGATGAGTAAACAATGGAAACAGTGAGAGATTTTATTTGGGGGGGGGGGGGCTCCAAAATCACTGCAGATGGTGACTGCAGCCATGAAATTAAAAGACACTTACTCTTTGGAAGAAAACTTATGACCAACCTAGACAGCATGTTAAAAAGCAGAGACATTACTTTGTCCACAAAGGTCCATCTAGTCAGGACTATGGTTTTTCAGTGGTCATGTATGGATGTGAGAGTTGGACTATAAAGACAGCTGAGCACTGAAGAATTGATGCTTCTGAACTATGGTGTTGGAGAAGACTCTTGAGAGTCCCTTGGACTGCAAGGAGATCCAACCAGTCCATCCTAAAGGAGATCAGTCCTGAATATTCATTGGAAGGACTGATGCTGAAGCTTAAACTCCAGTCCTTTGGCCACCTGATGCAAAGAACTGACTCGTTTGAAAAGACCCTGATGCTGGGAAACATTGAAGGTGGGAGAAGAAGGGGACTACAGGGGAAGAGATGGTTGCATGGTATCACTGACTCAATGGACATGAGTTTGAGTAAACTCCGGGAGTTGGTGATGGGCAGGGAGGCCTGGTGTGCTGCAGTCCATGGGGTTGCAAAGAGTCGGACACAACAGAGTGACTGAACTGAACTGAACAGTCCTTCAAGGCAGGTATTGTCATCTTCATTTTAAAGTTTGGGAGACTAAAGCTCAGAGAGGTTTAGCAACTTGCCTAAGACCTCACAGCACATGACTCAAAGAGCTGAAATGTGAACTTGAGTTGGGTCTTTCTGACTCCAGACCCAAACTCTTACGTGGACACAAGGCTGTCTGTTGTAGGAGAGAAGAAAGTCACTGTACCAAGCTTACAGGCTTAACCATATGGAATTTCGAGACGTGAAGAACACACTGGGTTAGACGAGAAGTTCCATGCCTGGGGCCTCTGGGAGCTATTTTTGGCTATTTTCAGCAGCAACCCCTTGGAAATTGTGTGTTTACTCACTCTCCCAATGTGGTTTAGTCAGGGAAGACTGTGTGAGCGCTCTGTGATTCCCAGAAATTATGTGCATTGGGAATCTTGACAGACCGAAGGTTCTTAGGAGCAGTAAGCGACCCCTTTGATTAACAAACAAATGAAGATATTACTTCCTTTCGTGGGAGAAAAGCCTCTAAAGGTGGGATTCTGTGTAAGCACTTGGCTGGGGAGTAGGTGGGAGTTCCCAACCCCAGGCGATTTCTCCCCTCCTAGCTGTAGGTGGTACTGCAACTGAATTCAGCCCACAAGAGCAGTGAGATAGGCTCACACAGGGAACCCTCTTCCAAGGACCTCTCCACTGAGAGGCCATGAGTGCTCCCTGATGGTGAACCCCGCCGTCTCAGGAGTCAGGTGCTGGTCTTACTGTTGTTTAGTCGCTCCGTTGTATCCAACTCTTTGCAACCCCATGGACTGTAGCCCACCAGGCTCCTCCATACTGGAGGAACTGTCCCAGGCAAGCATACTGGAGTGGGTTGCCATTTCCTTCTCCAGGGGATCTTACCAGCCCAGGGATTGAACCCATGTCTCCTGCATTGACAGGCGGGTTCCTTACCACTGAGCCACCAGGGAAGCATCAGACGTCAGATGATCTGGGTTTAAACCTCCGCCCTGACATGTGTCGGCCAGGAAAACAGAAACCACACCAGGTGTGACAAGCAAAGGCAAATGGTTACATGAGTGATGAGGCTAATCGGGCTGATAAGCACCAGACGGACGGCCTCCTGAGCACTTGTGGGGTATACGGTGCTCCTGAGCCCAGGAGACAGGCCAGCTGTGGGCAGAGGAATGACTGTGAAACTGCCCAGGGGAAGGCCCTCCCACTGGAGCTGGTGCCTGCTGCCTGCTGGTGAAGATGCCCCCTGACACGGAGGGAGAACCCCACCCCCCTGTACTCCCCTCTGCCATCCTCCAGCCTCCCGTGTGGCCTCAGCTGTGTATGTAGGTGCTATTTGAGTGGGTGTGAATGTATGTGCAAGGGTGTGTTTATGTGTGGTGTGTGGGGCTATGGGGAGGGTGTGAGTGGGGCTGTAGGGGTGAGGGTCTGGCTCCCCATCCTTCTGAAATCAAGTTCCAGAGGAGCCTTTTGAGACACCCCAAAACCACACATGCTAGGCCTCTTAGGGCCAAGTCAGAGGGTCAGGGGACTTACGTGCTTCAACTTGAGACTAAGTTGCCTGTTACTGGCTGTATAACCTGGGTGACCCACATAAACTCCTCCTGGCCTCAGTTTGCACATCAGTGAAATGGGCATAATAACTGGGCCTCAGAGGATGTTTGTGGGGATTCTAGGGGTCGGTGCTTAGAAAATACTCGGCCCAGGGCCTGGGGCATGATAACCATGAGCGGCATTAACTGCTATTATTACCAGCGCCTTAGTTTCAAATCTCACTGTGGAAACAGTGGTCTATGTGCTTCAGTCTATGTGCAGAATTTTACCCTGCCACTTTCTCATCATTGTATTTGATCTGAAGAAATGATAACAACCCCTGATCAAAGGTCTAAGTTATCAGGGCCGACCACACCAAGTGCTGCTGGAGATGCAGATCCCTGGGCAGTCTCAGGCCCACTGTGGGGATGGAAGTCATAAACTAGTCCCTGGGAAACTGGCAGCATCAGCGGCCCCCAGGCTCCAGCAGTCCCACTCCTGGGAGCTGACCCAAGACCCCAGGGCCTCTGCCCCCACAGGCAGGTGCACAGATGTTCACAGCGGCAACGGCACTCAGAGAACATCCCTGGAGACAACCCACATATCCACCAGCAGGATAACAGATAAACAGTGTGGTGAAGCCATAGGATGGAATACTATTTGGCAAGGAAAAAATGAAATCCTCCCTTATGTAACAAGGTGGAAGAAGGTCACAGACATTGTACTGAGCAAAAGAAGTCAGATATAAAACCTCACACGTTGTATGATTGATGCCACTTATCTGAAGGCAAAATTCAACAGTGACAGAAACCAGAACCAGTGATCACCTCTGTGGGGAGGAGGGGCAGGGTGATCTGAGGGAACCTTCCTGGGTATCAGAAATGTCCTGTATCTTAAGCCAGGTTCCATGAGCATCAGCCTGTGTCAAAATATATCACTGGACACTTTGTGAGTGCACACTATGATCATGTTTTACAGTAAACACTTTCAAAAATCATTTTTAAAAACTGATGGATTCTAGGGACTTCCCTGGTGATCCAGTGGTTAAGATTGTGAGCTGCCAATGCAGGGGGCATGGGTTCGGTCCTTGGTTGGGGAACTAGGATCCTGCATGCCATGCAGTGTGGCCAAAAAAAAATTTTTTTTTTTTTTCTTTAAAAGAAGGTGATGGATTCAAGGCATTGTTGGAATTGTAGGAAAGAAGTACGGACACCTGCTACCACATGGATGATCCTGGGACTCATCATACTAAGTGAAAGACGCCAGACACAAAAGGCCACATGTATGATTCCATTCATATGAAACGTCCAGAAATCCACAGAAAATGAAAGAGGGTTAGGGTTGCCAGGGGCTGGGGGCAGGCGGGTAGTGCTAAATGAATACTAATGGGTACAAGGTTTTATTTGGGATTGATGAAAATATTCTGGAGAAGTGATGGTTGTACAGCTTTGGGAAGGTCTTAAATGCCACTAACCTGCACACTTTAATGGTGACTTTTATGTGTATTTATTACAACTTTTTATAGAGTAATTGATGGTAAAAACAAAACAGTTGAGTTTCACTCCTGATCTTCACCATGCCCCTGAAAGGGGTGCCCTGTTTTCTCCATTTGGCAGGTGAGGCAGTGAAGGCCCAGAGAGGTGTGCGACTCATCCGGGGTCACACAGCCTCCCAGACCTTGGCGGTGAGCCAACACCCACCAGTGCAGGAAGGGTTCCTGGAAAGCAATCTGCCCCGAGTTCCTCGTAGAGATCAGAGGAGCCACAAGAGCCCCAGGCCAGGGCAGAGGTCCCCACCCTGGACGCTGGTGACACTTCCCCTGGGCGGGAGGGGATGTGCAGATCTCGGGCCTGAACAGCGTGTCCTCTTGCCTGCGGTTCTCGGTAGGCTGGGAACAGCCTGTCCTGACGAGTTTCCTGTCACCTCTCGCTGCTCGCTGGCCCCACAGCTGCCACCCCCGCCTGGCCCTGGAGAGGTTGGTCTCTGGGGCTCCAAGCAGGGAGGGGGTCATCCTGAACCGACAGCAGTCACAGCCTACAGGCCACCTCCCCCTCGGCTCTCCCTGGAAACAGTTTTGGGTTTTTTTTTTTTTCCAGTTCAAGTTGTGCCTGATAACATGATAAAAGATAAAGTACAGAGAAGCAGAAGGGATGCCCCACACCTGGAAATACCAGCCTCCTGCCTTCTCTCCGCGCATTTATTGAGCACTTGCTGTATGCCAGGCTCTTTTCCAGTTGCTGGAGACACAATAGTGAACAAAGCCAAATCCCTTCTCTTGCACCATGTCCATTCTGGAGGGACTTTCCGCGCGTGTGTGTGTGTGAGTGTGTGGTGTGTGTGGTTAACTACAGATGTCGATGGTGGAGAGTACAAGCTGAGTTGTTTGTTGAGCACTTTCTCTGACCTGCTCCCTGTGCTTTACACATACCCACTCAGCTAAGCCTCAGGACACTCCCACGAAGTAGGTGATGTCAGCAAGCCGAGGCCCAGAGAGGTGAAGTGACTTGCCGAAGGTCACACAGCCAGCCAGTGGCAGAGTTGGGACTGAACCCAGGAGCTTCACCACTACACTGAACTGCTGCTGGAGACAGCGACAGCCGATGGTGGAAATACTGATAAACTGGTTTCTCTTTACAGCAAAGGCTGGTGGTTTAAAGGATGTTTTCTCTTGATGGGTTCTATTGGTCCCAGATTCTCTAAGCTCTTTGTAATAGGTACAAATGATGGGAAGATCTGTGTAAAGCCAGCTGTGGAGCCTTCTCCCCTCACCCCAAGGCAGTTCCTCCACCCTCAATTCCATTCTCACCTTGTGGGGGCATCCATCCAGACTCGCCAGCCAGGAGGGGGCTGGGGAGTGGATGCCACCGCCTCCCTGAGGCCCAGCCCGGTTTCTCTTTCTGGCAGCATCCGTAGTCCCCTGCTTCTGTCACCCACAACTATTCTTGGCCTCTGGCCCCTTTCACTTTCTGCTCAGCCTCTTCCTGCCTCCGTGGTTCCCCCCCTGCCCGCCCCAGCCTTCTCTCCATACTCCCTCCCACCACCAGTGGCCTCAGCTCAGCTAAAAAGCCCTAGAAGAGGCCAGAGTACAGTGATGTCTTGGTCTGTTTTCGGGTCCCCACTCTGTCCCTTCTTATCTGGGTGACCTTGGCAAGCCTCTTCTCTCTGAACCTCTTGTCCCCATCTGGAGAGGGGAATGTTGCTTGTGTTCTGCCTACCTTGACCCTGGGGAGGACACAGACTGTGACCAAAACCATGGGGAGGATGCAGGTTGTGTATCAGGACGGTGGGGGGGATGTTGACTCTGTACCAGGACCGTGGGGAGGGTGCAGGCTGTGTCCCAGGACCGTGGGGAGGGTGCAGGCTGTGTCCCAGGACCGTGGGGAGGGTGCAGGCTGTGTCCCAGAACTGTGGGGAGGATGTAGACTCTGTCCCAGGACCGTGGGGAGGATGCAGGCTGTGTACCAGGACTGTGGGGAGGATGCAGGCTGTGTACCAGCACTGTGGGGAGGATGTGTCCCCCCCACACACCATAGGCTGGGCGCTGAGGAAAGGAAAGCAACAAGACTGACTGCAGGTGGGCAGCCAGGACAGTCCTGGGTGGGGCTCAGCTCGCCTTGGACAAGTCACTTCTCCTTTCTGGACCTCAATTTCATACCTGTGAATTGAGGCAGCTGGACTCAAGGATAAAGGGTCACAACCCAGAGTGATGAAGGTAGGGCTAGAGGCAGCCCTGGGGACTGTGGGAGCTCCACAGGGACTTTTGACTTGGGTGGCAAGTGTTTCTGGGAAGGCTCCCGGGAGATGGGACAGCTGATTATGGTGGTTTAGTCGCTAAGTCCTGTCCAACTCTTGTGGCCCCATGGACTGTAGCCTGTCAGGCTCCTCTGTCCATGGGATTCTCCAAGCAAGAATACTAGAGTGGGTTGCCCTTTCCTTCTCCAGGGGATCTTCCCAATCCATGAATCAAACCCAGGTCTTCTGCATAGCAGGTCGGTTCTTTACCAACTGAGTTACAAGGGAAGCCCCAACAGCCGAGCTGAGTCTCAAAGGAGCATAGTGATCGTAGATCATGGGCGTGTCCAGAAGGAGAAACCAGCACGTGCAAAGGTCCGGGGGCAGAGGTGTGGGGCCTGGGGATGGGTAGAGGGGTGGAGAGGCAGGCACAATGAAGCTGGCCTGCAGGAACAGGTCACACAGCCTGTCAGCCCCTGCTCAGGCAGTGGGGAGCCATGGGAGGGCTCTAGGCTTCCATTGGCAAGTCCATGTCCCACCCAGACAGGGACTTCCTGAGATGGGAACAGGCCTTCCTGGTCTTTGAGTTGCCCGTGTCTGAGTGGACAGGAAGATGCAGTCAATGAATAAATGACATTTCCTGCTCCTCTAAAAGGCCTGGCTTTCTGCGAGTAGTTAACCACATAACTGACCACTACAGGTGGTCAGTCCCCTGGATCCATTAGCTATTGCTGCATGACCGACCTCCCCCAAATGAGTGGTTTAACACGAGCAGCATTTACTGCTGCTCACGGTCTGTGAGTTGGTTCTTCTGGGCTGGGCAGAACTTAGCTGATCTTGTTTGGTACACTCTTGCATCCACAGGCAGCTAGCTGGTAGGGCAGCGGGGGCTGGCTGGTATTGGGTGGCCTCGGCTAGGATGGTGCTTCTCAGTTTTGCGTGGCCTCTCGTCATCCAGAAGGCCAGCTTGGGCTTGTTCTCAGGGCGGATGTGGAATCCCAAGAGAACACGTCGAGCCAGAAAGCATCTTGAGGTCCAGGCTAGGAAGCAGGCTGTCGCTTCATCACCATCATCACTTCCCGTTGGCTAAAGCAGCCTGGCTTCTAGGATGGAGACACAGATTGCTTAATGAGAGGAGCAGCAAAGTCATATTGTCAAGGGCATGGATACAGGGAGGGAGGGAAAGTTGGGACTTTATTTTACAAAATCAATTTGACCCGCTCTCCAACCCTTGGAGAAGGAAATGGCAACCCACTGCAGTATTCTTGCCTGGAAAATCCCCTGGACAGAGAAGCCTGGCGGGCTACAGTCCATGGGGGCGCAGAGTCGGACAGGCCTGAGTGACTAACACACTCCAGCACTCATTCCCTATCAGTTAAGGAAGTTCCAGTCTGATCAGTGGTCGCCTCAGCAGTGGGCACGTAACCCAATTCCGGCCAACAAGACAGGAGGAGAGCCTTCTGAGGGTTTCTGGGAAAGGTTTCCTTGCTCCTAAGGGGCAAGGAGCCCTGGAAAGAAATGGTTTCCATTTTTCTGCTGGATGTGACCCCTGGATTTGGATCTGCCATCCAAGCAGCCTCAGGTGAAACCAACAGAGAAATGAAGGAACCTGGGTCTGTGGAGTTCTGGTGGGACTGCTGAATCCTCCAGGCCAGAAACCCGCTCTGCCTCTGGACTTCCTGTTGAACCAGATGTTACCTTTCCAGCTTCTCTAAGTCACTTTACATCGGGCTTCCTGTTACTTGGACCAGAGGCATCCTCAGTGCTGCCCTGGGGCCTCTCTTCGTCTCTGTGAACCTGCTCTGCCTGATGAGCCAGATCAGAGTTGGAGGCTCTAGGCTTTTCTCTTCAGCGATGCTGAAGTCCCCAAGTGCAACCCCCTCGCTTCTGCCTCACATTTTGCACAGGGACCACCACCTGCCCACTCCACCTAGGCCTGTCAGCCCCAGTAACTGAACCAGCAGGCATCAGCTGGATTCAGAAGACCTGGGTTCTGGTGAGTTGGACTTTTCCCTTTTTTTGCTCTGCAATACCCAACCTCTCTGAGCCTGAGGTTGCTCTTTCAGAAAATGAAGAAATGAAACCTGCCTTTTGCATGGTTAATGCTTGATAACAGCATTTGAAAACATCTTAGAAGCTCTGTCAGGCAATGAAAATTTGCATCCCTATAACTTTTTATAGTTTCCAATTTGCTTCCTAGTGCTTAAAGCAATAATAACAGTAATAATAGAAGCCAGCAATCATGGAGCACCTACTGTGTGCCGAGCACACTACTGAGTACTTTATATGCATGTATTATGGAATCCTCCAAGCAACTCTAGGCTCAGAACCGTCCCATGCTCGCATCTCATTCTAAGTAAAAGCCAAAACCCTTTTAAGGATCCACAAGTCCCTAAATGATCCAATCCCACACTCCCCACCTCTCTGATCTCATCTACTGTTCACCCCCCGATTCACACTGTACCAGCTACACTTAACCCTTTCCTTGAACATTCTGCCTCAGGGCCTTTGCACCTGCTCTTGCTTCTGCCTAAAATGCTCTTTCCACATACAAACAGGTAGCTGACTCACCTTCTTTAGTTTTCTGCTTCTCAGAGAGGCTTCCGTGACCATCCAAATAAAACAGCAACCTATCCCTGGCACCTCCTAGCCCCCTGTGTAAAACACCTGCTGTGTTTTACTCTATAGCACTTAGCTGCATCTGACATAATCGTGTCTCTCCACCTGTGAGACTGTAAAGTCCCAGAGGGCAAGGAACTCAGTCTGTTTTTGTCACTGCTGAGAAGCCAGAGCCAAGAAGAATATCTGGCACAGAGTAGGTGCTCAATACATATTTGTTGAGTGAGTGAACAGATACATGCCCCTACGAGGTAAATGCCAGGTAAATGCCAGCTGAGGTGCGTGAGCTCAGGGAAGGAAATGTGCTCCTGTCATGCAACAGAAGGGGCCGTGACAGGACTCTTAACTCAAAACTGTCAGAACCCAGGGCTTGAACTTCAGGGCCAGGACTCAGTCTCAGCACCTGCCTCAGGTCCCTCTCGTCCTCTCTCCTGTCTCTGCTCCTGAATCTGTCAGATGGAGCCTGATCCAGGGCTGGACTCCATCAGTGCACCTCCTGTAGGCATCTCTGCAAAATTTTGTGTGTCTTCTAATGGTTGAATGTGACAGGCAGAGACAAGGAGGCTCGGAGCAGAACCAGGGGCCACCCAGGGGGTCAAAGGGGTTTCTGAGCAACAAGATAACAGGCGGGAGCCTTGAGGGGCTAGATCAACCCCAGAGAGGTCAGTGTCCCTCACAGCTCAGGGGTCAGAGTGGGGACTGTTCCATGATCAATTCAGGCCCCAAACCTTCCCTGAACTCTGGCCTGGACCCCTCCTGCTTGGACCTAAGAGCCCAGGAATGATCTGGACTTGGATAGTAGACTGGGAGGCAGAGACAAAATAAGATTCCTCAGACCCAACAGATGTGTGCTGGGTTCTTCAAGGGGTATTATTTTTATTTCTTCTCAGCTCTATTCTAATCCTTCCAGTGGAGTAGTATCTCCCCACTGCACAGAGAAAGTGAGGCTCAAAGTGGTTGAGGAAGCTTCCCCGGGTCACTTAGCTAGGAAGGAATAAATCTGGATTGATGACAATGATAATAATAATAATGTGACTTTGGGGACTTCCCTTGTGATCCAGTGGTTAAGAATCCGCCTGCCAATATAGGGGACACAGGTTCAGCCCCTGCTTCAGGTAGATTCCACATGCCACGGAGCAACTCAGCCCGTGTGTCACAGCTAGAGAGTGGATTGCACTCACCGCAGCTAGAGAAAGCTTTACGTAGCAATGAAGACCCAGAGCGCAGCCAAAAATTAATTAATTACTTTTAAAATAATAACGTGACTTCCAAGACCAGGTCACAAGAGGCACGTGGCTGCCATGTTACCCCCTCTTGGCTCGCTTGCTGCTGGGGAGGCCAGCTGCCATGTTGTGAGGGCACTCAACCAGCCCCACGGCAAGGCCCCTGCAGTGCGGAGCCGAGGCCGCCTGCCTCCAGCCTTGTGAATGAGCCCCCGGAGCAGGTCCTCCCAGCCCCAGCTCACTCCTTGACTGCGGCCTCCTGAGAGACCCTGAGACAGAGCCAGCCAGCTGAGTCATTCCCTGATTCCTGACCCACAGAAACAGTGCGAGATAAATATCTGTTCTCTTAAGCAGATCTACGAGTTTTCTTGTTTCTGCTGTGTAGCCAGTTACCACAGACCTAGTGGCTTAATAAATTTATTATCTCAAAGTTTTCCTAGGTCAGAAGTTTGCCATACGTTTTCTGCTTGAGGGTCTCACTGGGCCAAAATCAAGGGGTCAGCCGGGGTCCCAGTTCCCATCTGGCGACTCTGGGGGTAAATATCTGCTTCCAGGCTCCTTCTTGATTCTGGCAAAATTCAGTTCCTGTGGTTGTAGGTCTGAGGTCCCTGTTTCCTCACCAAGTATCAGCCGAGGGCTGCTCTCAACTCTAGAGGTGACCCACATTTCATCCACACATGGCCCCTCCTCCTCCACTCCAGCAGCACATCTTTCCTGTGCTTCAAATCTCTGACTTCCTCTTCTGGCACCAGCCAGAGAAAACGCTCCGCTTTTGAAGGGTTCAGGGGATTAAGTTAGATCCACTGGATAACCTCCCTTTTGTAAAACCAACCCTGTATCGTAACCTAATCACAGGAGCAGAATCCATTATAAACATGTCCTGGGGATGAGATGGGGTGGCGGGAAAGGATGGGAGCTCTCTCGGAATTCTCCCTTCCGTAGCACCAAGAGCACACAGAAATAGAAAACTAACGCAGCTGTTGAGAAGCTTTTTCCACATGGAAGCTCACGTCCTTCAGATTTAGAACCTTTTTTTCCCTCCATTTTTTCTGTCCCCTAACACTGATGAGCCAGATGTTCCATCTTCAGGGACAATCCTCTCCTTTCTTGATATTCTTATGTCGGATTTTTTAACTCTGTCTTTCTGGGAGGCTTTCCAGTCGCTTGCAAGGCTAATAGTGAAAGTTTTTCTTTCTGCTATCACCTCTCTAGTTCTTTCTTGGTCACTGAATGTTCCTTTATGCAGCATCTTGTTCTCATTTTAGAGATACAACGTCTCTTATTGCTCTTAGGGTTTTTGTTGTCTTGTGTTTTCCTCCTCCCTGCATTGGCCCTGTTTTCCAGGAGCTCTTTTTCTCTGCTGGTGTTGATCTCTGATTTTCCTTGTACAAGCCTGCCTCCAGTGTCCAGTGATCCTCGTCTTGTGAGTTCACACTGAAGATCAGGAAACTGAAAACAGACCATCAGAAGTTT
The DNA here is from genome assembly GCF_033118175.1 of Dama dama. Lineage (NCBI taxonomy): Eukaryota > Metazoa > Chordata > Mammalia > Artiodactyla > Cervidae > Dama > Dama dama. Next base: position 11,449,046 of record NC_083690.1, read on the forward strand.
GCTGACTATGGACAGGGAGTGTGGATAGGTGAGTCTCATCTAGGCAGCTGGGCAGGCTCTGGCTGTCACGGTAGAATCCCAGAGTCAGCATCCGAAGTGTCCTCTCCTAGGTGGGTCAGTTTCTCCACAGAGGATCCCCCAGCCTCCAGCCTGGGGTGGGTGGGGGTGGGAAGGGGAAGGGCTGCCAGATTCCAGGGACCACACTGGGTGCTGGGACTCATGACCTTTCTTTTTACCCTTTGTGTCAAGCCTGACCACACCTTCAATTCAGCCTCCTGTCCTCAAGTTCAAGGCCTCCAGCACAGGTTTTATTTAGATGGTATGTTTATTAGTCTTATGGAGTGAGAAGCTAAGAGAGCTGTTGTTGTTTAGTCACTGCTGCTGCTGCTAAGTCGCTTCAGTCGTGTCCAACTCTGTGCGACCCCATAGATGGCAGCCCACTAGGCTCCCCCGTCCCTGGGATTCTCCAGGCAAGAATACTGCAGTGGGTTGCCATTTCCTCATCCAGGGGATCTTCTCCACCCAGGGATCGAACCCCTGTCTCCTGCATTGGTAGGCAGATTCTTTACCACTGAGCCAGCTGGGAAGCCTAGTGTTGTGGAGTGAGAAGCTAAAAGAGATTGGAGGACTAAGAGTCTCCCAAATTATCCCTTTTTCCAAAATATTTATTTTCATTTATTTATTTGACTGAGCCAGGTCTTCATTGCAGCATGTGAGATAGACTTCCCTGACCAGGGATCGAACCCAGGTCCCCTGCATCAGGAGCACAGAGTCTTAGCCACTGAACCACCAGAAAAATTCCCAGAATTGTCCCTTTGCAGATCCATGATGCCAGGTGATAGGGTGTAAAAATGAACCAGACAGGTTCTGCAGTCAGGGCTGAAGACCTACTGATTTCTGTGCACCTACTATGTACTAGACACTGAATCTGGATCAGGGTTTTGTCCTTCAGGGACCATTTGGCCACCTCTGAAGACATTTTTGGTGTCACAGCTGGGGGTGGGTGTGGGTACTACTGGTGTCTAGTGGGTAGAGGCCAGGCACACTCCTCACATCCTACAGGGCACAGGACTGTCCCCAGAGCAGAGGAGTCAGTAGTGCTGAGGTGGAGAGTCCTGCCCTAGAATGATGGGACACGTTCCCTGGCTTCTTGGGAAGGGAGCAAAGGTTTTCTGTCTCCTCAGCACCTGCTGTGTGTTTTCACAGCAAGCCCTCCACCCAGGGGTCCTCCGCTCTCAGCCTGGGCGAGGGGTGTTGGGGTGGGTACCACACATGCCCTCTCCTGCCTGGTTCCCCATCCCCCGCTTCAGCCTCGGGGGAGGAGCTTAGGGTGGCAGCAACTATCAGGGTGCAAGCTGGCCCAGACCCGTGGCCCTGCTTGACGTTGGTCCCCACCAAGCCATGTGACGAGACCAGGCCACAAGAAAGAGGTTTCAACAAGCGTTATCGCTTCCTGGAACTCCGACTCGGCGACTTCCCCGAAGACCGGCTGTGCCTGGCGGGCGGGCTGTGCGCGGCGGGGACCGAACTGTGCACCGCGGGGACCAGGCTGTTCCCTTCCTCCTCCGCTGTCCCCGCAAGCTGCCACCCTCTCTCTCAGTCTGACTACCTGGAAAGACTCCACCCCCCTGGGCCCAGCGCCCCCATGGCTTGGCTGTCGGTTCAGCACCAGCCCCGGGAGTGGTGGGGCATTGCTGATCCTGGGGGGTCCTTCCAGTGACCTCTAGGATGCTTGGACCGAGCTGAGCCAGGCTGAGACCCCAGATGTCCAGAAACCCACCTGCTCTCCTCTCTGCCCCTGATGGGGCGACTGGCAACCAGGTTGGGCACAGATTTGCTTCAGTCTGCAAAATGGACACAAATCTCCCATTCCATTTCATCTGCCCATCAGACAGATGGTAGGCAGACACACAATTCCTGTTTCTGTCTTGCTGGTTTGAGCCTTGGAAACCCAGAGAGGGAAAAGTCCCATATTGGCAGGGGCAGAGAGGGGACAGAAACTGAAGGTTTCTTGGATGTCATTATCTCTGAGTGACTGTGATGACTCTGGAATAAGTCACTTCCTCGAGTCCCCACTTCACAGAAATCTAGACTGTAAATATAGACCTGGCCGCAATGGGGTGGGGTGGTGGGGGCCTGGGTAGCCAGAATGAGAGGGTGGGTAAAGAGGAGGAAGCAAGGAGAAAACTCCATCCTCTGAGCAGGCAGGCACCCCAGGGTCCTGCCAGTGGGGTTTACTTATTCTGTCGAAATGAAAATGCTCTGATGTTGAACTGTATTGCCAATACTCCTGTGTTTTTGACCTACAAAATCAGCAATTTCATGTGATTCAGCCTAAGATGATCCACCCGCCAGACTGTTTCAAGAATTAAAGATAGCATGACGTGCTTAGCCGCATGCCTGTATATAATTAGTGCTAAGTCAAGAATAGCCCTTATGTCGTATAACACATATATCATATCTCTTATCTAATAATATATCACCAATGATATTAGTGATACTAAATGTTATCCATTTTCTACTCCATCCTCCATTTGTCAAATCCACGTTGATTGATCATGCAGCATGTACCCAGGATGGGTGTAAGCATTCTTCCTTGTCACCAACACTCATGTCACCCCTGATCCCCAAGAATGCGCCCTGTGCAGGCAAGTGGTGAAAGCTCCCCATTTGTGTCCACAGGTGCCTAAGCCAGCACATCACTACATGTCACTTATCATTCTGAACACCCCTGCTGGGACCTCCCAATAATAGGACCTCTTATTACTAACTTGTGCAAGCTGCAGCTGGCTCACAGGTCATCTTGAGTTTACATTCAACCATGGTGTTTGGGCCAGACATCAACCTGAATTGGGAATATTGCTGTTCCTAACCACAGTATAGGACTTTACATCACTGCCTTTAATGTCATCTTGGTGTCTGCTCTATGTCTTAATCCAGGGCATATTTGGGATCCCAGTGACTGGTTCACCATCCTTGCAACAAGCAGATCATCTTAGAGTCTCATAAAGGAATCTGGGAAGATGGGGGAAAAGGTTGGAGCTGAGGCCAGAGCTCTGTGGCACAGTTCTGAAGACCTGTTGGCCACTTGGTTTGTATGTGTGTGTGTGGTTAACAATTTACCAAGTCAGAGACCCATTTGGGAGGTTGATGCTTCTGTCTGAATTCAGACCTCACTTAGGTACAATTTTGGTTTTGCCACATGTTAACTCTGTGGCCCTTGGCAAGTCATTTCACTTCTCTAGGCCACAGTTTCCTCATCTGAAAAATGGACACTAATAGTCCTACCCTACAGAGGGGTAAGAAGGACGAACCGAGACCGTGGGTGTGTATATGGTGCCCCAGTGGTGTCTGGCATATGGTGGGTGCTCAGTGTGAGCCTGAGTTTGAGAATTAGCTGGTGGCACAAGTCGTTTCTGCACCAGATACCTCCTGGGAAGGTCAGTAGCAGCATGACCAAGGCAGCGGTGAGGCAAGGCTGTCCCTCAGGGACACACCAGAGGGCTCCTCGGAGGGCCAGCCTCCCTCTCCTCAGCACAGAGTGCCCACAGCCTCTGCTAATGTAGCCCTGCCAACCAGCAGCCCCTCCTTTCCACCCTGCCCAGGGATGTGGGCCTCCCCCAAACAAGAGCGACTTCCCCTCCCTGCACAGCAGTTTTCCTGTCTGTAAAGAAGGAGCAAAACCTCAGTGGACCCTTGAGAGCATCCAGTGAGATGTGCCTCAGAAGGACAACATGGGTCGCCTTCTGGGCTCCAGCTGGACCTCAGCTTCCTTACTGATAAAACAGGTACCATTGTTACGACCTTGTCAACCAGTGACTTAGAAGGCTGTTCATGAAATGCTCAGTGGAAAAAGCAGGTTATGATATGAGTTATGAAGAGTGGTATCTTCCTTGCTTTACGTCCCTGGATATGTTCCAATGTCTCCTACTTTATAGTCTATGGGAACTTGAATAGAATTCGTATCCTGCTATTGGGTGAACATTGTATAAATCTTAATTATGTTGAATTGGTTCACAGTGCTTTTCAGGCCTACTTTATACTATTTTTCTGTATATTCATTCTATTAACTTCTGAGAGTTTGATATTGAAATTCCAATTAAAAACCTTAATTTATGTACTTTAAAAAATAATTGTAATATATGTAGCTTTGTTCTGTATTTTCCAGCTTTCCTGTAAATGTGTTATCATACTATCATAATTTAAAAAGAAAAAAGAATGGTGTCTTTTTTAAGAAAAAAGTGTGTATCTGGAAATCAGGAAAATATATAAGATGTATTTTGTGCTATCATTATTGGTAGATTCTTTTACGAATTTAACAACAAATGTGAAGATTAAAAAATAATGTGGACTGATCCAGGATGTGATTGTGGGGGCGGGGAAGCAGTGGGGATATGGAAACTCTGTGCTTTCCACTCAATTTTGATGTGAACTAAAACTGCTCTAAAAATAAAGTCTGGTTTAAAAAAGAAAAAAGGGAAGGAAAATTTTTTAATGTGGAATTTTTTTTTTTTCCCAGCACAAAAAAGTTAAGAACCACCATGAACAAGGAGGTGTGAAAGTGTCTGCATTCCAGCTTTCCTTGAGGGCAGATGTCAGCCGGAGAGGGGAGCACCCTGGGCCCCAGATCCTGGCAAAACTAGTCTTGCTTCTTTCAGTCGGAGAGTTGTTCGGCCTCTTCTTAGGATGAGTGGTTCCATTTCACCCACTCACCCTTTGTTCCCTGCAAACCTGACCCCTGACCCTCACTGCTCTTCAAACTCTGATTACCCAAGACTCTCTGGGGTTGCCAGTGACAGAAGCATAACTCAGACAAGCATAAGCAGAAAGGGAGCCTTGTGGCGTGTGTCACAGGTCAGCCCAGGGGTGGGTTTCAGGTCTGGCTGGATGTAGGGGCTCCCACGATGCATCGGGGCTCCGTCTTGTGTGTCTTCTCTTCCACTCTTTCGACCCAGCAGGCACGATGGCTACCAGCGGGCCTCCGTTTAGAGGAAAGAGTTCCTGCAGAAAAAGTCCCAGGAGGGTCTCTGACTGGTCCAGCTTAGGTCACATGCCTACCCTGAACTGGGGCATGGGGAACTCAGGCCAAGCCTTGCCCACATCCACCTGTGGTCACAGGCCCCCTCTGTGGACCCTCCTTTCCAGCCGCTGCGTCTCTGCACCTGCTGGCCCCTCTCCCTCTTTGGAATGTGGGCAGAGACGGTCAGGTCACGACTGCTCTGTGAGGGCCCAGATGCCTCATGCAGAGGAACAAAGGGGCACATTGGGCTCCCACAAACCTGGCTGTGAATCCCTGTTGTGCTCCAACAGGCTGTGTGACGTAGGCAAGTTACTTGAGCTCTCTGAGCCTCACGTTTTTCTCCTAACTTTGTCTCTCCACGGAGAGGTGCTTGTGTGCGGGAGCCCAGGGCCTGGGGTGGAGGGCGAGCTCCAGTGAGACAGCCACGGTCAGGATCTGGAGGCTGACTGGAGCTCGCTTAGGGGAGAGGCTAGGCCACCTTCGGATCTGCCCTCTAGCTGTGATGTCTTGGGCAAATACATCCACCACACTTCTCTGAGCCTTAGTTTCTCTGCCCGCAAAAAAAACAGAGAAACTTGCCTCTACAGGGACAGTTATATAGATTCACTGGAAGGACTGAAGCTCCAATACTTTGGCCACCTGACATGAAGAGCTGACTCATTGGAAAAGACCCTGATGCTGGGAAAGATTGAGGGCAGGAGGAGAAGGGGGTGACAGAGGATGAGATGGTTGGATGGCATCACCGACTCAATGGATATGAGTTTGAGCAAGCTCTGGGACACAGGGGAGCCTGGTGTGCTGCCGTCCGTGGGTCACTCAGTCAGACACTACTGAGCAACTGAACAACGACATACAGATATGGGAGATTACAGAGGTCACTTCGCACATGCTGTTCCCTCTGCCCGAGATGCCCTTCCCCACCCTGACTGCCCAGGTGGATTCTTTCTCAACTCATGCTTTAGGACTCTGACAGTGGCATCCCCAGGGTGCCTCCCCTAACTCTACATCCTCCACTGTCCTCTTATTCTTATACTAGTTAGCTCTTTTCCTGGTTCCCCCTCACCCTCCACCAACCCTGCAGCCACCTGGATCAGGGGATACCAAAATCCCATCGATGCCCTTTTTCTCCTAACTCTCTGAACAGCTCAGATTGGTCTCCTCCCTTGCACCTGGGCCTATTGGAAGCATGAATAAACATTTGTGGAATGAATGCTTGACTCCCAAATTTTCTTTCTGGAGAGTTCCCCCCAACTCTGATATGGGCCTATAGTGCCATCTCTGCTGGGAGCATGGCACCCACCAGGGGAGGGGGAACTTGGGTGAGGGAGGAAGTCCAGGTTGCCACTGGTAGCCCAGGCAGCTGATTTCTAAGAAACCAGCTGAGGGACAGGAAGGCTGGGGCAAAGCTCAGGATGGCTTTTACTTTCAGTTTTCTGCGTCTGGAGCAGTATAGGTACCCAAGGTTCTTGGCTGGGAGGGGATGGTGTTACAAGCACAGCATTGTCAAATGTCAAGGACACAGCCAGCACTTCAGGACCCAGACCAGGCCCGGAGCCCAGAGAGGTCTTGCCTGGCCCCATCCACAGCTGTCAGGGTAGGAGCAGGGGCCACTGAGGGTAACGGCCGCCCGGCCCGGCCCAGCCTTCAGGGCTTCCTCTTTATTCACTTGACCTTTATTTAGGACATGGTTTGGATTATTTATTCCTTCACCCATTCATTCATTCATTCCCTCATTCATTCACTCACCCATCCATCCACAAGTCCTTTCTCTCACTCCTAAGACGTCTCTGTCTTCTCTTTCCTTCCTATTTTCCCATGTTGTCTTTCCTCTCCTCTTCCCACTCCCTGTCTCTCCAGCTCTGCCTCCTGCTCCCTCGCTCTGCCTATCTGCACCCCTTGCTTCCCCCCAACTCTTTCTGACTGACTCACCCTTTTTTTTCCCTGGGGGAGGTGATGGCTGAGCTGGGCTTCGAAGACTGAGTAGGAGTTTGCCAAGTGAAGAGAAGGCAAGAGAAACATCAAAGACTTCCCCTGGGTTGCTCACAAGGCCAGAGGATGATGGAAGCAGATGGGGAATATGAAGGGGACACTGAGGGGCTAAAATGTACAGTGGGGCTGGGCAGTGAAGGACCTCAGAGCCCATGGGAAAGGGATCAGATTTTAGTGTCTAGCAGCTGGGAGCCACTAGAGTGCTCTGGGGTCATCTGACTTGGTCCAAGTACTGCTTCTATGACTTTTATCAGCTGTGAGATCTAGACAAGGAGCTCAACCTCTCCTGGCCTAGCCTGTGAAATGAGACAATAAGGATACCCATCTAGAAAGAGCTAGATAAAGGGGAACCAGTAGCAATACTCACTTGCAGGGGGAGCCAAGGGTATGTGTGTGTGATTTGGGGTGTCAGGTGACCAAATCAGTAGTTTAGATGGTCACACCCAATTCCCTCCATTGCCTGCAAAGGGGCTGAGCACACATCTCTGGTCCTCAGTTTCCCCATCTGCAATCCAATGAGTGGGAGGTCCACTTTAAGCTCAAGCCTGCACTCCTCACCCCACCCCCACGCCCTGCCCACCTGGCCGGGGGAGCCCACCAGGCCCCCCTCCCTCCAGGAGCCGAGGTACTTTCGCTTTGACCCACCTTCCAGAAACTGTGGCCCTTCCTGTCACCAGGTTAGCACAGAGGGAACTTGGCAAAAGATAAGATTAGCAGCACGGAGGAACCCCAGGCTGGCCATGCTAGGCTTTCATTTTTAGTGTCCCAAGCTGGGCCTCCTACATAGGGTCCACCCTGCCCTGCCAGTGTCACGCCTCATATTGAGCACATACTTTGTGCTTATAATCACTTCCTTTTAATACTCTGTACCTGTGAGATCTCAGGGCTTACCCATTTCACAGGTGAGGAAACTAAGGCTCTGCCCACAACACAGAGTTGGCAGCCAAGCTGGGCAGTTTCCCAGGCACGGGATGGGTGTCCTGGAGGGTCCCTGGATGATGGTTTTAGGTGAGACCCAGGGACATTTTGATAAAACATTGAGTTGCTGTGAAAGATTTCCTATTTTCCACTCAAGTAAAGGAGACAGTCTCATATGGGTGCTACTGTGTCTTAAACACCTCTCTGACACCTGACACGTCTCTCTCTTCCCCTCCCTCCCTCGATCTCAACCACACACAAAACAGGCTTTTTTGTTTGTGTGTGTGCTCAATCATGTACAACTCTTTGCAACTTCATGGACTGTAGTCCGACAGGCTCCTCTGTCCATGGGATTTTCCAGGCAAGAATACCGGAGTGGGTTGCCATTTCCTCTTCCAGGGGATTTTCCCAACCCAGGGATCGGACCCGCATCTCCTTTGGCTCTTTCATTGGCAGGCGGATTCTTTACCACTGCACCACCTGGGAAGCCCACACACAGCAGACCTTCTCTGAAAGCAGAGCAAGACACCAATCTCTAGCTAAAACTTACTAACACTGTTTGAATTTCGTTGCATTTTTTTCAAGGGTTACCTTTTTGTGGCAGGTGACTCTGGCTTTCTGTGTATTGTCAATGATACATTTCCCTTTGAATAAAACTTACCTAAGAAAACCGAGTAACTTGAAGAATATAATTGAATAACATAACAGCTGCAACTTGGATAGAGCTGGCAAAAATCATAAAAGTGGATCTCCGGTGTCTGACGGTTTGGAAACCTTAGCTTAAAGCAAGGGAATGGCTGCAAAATCGGGCTGCCTGTGTTGGAACCTCCTAGGTTCTGCCACGTAGCTGCTGTTGACCCTGGGCACTTTATTTAACCTCTCTGTGCCTGTTTTCTCATCTGCAAAATGAGTATCATAACAATAATAGTGTCTGTTTCATATGGTTCTTGTGAGGGTTAAATGAAATACAATGCATGAATTACATAGAACAATGCCTAGTGTCTAGTGAGCAGTTGACATGATGAGCTGGTAGCCTCCACTGTTTGTAGCAAATGACAAGTTGAGAATGCAACCAAGTCTGTCTGACTTCATAGCTGTGCTCACTCAAATACACGGGGCAGCCTGTGTGAAGCAAAATAGTAATAATTATTGTAACCTTTATATTTGCGTGGTGATCCAAGTTATCCCCACTTAGAGTAAATCATTTGATCCTCATAGCCCTTCCGAAGCAAGGCAGAGTGGGTCTCATTTAGTCTTGTTGTTATTCAGTCACTCAGTCGTGTCCGACTCTTTGTGACCCCCTGAACTGCAGCACACCAGGGTTCCCTGTCCTTCACCATCTCCCGGAGTTTGCTCAAACTCATGTTCAGTGAGTTGATGATGCCATCCAACCGTCTCGTCTTCTGTTGTCCTCTTCTCCTCCTGCCGTCAATCTTTCCCAGCTTCAGGATCTTTTCCAATGAGTCAACTCTTTGCTCAGGTGGCCAAAGTATTGGAGCGTCAGCATCAGTCCTTTCAATGAATACTCAGGGTTGATTTCCTTTAGAATGGACTGGCTTGATCTCCTTGAAGTCCAAGGGGCTCTCAAGAGTCTTCTCCAGCATTGAATCTAATTCTGGTTTTATAGATGAGGCCACTACAGTCACACTGTTAACAGGACTTGAAACCAGGGCCTGGGTCCCCAGTCTTTCTGCTCCTCCCTGCTGCCTCCCACAGTGAAATGTTGAGGGGAGGGGCCACCAAGGCTGACTTACCCAGGCCTCATCCCCTCCTCTCCACCGTGCTCCTGGATGCCCCTCCCGGCTGCACCCAAGCGTGGGAGGTATGGGAGGGAGTGTCTCATCCCACAGGCCGCTGCAGGTCCCCAGGTGGGGCCAGCCCCGAATGTCACCCTCCTAACTCAGGATCCAGATGTCAGGCTCACACCATTCCTGTCTTTGCCCGTCAGCATTTGCACCCATTCCCCACCCCCCAACCCCCCACCGCCTGCTGCCAGGACTGCCCCAGAGCTACTCCCCCAGGGTCCCTTCTGATCAAGCAGCCCTCTCCTAGGCTGAATTCTGATGCAACCTTGCAGATAAGTTACCAGCCCACTGTCTCGTGTGGCTTTCCAGCCTGTGCTAGGGAGAAAAGGATGAATGAGGTGCTCTGAGCCCTGGCTGGTTGTATGGCTCTGAACATCCTCCAGGGTGGCGCTAAGTCTCAGAAACTTATTAACCCATGAACCCCTGAGCATGGTAGTTAGTAAGATCATGACCTTGGGCATCAAGTACCTGGAGTCAAACTGTGGCTTTGCCATTTATACATTTGCGGTGGGGGGTGGGCAATTCCTTCACTTTCCTGAGCCCACCTCCGTGATACAACCTGGGCAAAGTATAAGCATCCTTTAGCTGCTCGGTAATTGGCATTATATTAATACAGCAGCAAGGCAAGGATCATAAAGCAGAGAAGCCAACCTTAATTATTGGAGACCTATCACGTGTTAAACACTGTACAGGTACCCTTTTATTTAATCTTGTCCATGGGACGGGTCAGTCAGTCAGTCAGCCAGTCATTTCAGTCGCTCAGTCAACCCCATGAATCGCAGCACGCCAGGGCTCCCTGTCCATCACCAACTCCCGGAGTCCACTCAGACTCATGTCCATCAAGTCAGTGATGCCATCCAATCATCTCATCCTCTGTCATCCCCTTCTCCTCCTGCCCCCAATTCCTCCCAGCATCAGGGTCTTTTCCAATGAGTCAACTCTTCGCATGAGGTGGCCAAAGTACTGGAGTTTCAGCTTCAGCATCAGTCCTTCCAATGAACACCCAGGACTGATCTCCTTTAGGATGGACTGGTTGGATCTCCTTGCAGTCCAAAGGACTCTCAAGCGTCTCCTCCAACACCACAGTTCAAAAGCATCAATTCTTCGGTGCTCAGCCTTCTTCACAGTCCAACTCTCACATCCATACATGACCACTGGAAAAACCATAGCCTTGACCAGACAGATCTTTGTTGGCAAAGTAATGTCTCTGCTTTTTAATATGCTACCTAGGTTGGTCGTAACTTTCCTTCCAAGGACATGGGACGGGTACTGTGATTAATCTCATTTCCAGGTGAGAAAGCTAGTGTTCAGGATCTGGGTGCTCTGTGAGTTGGTGCAGCAGTGGCGGGTGCGCACCGGAATGGAGTGGAAGCTCTTTTTGGTCTCTTAAGACCAGAGTGGGCTGGGAGATCCCGCTCTTAGGGGCTTGACCTGACCGCCCTCTCTGCGTGGGTGGTGAGGGCAGGAAGGTCTTCCAAGCGGGTAGCAGGCCCAGAGCGGCATTAGGACCACACAGAGGCCAGAGGGGCTGCGGAGCGGGGGCGGGGGGACCTGCCCCGGCTCAGAGGGGCCTTGGGAAGCCCGAGCACAGTCGAAAGGAGGCGAGCACTGACAAGACCTGAGGAGCAGGCGAGGGCGGCCAGTGACGTCATCAGTGCGCGGCACCCGGCGGCCTGGGCGCCCTGGGGCCCGGCGAGGCCTTGAGGCGACGGCACTCTTGCGAGGACAAGCCCTTCACCTTGAGACCTAACGAGGCGCGGGAACAGCATGTACAAAGGCCCGGTGGCAGGAGGGAGTGCGGTGAGTACTGAGGCCAGCCGCGTGGGTCCTCGGGGGGCACTTGGGCCTTCTCCTGAGCGCATCTGGGAGCCGTTGGAGGACTGGGGCTTGGAGATCCCCAGCCTCACACAGGGGTGTCTGTTCTGAGGAGGTCAAACAGGTGGTCTCAAGCATGGAACCCTTTTCCCCTGTGGGCTGAGGGCGAAGACCAGGTGGGCGGTGCAGTTGAGCGCCCATCTTGGGCACTGTTGTTCCTGTGTGAATTGGCTTCCTTGAAGACCACACTCTGCTCTCTGAGAGACCTTGAGACCCCTAGAATCGGCCCAGGGCTATTTTATTCCCTAGAAGCCTCGAGCCCTGGGGAGTCTCTGGATGATGGTAGTGGACGCCAGGTGAAGGGGCTGCCCGGGTGAGGGGGATGCAAAGACACTGAACACCCCCACCCTATGTCAGGCCCAGTCCACCTCCTCCTAGGTCATGTGCTTCCTCTCCCAAAGTTGAGGCTGGCTGCGCCAAGAAGCCCCTCACTGGAGTCTGTGAGGCTGTGCGCTGGGGGTTTGTTCAGACCTAGGTTGGGGATCTGATCATAATTGTGGTTTCTGACTGATGCCTGCCCCAGGCCTGCCTGGCCCATATCTGGTCTCAGCACCAGTCCCAGCAGGTCCTGTGACTGTCCTGCCCCTCTGTAGCCCAACTGGCTGGAGCTGAGATGTCTGACCAAGAATGACCCCTCCCCTACACACACACACACACACACACACACACCCATCCCCAGATACACATATAATAAGGAGCTGAGAGGTCTGACCAAGAATGACCCCTCCCCTACACACACACACACATACACACACACACACACACCCATCCCCAGATACACATATAATAAGGAGCTGAGAGGTCTGACCAAGAATGACCCCTCCCCTACACACACACACACACACACACACACACACACACACACACACACACACACACACCCATCCCCAGATACACATATAATAAGGAGCTGAGAGGTCTGACCAAGAATGACCCCTCCCCTACACACACACACACACACACACACACACACACACCCATCCCCAGATACACATATAATAAGGAGCTGAGAGGTCTGACCAAGAATGACCCCTCCCCTACACACACACACACACACACACACACACACACCCATCCCCAGATACACATATAATAAGGAGCTGAGAGGTCTGACCAAGAATGACCCCTCCCCTACACACACACACACACACACACACACCCATCCCCAGATACACATATAATAAGGAGCTGAGAGGTCTGACCAAGAATGACCCCTCCCCTACACACACACACACACACACACACACACACACCCATCCCCAGATACACATATAATAAGGAGCTGAGAGGTCTGACCAAGAATGACCCCTCCCCTATACACACACACACACACACACACACACACACACACACCCATCCCCAGATACACATATAGTAAGGCAAGGAAGCAGTCAGGGAATCTGATCACAGCACAGATTAGATCGGGTCACACCCTGGCTCCCCATCACAGTTCAAATCCACACTCCTCACCAGTGACTGTGCCCACTGCCCTCCTGTTCCGCCTTACCTCCTGCCACTCGCCTTCACTCAGTCCCATCCCCTCCAGCTCCACCAGCCACTGGACTGGGCTGAGCTCGTTCCCAGCTGCTGTCCCCTCTACCTGAAACGCCTGCCTCCCTGGCTGGCTCTGACCTGTCATTCCAGGCACAATTGCAGCATCACCTTGGAGGGGCCTTCCTGACCTTTCTTTCTGAAACAGTCCCAGTCCGCTGTCCCACCACCTAGTTTGAGTTTTCATGTTGAGCGCTGTCACTACTTGGAATGCTCTGGTGCCTTTAGTTTCATATTTAGTTACTGTCGGAGGCCCTGAATGTGAACTCTGTGAGAGCAGGGGCCAGACTCCCTCGAGTTTGTCCATTGCTGTATCCACTGGGCTTAAGAGTAATGCCTGGAACATAAGTCAGTGCTCAGTGTGTGTTCGTTGAACTTCATCATCATTTATTGAGCACCGCATCATTAGGAGACATATGGCCAGACTCTGGGCTAAATGCCTTATGTGCATCGCTTCAGGAAGAGGCTCAGCTCTGCGCTTCCTGGCTGGGGCACAGTTAACAGTTCCACTCAAGTTGGGAAGATCAAGCAGGCTGAAGTGAGACCTGGGGAAATGCCTTTTCATAGGGTTCCTCGCTCTTCCCCCCTCTACTCTTGAAGAAACCAATTGCCTTGAGAGTGCGGCGGACCTGGTGCAAGTCTTGGCTATCACTTTTGAGTTGTGTGACTCTAGGTAAGTGACAGTCCTTCTCTGGGCCTCTGTTTCCTCATCTCTGAAATGGGGGGCAGAGTCCCCCGCTGAGGAAAGGCTTTGATGCGGGTCAGAGGCTGTTCTCACCCCGGCCCGCAGTCCCCGTCAGCCTGGAGAGCGGCCCCTTTGCCATCCTGCCTGCCCGCCGCTGCCCCGCTCACCCGCCGTCAGTGGGAAGAATACCTCAGTCGCACCTGGGCCCCCAGCCCAGGCCCACACATACACCAGTCCTCCTCTCACTTTTCATTCTTGTAAATTGACGTCAGCGCTGCTGAATCACGAAGCTGAGGTTTGAGAGGACCTGCACCACGGGGAAGCCACACGGCGCGCGCCGCCCCCCTCCCCGCCCCCCTGCCCTGCAGCGTCTGCACTGCTGGGCCCATCTGTTACCCAGGGTCTAGAGTGCAGCTCCCGGGGGCTTCTAGGTCATTGCAGGTCACTTCATGTATGGCAGTATAGCTTTAAAAAAAAAAAAAATGACTCACAAAGAGAAGGGGCCAGGTCTGGGGAGTGTGAGTAGAGGAGCTTCAGTTTCAGCTGTTTTGCTAAGGGAAATGGGTTTGTGTATGAGTTTGGGTAATGAAGATGTGACTTCTAAGCTTTTTTTTGAGAGGGGGAAAAACCCTGGAAATATTATAAACTTGACTGTGATTTGTCCCTCCTTAGATGAGGACCTGTTTCCTTATCTGTAAAATAGGAATGTTAGTTAATAGCACCTAAATCCTAAGGCTCAGGTGAAGGCTGAATGTTTTAATATAGGTGACTAGGCGCTCAGAATGGTGCCTTCCCAATGATGCTGATATGTTAGCAGCTGCTACTGTTATTATTTCGACTGTTAGGCCCTCACGGGAGGCTAGTGCTACCCAGCCTCTGAAGCAGTACTGTCTGAATTTGCCACCTGGCTCCACCACTTGCCGTATGCCCTACTTTGCCTCTCTGAGCCTCAGTTTTCTCATCTATATAAAGGGGGAAGAGGTTTATAACTCACAGGCCAGTTGAGAGGCTTAAACAAAGTAGAGCAGGGCCCAGCATACAGTAAGCGCTCACTGAGTGTTTGCCGTATGCCCAAGCACTGCCTTCGTGGTTTCTCCTTGCCCTGCTAGTGCTGGGCAGGAGACAGGAGAGTCTGAACACGAGACTTGGGCCACAAAGCACAAACAAAGGGAAGGGAGACAGTTCAAAGAAGAAAAAGCAGTGATTCCTTGGAGGCACACAGACGTCATCTCCCTCCCTCCTTCCCTCCCAGCCCGCCTCATTAAAGGATGAAATTGCCAAAGCTCTCTGAGATCCTAAATCTCTCCCGGCCATCCTTAACCTTGGGGCCTGGAACCTATTTAATCCCCAAGACAAGCCTGGGCCACGCCAGCTTTCCGGCTATCAAGTTAATTTTATGCTGCAGTTTAAAGTCTGAAAGGTATTATTAAATATTAGGACACTCCATTATAAGCATGTCCAGGGCTGCAGAGGGCCATTCGGAGTTCTAAAATTGAAGTGGAATGTGTCTGTGAGGCCGCTTAACCCTACACCGGAAAATGACTCGATTCACCGGGTGCAGCACCACAGCCCTGAGTGGCCAGCAGACCGGCCACAGATCCAGGAGTAGCCATAAAACCCGTGTCCTGGGCACTCTCTAGTGATGCTGGCCAGCCCCAGTTTTGGAAAACATCACCTACTCCATCTACTATGCATCAGTACCTGCTGCTGAGGGTTACAGCAAAGCAACCTTTTCCAGCAAGCCATTTCAGAGGCAGTCGCTGAGGCCCCTAGCGGCAAGGGGAATTGCCCAGAGCTGCCAACAGGGCCCTCCTGCCACCACAGACCACAGAGCGTCTTTCTGGTTGCAAGTTGCTTGTTCACCAAAAAGTACACAGAGACAAGACAGGGCGGGAAGAAGGAAGTTCAGACCTGACCCTGTTATCCCCATCCCATCTCAGTATCTCTGTCTCCCTAGATACCGAGTTTCAGAATGTACCACTCCTCCCTTCCAAAAACTCATCAACCCCCCCACCCCCACCCTCTTCCTGGAAGAAGCTGTGGTCACAGAATGAAAGAAGTTTCCCCTCTGTCATCCATTTCAAACAGATTTCTGGGAGGACGGCCAAAAAAAGGCCCAAGTGTCTTCTCTAACACCAGAATGACCACAGGCAAATTTACCCTGCCTCGGTTTTCTCTTCCATAAAATGGGGATAAGAGCCTTGCTTCATAGGGTAGTCTTTATAGATTAAGTAAATTTAAGCATATGTAAATAAAGTACGGAATAGGACCTGGCAGACATTAAGCACTCAGACACAAAGTGCCCTTCTGCCAGACACACAGTACCAAAACTAGACCAAGGGTTCCTCTCCGTCTAAGAGCTGAGGGTGAAGCCATGTGGGGTTCCCAGCCACAGAACCTGGGGGGCCACACACCACCTTCGGCCACACACCACCTTCAGCCACACCCAGGTCAATATTAGGAACCCAGACCCACTCAGAACCGTGGAAAACCTTTGACCAAAGCACACGCTCTAGAAACTTTTTTTTTTCTTAAAAAAAAAAAATTTCATAATAAAGTTTATTACCTAACTGGTGGTAAAAAATATAAAATAGGATTCTGCACAGCAGAAAAATAAAGCCAGAGACCCTCCCCCAACCCCTGGTTTGTGCAAAGATACTGGATATATGTAAACATGAAGAGGTAGGAGGTACGAGTTCAGGCCCTGGCCCCACGTACAGTTTTAAATTAAGCTACTACGACAACCAGGGGGACCCAGAGGGAGCACCAGGAGGGGGCACCCTCAAGAGTTGGGGAGGGGTCTGCGGCCTGGTCTCCAGCCCAGGGCAGGAGGCGCCTCGCCCCCTACGCCAGCTCCCTCCAACCCAGGTGGGGAGGGCACCCACATGGTCCAGGGAAATAATAATTAATAATAGAAAATAATAAAAGGGCGACCAAGTTAATGCTGCGGTGCGCGGCCGGTCAGATCTGGAAGGGGAAGGAGCTCAGGTAGTCGCGAAGGACGGGGTTGAGGGGGATGCGCGCCAGGTTCTCGCGGCCCACGGTGGCCACGATGCGCTGGCGGCACAGCTCCTGCAGCGGCCGCACGCGGCGCTGGCGCAGCGGGGCCCCCAGCATGCGGCGCGGCGCCGCCACGTAGTGCTCCAGCAGCTCGAAGAGGCAGTCGAAGCTCTCGCGGCTGCCGTCCAGGTGGAAGCGGCCGGCCTGGAAGTGCACGCGGATGCTCGTGGGGCCCGAGGCCATCTTCACGCTGAGGGCGAAGAAGCAGTTCCTCTGTCGGCTGTCGCGCACCAGGAAGGTGCCCACGGGCTCGGCGCGCAGCCGCTCGTGCGCTCCGTGCACGCTCAGGGGCCCCCAGTAGAAGCCGCAGGCGTCGAGGAGCGCGCTGGCGCGGGTGATGCGCCGGTACTCGGCGTGCGAGCGGAACGTGCGGAAGTGCGTATCGCCCGGGGCCGGGGCCGGGGCGGCCGGGCAGGGCCGCAGGCGCGCCGGGGCCGCGGACGAGGGCGAGGAGGTGGAAGAGGAGGAGGAGGAGGAGGAGGAAGACTCTGGCCGCCGTCTGGGCTCTGCTGCCGTGGAGATTGCATTGTCGGCTGCCACCTGGTTGTGTGCTACCATCCTACACGCAGGGCCGGCCGGAGGGGTGGGCCATAGCGTCCGGGGGTGCGCTGATGGGGGAGACAGGCAGTGAGCAGGGAGTCCGGGTGCGGCTGGGCAGGTGAGGGCCGGCGAGGGAGCTCGGGAGGGGCGGGGCCCTGGGCTGAGCCGCTCCTAGAGGGCCGAAGGCTCAAGCCCGCGTCCGCGCGGTCCTTTGGGCCTCAATGGACTCATCTAGAAAATGGGCTTGCCCGCCCGCGGCGCCCTTGCTGGCGGGTGGGAGCTCGGCGGCGCTCTGTGCCGCCTCCGAGTATGAGTCTGAGGAGGGGGCGTGGACAGAGGCGCCGGGCAGAAGCCTGCCCCGGACTCGGGCCACTGGGTCCTCGGCTCACCGCCCCGTGGTTGCCGCCTGCCGGCCAGGCCGGGAATAGACGCCTCGTCCGGGCGATTCGGGCAGAAAAGCAGGGAGAAAAGCGGAGCTGCGGGTACCCCAAGCGCGGGGTCCGCCAGGATGGACCCCGCAGGGGCCAGGGGCGTGGCGGCCGCGACCCCACTACGCAGCCCCCGAGGCCGCCGCGGCCCCGTGCGTTCCTCCCCTCTCCCTCCAGCTTCGTCGCCCAGCGTCCGTCTCACCTGGCGGCGGGGCGCGGGGCGCCGCGGGCGGGGCGGCGGGGGTCTCCGGGGCGGCTCTCGCGCATGCTCCGGTGCCGGGAGCCGTGCAGCTGCCACGGCCGCAGCTCTTTCTGGTGCGCGCCCGCCCCTGCACCAGTCTTTTAAACCGGCTTGGACGCGTGGGGTTTGCTAGGCCCCGCCCCCTCCAGGCCCCGCCCCCTCCAGGCCCGCCCTTCCGCGCCACTTTCGGTTTCTTTTTTTTTGCGCACCGCGGAGGCCGGGGCTGCTCGACTTTTCCCACAAATCGGGGACCCCTCCCCGGGGAGGTCCCCCAGCCCTGACCTAGCCTCGCACCAGTCCTAGGACCCGTCTGTCAAGGTCTCTAGCACTACCCTTGAACCTCCGGGGCACTTCTCAGCAACCCCCCTTTCAGACCTGGCGGCCCTCCGGTACCCCCACTGCCTTCGGTCGCAGATTTCTGCCGGCAAGCCCATTAGGATACTCCGGACTGGCCCTGACACACCCGTCACCTCCTCCAGGTGTCTCAGCACCCATCTCTGGTAGACCTGTGTCCTCTACTCTGGAGCCGGGCACCTCCACCCTATCCCGGGTCTCACCTGGGACCCCTCGGGACTGCTGCCTCCATCGCCCTGCCCACCTCGTCCCGGAGCCTCTAGATGGCCGCCTCCGCATCCCTCTCTGCCTGTCGCTGTCCCTGGTCTTAGCTTGGGCTTCCCAGGAAGCGGCGGGTTGACCACAGGCTTCGGAGGAACCCTTTGGCGGCGCGGGAGGGGTACCTCGACTGCGCGCCCAGTTCCTTGGAAACCGGGTGGGGCCTGGCAAGGTCCCCTGCGGCTTTGGCCTGCCTTTCCTCCTGTGAGACAGCTGGAGAAACTGAGGCCCAGTGACCGGCAGAGGGGGAGCTCCAAACGAGGCACACCCTGCTCGCTTTTATTTTGGGGAGAGGAGGGAGCGGCTGGGCACCTCTAAATGCACTTTGGAGCCCAGTGAAAAGACAGTTCATTTTCAGATGTGATCATTCCAGAAGCCTACTCTGAGCTTTCCTGGCCGGTCCCTCCTCTTCCTTCCTCCTCTCTTTTACAGATCCCACCCCCCCCCCCAACTGCTCCCTCCCCACACTCATACCTTGGGTCTTGGAATGTTGGGGTACCCGCTACAGTTTGTACATTTGTGTATGATGCTGTCTGTCATAGAAGGTCATGGAATAGGTGCCTGGCTGGTACATGTATTTTTGAATGAAAGAAAGAACAAATGAGCTTGGGGGCCGGCTGGTGGGTGGTGAGTTTCGCAGTTTGGAGGGGTCAGGCGGAGTAGCTAGGCTTGGCAGGGTCCTGCCCAACACTGGCACACACTGCCCTCTACAGGCAACTCTCAGGCCGCAGCCCAGCTTGCTGCTTGGCTCCAAGCCAGCACTAGGTCCTCCTGCCAGCCTCCCTGGCGCTTTCCTGCCCTGGCCCCAGGCAGAGCCCAGGACCCCCGTGTTCCCTCGTGAACACAAGAGGATGGCCCAGAACCCGCCTTGTATAGGATCCCACTGTCTCCTGGAATTTGTGTTGGCAGCAGCTGATGTTGGTCGTTGATGCGGTTGTCCTGGGTGTGTGTGTGTGTGTGTGTGCCTGGGTGTGTGTGTGTGTGTGTGTGCCTGGGTGTGTGTGTGTGTGTGCAAGGGCATGAGAAGATGCATAGCCATGCCTGTGTCCTGGTGTGTGTGTATGTGTGTGTGTGTGCAAGGGCATGAGAAGATGCATAGCCATGCCTGTGTCGTGTGTGTGTGTGCGCGCCTGGGGGTGTGTGTGTGTGTGTGTGCGCCTGGGTGTGTGTGTGTGTGTGTGTGTGTGTGTGTGCAAGGGCATGAGAAGATGCATAGCCATGCCTGTGTCCTGGGGGGGGTGTGTGTGTGTGTGTGTGTGTGTGCAAGGGTATGAGAAGATGCATAGCCATGCCTGTGTCCTGGGGTGTGTGTGTGTGTGCGCAAGGGCATGAGAAGATGCATAGCCATGCCTCTGCCAGTGTTCAGGCGCTGTGGTCATTCTGGAGCACCTGCGGGAGCCTGCGCTGTGGTGGGTGACAGTATAAAGCAGTGGTTAAAAGCTGGACTTTGGACGCAGTCTGCCTAGTTTCCAATTCTAATTTTGCAACTTTCTGTCCCTCTGACCTTGGACGTGTAATTAACTCCCTTGCCTGGTTTCCTCATCTCTGAAGGGGGTAATAACATCTCCCTCATAGTGTGGGGATTAAAAGAGTGATTAGGGGTCACGTGCTTACACCAGTCCCCGGTGCATCATAGGCATTCAGTAGGTGTTTGCTTTTGCTGCTGTTGTTCATCGGCGGCCGTCAGCAGCTGTGGCAGCATATTGGAGCTCATGGCTTCATGTTAGAAGTCCTAGCGTGAGGAAAGCAGGCCATAGACGGCATGGTGGAGTAGAAGGAAAGTGTTGCATGGGGCTAAACCAGGCCCCTGGCTGCTGGCAGTGGGGAGACACAGTACCTCCTTCTCACTTGAGCTGGTCACGGGTGGTCCAGGCCCAG
This sequence comes from Dama dama, assembly GCF_033118175.1. Taxonomy (NCBI): domain Eukaryota; kingdom Metazoa; phylum Chordata; class Mammalia; order Artiodactyla; family Cervidae; genus Dama; species Dama dama. The sequence goes on from NC_083690.1 coordinate 11,469,648, forward strand.
AGAAGGCAGCCAGGCTGGGCTGGCTCCTGCGTGACTTGTCTTCCTGCCAGCATGTCTCCTTGCCCAGAGCAGATCTATAAATATCTGATGGCCCATATGCCCCCTAACCCTCATTGACAGCCTGGATGGCTACTTCGAAGAGATCCCTCTTATTCCTGAGCACTAGGACCTTCTCCTCTCAGCCCCCTACTTGTTGCCACATGCCCACCCATCCCCACGGAGCCCCCTTCTTCATTTCATTTACTGTTATCCATGACGTGTTAGGTTCTTCCCAGGTGGCACTAGTGGTAAAGAACCCGCCCGCCAGTGCAGGAGACATAAGAGACGTGGGTTAGATCCCTGGGTCAGGAAGATCCCCTGGACAAGGAAATGGCAACCCACTCCAGTATTCTTGCCTGGAGCATCAGACATGACTGAGGCGACTTAGCACGCACATACATGATGTACTGGCCTAAACTGGCTGGGTAATAAATATTTTACAGTCCTTGGACCATTGGACTGACACCACGATCCAATCTGCCCATTTTACAGATAGAGAAACTTGGGGGGGGGGTCACTCACCCAGGAGCACACAATTCAGAAGGGGTATGGCGGAGGTTCATACCCAGGAGGTCAGACCCTAAAGCTTTCACCCGTGTTTGCTGTGCTGTAAACTCCCTTCCCACCTCCTCTCCCTACCCTCCACCCCAACCGGATTCCTTGTAATCTCCAATCCTGGTCTGTCTTCTGGTAAAACAGTAGATACCAAGGAAATCAGAGGGATGCATTTGTATCCTAAGCCTGCCTGGGGAGGAGTGAGGACCATTCTGCCGACTTCCCCCTTGTTTGTAAGCTTGGGGAGGCTCCAGGTCTTGGCAGTCAAGCTTCTGTCTCCCCGTTTTTGGCTCTGGGCCCTTCTGAGTTTCAGTTTTCTTGCCTGTACAGTAGGCCTGGCCCCCTCCTCCCTCCACCCCAAGCAGATTTTGGTTGTGCAAGAGTGGTGAGGCAGGCACAAGTTGCCAAGCACACGTGGGTTCTCCTCACCACTGACGGTGACAGTTACTACCACTTTGGTTTCATTTTCTAAAGCCCTGAGTTCAAAATGAAACCAAATCCAGATACCAAAGGGAAAAAGAAATACGGTGATTGACAAGCATCCGTCTCCTGAGCTGTTCTCCGTGGAGGGCTCGCCCTAGACTCACAGGAAGCTGGGCCACGTGCCGTGGAGACCACAGGCCAGCAACTTGCCCGTGCTGGGCCTCATTGGCCCCAGCTGCAAAGTGGGTTTTGGAAATTTTATGCCTCACAGAGCAGCATGAAAGCACAGCCCAAAGCAAGGGGCCAGGCACAGAGAAGGTGCTTCTTGGCACAAGTGACTTCTTGTCATGGGCAGTCGGGGCAGCCCTGTGTCCACAGCTTTCTGGGCCACAGCAGACATGGGGACTGGTTCTCCTCACCCAGCCTTGGCAGCCCTGTCAGGCGCAGGAGGGAGGGGCTTAGCCAGCAGCTGGGAGGAGTCAGGATCTTGGTCCCCGGAGCTCAGTTTTTCAGTTTCTTTTCTAGTTTTGGCAAAGTCCTGCTGGGCAAAGCAGCCCCTTCAGGTTGTGTAATCTTGAAACTGCCCTCTGCCCAGTGCTCTTCAGCCTTTCTTTACAACCCAGATTCCCATGGGAGTCTGTACCTCTGGGGGCCCCACGAGCAAGTGGGTCTTAGAGCGTGGATTCTGGTTTCAGTCTGTCACTTAATGAGTCCGTAGCCTGGGACCAGCTTCTTCACTTCTCTGTGGCTCAGTTTCCTCATCTGCTCGATAGTGGTAATGACATTTATTTCACCCATTCAGTGTTTATTCAACAGGTAGGACGTGACTGATCAATTGAGCATACATACACGTACACACATCTATTGAGTGTCTACTATTGTCCAGGCACTGGGAACTCAGGTCTCCAAGCAGTCAGGAGAAGTAGGAAGTAAATTCATAAGATCGATTTATATCATGGTAAGTGCTATGGGATAACAAATAGAGAAGAAGGAGCAACAGGGTTTTTGTGGGGTGTGGGCAAGTGTGAGATAAAGCAGTCAGGGAAAGCCTCTTGGCTGGAAGTTGGAGATGAGGCCTTTATAAATAAGGGGTGATGAGGATTCCAGGTAGAACAGCCAGTGCAAAGGGCCTGCGGTGGGAGTGATCGGCAGGGTTGAGGATCAGAAAGGAGACACATGTTTTTGGTATAGAGAGCAAGGTGGCGAAGTGTAGAGGTTGACAGGGATCCAGGTGATGGCTCAGGCTTTGTGGGGACATGGGAAGGGTTTAGATTTCACCCTGACTGCAGGAGACATTCCTTCCAGCCCAGGAGACACTATAGGATTGGGCGTGGAAAGAATCCTCTAGCTACTGACTTTCTGGACTACTGAGATACTAGCCACAGTGACGTATAGTGTGGGGGCTTGGGATACACCTCACAACTGTCCCTGACTGCCCCCCCCACGGATGTCACCACACTAGCCTCAAAGATGGGTACAAAGACAGTCCTAAGGGGAAGCCAGGACACGTGTGCATTGTAGTAGAGAGCCCTGCTTGAGGAGCCCGAGGCCTGAGTTCCGGGGTCAGCCCTCACTCCCCAGGGATCCGGGAAGAGGAGGCATCATTTGCTCAGCCAGCTGTGGTCCAGGTGACAGTCCAGGCATATGGTCTTATTTACACCCACCTCACCCCACCCCTCGGCTTCCCTGGTGGCTCAGCAGTAAAGAATTCGCCTGCAATGCAGGAGATGCGGGTAGACACGGGTTCAATCCCTGGGTTGGGCAGATCCCCTGGAGAAGGAAATAGCAACCCACACCAGTATTCTTGCCTGGGAAATCCCACGGACACAGGAGCCTGGCGGGGCTACAGTCCACGGGGTCACAAAGAGTGAGACATGACTGGGCACACACTCACGCATGTGGTTCTGTGAGGTGAGGTGGAAATTATGTCGCCATTTCTCAGATGAGAAAATTGCTCCTCGAAGAGCTGTTGGAACTTGGCAAGAGTGTCTTGGAGAGCCTGGGGCTTGGCCTCCGTCCACAGAGGCTGCCACGGATGTGAGGTAGAACCCAGTCCTGGCTGATCCCAACGGCAGGAGATCACACGGGAACACACTTTCCACGGAGGGGAGGGGACGCTCAAGCCCAAGGAGAGGGCTCTCATCGGGCAGGAGAGGGGTCATGGCCTGAACTGGTGGCTGGACTCCAGGTCCTGGGGAGACCTGGTAGGAACATTCCAGCAGGCCCTTGATCCCCGTGTGACGGGTGAAACAGGAGAGATGAGGTCAGAGGTTATGTGAAGTATCCAGTATTAGCCAGCTTTCAGAATGCTGGTACCGTGTTCATAGCTGGAAAAAAGGAGGGCCTGGGAAGAGGACTTCTGAAAGCCCTGGCTGTGACACAGCAGGCCGCAGTCCCAGCCCCCCACCCCACCCCACCCCCTCCCTCACTCCCACCCTTGCTGTGACTTCAGGCAAGTTGCCCTCATCCAGTGGCCCAGAGAACTGTTGCAAAGCTCAAGCCTGACAGGCCCAGTGCCTTTTCATCAGTAAATCTCCCAGGACCTCACTCCGAACCGGTTTATTCTGTTTTCCCCACCATTCTAACAGGCCCATCTGGTTCCCACCCTACCCCATCCCGTAAGTGGCAAAGTAGGTATCACGAGCTGACGACAAGAACATCGGCAGTCACCTCTGGCAGCTGGCATAGAAGGGAAATAAGAATTTGCAGAAGCTGTGCAACTAGACACAAGGGCTGACTATCACAGGTTGGGGACCTTGGGGTGGGGGCAGGAGTCTCCTCAGCTTTAAGCCCAGGCACTGTGAGAAAGCCATGGGGAGTGGCAGGCGCCGTGACAAGGGGCTCGCCGCATCCCAGTTCTCTCACTTAAGGCCTGTTGCTTCAGGACACAGGCCAGCAGCAGATTTGTGGTGTGGGAAGCCCAGTGTCTGCTGGCTCCAGAAAAGGCCCCTGGCCAAGCCAGCAGGGCTGAGCAGGCTCTGGGAGGAGGCAACCCTTGCCCCAAATTTATTTATTTATTTGGGCTTCCCAGGTGGCTTAGCAGTAAAGAATCCACCTGCAGTGCAAGAGACGTGGGAGACATGAGTTTGACCACTGGCTCAGGAAGATTCCCTGGAGAAGGGCGTAACAACCCACTCCAGTGTTCTTGCCTGGAGAATCCCATGGACAGAGGAGCCTGGAGGGCTACCGTCCATGGGTCACAAAGAGTCAGACACGACTGAGCAGCTGAGCACATTTGTTTGTTTATGGTGCACGGGCTACTCCCTGGTTGCTGTGAACAGGCTTCTCATTGCAGTCGCTTCTTTTGTTTCGGAGCACGGGCTCTAGGCGAGCAGGCTTCAGTAATTGCAGTGCATGGGCTCAAGAGTTGCAGTTCATGGGCCCTGGAACACAGGCTCAATAGCTGTGGCGCACAGGCTTAACTGTTCCTCAGCATGTGGGATCCTCCCAGACCCGGGATCAAACCCATGTCCCCTGCATTGGCAGGCGGATTCTTAGCCACTGGACCACCAGGGAAGTCCCTTCACCTGAATTTTAAAGAGCAAGCGAAGCTCAGCCCAAGGAGGAGCAGGCAGAGCGCTTCTGGCAGAGCGTGGCAGTCAGCAGAGGCCTGGAGGCCACAGCTTGAGGACCTGCATGGCAGGTGGTGGGAGACCAGGCTCAGGGAAGCGGAGGGGCGCCGGTGCCACCTGCACGGTTTACAGGCAGAGGCTTGGCTGGGGACAGCAGTGGGCAGCTAGCGTTGGCCTCCCTGCCCCGGGGCTGTGAGTCCCTCTGGGAAGGGGCTCCTGGATCCTCTCGCCTGGACCAGCAGGCCCAGAAAGGACAAGCGCTGCCAAGAAAAGATAACAGCACTTTGCAGAGTTTACATTCAGCATTCCTGCGTTATCTCTTTCCAGAGCCGACAGAGCTTTGCTGAGGCTTATTGCATGCTCCCGTGATGCTCCTTCCTTTTCTCCCTAATTTACTTTTTCGTGTCTTTGTAGAAAATAAAGCATCTCCCCTCCCCCGACATATCCCCAGGCACCCGCTTAGTCTGTGTCCTTCCATATCTCGTCTAAGCACTTACATACCTGCCTTTTCCCCCATAAAAGTGCAGTGTTGCTTTGTGTGGAATTTTGCCCTCCCCCAGTGGTGTTTCTTTCTCCATCTTGCGTTTCGCCCAGCAGCATGTCGTGGCAGCCTGGAGGGATCGCACAGAGGTCAACCCCATTCTTGTACAAGCTGCACAACAGTCCTTAGTGAACCTGTGTGTTCACTGAGCCCTCCTGAGGGGCGTTTGCAGTTTTTTGCTCTTGCAAGCCACGAGGCCCTGAACTCTGGCACATGTGTGTGAGAAACGCTTTGCACACTTCTCAAAGACACCGCCCAGTCGCCTGCCAACCTGCGTATGCACGTCTGCCCTCTAAGCGACTGCATTCGATCATATCTGCTTTGCTGGGCCCTCCCAGTGCCTGGTATCATCCAGCCTTTTCTGGTTTTGCCCATTCAGTGGGTATACAAGTGGCCTCTCACTGTCTGCACCTTCTTTCCTTTGTTCGTCCAGTATTTGCTGGGCACCTAACGCGTGCCCAGGCAGCAATCAAGAACAGCATGGCGCCTTGGCCCTCTTTACAGAGTGAAAGAAAGTGACAGTGTTGATCCCTCAGTCGTGTCCGACTCTCTGTGACCCCGTGGACTGTAGCCCACCAGGCTCCTCTGTCCATGGGATTTTCCAGGCAAGAATACTGGGGTGGGTTGCCATTCTCTCCTCCAGGGGATCTTCCTGACTCAGGGACCAAACCCGGGCCTCCCGCATTTAAGGCAGAGCCTTTACTGCTTGGACCAAGGCTCAGAGAGGTAAAGAGGCAGTCCTAGGGTCACCCAGTGAGGGAACAAAGGAGGCAAATCTACAGAGCTTGAGGTAGTCTTTGACATCTCAGTACTACAGAGGCTCTGTACCTTCTTCCCTGGCTGTTCCCCCCTCCTCCCCCAGGACTGTTGGGTCCTCTTAGCGGGGGCTCCCCAGGCAGCTGAGTGAGCAACCCCACCGCAGGCAAGGCTGTTTCTGTTCCCCAAACCTCACTGCATCCCAACATCCCAACACGGGGAGAATGTGCCAGGCCCTCAGTGGCTGAAGTTAGCATCGACTTCTCTCTGTTTCCTGAATTTGGGTTTCCAGCAGGCCTGCCCCCAAACTTCTGCCGCCACCACCCCAAACCAAGCAAGCGAAACAATGAATCTGTGGTTTGATTTCGCTCCTCTTGTCACTGTGTGTCTGACTGCGGGAGGGCTGCTGTGCGCCTGCAAGTGCTTGCTTGTGTTTCATTGTGTGGGAGGGGAGGCGTGTGCAAACCTGCGTGTGTGTGTGTGTGTGTGTGTGTGGAGGCGGGGATGTATACTTGGGAGTCCGCACATGAACCTCGGGCTCTGCGTCTGAGTGGGTTTGAATGGCAGTTTCTTTGTATATGTGACTGGGTGTCTGTGTTACTGAGGCACTTACTTTCTGAGTGTTGGTTTCAGGGAAATGTGGGGTCGGAATGGGTCCGTAAAGCATACTTGTGACCCAGTCTGTCTGCTTCCCAGTTCACTTCCTCTATTACAGAGTGGATGTTCTCTGCAGTAGAGCTCCTGCCTTCCATGATCATATCAGACAAGGACACTGTCCAGGAAATAGGGAAGTCCTCTGGTGAGTGGGTCTTAAAGTCCCTGACCTTATCCTCTGACCCTCTGTCTCCACCTCCTCCCTTAAAACTTGCCCTCTAGAAGCACTTCCCAACCTCTTCTGCACAGAGGTGTTTGAGTGACTATCACGGCTTTATGTGGCTGTACTTTTTTATTTATTTTATTTTTGTTTGTGCTGGGTCTTCATTGATACCCAAGGGCTTTCTCTAGCTGCGGCGAGTCGGGGCTACTCTGTAGTTCTGCGTGGGCTTCTCACTGCACTGGCTTCTCTTGTTGCAGAGCACGGGCTCCAGGGCCTGCAGGCTTCAGTAGTTGTGGCTTACGGGCTTAGCTGCGCCATGACAGGTGGAATCTTCCCAGACCAAGGATCAAACCCATGTCCCCTGCCTTGGCAGACAGGTTCTCAACCACTGGACCACCAGGGAAGTTCCAGACTTGGGTTTTTAAACAAGGAACCAGGAGTTTTGGGGCGAAGCAGGAATCTGATCTCAGAACGTCCCTCCAAGAGGAACGTCTCTGTTGCCACTCTTGGTCCAGACTCCGCTCCCTCCCTCCTGGCCACACGCTGCCCACTGCGCTTCCTCTTGTCACTCCTCAGTCTCCACACAGCAGAGATGCTTGACCCTGTTGCTTGCCTGATTAAGACCTCCCATGACTTATCGCACCAAAAGAAGTGTCGAGGCTCCCCACGGCCTGCAAACCCTGCGTGGCCCGGCCCCCGCCTGGCGCCCCCACCCCTTGGCGGCCCCCCACACACCTGTGCCCGCCATTCCAGCCTTTGGGGTACCTCAGACTCCTTCCTTCCTCCCTCCGGGCTTTGCACATGCTGTTCCCTCGGCCTGCAATGCATTCTCCTCAGGTCTCCGTTTCCCTGAACTCCGTCCCCACCCCCAGCCCCATCAGGGTTGCTCTGTGTGACACCCGGACCGGCTGCCTTGATTCTGCTTATGGTGACCGGCAAACGTTTCATATTTGGCTAGGCCCGGCCTTAGTTGCAGCCTGCGGGATCTTTCCTTGCAGCATGTGGGCTCCTCAGCGTGCGGGCTCTGTAGTTGTGGCACATGGGCTCTCTCGTTGTGGCCTGTGGGGATCAGTTCCTTGATCAGGGATTGAACCCACGTCCTCTGCATTATTAAAATGTGGATTCTTAACCACCGGACCATCAGGGAAGCCCCGTGACTGGCAGACCTTGTGCTTATGCGTTTGTGTTCTTTCTGTGGACGTGGTCTTGTGTTTCAGCCCAGGCCCTGAAAGCACTTGGTCCTTTAGGTATTGAAACAAATGAGGCTCAGAGAGGTTGATCACCAACCCAAGAGCACACAGCAGGCAAACAAAATGAGCCAGGACTCAAACTCAGGATGCTCTGGACTGCAAAGCACATGTTCCTAACCCCCTTCCTGCCTGTCTCCTGCCATGGTCCTGGCCTGCCTACTCTACGTGTGGACGACATGAACAGTGTGTGGGCTCCAGGGTATCCCGTATGTGAGTGTGCATGTGCACATGGGAACATATAAGACAAAGGAGGGCTCTGCCGAAGCAAAGCATTGCCCATCTACGCCAAGGGCTTCTTGGTGTGTTTACCTCCCATTCGTTTCTGTTCCACGTGAGGACTGATTCCTTACACTTTTATAAGATCCCATCCTGAGACATGTCCCTTCTCCCTATCCAACCTTCTCCCTGCTTTGTGCTTCCAACCAGGCCCCCAAAACACAACACATTTAATGAAACGACTCAAGGATAAGTCATCCAGTGTACAAGCTTTAATCAATGTTGCATAGAAATCACTGTAGTAACATGTTCCTGCAAAGTTTACTTCTTCCTTCTAGCGTTCCACATGTGATGTCTTTACTTATCTGGGTGAAACCGACACAGGAACAAGCCATGGGGTGTCATCTCAGTTGTACTTTCGTCCTAAGGGATAGGAATGGGAAAGGGAGCTTTTAATAACTGAGTGCTTCCTAAGGTCACTTAACCCTCTGCTTTGGGTTTTTGGATGCTCATGTGTAATCAGATGTGGGACATGGCTAGAACTGACACAGTCATCAGGGTCCTTTTGACTTCGGAATCCATCCATTTGTCACACACCCATGAATTCAACCCAGTCCAACATTCATTTCATTCTTTAAACCTTGTCCAGGCTACACATCAGTCCACCAATCCCACCGTCTTTCTTTCATTCATTGGTCCAGTTAGTCCATTCAGCCAGTTCGCCGTCCAGTCAGTTCATCTACCCATTTATCCATCCACTAACCTGATCCTCCACCCACCTAGACCACCATTCTTTAACCAATTCATATCCTCTCAATATTCATGCCTCCAGATATCCTATTGTGTTCAAACCCTATCAACTCAGCCATCTGCCCAGCCAACCAATTCATTCACCCTCCCAGTGCATCAGCCCAATCTCGAAATCTAATCACATCCCTTCTGACTCTCAGTCACTTAATGGATTCGTTCCTTCCCCTCATCCTTCCGCTCACCCATCCATTCAAGCAACCATTTAACCCTTCTACCCGCCCCCTATCTAACAGACCTCCTAATTACTCATCTACCCAGCCCTATTCACCTATCCATGCTCCCACCTATCTAATCTGCCGTTTTTCCATCCTTCCAATCAACCCATCCAATTAAAGAGCTATTCCATCAACGCATCAGATATATACAACTGCCACAGTCCCCTCTCCCTCTTCTCCCTTGCCTGTTGGGTCCTCTGTGCTCTGACTTGGCGGAGGCAGCCTTCACCTCACCACCTCTACAGCCCCCCTTCTCTGGGGGAGCCCTGTGGAAGGCCACCGGCTTGCAAGGTACCTGAGCTCTGCCTCTTTCTTTTGTACACCTGCTTGCTCCTCTTGACCTGCTTCCTCTTGATCACCTTTCCCTCCAAGTTCTTCCTGTTCTTGGAGTGGCTGCAGGAGTGGGTGACGGGCCGCGAGGGGCACTGGTGGGAGTGCATGGCGTATCTGAGGTGCCTCAGAGGAGGGCTGGGGCCTGGGCTCCGGCCCTGGTGGCCAGCGGGGCTGCGGTGGCTCCTCGGGCGCTGGCTGGAGCTCCGGCTGCGGCTGCGGCAGCTCCGGCTGCGGCTCTGGCAGTGGTGGCTGCAGCTGCACTGCTTGCAGGCGTGGCTTTGGGGCCGAGAGTTGCTGTGGGGCTGGGTGTGGGTGTTGGGAAGGCTCTGTGTCTTGGTGTCCATGGAGGGTGGGGGCGGCCTCGCTTAGAGGGGCAGGGGCCGCCTCCTCCTCCTCTTCTGGCAGACCCAGCTTCACAGAGGCCCTGGCAGCCCCTGGTTATATAGTTGGGCCCGATTGTGATGGCACCAGCCACAGGGGGGTGTGTAACAGATGTGACCCGACGGGGAACAAAGCCCTCTGCCCTCATCCTAACCTGCAGGGTGGGGCAGCTTTCAAAGGGCATGTCTGTGGGTTGAGAGCAGGGCCCCTCAGGTCAGGTGGAGCTGGGCTCACACTCCATATCTGGGGCTGCTTTTCCTTCTGATCTCTTCCCACTGGGCATCCACCTCTCTACGTCCTAGTTTTCCTGCTTTTGTAGTGTCATGCGAGTGTATGTTCCTCAGTTCTTTGTCTCGTCACAACAAAAATTTGGAGTGATGGACATTAAAGCCCCTTGGCGGGTCACAGCTCTCGGAGGACAGACCGGGTTATAGCTCTCAGGTCTCGAACGGACCATGTTATAGCTCTTAAATAAATCAGTGTTACAGCTCTATTTATTTAGATAATAGCAGGAAAATCCATCTTTGAGGCGTGAGGGCACGTCAATCCAGAGACGCGAAGAGAAGATCACCCCATCACGCGGGGGAGAGAGAGGGAGCAAAAAAGGGCGCGAAGAGGGCTTTGGCTCCTCTTTTTATATGTTTCTCCGTCCCTGGGCCTGCCTTATGTAAATTGGGCTTAGGCAGGAGCGTTGTTTGTTTTACCTGAAGTTCTCACTCCGGTCCTCCGACCTTCCTTTGTTCTATTTTCGCGGGCTTTTCCTTCCAGGTCTTTTAGCCACCATCATTTTGGACTCTTTTTCCCTATTCTAACTACCTAACAGAATGGGGCACAGGGACGCCTACCCCATCCTCGGGGCCAGCCCGCAGTGAGAACTCAGTAAACGTGTCTGAGCATGCCCAGTCTTGTTCTGGCTCCACGCAGGCAGTCTGGAATCCAGGCACACAGCCCTGACCCCAGTAGAGTGGGGATGGGTGGGCAGTCAGTAAGGCAGACGACCACCGCCCGGGTGGGTGCGCACGTTGAGCCGTGGGATGACTTATCAGGTGGAGGGTGAGAGTGACCAAAGGTGTGGATGTGGGGCAGAAACCAACACACTACTATAAAGCAGTTATCCTTCAGTTAAAAATAAACTAATTAATAAATGAATAAAACTAAAAAAAAGAAAGTAACCAAAGGGACCCACAGTGGTCCTGGGGCCTGCCTGACAAGCCTGCCTCCCCATCAGGATTTAAAGCTGGGAAATCCAGAGTCGGGTTCAAAGCCCACTCTGTTCTGATATCCTGTCTTGGGTCAGTTGTTTTGAGGCCTGGTTTCCCTGTTGGACAAAGGGCTGTCATCCCTTCCTTCCTGGCATTCTTGTGAGCCTGAGAAGCCTGTCAAACCACAGGAGGCCCTTGAAAGCCATTCTCCTGCCTCCCGCCTGCCACCTCCGCTCCCCTCCCCTCCCTGCCCACTCAGCCCCATTGTGCACGCCTGCTCTGACCGCCCAGCCCCTGGGCAAGAAAGCTCACCCCATGCGTGCACACACGGCCTGGTCAGAGCTGCTCAGTCCCTTTCTCTCCACAGCCACCCACACCTGGTCTCAGCTCTGGGCCCTCAACCCTCCCCAGAGCTCAACCTCGGGAGACTCCCTCCATCTCCACCTCCCCTCCCCCTAGCAGAGCCCCCAGCCCACGTCTGTTGCTCACGCACAGCTTTGCTATCATTTGCTTTTATTGTGGTTTATTTCTTCATAAATGTGTCAGTGCACATGGTGGAAATCACCCTCCTTGAGGGAACACTTCCGATACGGCTGGGCTCTGGGCTCCACCCCTTCTGGGCGGCTTTGTCCCTGAGTCTTAGTGACCTTCGGACTGGGCTGAACAGAGTCCCCCGAAAGGTGTCCACATCCCAACCCCTGGAAGCTGTCAGTGTCACTGTATTTGGGAAAGCCTCTTTGCAGATGTAATTAAGGATATTCAGAGCATCCTGGATTATCCAAGCGCACCCTAAATCCAAAGGCAAATGTCTTTATAAGGGAGAGAAGAGACGGCTCAGGGAAAAGGGGCCACGGGAAGGCAGAGGCCCCGATGTGAGTCAGGCAGTTCAGGCAGCCGTCAGCCGTGCGGACCCCGCAGGCTGGACAAGGAGAGGAGGCTCCCCGGGGCCTCCGGGGTCTGTGGCCCAGAGAACGCCTTGATTTCAGACTTCCAGCCTCTGGAAGGCGAAAGGATATATTTTAAGCTGCCAGGTTTTTGATCACTTGTTACAGCAGCCCTGAGGAACTACTATTACAGTTTACAAAGGGGGAGTAGGCTCAGAGAGGCTGAATGACCAGCCCAGAGCCCCAGAGCTAGTCAGTGGCAGAGCCAGGATTCGGATTCAGGCCTGGCCGCCTCCAGTCCAGCCTCGTGGTCACTAAGGCCTCCACAGGGGCTCAGGGGGCGCGAGCGGCCCTGTTCTAACGCTGCTGCCTTGTGCGGGCTCAGGACTGACGGGGTCACGCTGTGAGGACTCTGTCTGGGTGTCCCGTCCCTCTCCTCCCCCTCCCCCCACTCCCCCACCCTCGAGTGCCTGGTGGGACAGAGTGAAGTGAAAGTCGCCCAGTTGTGTCCGACTCTTTGCGACCCCATGGTCTGTACAGTCCGTGGGACTCTCCAGGCCAGAATGCTGGAGTGGGTAGCCTTTCCCTTCTCCAGGGGATCTTCCCAACCCAGGGATCGAACCCAGGTCTCCCGCATTGCTGGTGGATTCTTTACCAGTTGAGCTATCAGGGTGGGACAGAGACTGTGGTTTATTAATCTCGGGGCCCACAGTGACTGGCACACAGCAGGGACGTCACGAATGTTTGCTGGGCAGGTGATTGGGCGGGCGGACCTGGGGGCCGTGGACAGAAGGACGGAGCTGCTGAGCGTGTTGCTTGGCTGGGGCGGGGGTGGGCAGTCAGACAGCAGGGCCGCCCCCTCGAGCCTCCCCTGCCTTGCCCTGTCTCCAGGCCTCAGTGAGAGCGGCCTCCACCCTCCGAGGAGCCCAGGACCTCACCTTGCCTCTCACACCGTCCTTGGAGACACCACCTCCCCACCCCTCCCAGCAGCCCCAATCACAGTCCTTCTCAGTGGCCCACCAGAGTGGTGCTCGGGGGTTGTGGAGAGCAGAGGGTGGAGATCATGTTTGTTATTTCTATTGGAAAGAAAAGGGTTAAGGGAGCCGTGGCCAGGAGGGGCAACAGGCGCATTCCGATGCTTCTAAGGAAGGCCAGCCTGAGGGACCCAGGTCTGGGTCTCTGTCCTTTCTGGCTTCCTCTGGGCTTCCTTTGCCCGCTGCCCTAGTGAGGGCATCGGCTCTGTCCCACAGCGGGACCCCTCGAGCAAGGCAGAAGCGAGCCTCTCGCAGGGATTCCTATGGTCCCCTTGAGCGTGAGGTTGGCAGCAGAACCAGTTCAGACCCCTCTACTTGCTCTGTCCCCCAAAACCAGGGTCCATGAGTCAGGTGGGACCCCTGTGGCTCCAGCTGCAGTGCCCATCTTGGGTGAAACACTCGCTGTGTGCCAGGCCCAGTCCCTCCCCAGCATCTCAGTCACCTCTTCCGACCCACTGACCTGCGGGGTCGCTAGTGTCAACGGACAGACAGGGACTTGCTCAGTGTCACGCAGCAAGCGTAGGAAAGCTGGCGGCAGGTCTGCTGAGCTCCCGAGTCCGTGCTCTTGGGACTCTCCAGGGTCTTCCCCGGTGGCCCAACTGTTCAGACTCTGTGCTTCCACTGCAGCGGGCAGGGAGGAGGGGTTCGATCCCTGGTCAGGGAACTAAGATCCCACGTGCCTCGTGACGCAACCACCACTCCCCTCCCCCCCCAAAAAACAGTCCGCAGTTAGAAAAGCAGTGGGGATGCGCTGAGGGAGATGACGCTGTCCCGCCGGGTGCTCAGACTCGGAGAGGAGTCCTCCCTGGAGGTGGGACCCGCTAAGGTGATTTTCTCACCCAGGCTGCCACACACTCCACCCCCCGCAGCAGGGGTCGGCGGCTGAGCAGTCTCGGAGAGTGGACCATGCGAGGACTTCTGGTTGGGGTTCAGACACAGGGGTCACTGCTCTTCAACCTCCCTACACACACACACACCCACACACACACACACCCAGCCACCCACACCCACAGACACAGGGGCCAGGGGTGGTGGCGGGGGCAAGGACAGACAGGAGGAGGAGGATTCCTTGGAGACTCTTTATTGACTCTTTTCTGAAAGCTCTCCTCCTCTCGGGAATGGTGGCAAACTCCTCTTCCTCCGCCACGTCGCAGGTCAGGAGCGTGTCTGCTTGGGCTCGGGGCTCTGCTGGGCCCCCGAGTCGGTGTCTTCGGCCCCTTCCTCCTGCTGCCCAGCCTCCATCAGCAGCAGCTTGCCCTGCACTGGGAGCTCCTCCTCTTCTCCCTCCTCCTCCTCCTCCTCCTCTTCCTCCTCCTCGCCCTCCTCCTCCTCCTCGCCCTCCGATGACAAGGAGAAGTTATCCTGGCTCACGCAGGCCACGAGCTTCTTCATGGAGTATTCGTGGCCCCGGCCGTGGCCCATGCCAATCTTGGCACAGCGGGAACCCATCACCCGCCTCAGCTGCCTCTCTGGACTGGGAGGAAAGGCCACTGGCGGGTTACAGAGGGGCCGCTGAGGGTGGTAGGCAGGGCGCTGACATCACAAAGGGCCCCCCGCCCCGGAGCCTCCCGCCCTCGGTGACCTGAGTCCGAGCCGACACCCCACTCAATCCAGGCCGCCAGCTGCCTGTCCGAGGCCCCGCCGGCCACAGGGCAAGGCCGAGGCGAGACGGCAGGCACACAGCCTCACCCTGCGGTGTTGCCGCCTCCAGGGCCTTGTGTGCCCTGGCATGAGAGTTGAGGATAGAATTTCCACAAGCAGGAGAGCACACAGACTCCTCCCCACACCCCAGGAGTGCCCAGCCCGAGAGGGCCGGCGACAGTATGGGACAACAGGCAGCCTGGAGGGAGCCTTCCCAGGGTCCTGGAAGTGTCTGGTGTCTTGACCCGGGTGGTGCCTTCACAGACATACCTAAATCGTATGTTTTTTACGATTAAAACAAAAGAAACTAAAGAAAACCCTACTCTTTCCTGTTCTCCAAAGTCACCCTTTAAAGGCAGTGGCTCATAAGCCCTTGGGATCACCAAACTCTCTGGCTACACATGTCCATCCAGCCCAGTTTCAGCCGGGAAGGGTATTAAGTCTCCTTGGTCATTTCTGAGCACTGGGAATCCATTCTCCAACATGATCCATAATTTAGATCTTGTCCCAAACCCTCAGTGGCTGTGGTCAGCTGAATAAGGACCCTCCCAGGATTGTGAGATTATCCTGGGTTATCTGGGTGGGCCCCGAATGCAGCCGTAAGTGTCCCTGTTAGAGGGAGGCAGAGAGATTTCACACAGGGAGCGGAGACTGGAGATGTGGCCACAGCAGAGGAACTCCAAAGGTTATAAGAAGCCATCAGAAGCTCGGAGGAGGAAGGAACGGACTCTGTCCTGGGTGAGGGTCCCATCTCAGAATTCTGGTGGCCCACGCCACCTCACCCAGTTCTGCCCTTTGCCTTTCGTTCCCCCCTCCCAACGCCAGCCTTGTTCTTGCTGGAGCACGCTAGACCTGCTTCCCATCTTGTCTCCGTTCACACTTGCCCCCGCTGCCCAACACTCTTTCAGGTTCTTCAGGGGCCTGGGGAGTTGCATGGCCTTGGACGTCCTGATGGCTCCGGGTGACCGGGCGCCCCCAGGCTCACAGGGGAACACACCAGCACGCAGCCCCCTGCCCCGGCCGCACCCCCCTCCCCTGACCCCGCGGGGAATAGAAGCCGTGTGTTTGCGCCTTCGTGCAAAAGAGACCCTGACAGGCTGGCAAGTTTCTTATCTCAAGCTTTATTTGGCAGATGACTTTTGCTCATTTTAACTCAAGATCTCGTGGGCTCCAAGGGGGATTTGCTATGGTCTTGTGAGGTGCTTCCTGGCAGGTGACTCTTTCTGGTAGGCCCAGGGAAGCTTAGAGCTGCCTTCCGCATCTCCTCCTCCTTCTCTTCATCCTTCGGCAGCCTTTTGGAAAAAGTTCTAGTTACAGGGCCATGTAGGGAATCCGGGGTCGGGGGGGCTGCTGGGGTGGGGTGGGGGCGCAGGATGAGGGGGCTGTCAGACAGGGTGGGGCCCCAGCACTGCAGGAGCCGCCCGCTGCCCACCTGAGCCCTGGCCTGGAGGCCTGGGGGGTGCCGGGGATGGGAGCGCAGGGGGGGCCCGCCGCACCTCTGCGGCGCCTCCTGTGCCTGCAGGCCCGTCTCCGGCGCCTCCTGCAGGGGCGCCGCCGCGTGTGGCTCCTGTGTCTGTAGTGGTAGCGGCCTCTGTGAGTCCTCCCGTAGACCGGGATGTCCTCCGGCCTCAGCTCCCGCGCCTGATCCGGGCGCTCCGTCTCGCCCTGCTGCCCGGAGCCCTGCTGCCCGGGTGGACTTTCAATCGGACTCTTCACGCGGCATCGGACCATCGTGCTGAAGGGGGTCACGGGTGGGCAACTGGGGCTGAGGCGTCAGCTGGCCTTGGGGGGACAGGGGGAGGAGGCTGAGGCCTGCCCCCTGCTCTTGCTGTTAATAGTGTTGGTCGGGTCTGTCTGCAGCCCTTCGGGGGGACTTGTATATAAAGGGGACCCCCCCACTGTGACTTGGCGGCCCCACCCCGCCATTGTCCCCACCTGGGCCCCTTCTGTGAAAGCAGCACAGGGTGTGTGCAGCCAGCTCCTCACCCTATAAAACGTGTCCCCCGTGCCTCGAAACCAGGGCACAGCATCTCCGAAGAGGAGCACCAGCCTCCTTGTCTGGATCCAAGCCCGCACCTGCCCCTCCCCCAGCTCATGTGGTGGTTCCTGCTTCCTTGCTGCCTCTTTAGCCAGTGCTGTGGCCTCTTGGGGGCTGGGACGGGGCCTCATCTGTCCACAGGGTTATCTTGTGCTCACTCTATGCCAGGAATTCCACAAATTCCATACATTCACTCCTTAAATGAGGCAGGAAGAGGTTAAGTGACTTACTTGCTCATGGTGCCTGCAGATAAGGAGCCAAGGCCAGGCTTCAGAGTCCATATGCCCTCAGCCCTCCACCCACTCCCCAGCCTGGGGCACATGCTTCCCTCCCCAAAAAATGTGCCCATCTTCCCTCCACCCCAGGCCTCCTGCTGAGCCTCTCCCAGTGCTTGGATGACCCATGAAAATCCAGAATCAGAACCATAGCAGCCGCAGGGAGGACGTGGTAGGCAGACGAATGCCCTCACGCCCTCGACCCTGAGTGTGAGCAGACAACAGAAGGGACTTAAGAGTGACTGAAGAAGATGGAAAGGTCATCCTAGATTATCTGGGTGGGCCCAGTGTGGGTTCCACAAAACCACATGGATCCTTATAAGGTGGAAGAGGGAGGCGGGAGGGTCACAGGAAGAGATCTGACAGTGCTAAGCCACGGGCTTTGAAGACGGAGGCAGGGGCCCTGAGTCAAGGAATGCAGTTGCTGGCAAGGAGCTAGGAAAGACAAGGTTATTATGCTTCTGAAAACCTTCAGAACCTGCTCGAACCTTGAGTGTTAGCCCCATAAGGCCCATGTAAGACAATAAATTTGTGTTGTAAGCTTTGAGGTTTGTGGTGATTTATAACAGTGATAGGAAATTTTTGAGGCCTCCTATCCTTCTTAGTGCTCTCAGACTCCCCCCCCAGGGCACTTGTTCAAAATATGAATGCCCAGGCCTTACGGCGAGACCCTGCTGAGTCAGCATCTCCACCACTGGCACTTGATCTACTTGTAAAAGCCTACCCAGGGGGGTCCATGTCCAGCCCTCCCGCCAGCATCTTTCTGAACCAATCGAGTGGTTGGGTCATGGAAGCGAGTTCCTCTCCCGGACAGTGGCCTCAGCTGCCAAGATGGGGCCATCAACACTCCCTTGCAGGTTGGGTGTGAGGCTTGGAGTGGCGAATGCCCAGTGCCTATGCTCCATGGTGCTCATAAATGAAAGTCAGGCCACGATGTTTCTGTGGCCCTGTCACTAGGCAACTGGGTCGGAGAGTTCTGGTCACTGATAAAACGCCCTGTGCCAAATTGCTGTGCCATGAGATGGTCGTGGCCCGAGCTCTCGTGTTAATAATTTGACAGTTCTGAGCCCAGGAGACAGCAGTGTTTTCGTGAATCACCTTCACGTCTCAGAGAATCATACGGTTGAGTGGAGCAAGTTACTTTTGTTTCATCCACCCGGGATGAGGATATTGTTCCTGATTAAATGATAGCTTAGCTTAACCACTGGACAAGTTACTCACTGTACCCAGAGACATCAACTTTTTAAATGGGAAACCTCAACATTGGGCACCTTTGGGATTGATGGGATGTATCCATGGCTGGTGAATTGAGCTTGAACTGGGAAATGGTTCTTGGTTCTCGGGGAGGTGGACAGCAAGCCCTAGTGGAAGCATTTGCCAATTTCTGTGGCCCATCTCAAGCTGCCAGTAGAAAGCCACTGAGCCCAGAACTGGGGGAGGGATGTGTCATAAACCAGCACAGCTCCCGTCCCCACTGGAAAGGGGTCTAATAAAAGACTGGGGGGCTGGGAGGCAGGTTTGGGTTGTGACTTGGGAGTAGTCGAGTTTGGAACAAGATCCTACGTGAATCATCCTTTTTGTATGTGTCCCCTCTTTCCGGTGTGTCCCCAACTCCCTCCTCCCCCCGGTCCCCCTGAGTCCCTCAAAGCAAAGAGTCAAAGAGTGGAATGATGTCTTTCAACATTTATTGACAGGTGGCATTGTTCGTTAGCAGGCTCCTGTTCATGTCATTGGAACGGTGGCATGTTCAAGATGTGGCAAGAGGGTCTTGAAGGCTGGTTATCTTTCAGGCAGGAGTGCGGTGGTCTTGCTACTGTGCGGTTACTATCTTGTACACCTTATGACGGTGTAGCGGCGGCAGCACACTGCGGAGAACCAGAGGGCAAGAGGACACTTCAGCACAGCCCAAACCCCCACCCCTGCCCCAGCTCCCTGGCCCCTACCCCCAAGGATGGACCCTCTTCACCTCTCCTCCTGCGCCTCCGACCAAAGCGTCTCCTTCGTCTGCGACATCTTCGTCTTCGGCGGCGGCGGCATCTGCTCCGGCTGTGGGTGAGGCAGCATCGGTATCTGGCCATGGTGCTGGGTGGATTCGGCCTGGATGCTCAGAGCAGGGGATACCGCCTTGGTTGAGCCAGCCAACCTGTGAGCAGGTGGAATTTGTGGGCTGTGACAGGGGCCGACTCTGCGGCCTCTTATATAGACCTGGGGAGGGCCCTGGTCATTGTGAGGTCACAGAGACCCAGACCTCACAGACCAGGGTCAGAGCTGCCCGAATCATGCCCATATATGGGCATGTGGGAGGTGCTTGGTGAGGGAGGGCGGGGCTGTGATGTGCAGGGGTGGGGCTGTAATGGGGGGGTGGGCTGTGATGTGCAGGGGGCGGGGTGGGGGGCGCCCTCCAGGTCACTGATGTATATGAATTCGACCACATCATATCATGCAGTGGGGAGGGGGGATGGAGGAGTCATGACGGTTCCTGCCAAGCTGGTCAAGACCCCATGAGCAGCCCAAACCCAGCTATGAAGTCCAGGTCTCCATGCCTCCTCCTCTGTAAAGGAGGAATTCTGTAAAGCGGAATGAGGTGACTTTTTCTTTGTAAGGACACTCACTCGCTCATCCACTCAGTCAGTTTACAGAGTATCACTGAGCATGTACTGTATGCCAGGTTCTGGCGAGGCCCTGGCAAATGGTGGTAAACAAGTCAGACATGTTCCTGCCTAATAAACTTTACACTCTTAACATAGAGAACATGAACTGCAACCCCACAGACTGTATGTAGCCCACCAGGCTCCTCTGTCCACAGAGTGCTCCAGCCGAGAATATTGGAGTGGGTTGCCCGTGCCCTCCTCCAGGGGATCTTCCCAGCCCAGAGGTCAAACCTGGGTCTCCTGCATTGCAGGCAGATTCTTTACCATCTGAGCCACTAGGGAAACCCAGTGAAATTACCACGCAGAGCAATTATAATTGTGACAAAAGAAAAAAATGCTCCAGAGAGAAACTTTGGGCTTTTATGAGAAAGTTATGCTGGGGGGACTTGACCTCAGGAGAGGCCCCAAGACCTCCTAAGGAAGAGGATTGGAGTGGGAGGAGGGAAGAGCATCTGGGAAGAGGGATCAGCTGCTGCCAAGTCCTGAGGCAGCACGTGTGTGATTCCATTAGTGAAACAGCCACTGAGGGAAAGCCACTGACGCAGGAATGGCTTGGTGGTTGCCCAGAAGCGGGTAGAACGGGAGCAGCTGCTCCATAAATGGTGCGAGGACTCCTTTTGGTGTGAATAAATATGTTTTGAACCCAGAAAGTGATGATGGTTACCCAACATGGTGAATGTTCTCAGCGCCACTGAATTTTCACTTTTAGTATGCTGGATTTTACATGATGTGAATTTTACCTCAATTGGTAAAAAAAGAAAAAGAAAAAAGAAAAAAAAAAAGTTCTGAGGCTAAAAGTTGCTTGGAAGGTGTAAGAAATCAAAGGGAGGCCTAGGAGGACAGAGCAGAGAGCACGGGGGAAGGGTGGATACGACAGATAAGGAAGGTCGCAATTAGAATTTGATTCAGTTACTCATAGCAGGAAACCAAAATAAGTGTCTTTGGCATGTGGTGGTGGTTTAGTCACCAAGTTGTGTCCAACTCTTGCGACCCCATGGACTGTAGCCTGCCAGGCTCCTCTGTCCATGGGATTCTCCAGGCAAGAATACTGGAGTGGGTTGCTATTTCCTTCTCCAGGGGATCTTCCCGATACGGGAATCAAACCTCGGTCTCCTGCATTGTAGGCAAATTCTTAACCAACTGAGCTACAAGGGAAGACTTTGGCATAGAGGTTTTGTTTCATTTAAGAAGTCAGAGTTAGCATGAATACACTGCTATGTACAAAACAGATAACTAATGGGAACCTATTGTGCAGCACAGGAGACTCTACTCGGTGCTCTGTGGCGGCTTAAATGGGAAAAGAATCTTAAAAAGAGTGGATATATGTATATATATAATGGATTCACCTTGCTGTACGCCTGAAACTAACACAACATTGTAAAGCAATTATACTCCCATAAAAATTAATAAAAAGGAAGAAATCAGAGGTGATGTGGATGGTGGTTAGAGTCTCTTTTTTGGGGATCTACACGACAAGTATTTGGGGATAATGGGTATCATGTTTGCCAGCTACTCTCGAGTGATTCAGAAAAAGGACAGTAACAAGGGCTGCATGTCTACATAAAAGAAGAGGGAGAGGAAGGGAGGGAGGCAGGGAGAGAGGGAGGGAAAAAGAGGGGAGTAAATGGAATAGAATATTAACAATCAACCAGTCTGGGTGAAAGAAAGTTCTTTGTATGGTTCTTGTGACTTTTCTCTAACTTTGAAGTTATTTCAAAATAAATTATTAAGATAATTCTTCCAAAACACAAAAGGAAAAGGCCTTCCAGGGCTGGTATAAGGGCTCCACCCTTGTCAAGGGCCCAGACTTCTTTTATCTTTCACCTCTGCCCCAAGGAAGTGCTTTCCATCCTCAAGGTTGCCTCCTAGTCCAAAATCATGGGTGCCAAGGACGGTTGTGCAGTTTGTGTACTGGTCAAAGCTCTCAGCCAAAGGGACTGAATGGTGCAGGCCAGGCCCAGCACCCATAGGTAAGCTTCTGCCCATGGGAGCTGTCTTTTTTCTAATTAGACAGCTCACAGTGGAAATCTTTTCCTAACTGGAACAAAGGCACATTAAAGGCCAGCCTCAGCCCTGCTGAAAATTCAGCTGTACCTACTGTCCAAGAAGGAATGAAGAAGAAGGGGGGCTGGCCAAAGGAGTCACAATGCACTCTGTAAAGAAATTTCCCAGACACCTCCACCAGCAAATTCTGATCATTTGCCTGATGGCAAGAGCACTCTACCCCTCAGGATAAAGCTGGGGTTCTTCGGAAGGAGAAAGGGGCCACTGGGTTGTTAGTACCCCAGAGGGGATACATCCAGAAACTTCTAGGACCCTACCTCCCAACCCATAACATGATGGGAAAACCGTGAATCTGAGGCTCTAATCCAGTAAGTTATAAGAGAGCTGTGCCTGGCAGGTAGGAGGTAAGCACTAAATTCTCACTAATTGGTTCATGTCTAGACAGACTTAAGATTGTCACACCCTGTCCTGTAACACTGAGTCCTTTTTGAAGATAAGCTGTGTGGTCTCAAAGGAGCCCCATGAGATGACAAAGAGGGGTATTTACCCGGTTTTGCAGATGAGGAATTTTTTTTTTTAGTTTTTTATTTTTCTTAATTTTTTTTATTGAAGTATAGATACTTTACAACGTTGTTAATTCCTGTTGTACAGCAAAGTGATTCAATTATACATATATACATTCTTTTTTTAAAATATTCTTTTCCATAATGGTTGATCAAAGGATATTTATTTTTAATTAGAGGATAATTGCTTTACAATGTTGTGTTAATGTCCCCTGTAAAACAACCAGATGAGGCATCTGAGTCATACCAGAATAGGTCCCTCGTCACCGGTGTTTTTATTGAGCACCTGCTGTCTGCCATCACTCTTGTAGGCAGTGGGAATACCACACGAGCAAGAGAGGTGAGAGTTCTTGCCCCCAAGAAACTCACCTTCTAGTTGGGACAGACGATATTATTCAAGCGAACAGACAAATGAACAGAAGACTTTGAAGTTTATTACAGGTGTGCACAGACTAGGCTGATGTTACTTTAGGGTCGCGGGGACAGGACTTCTTGAGGAGGCAACATCAGAGCTGAGATCCCAGTGAGACAAAGGAGCCAGCTCTCCCGACGTCTGTCCCGTGTGGGTGTCCCAGCTGGGAGGGAGTGAGTGGCTCTGCGCCACGTGGTCACTCAGGGCAGCAGGCCTCCTCGGACACGGGGCTTCACGCACATCCTGGACGTCCACATTCAGAGGAGGGGCGGGCAGGGCATGCTCCTCTGCCACCTAACTGCCCAGGCCCAGAGCGATACTCTTTGCTTCTGTTCCCACCTCATCGGTGAGTCTGTCACATGACCCATGGGCCAGAAGGAAGGCCTGGAGGCCAAGTCCACGGCCTGCCTCTTCTGGACAACGTCATGGTGTTAAAGGGACTGTGGATCATTGCCGCAGCCGGGAGGGACCCAGGGTAGCTGGTGGGGAACTCGTACCCCAGGGAGGTCTGAGACAGCTGCTCCATGGAGCGGGCAGGTGGACTGAGGCTTGGCTGAGGCTGAGGCCACCGCACAGGAGTGGCCCATTGGGTTCAGGTCTCTGCAGGGCAACAGGAAAAAGCATGGAACTAAAAGGAGGCCCCTGTGGCTACAGAGGAGGATGCACAGTTTAGTGGAGGAGACGAGAGTAAATCAAATCGTCAGAGAGGTAGGGGAGAGGTCCCGATAAGAGTCAGCCCTCGGAGCTCCAGGACAGGGCATTTGGCCAACTCCGGAGCCAGAGGACTTGCAGGGGCCACCAGAAATGCTGGGATTTGTGGGTTCTCGCAGCCGGCTATTTACCCTAAATAATGCAGCACTTTCCACTAACTCATAGTGATTGCTTTATTATTTGTCTCCAAGGAGAATACAAGTTCTGTGGATTCAGGAACTTAATTTTGTTCACTGAGGTCGTCCCAGCACTGAGAGTAATCAGTACATAAAAGACATCCAAATATTTGAGGAAGAACTGAATAAAGGGATGCTTTGTATGATCAGGCTCTTTTATTGTCATTTTCTAAATATAAGATCATGACTTTTGAAATGTCAGCACCCTCTCCCTGCCCACTGCCCTAGTTCTGCTGGGCTGGCCCCAGGCTGAGAAACCTCCCAAGACTCCTGCCATCTCAAACACATGCTAAGTCTCAGAAGGACACCCAGTTCTGTTCCCTGAGGCCCTGGTTGGTCAGTACACGATGTGTCCTGTCCTCCCCCCTCCCCCCAACACACACATCCGTGATGTCATAATGACCACCCGTGGCTGCCTTGATCAAGGGGAGATGTCATCAAAGAGATGGAGAGAGAGGTAGGGGCTTCATGCAGCCTTCTGCCTTTGAGAAGCGTGGAGCCAGGCCGTTAATTCTCAGGGTAACGAGAAAAGTCAACAGTAGGAAGACAGTGTTATAAACGTGCCAGCACACTTACCACTTTGCAGCCAGGGGTCTGTCCTGCGTGCGGGAATTCCCACATGTGGTCATGAAGGTGTGTGTGGGAAGGTGCTCACTGGAGCACTCTGTGGGGAGAAAATTGACGGTCCCTTACTGTTCATCTTAAGGAAATGGTCCATTGTCGCATCCATATTGCAGCCATTCAGAAGAACACTGCATTTCTTTCTTTTTAATGGCTGAGTAATAGTCCCTTATGTTATAAAATATTGCCATTTGCAGCAGCATGGATGGACCTAGAGATTATCATACTAAATGAAGTCAGACAGAGAAAGACAAATATCATGTGATATTGCTTATATGTGGACTACTAAAAAAAATTATAAATAAACTTATTTACAAAATAGAAACAGACTCACAGACCTAGAGAATGAATTTATGGTTACTAGGGGAGATAAAGGGGAGGGATAGATTGGGAGCTTGGGATTGACATATGCACACTCGTCTATTTAAAATAGATAGCCAATAAGGACCTGCTCTATAACACAGGGAACTCCGCTCACCACTTGGTAATAACCTAAATGGGAAAAGAATTTGGAAAAGGATAGATACATGTATGCTTGCATGCTCAACTGTTTAGTCGTGTCTGATACTTTGAGACCCCATGGACTCTAGCCCACCAAGCTCCTCTGCCAAATTTTCCAAGCAAGAATTGTGGAGTGGGGTGCCATTTCCTACTCCTGGGGATCTTCTAGACCCAGGGATTGACCCCACATCTCCTGTGTCTCCTGCATCGGCACACAGATTCTTTACCATTGAAACACCTGGGAAGCCCAGATACATGTATATGTATAACTTGATCACTTTACACCGAAACTAACACAACACTGTTAACAACTGTGCTCCAAAGTAAAAAAACAGAGAACAGTAACTGTATGTGCCCTGATACGAAAGGAAGTCCACAGCGGATCAGCACTCAGCAAACTCAAATGCAGGGCATCACCCTTTGTCCGCAAAAATTTTTAAATGTTCACATATGCATAGGGAAAAGTCCAGAATATAATATATTGACTTAGCAGTAGGGAGTGAAATCATGGGAGGTTTCACTTTCTGTTTTATCCATTTTTGTATTGTTTGCAATCTTTTACCAGTCCAAGGGCCATTGACATTGCTGGATACTTAGTGAGTTATTTCCATCATGGGAAAAAAAAATAAAGGAAGATCATAATACCTGTTACCTTGTTCCCTGAGCAACTGCCATGTACCATGAACCTATTTAATTGTCAGGTTATTCTTCTTTTTTTAGTACACTTTTCTTTTGGAAAAAGTTGAAAAGTTACTTGCAAAGAGTTCCCATCTACTTCTCACCCAGTTTCCCCCATTGTTAACATCTTATGTCATCTTATAAAAACCAGTGTTGTAACATTACTATTAACCAACTCTAGACTCTATTTGGATTTCACCAATTTTTCCACAAATGCCATTTTTGTTCCAGGATCCAGGTCAGGGTATCACATCCAGTTTTCCTTGTTATTAATGTCGTGTTTGGGACTGTGCATCTGTCACAATTAATAAACCAATTTTGATGCATTATTATTAATTAAAGTCTAGGCCTTATTCACATTCCCTTAGTTTTTCCTTCACATCCTTTTTCTGTTCCAGGATCCCATTTCATCATCATGTCTCCTTGGGCTCCTCTGGGCTGTGCTGGTTTCTCAGACTTCACTTGTCTGTGATGACTGTGACAGTTCTGAGGAGCACTGGTCAGGTATTTTGCAGACGGTCCCTCAGTTAGGGTTTGTCTGATGTTCTTCTCATGACCTGACTGGAGATTATGTGTTTGGAGGAGGAAGATCACAGAGGGAAAGGGTGGTCCTTCTTACCCCCGGACCAGGGCATGTGCTCTCGAGCCGACCTGCCGTGGTTGAAGTGTCCCTTGATCACGGGCTGAGGCACCACGTGCCAGGTTTCTTTACCACTGTGTACAATATGATGTAGAGGGAAGTCACTCTGTGCAGCCCACATTGCACGGGCTGGGAAGTTATGCCCCACCTCCTTGAGGGCAGAGTATATACATAAAGTCTTGGAAATGCTTCTGCCCTGGAGATTTGTCCATGCTCCCTCATGTCTTTATTTCAGTCCTACCTGGACATCAATATAGACTTATGGGCATTTCATACTGTAGGTTATAATGCATACTGTGCTTTATCGTGTTGCTCAAGTTGTTCCCATTTTGGCCATTAGCTCTTCAGCTGGCCCCTGTGTCCCTTTGAAGTGCCCCACCATTGTGAGTTTTTGAGCACCTCCTTACTTTCTGGCTCTGTTAGATACCCCCAGGCCCGTCTTGTATATTTCCTGTTTTAGACCTCAGTTCAGTTCAGTCGCTCAGTGGT
This sequence comes from Dama dama, assembly GCF_033118175.1. Lineage (NCBI taxonomy): Eukaryota > Metazoa > Chordata > Mammalia > Artiodactyla > Cervidae > Dama > Dama dama. The sequence continues at coordinate 11,496,076 of NC_083690.1, forward strand.
GTCCAACTCTTTGCGACCCCATAGACTACAACACTCCAGGCTTCCCTGTCCATCACCAACTCCCGGAGCTTGCTCAAACTCATGACCATCGAGTCGGTGATGCCATCCAACCATCTCATCCTCTGTTGTCCCCTTCTCCTCCTGCCTTCAATCTTTCCCAGCATCAGGGTCTATACTTAGAAATCAACCATTTCTCCAAGGAACCCTAGTTCTTTTTGTTGGAGGATGGCTTTAGAGGTCAAAGACTGGATGCTGGATGTGCTTGTTGCTGTGGGGTGTTGTTTCTTCTAGGCCCTCTGGGAAACATACTTGTGTGTAATAACCTGTGTATACGTATGTGTGTGAGTACTCAGTCACTCAGTTGTGTCTGACTCTTTGTGACCCCCCCCCAGACTGTAGCCCACCAGGCTCCTCTTCTCATGGGATTTCCCAGGCAAGAACACTGGAGTGGGTTGCCATTCCCTTCTCCAGAGGATCTTCCCAACCCAGGATTGAACCTGCACTCCTGTGTCTCCTACACTGGCAGGCAGATTCCTTACCGCTGCACCGCCAGGGACGCCCTCGTGTGTGGATACAGATCTGTACATGTTTCTGTGTGTAGCCTTCTGTATCACTGTTAAGGGCAAGTTCACCCTGATGTCTCTAACTCTGATCCACCACCACACGGATCATTCTAGGCTCCTCCCCTTGCTTAGCTATAACTTCTCACCCAACAGTGGGAAACCTGGCTTCTAGAAATCTACCATCCATTTTCTCACATTGAACTCCAGCATGCATGTAGAGTTTTAGAATTTTTAACCTTTATCCTGACACCTCTCCTTTTATAAATTTATTCAGTTGATATTTATTGGATGCCCTTTATGCTGAGCACTGTTCTAACCACAGTAAACAAAACAAAGATCCCTGCCCTCATGGAGTTGATATTCTAATACAGGTGATGGAGCAAGAAGTATGACAAATAAGTAAGTTGTTGAGGATGTTGTAGAGCAGGATGAGGATGGCTGGACCAGCTGGGGCTGGTTGGGACGAGCGGCAGTTCAGGGTGATCAGGGCAGGCCTTGTTGATGAGGTGACATTTGAGCAAATCCTGAAGGCAAGGAGGGAGTCAATGATGTGGATATCAGGGAAGCATGTCTCAGGCAGAGGGAACAGCCCGTGCAAAGGCCCCGGGATGAGGCTGTACCCGCTGTGTTCAAGGAACAGTCAGGAGGCTGGGGTGGCTGCAGCAGAGAGAGGTGAGGGGTTAGGAGAGAAAAAAATCATAGAGGTGGGAGGGTACCACATTATAGATGGCTTTCTTGGCCATGCTAAGGATTTGGCTTTTACTCTGAATGAGATGGAGACCACAGGTCTACTTGGAGACCCCTTGTGCTGCTGCTGAGTTGGGAAGGGCAGGGGTGGGGACAGGGTGGAAGCAGAGGGCCCAGTGAGGAGGCTATATCCATCACAAGGAGAAGCAGCGACGGTGGCTCAGACCAGGGTGGTAGCAGTGGGCTTGACGAGGAGGGGTTAGATTCTGGCTCAGTTTTGAAGATAGAGCCAATAGGACTGACTGGCAGCCTGAATGAGGGGAGCAAGCGAGAAAGAAGAGGGACTTCCCTGGTGCTCCAGTGCTTAAGTATCTGGCAGCCAACACAGGGGACCCAGATGCAGTCCCTGGTCCAGGAAGATTCCATGTGCCACAGGGCAGCTGATCCCGTGTGCTGCAGCTCCTGAGCCCCTGCTTTCTAGAGCATGTGATCCGTCCAAGAGAAGCCTCCGCAGTGAGAAGCCCGTGCACCACAGCTAGAGAGCGGCCCCCACTCGCCACGCTAGAAAAAGCCCATGCACACAACGAAGACCAGCACAGCCAAAAATAAATAATAAATCAATCAATTAATTATTTTTTTTTAAAGAAAGAAGAGTCAAGGATGGTGCTGAGGCTTTTGGCATGAGCACCGGGAAGGGACCAAGGTGCCATCAGCTGAGATGGAGCAGATGATGAGTAGAGAAGGCTTGGGGGAAAGGTCCAGAATTCAGACATTTCCAAGGAGGTATTGAGCGGGCAGTTCAGTATCTGAGCCTGAGGTCTGGGCTGAAGGTGATATGTTTGGGCATCTTGCGCATTTAACTTACAAGACTGGGTCATTTCACTGTCTCAGTTTCCTATTGCTGCTGTGACGTTGTATCACAAACTTCACAGTGCAAAACAGCACACATTTATTGTCTCCACAGTCCTGCAAGTCAGCATTCCAGAATTGGTCTTCTGGGGGTAGAATCAAGGTGTCCTCAGGGCCGCGGTCCTCTCTGGAGGCCCCCGGGGAGAGTCCGTCCCCTCGCCTCTTGCAGCTTCTGGCCACCACGTTCACGGTGCCTCCTGCCCTCCTTCATCAACCGTATCCAACCCTGGTCCTCCTGCCCCTTTCCGTTTTCCAGTCGCTTGTGATTGCACTGGACCCACCTGGATACTCGAGGATAATCGCCCCATCTCAAGATCCTTAATTTCAGCATATTTGCAAAATCCTTTTGCCGCGCAAGGTAACGTGTTCATGGGTTTGGGGATTCGGACATCTCAGGGCTCCCACTGTGAGCATCATGGGGGTGAGAGACGAAGACAGTCCCCCCCACTGGGCCTGGGGCCTCGCAGTTTCCTGGGGCTAAGGAGCAGCTGGGGCCGAGGGAGCCGGGGGAGTGTCCTGGAAGCCACGTGGAGGAGGGGCACTGGGCGGAGGGAGGAGGGGCACCGGGGCGGAGGGAGGGGCGACGACTGCTGTCAGTACAAAAACTGTGGCTTTTCCTTCCTCTCTTTGTACCAAGTCTGGGTAGATTGCCCTCTCATGACACACCTCGGTTCAGACAAGACACGTTTTAGGTCCCCACCTGCCACCTGGGGCTTGTGGCTCCTGTGTTTGGAAAGTTCAGCCCATGGTGATTAGGTGACAGTTCATCGCAGCCCCGCTGGGCAACCTTGGAGCCAGTCTCAGCACTCTGGGCGGGGAAGTTGAGGGGCGGGGGGGCGCTGACTGCGAGCTTACAGTGTTGTTAAGTTGGAAGTCTGCCTGCTCCCAGAATACTCACCTGCAGGGTGGGCTTCACATGTTACTGAGAGCTGCTTTGCCTTATATAAAACATTAAAACATCCGTCAAAACATTTCGTTTGAGAGGTTAATTCATTTCTCTAAGTGAATTGCTTTTTAAAAAATTTTTAAGTGATTTTAGGTTTACAGATAATTGTGCAGCAAGTACTGGGAGTTCTCATATACCTCCTCTCCAACCCCTCCCCCCTGTCCCCTCCCCACTTTTCCCCTGTTATTATTAACATCTTGGGACTTCTCTGGTGGTCCAGTGGTTAAGAATCTGCACTTCCACTGTAGGGGACACAGATTCCAAACCTGGTCCAGGAACTAAGGTCCTCTATGCCGGTGCAACCTCTATGAGGTGCAACCAAAAAACCAAAAACATCTTGCATTGCTGTGGTACATTTGTTACAATTGATGAACCAGTATTGACACATTAGCTAAAGTCTTTGGCTTATATTGTGCTTCGTGGGTAGCCCAGCTGGTAAAGAATCCACCTGCAATGCAGGAGACCCTGGTTTGATCCCAGGGTCAGAAAGTTCCCCTGGAGAAGGGATAGGCTACCCGCTCCAGTATTCTTGGGGCTTCCCTGGTGGGAATTCTTGGGCTTCCCTGGTGGCTTAGAGGGTAAAGTATCCGCTTGCAATTCAGGAGACCCTGGTTCGATTCCTAGGTCTGGAAGATCACCTGGAGCAGGGATAGGCTACCCACTCCTATATTCTTGGGGCTTCCCTGGTGGTTCAGACAGTAAAGAATCCGCCCGCAATGCGGGAGACCTGGGCTCGATCCCTGGGTTGGGAAGATCCCCTGGAGGAGGGCATGGCAACCCACTCCAGTATTCTTGCCCGGCGAATCCCCTGAACAGAGGAGCCTGGTGGGGTCCATGGGGTCGCAAAAAGTTGGGCACGACTGAGCGACTAAGCACAGAGCAGCATGTGGCTTACGTTAGGGTTTGACAGATGTGTAATGACAGGTGTGCCCCACGACAGTATCATACAGAATAGTTTCATGGCCCCAAAACGCCTCTGTGCTCCAGCTGTTCATCTCTTCTTCCTTTCCCAGCAACCACTGACCTCTTCACTGTCTCCATAGTTTTGTCTTTTCCAGAATATTACATAAATTATTCTTTTGAGAATTCATAGACCCAATTTTGTAAGTATATTCACTAAATACTCACAGTAAATGTGGAGTTGAAATGAGAGGCCCTCACGTTAAACTTTGTGCGGGTCTTGATGAATCATTTTTAAAGAGCACATGCTCGTTAAAGTCATGTTAACAGAGCTTCTCAGGAATGCGGCGTATCTTATCCTCAAATCTCTGGCTTAAAACGCCAAGTCAACCGTTCTAGGCAGACCTGGACTCACCCCCCACTCCTCCCTTGTTCCTCATTCCCTGAATGTTAGTGCTCATCCTTCCTGGGCCCGTCTTTACATTCATATGTGTAGGTTCCCAGTGTGAACATTTTGGGGTGCTGAAACCTTTGGCTGGCGTCATACTGCCTGTATCTTGTGACTTGCTTGGTTTGCGGGGTTTTGTGTATGCGGCTCACCCCTGTGGACACACGAGGGTGAGATGAGTGCATTTGCACTGCTGCACACCGCCTTTCTGCTCCTGTCTTCATTTCCTTGTGATGCATACTTAGGCTAATTCTGCTCCTCTCTGTGACCATGCTCAAGGATTATTCTGGAATGCATCTGTACACTAATAGTTCTCAGATTTCAGCACGCACCAGAGGCACCTGGAGGGCTTGTGAAAACACCTATAGCTACCACGCAACCCAAGGATTTGGGTTGTTTTGGGTTTTGTTTTCCTTTTGTTCAGTTTGTCTGGGGTGGAGCCTGTGGACTAGCATGTCTTTTTTCTTTCTTAACTTATTTTATTGAAGTCTAGTTGATTTATTTACAATGTGTTAATTTCTGCTGAACAGGAAAGTGATTCAGTTACATCCTTTTTCATATTCTTTTTCCATCATGGCTTGTTAGAGGATATTGAGTATAGTCCCTTGTGCCCTGCAGTAGGACCTTGTTGTTCATCCATACTGTGTATAGTAGTTCGCATCTGCTGATCCCGGCCTCCCAGTCCATCCCTCCCCCGCCCCGCCCCCCGGGCAACCACAGTTCTGTTCTCCGTGTGAGTCTGTTTCTGTTTTGTAGATAGTGTCATATTTTAGATTCCACACACAAGTGATATCATCCGGTATTTGTCTTTCTCTGCCTGACTTACTTCACTTACTACGACCATCCCTGTTGCTGCAGTTCAGCCGCTCAGTCGCGTCCGACTCTTTGCAACATCTCGGGTGTGCCTCTTTGATCTCTTTGTGTCCGACTCTTTGATCATCCTGAGGGGGCCTGCATGTCTAACAAGTTTCCAGGTAGTGCTGACACTGCGGGTCTGAGGGCCACACTCTGAGAGCCCCTGCAGTAGAAGACTGTGGGGCTGGAGGACAGGCGTGTTTTGAACTTGACCCCAGGTGCTACCTGGCTTTGCAGATGTCCCAGGTCACACACACACACACACACACACACACACACCCCTGCCCATTGTTCTTGTCCTCATGAATGTTCGTCATTATCTGGCTTTACCTTTCTTCATTTACCAATCTGATGGGTGGCTTGCTATTCTCTCTCTCTCTCTTTTTTTTTCCTTTATTTTTTGTAACCAAACCTCTTCTATTTGAATAATTTTAGATTTACAGGAAAGCTGCAAGGTTAGTACAGAGTTCCCGTAAACCGCCTCACCCAGTTCCCCCATTGTTCGTATCTTCTGTCGTCTCATATGAAAACCAGAAACACCGCACTGGTACATCACTATTCACCATGCCATACAGACTGTATTCAGATTTCAAAGTGTTTCCACTAATGTCCTTTTTCTGTTCCAGGATATAAACCAGAATTCTGTGTTTCATTTGGTATATACCTTTCAAAACTAACTTAATAATAAGCAGACCTGGGGAAACCAACCCCCCCACCCGCAAGTACAGATGTGTTCCGTGAGGAGTAGGGGAAGGGGCAGTGCTGGAGGCCCAGGGGCTTGGCTCCATCCTCTGTCTCTGGCCGGCCAGATGGGGTGGGGGCTTTGTCCCCCCTGCAGGCCCTGGGGCCACTGTAATTAGAGGCATCAGGGAAATCCTGGGCTTTTACCTCTTCGGGACATGGAAGAGGCTGGGGAGGGGGACCCCAGCCCCCTGTGTGGAGGTGGCGGCAGAGGAGGGAGAGGCTTGGAGGGGGCTGGACTTAGAATCCGGGTCTTTCACTCCTGTAGCAGGTGTGGGCCAGCCCCGTGCTGCTGTGGGGAGACAGCGGAAAGACCCGAAGCCTCCCAGGGCCTCCCAGGCGGGGAGACCCTCAGTGAACAAAGACTCACACAAATACACGCAAGAAACGAATTGTCACTTGTGTTAAAAGCCACACAAAGGAAAAAGTCAAGGTTGTAAGAGGGAGATGGAAGGGAAGACCTAGTGTTAGTTGGGGATGCAGTCTGGGCGGCATCTCTGGTAAATGAGCTTTAAGCTGAGACCCCGCAGCGCAGGTAGGAGTTGGCTGGAGCCTGAGGAGGGGTATCCTAGGCAGTGGACCAACCCTGAGGAGGGAGTTTGGGGAGTCAGAGGATGTGGAGAGGCTCATAGGCTGGGGTGCAGTGAGGGAGCCTGGCACAGGTGCCAAGGGACCTCGGACAAGTCGCTGGTCCCTCCTCCAATCTGCCACGTGCTGAGTGGTGTGGGCAGCCCCCTTGGCCTCTTGGTTGTACTTGGAGGTGCCAGGCTATCACTACCCAGAACTGAAGGCCTGGAATCCCCTCCCCTCCAAGTCCCATGGGCCCCCAGAGCTGGCCTGAGATAACCCCCCTTCCCTCCCCTGCACACACCCACCCTCACCTCCTCCGTTCTGCATGCCGCAGACACCTGGGATCCCAGAGACCCCCTGGCTAGCCTTCCAACAAAAGGTGTTCTAGCCTCAGGACCTTTGCACAGGCCATTCCCTCTGCCTGGAATACTCTGGCCCAGAGCCTTGTGGCTGGCTGCTGCTCGTCATGAGACCCTTGGCTCTTCAGAGAAGTCCCCCTGGCCTCCCTGTCTAATGTTTCTCCTCCTCCTCCTCGTTATCACAGCTCCCTGTTTTACTTGTCATAGCCCTGATAGGGTCTGAAGTCATCTTTCTGTGTTAACCCTTTACCCCTTGACCTTGTCTGTCTTGTTCCTCTCACATCCCCAGGGCCCAGTGCAGGGAGCGAAGGTACATTCTAAACACTCACTGAATGGACCCCATTCTGTCCCTTCCTTTGTTCTCCATAGTCACAAGTCGCTGAAGCCCTCTCCCCAGGAACACTGCTTCCAGAGCCATCAGAGATTCTCCCCTTCAATCCTTCCGGGGTCATAGAGAGCTTCTCAGAGAACCAGAAGAGAACCGTGGCCTCTGCCTACCTCCCAGCACTCAGTATTTTATGTCATGTTCAAGGTGGTACCAGCTTCTATGCCACCCGGCCCTGCAGTTCTGGGTAGGGCACCTGACATCCAGAAAATTCTGGAAAAATCAGATCAACAAACATGTGCCATGCATCTAGGAAGGTGTGAGGCAGGCCCTGTTCTCCAGATATCGGCTCCTTAGTGTGCTAACTGTGATACTGCCCAGCGCTTTCTTCCAAGGGGGTGTGACATCAGGGTCACACAGCAGGCTCTGGACTTGGGGTGAGGTTAGGGAGGTGAAGTTGTTGTTATCTATGACCAGAAGCCTTTATGGAGATGTGGACCTTTGAGTGGGGTTTTGAGGGGTGAATAGGAGTTCACAAATCCAATGAGAAAGGGAAGGACATTCATTGGGTGCTAAATGTATTATTCATAAAAATCTCATTCTAAATGAAAAACAGTTTGGGGGATCAGTTATCTCCCTTGTCAGACTGCCCAACCATGATTGCTGAGAAATTCCAGCAGACCCCATTGAACAAATGAGTTGTGTGTGTGTGTGTGTGTGTGTGTGTGTGTGTGTGTGTGCGTGCACGCGCGCATGCCCTTAGTCACTCAGTGGTGTCTGACTTTTTGTGACCCCATGGACTCTAACCCGCCAGGGTCCTGTGCCCATGGGATTTCCCAGGCAAGAATACTGGAGTGGGTTGCCGTTTCCTTCTTCAGAGGACGTTCCTGACCCAGGGATCAAACCTGGGTTTCTTGCATCTCCTGCCTTGGCAGTTGGATTCTTTACCAGTGTACCACCTGGGAAATCTGCAAATGAGTTACTTGGTGTCAAATAATTTCAAAAAGAAAATTAGAAAAGCCTCTGGAAAAAAAAAAAAACAAACTATTTTTACTTAAAAATAAAAGATTTTAATGTGGCTCACGGGTCCTTTTGTAAGTGTGCTGTGACGTAGAGAGGGCCCTCTCAAGTCTGGAAACCAGTCTGGACAGCCAGAGAGGAAAACCATTTACCAGTCTCTTATAAAGTTAAACATACACCTACCTTATGACCTGACAGCCCCACTTATAGGTATTTACCCAAGAGGAAAGAAAGCCTGTGTCCACACAAAGACCTGTTCACAGATGTCCATGCAACTCTAACAGCCCCCATCTGGAAACATCCCAAATATCCATCAACAGGAGGTTGAGTAAACAAATTGAGGAGCATCTGTGCAGTACGACACGTCTCAGCAATAAAATGGAGCAGAAAACCCATCACATGGCATCACACATGACCCTCACCCCCATCACGCTGGGTGAGAGAAACCAAGAAAGACGCGCACCGTGTGACTGCTTGCTTTGTACACAGTTCAAGATCAGGCGTGACTGGCTGATGTTTCTAGAAGGCAGATTGGGAGGTGGGGTGGGGGATGGGGTTGGGAACGGGCATAAAGAAACTTTCTGGGAGGCTGGGAATGCCCTTGATCTTAATTTGAGTAGTGACAGTATGTGTATATATATATATATATATATATATATTTTTTTTTTTTAAAGGGGAGGGGGCGCTTCACTGGTGGCTCAGTTGGTAAAGAATCTGCCTGCAATGGGGGAGACCTAGGTTCAATCCCTGGGTCAGGAAGAGCCCCTTTAGAAGGGAATGGCAACCCACTCCAGTGTTCTTGCCTGGAGCGTTCCATGGACAGAGGAGCCTGGTGGGCTGCAGTCCGTGGGGTCACAAAGGGTCAGACACACTAAGCAACTTGTGTGGGGCTTGGCTGGGGCACAGGGGTCAGAAAGGGCATAAAGAAACCTTCTGGGTGGCTAGGAATGCCCTTGATCTTGATTTGAGTGGTGCAGGTTTTTAAAAAAAAATTGTCAAGCTGGGCACTGATGATTAATGTAGTTCATACATTTGTTATGTAAATGTTATTCCTTAAGAAAATCAAAAGCAGTCCTTGGCAGTCCACTGCACACGGGGTCGGGGCCGGGATGATAAGGCACTTGTGTGACAGGAAAGAGAAACTCAGCCAGCCGCCAGCCAGGGTTTATTTTCACTTTCCCGCCTGGTCTGCGGTTGACGGGGCTGTGCAGAGACGGGCACGTGAGCGGCTCCCCAGGGAAGGCTGCCAGGAGCCCAGGTCCCCTCGCCCGGTCCCCAGCTTCCCAGGTCAGCTCCCCGGCTGCAGCACCTCCCCCGGGGACTCCCTCCAGGCAGGGCCTCCATTTTCCCCAAGCCCCCATCCTCCGAGCTCTATGTGTCAAGACAAGAATGCAGAAAACATGAATGGTTATGAGCCCCTGTGTGGTTTGTTTTTTCTGTTAAAAATTTAAAAATATCAGCCATACAGGAATAGAGACACAGACACAGAGAACAGACATGTGGACACGGCGGGGGAAGAAGAGAGTGGGACGAACTGAGGGTAGCATTAAAATATTCACGTTACAATGTGCAAAGTAGATGGCTCGCAGGAAGTTGCTGTATTACACTGGGAGCTCAGCCTGGTGCCCTGTGATGACCTAGAGGGGTCGGATGGGGGGTGGGGGGTGGCAGGGAGGCTCAAGGGGGAGGGGATATGTGTTTACATAACGCCTGGTTCATGTTGTTGTCGGCAGAAACCAGCACAACATTGTAAAGCAATTATCCTCCAATGAAAAATAAAAAGTTAAAGAAAAAAATAAAGTAATCCTTGGAAGATCACAAAAACTCAGCCCCATAAAAAAGAAACAAAATTTTGGCATTGGCAGCCACACGGATGGACCTGGAGGGCATTATACCAAGTGAAATGAGTCAGACAAAGACCAATGCTATATGATACCATTTGTATGTGAAATCTAAGAAACATAACAAACTAGTGAATAGGACCAAAAAAAAGCAGACTCACATATATAGAGAACAAGCTCATGGTTAACAGTGGGGAGAGGAAAAGGGGTGGGGTAAGTAGGAGTAGGGCAGTAAGAGGTACAAAATATTAGGTATAAAACAAGTTACAAGCAGATATTGTACAACGCAGAGTATATAGCCTGTGATCTGTGATAACTATAAATGGAGCATAGCCTTTAAAAATTATGAATTACTATGTTGTACATTCCCTGGTGGCTCAGAGGTTAAAGCGTCTGCCTGCAATGCGGGAGACCTGGGTTTGATCCCTGGGTTGGGAAGATTCCCTGGAGAAGGAAATGGCTACCCACTCCAGTATTCTTGCCTGGAGAATCCCATGGATGGAGGAGCCTGGTGGGCTACAGTCCACGGAGTCACAGAGTTGGACACGACTGAGTGACTTAACTAACTATGTTGTATATCTGTAATTTATTTAATATTATACATCAACTATACTTCAACTAAAAAAAAAAAAAAAAAAACTAGGGAATTCCCTGGCAGTCCAGCAGTTAGGACTTTGCTTTCACTGTCGAGGGTCCAGGTTTGATCCCTGGTTGGGAAACTAAAATCCCACAAGCATGCCCACCCCCTAAAAAGAAAGCCTAGAAGAAGGGAACCCGAATTATGTCCAAATACGTTTGCCTGGGAAGAGTGGAATGTGTGCTCCACTGAACTATTACCCTTGTTTTTCCCTGAAGGTTGAAGTAAAGAAAGAAGAGACAATGGACCCTTCAACAGAGCTGCCTTGTTCTGGGTGACCTGATCCCACACTTGGGGTGGTAGTTTTGTGGTTTAAAAAACAAAAAAAGCCAATAAAGTGAGAGGAGAGCTTTGAGAGCGCTTTGAGAGCTATTTACAGCTGTCCCCAGGCCCTCTGGGTCTGATAAAATGGAGCCTGCAGGCCTCATCCAGTGAGGGTGTCAAGGAAGACTCCAGGAGGAACCCTCAGGGTCGGTGTCCTCAGCCCCCGTTTAAAGACAAGGAAGCCGATGCTGGCCCACACTGGCGCTCTCATCCCCGAAGCCCCTCTTGGAAGCCTCCATTTTACAGATGGATTGACTGAGGCTGAAGGGGATGAACTGACTTACCCAAGGTGAAAGCCAATGGGAGAACTGGGGTCTGAGGTTCTTTTCCTCCCCCCTGAGTGAGCCTGGTGCAAGGGAAGCGTGGCTGTCTTCCCTTCCCAGACCCTTCCCTCTCATCCCGCAGCCTGGGGAGGCCTGGCCTGAAATACAGATGGTGGCTGTCAGGATGATAGTGGGACGCAGCAGCCAGCCCTGCCCCTGCACCCGGGGCTGGCGGGAGGCCCTCCCTCGTCTTCCTGCCGGGATAGGGGCCAAGGGTCCGCCTGCTCTGGGTGGGCAGCACGCCAGGTAAATGCCAGCGCTCTGCTGCCTGGACAGGTCCTGCAACTTTCCACTCCCAGGCTGCAGGTCCAAAGGACACTGCAGAGGGAGAGAAGGGAAGCCACTTATGGACTCAGGCGGAAATAGGACAGGCGTGTATAGCCCTCTGCACCTCGGTTTCCTCATCTGGAAACGGCTGGTAAGATCAACCTTACCAGTGGTCCAGTGGTCGAGAGTCTGCCTGCCAGTGTAGGGGACACGGGTTCGAGCCCTGACCCAGGAACTAAGATCCTACGTGCTGTGGGGAAACTGCTTATCCCGAGAGCCACAACTACTGAAGCCCACGCACCCTAGAGCCCGTCTTCTCAATGAGAGAAGCCACCACAAAGAGAAGCCCACACACCACAACTAGAGAGTAGCCCCTGCTCACCGCAACTAGAGAAAGCCCTCATGCAGCAATGAAGACTCAATGCAGCCAAAAAAAAAAAAAATCAACATTATAGGGTCAGCAACCCCACCAGAGCAGGGCCTGGCACATGTGTGGAAGGCAGTAGAAGGTGGTGGTTAGAGCCGGCGGTCTGGAGCAGGACTGATTGTGCGCATGCTCACTCATGTCCGACTCTTTCTGACCCTACGGATTGTAGCCCGCCGGGCTTCTTGTCCGTGGGATTTCCCAGGCAAGAATATGGGAGTGGGTTGCCATTTGCTCCTCCAGGGGTTCTTCCCGACCTAGAGATGGAACCCAAGTCTCCTGCATTGGCAGATGGATTCTTTACCACTGTGCCAACCTGGGAGCAGGACTACTTGGATTCAAATCCCAGCTCTCCAGATGTAAAAGCTGGGTTTAGAAAAGGCAGAGGAACCAGAGATCAAATTGCCAACATCCAGGTAACTTTACAACCCCAGATGGCACCTTCAGCAATGAAGCAGGTTACTTCCACCTTGGGTTTTTTCCCTTGCTCCTTGAAGCCAACGGCTTGTGGATGACATCCATCCAAGCAAGAAACCAGTTAAGTTGCCGTGGAAACAACTGTGCAAAGGTAGCCTGAGCCGGTGAGGGATGGAGTGGTTTTCTGGACTCTGTTTCTCTGATAAAGGAACCTTTAGATCAGCTCTTGCAGGTCTAAAACCATGGCCAGTGGACCGATAACATTCAAGGATGTGGTCATCAAGTTCTTTCTGCGCAAGTCGGAATTTCTTGACCCTCTTCAGAAGAAATTGTGCCGTGATGTGATTGATGATGGAGAACTATAGTAACTTGGTCTCACTGGGACATTCCATTTCTAAGTCAGACATAATTGTGTTATTGGAGCAAGGAAAAGATCCCTGAGTGGCTGTGAGGGAAGAAACAGGAAGCTGGAATACACGAGCAGACAGCCAGCTATACCACTGAAGGAGAAACTCCTGGATGTCAGATTAAGGGAGCTCCCGGGCTGCATAGTAATGTGAGATTTCACCCCTAAAAAGCATTGCTGGAGCATTTCAAAGAGGTTACTGCCAGTATTACAACAGGTATTTCAACATGAAGAAAGGGAGCATCCCTGAGCTTTCTATGGTGCTGACAGCTCATGTGCTTTTCAGCTGTTGCCATTCTTACAAGGACCTTAAACAAGAGCAGTCAAGCGAGTACCACTGAAGAGGGCACACTGCATTCCTGACCATGACCTTTGCCGGCCCCACTGAATCCTTTCATATCCTAATGGAGAGTTAATACCCAATAAAAGATGACTGGTTTAAAAAAAAATTGCCAACACCCGTTGGATCATAAAGAAAGCAAGAGAGTTTCAAAAAAAAAGTCTAATTCTGCTTCATTGACTACACTAAAGCCTTTGATTGTGTGGATCACAACAAACTGTGAAAGATTCTTAAAGAGATGAGAATACCACACCACCTTACTTGTCTCCTGAGAAATCTGTATGCAGGTCAAGAAGCAACAGTTAGAACTGGACATGGAACAATGGACTGGTTCCAAATTGGGAAAGGAGTATGTCAAGGTTGAATATTGTCACCCTGCTTATTTAACTTACATACAGAGTACATTGTGTGAAATGCTGGACTGGATGGAGCACAAGCTGGAATCAAGATTGCTCAGAGAAATATCAACAACCTCACATATGCAGATGATACAACTCTAATGGCAGAAAGTGGAAAGGAAGTAAAGAGCATCTTGATGAAGGTGAAAGAGGAGAGTGAAAAAGCTGGCTTAAGACTTAACATTCAAATAAAAAAACTAAGACCATGGCATCCAGTCCCATCACCTCATGGCGAATAGTTGGGGAAATGACAGAAACAGTGACAGACTTTATTTTCTTGGGCTCCAAAATCACTGCAGGTGGTGACTGCAACCATGAAATTAAAAGGCGCTTGCTCCTTGGAACAAAAGCTATGACAAACCTAGATAGCATATTAAAAAGCAGAGACATTACTTTGCCGACAAAAGTCCTTCTAGTCAAAGCTGTGGTTTTTCCAATAGTCATGTATGGATGTGAGAGTTGGACCATCAAGAAGGCTGCTGCTGCTGCTGCTAAGTCGCTTCAGTTGTGTCTGACTGTGTAACCCCACAGACGGCAGCCCACCAGGCTCCCCCATCCCTGGGAGTCTCCAGGCAAGAACACTGGAGTGGGTCTCCATTTCCTTCTCCAATGATGAAAGTGAAAAGTGAAAGTGAAGTTGCTCGTTCGGGTCTGACTCCTAGCGACCCCATGGACTGCAGCCCACCAGGCTCCTCCGTCCATGGGATTTTCCAGACAAGGGTACTGGAGTGGGCTGCCATGATGCTTTCAAACTGGTGCTGGATAAGACTCTTGAGAGTCCCTTGACAGCAAGGAGATCAAACCAGTCAATCCTAAAGGAAATCAATCCTGAATATTCATTGGAAGGACTGATGCTGAAGCTGAAACTCCAATACTTTGTCCAGCTGATGCAAAGACCCTGATGCCGGGAAAGATTGTGGGCTTGAGGAGAAGGGGGCGACAGAGGATGAGATGGTTGGATGGCATCACCGACTCAGTGGACATGAGTTTGAGCAAGCTCCGGAGACGGTGAAGGACAGGGAAGCCTGGGGTGCTGCAGTCCATGGGGTCACTGAGTTGGACACAACTGAGCGACTGAATAACAGCGCAGTTCTGGAGACCAGAAACTTGAAACCAAGGTCTCCACGGGGTTGCTTTCTTCTGGAGGCTCCGGGAGAGAATCCCTGGGCCCCTCTGCCCGCTTCGGGAGGTCAGCAAAGAGCCTTGGCGTCCCTTGGGTTGTAGGTGTGTCACTCCAAGCTCTGCCTGCGTTGTCACATGGGCTTCTTGTCTCTTGGGTTAGCGCCCACCCTCATCCAGGATGAGCTCATCTCGAGAGCCTTATTATTATTATTTAACGTTTATTTATTTATTTGGCTGCGCTTGGTCTTAGTTACAACACGCAGGATCTTTGATCTTGGTTGCAGTATGAGGGCTCTCTAGTTTCGACATGTGGGATCTAGTCCCCTGACCAGGGGTCAAACCTGGGCCCTTGAAAGGACTCCAAGGAAGCTGTCTGAAAATAACAACAAAGATAATAGTGAATCCTCCTGCAATGCAGGAGGCACAGGAGACTCGGGCTCGATCCCTGGGTTGGGAAGATCCCCTGGAGAAGGAAATGGCAACCCACTCCAGTATTCTTCTCTGGGAAATCACATGGGCAGAGGAGCCTGGCAGGCCACAGTCCATGGGGTCGCAAGAGTCAGATAACGACTGAGCACACAGACACAGATTCTGCTATTCAACCCACAGTGTCCACCTATAGCCCACTGCCAGGGACATCGTGGGTGCTCAAAAAACAAAAGTTCCCATTTATTTACATGTATAAAATGTTCTGGCTCAGAGAAAGCATGCGAGTGCTCTGGTTTTGCCCATTTAGAAGTTTTAGCAAACGCCAGCAGGTTTGACCAGAGCTAGGACTCCTTCTCTTGTGACTGTGTTGAAAGCACTTTTAGTCTCATTTTCTGCTTGGGAAACAGCCACTGTTCCAACTTCAGGTCTGTGCAAACCCGTCCTGCGACACATTGCCTGCAAATGAGCCTTTGTTCACCCAGCCTCAGGCCTCTGCTCCTGCCTGCCTGCACACAGTGCCCGGGCCCTCAGTCTCAACCTCCCGGCTCTTGAGATGTGTTTTGTAAAAGTGCTGGCTTTGTCCACTGCCATGTCCTCCTGCCTAGAAAATAGCCAGACACAGACATTGGTCCACTGCGTAGCTGAAACCGCCCCGCCCCCCCTCCCCTCTCTGACCCTGGCCCACACCCACCTCCTCACCCATTATGTATGGCCCCTCTCAATTCCTGGAATTGCAGTCCTGTTCCTGCCTCAGGGCTTTTGCCGGGCTGTTCCCTTGCCCTGGAATGCCCTTGTTATCATCAGATCTCAGCAAAATGTCCCAGGCCTGCCCTGCCCTCCCAGGCACCGGGAGGCTTTCCCAGCCTGCTCACGTTCTGTGCCCTCTAGACACCTGGATGGTCCTGCCTCCTTATTTGCTCTCCACCTGCCACCCTGCCACAGATCGCAGTCCCCTTGAGAGCAAGGACGTGGCCCAGCTCACGACTGCAGCCCCAGCGATGACAGGCGAATCAGAGATGCTCAGCGTCGAGTGTGTTCAGTGTATGGTTGCATTGTAACTGTGAACCAGAGGGCTTCAGAGGATGGAGAATGCCCCATCATTGTAGGCAAAATGTGGTCACCATGAAAGCAGTCCCCATTGAGTCCATCAGGTTCTCTGTGGCGTGAGCACTCCCCAAAGACTGAGAAGCACCACTTGGTTTGTAACACCAAAGAACACATTCCCTGCCCTCGTGTTCACTCTGCTCTGCCTTCTGTTGCTCGTTCCATTCTGCTGCTGCTGCCGCTGTTTAGCTGGCGACACTGTGGACAGTAGCCCGCCAGGCTCCTCTGTCCTTGGGATGTCCCAGGCAAGAATACTGGAGCGGGTGGCTCTTTTCCTTCTCCAGGGGATCTTCCCAACCCAGGGATGGAACTCAAGCCTCGTGCATTGGCAAGCATGTGTGCTAAGCCGCTTCAGTTGTGTCTGACTCTCTGCGACCCTGTGGACTGTAGCTGGCGAGGCTCCTCTGTCCATGGGATTCTCTAGGCAGGAATACTAGAGTGGGTTGCCATGCTCTCTTCCAGGGATTGAACTTGCATCTCTTGCATTGGCTGGCAGATTCTTTACCACTGTGCCACCTGGGAAGCCCCATTCCATTCTCAGTTCAGTTCAGTTCAGTCACTCAGTCGTGTCCGACTCTTTGCGACCCCATGGACTGCAGCACGCCAGGCCTCCCTGTCCATCACCAACTTCCGGAGTTTACCCAAGCTCATGTCCATTGAGTCAGTGATGCCATCCAACCATCTCATCTTCTGTTGTCCCCTTCTCCTCCCGCCTTCAATCTTTCCCAGCATCAGGGTCTTTTCAAATGAGTCAGCTCTTCACATCAGGTGGCCAAAGTATTAGAGTTTCAGCTTCACTATCAGTCCTTCCAATGAACACTCAGGACTGATCTCCTTTAGGATGGAGTGGTTGGGTTTCCTTATAGTCCAAGGGACTCTCAAGAGTCTTCTCGAACACCACAGTTCAAAAGCACCAGTTCTTTGGCGATCATTCCATTCTACTCATGGTTAAACAGAGACTGGGCTTTCTGTGCAAGTGAAAAACACTAAATAACATGAAGGAATGCCTTGGTCACTGAATCATTTGTTTACGATACCAGGCATACAGTTGGTGCATCATTAACATTGACCAACAGATCCACTTCAGCAGTTCTGTCTTCAGGACCCTGGGCTGGTGACACACTCCCCTCTCTGAGCCCTGGCTTCCTAGTCTGTGTAATAGGACTCATTCAACCTACCCTGGAATCCTTTTATTTTTTTTAACTTATTTTTTTTATTGAGGTAACATTGGTTTATAGCATATTTCATGTTTACAACATTATATTTCTACTTCTGTATACACTATAGCATGCTCACCATGAAGAATTTAGTTTCTCTCCCTCACAATTGACCCTTTATCCACCTCGCCCCTTCCCTTCCTCTCTTGTAGACATCAGTCTGTTCTTTGTATCTAATTGTCCTTGTTTAATTTGTTCATTTATTTTGTGTGTTTTTTACTGTTGTTTATTTTAATATTTATTTGTATTTATTCATTTGGCTCTGCTGGGTCTTAGTTACAGCATGTGGGATCTAGTTCCCCAACCAGGAATTGAACCCAGGCCCCTGCTTCGGGAGTGTGAAGTCTCAGCCACCGGACCACCAGGAAATTCCCTGTTGTTTGTTTTTTGTATTCCGCATATGAATGAAATCATACAGTAATTTGTCTTTCTCTGTCTGACATTTCACTTAGTATAAGACCCTCCAGGGGTCTTATTTGTGATCCACCTTGTCACACACAGCAGGATTTTATCTTTTTTACAGTTTGGAATTTTGAAGGAGTGACAGCAGGGATTCTCACCCCAGGCAGCTGGTAGCCTGTCCTGTGAAAGTCAGTCGTGTCCAACTCTTTGTGGCCCCATGGACTATACAGTCCATGGAATTCTCCAGGCCAGGATACTGGAGTGAGTAGCCTTTCCCGTCTCCCGGGGATCTTCCCGACCCAGGGATCGAAGCCAGGTCTCCCGCACTGCAAGCAGATTCTTTACCAGCTGAGCCCCAAGGGAACCTCGTTCTGTCCCCAACCCTCTAACTCTAATTGGATCAGTCTGGGGTGGGGCGGCTGCATCGGTATGTTTGAAAAGGTCCTGAGTGTATGACAGAATCTCAGTTGGCAGTAAAAGTGAAGTCCTGACCCGTGCGACACCACGGAGCAACCTTGAAAACACGCCGCACGAAGAGAGTCAAACACACAAGACCGCATTCTGTATGATTCCATTTATAGGAAATGTTTAAATACGAATCCGTAGAGGCAGAAAGTAGATTAGTGGCTGCCTAGGGCTGACGGGAGGGGCAGCAGGGAGGGGTCATGAATGGGTACAGGGTGTCTTCTCGGGGCGATGAGAATGTTCTGAAATTGACTGTGGCGATGCTGAACAACTCTGTGAATACCCTAGAAACCACTTGAAATGGGTGAGGCAGAGGGTTTGTGGGTTGTATCTTAATAGAAGTGTTATTTTTAAATTTTCTAGAAGAGGAAAACATCTTTCTCACCTTGCCCGAGAACCACAGAGCTGGGGCAGGTGAGCACAGAGGACCTGGCGCCCATAGGCCGCCAGCAGCAGAGGAGGCCGGGGCCAAGGTGGGCACTGTGTAGTTCCCGTGTGGACTGTGGCCTCTCCTGCAGTTTCGTTAAAACGCAGCCCCCGCCCCCCGCATCCTATGCTGTAGAGAAATGGGGCTGGAATGTGGATTTTAGCTCGCTTCCACGGGAGAGGACCAAACCCTCGGGTTTAAGATAACTGTGTTCCTGAGAGGCCCAGCTGCCCAAGCGCTAGGACCCTCTGCCCGGAAACTGCTTGCTGCCGAGATCTCAGGGGCTCAAGGACCCCTGGGCCCTGGGGACATAGGACACACCCGCGAGCATCTTGTACTCGTGGGCACTTTGGTGTGGTGGTCGCCAGACTGAGACAGAGAGCCAGCCGCTCCCACGATCACAGCCAATACCACCCCTCCCCGGGCCCCGGGGTCAGCAGACTCTGTCACCAGAGCCCCTCCCCTGGCCCACGTAAATGCAGTTCTGCGGTGTGTCCTCTTCTGTGTCTGAACGCTGAGTCCGGGTTCCTCCCTCCGTGGATGTGTGTGCCTCCCTTCACTTATTCTCATTGCTGTATGGTATTCTGGTGTATAAACGGACCACAGTTTCTTCATCTGCCCTGTGGTCCATGAGTTCTGCGTTCCCAGTCCGGTCTGAGCACCCTTGTCTGTCTGTCTGTGAACACGCCGCTGGGTCTCTGTGAGTCTTGCAGAGACTCAGAGGTGGGCTTGCGAGGTCGTAGGCCGTGCTCGTGTCCCGCCTGAGTCAACGCTGCCAAACAGCCGTCTGAGGGGTTGGAGCAACTTCGTTCCTACAGCAAGCAGTGGCTCCCTCTCCTCCTCACCTGCTCTCTTTCTCACTTTGCGCCTTCTGGTGGATCTGTCCTCAGTGGCCCCTTATTTGGGGTCAGGGTCACTAGTGAAGCCCAGGCCACAGGCTGTTGGGGTGGAAATGGGTGCACATGAGACCTTTTGTGAAGGATCCCTGGTCTGATGGCCCTGATGACCAGCTCATCCCTGCAGAGTCAGGAACTCAGGGTGGGGCCCAGGACAGTGTGTTTTAATACGCCACCCCACCCTGGGGGGCTGCTGGGGCTCACCCACCTATGAGAGCCCCTGCCCACAGATCAATGGTGAGGACATGGACTCCCCCTCAATAGCTGTGTCCCTTTGATGTGGCTCTTAGCCTGTTGGGCCTCAGTCTCTTCATCTGTAAAATGTGCATAATAACCAGGCCTACCTACCTCACAGTATGTTTTCAAGGATCAAATGAACTAATATCTACACTGTCACTGGAACTTGAAATGAATGTTGGCGCCTAGCTTGCACTCAACAAATAGCTATAAAAGTAAAAGATGGGGTTCCACCTGGCCCAAGGGGGGTTGGCTCCAGCAGGGCCTTGCACGTCAGTATCTATGACCGTCAATGAAGTGAACACGCAGGAAATCTTCCGCAGCCTTCCAGGCCCTGGTCCCAGGTGAAGCTCAAGTCTGAGAGTCTTCGAGAGCTGAGTGGGGTGGGCGTGTGACAGGGCTGTCCCCTGAGATGTTCAGGGAAAGAGAGGCTCCAGACCCTTATCTCTGGAGAAGGCAACAGCCGGGTCCCTCTCGCCTAACAAGCTGCTCCCACCTTCCTCTGGTTCCGTTTTCAGTTTCCTGGAAAACACCTTCCCTCCCCTGGGCCCCTCCCCCAGCCCCCACCCAGGATCTGGGCACGAGAGGCGCCAGGCATCTTGAGCTCTGTCCAAGGCTGGCAGATAAGAAATGCCCCTTGTATCTGCCAGGGCTGAAATCACACACACCCAGGTCTGGGCGGATCCGCCTCTGGGTGGCATCGTACAGAAATGCTCATAGACACTCGAAAGAAGTGCAAGCGGCCTTAGCACAGCCATGCTGTGGTCATAAAAGACTGGAGGCAACCAAGTGCCCGGCAGTCTGGAGGTGGCGAAGTGGATTACCACACAGCCACACCATAACCTGGGTTTTATGTGCTGATAGGGAGACCAAGTGCAGGGCGATAAAAGAAAGAGGCAGGTCTGGATTATCAGGCGCTCAGTCCTGTCCAACTCTGCCACCCCATGGACTGCAGCATGACAGGCTCCTCTGTCCTCCACTATCTCCCGGAGTTTGCTCAAACTCATGTCCATTGAGTTGGTGATGCCATCCAAGCATCTCATCTTCTGTCACCCCCTTCTCCTGCCTTCAGTCTTCCCCAGCCTCCGGGTCTTTTCCCATAAATCAGCTCTTTGCATTAGGTGGCCAAAATATTGGAGGTTCAGCTTCAGCATCAGTCCTTCCAATGAATATCAGGATTGATTTCCTTTAGAATTGACTGGTTTGACCTCCTTGCTGTCCAAGAGACTCTCAAGAGTCTTATCTAGCACCACAATTCAAAAACATCAGTTCTTCAGCCCTCAGCCTTCTTTATGGTCCAACTCTCAGATCCATACACTAGTCGCTCTGTTTTGTCCGACTCTTTGTGACCCCATGGACTGCATGCAGCATGCCAGGCCTCCCTGTCCATCACCAACTCCCGGAGCTTGCTCAAACTCATGTCCATTGAGTCGGTGATGCCACCCACCCAGCTCATCCTCTGTCGTTCCCTTCTCCTCCTGCCTTCAGTCTTTCCCAGCATCAGGGTCTTTGCCAAGAAGTCAGTTCTTCACATCAAGTGGTCAAAGGATTGGAGTTTCAGCTTCAGCATCAGTCCTTCCAATGAATATTCAGGACTGATTTCCTTTAGGGTTGGCTGGTTGGATCTCCTTCCTGTCCCAGGGACTCTCAAGAGTCTTCTCCAACACCACAGTTCAAAAGCGTCAATTCTTCGGCGCTCAGTTTTCTTTATAGTCCAACTCTCACATCCATACATGACTATTGGAAAAACCATAGCTTTGACTAGATGGACCTGTGTTGGCAAAGTAATGTAATGTCTCTGCTTTTTAATATGCTGTCTAGCTTGGTCATAGATTTTCTTCCAAGGAGCAAGAGTCTTTTAATTTCATGGCTGCAGTCACCATCTGCAGTGATTTTGAAGTCCCCCCAAAATAAAGTCTGTCACTGTTTCCATTGTTTTCCCATCTATTTGCCATGAAATGATGGGACTGGATGCCATGATCTCAGTTTTCTGAATGTTGAGCTTTTTTTTCTTTGAATGTTGAGTTTTAAGCCAAGTTTTTCACTTTCCACTTTCTCTTTCATCAAGAGGCTCTTTAGTTCTTCTTCACTTTCTGCCATAAGGGTGGTGTCATCTGCGTATCTGAGGTTATTGATGTTTCTCCCATACATATCAATACATGTAGTCATGTACGTGATATACATACATGATTACTGGAAAAATCATAGCTTTGAATACACACACACACACACACACACACACACACACACATATGCAGGAGACATAGGTTTGATCTCTGGGTTGGGAAGATCTCCTGGAGAAGGAAATGGCAACCCACTCCAGTATTCTTGCCCGAAAAATCCCATGGACAGAGGAGCCTGGCAGGCTATAGTCCAAAGGGTCTCAAAGAGTTGGACATGACTGAGTGACTAAGCACACACACACACGCATATTTGAGTATTTGCTCCCATTTGTATACATGAGGAAATACAGTATGGATTTCCAGGTACTGGTCCACACAGAGCATCCTTGACAAGGGGCACAAGAAATTGATCACAGGGACTGCCTCCAGGAGGACAGGGGGAGGCTGGGGATGGCCTGGGAGGGAAGCTGACTTTCTCCTCAACAGCCTTTGGCTGTTGGGAATTTTTCTTTACATCACGTGCATGTGTTATTATTGTGATTGGCTTTTTCGGCTAGTTTTTGCATTTTCCCCGAAGGAAGACAGGTGCTTGCTTTCTTTAGCTTGCTGGAGGGACATCTGCTGTTGTTCACTGTGTGCAAGACTCGGGTTAAAATCAGGCAGGGCTCTGGGTTCAGACAGAATGGGTTCAGAGCGTGGCTGCACTGCTTGAAAGCTGTCTCAGGAAAGTTGTGTAACCTCTCCAAGCCTTGGTTTTCTCCCCTGTAAAATGGCTCATTATTGATAGGATATACTCACATCGATATGATGTGGATATTAAAAATAGTTCCTTTGGGATTTCCCTGGCAGTCCAGTAGTTAAGACTCCCCTCTCCCAGTACAGGTGGCATGGGTTCAACCCCTGGTCAGGGAACTAAGATCTTGAATGCCCCATGGTGTGCCCCACCCCCCAAAAAGTTCTTCTTTTCCCTTCTAACCAATTAATCCTAAAGGAAATCAACGCTGAATATTCATTGGAAGACCGATACTGAAGCTGAAGTTCCAATACTTTGGCCACGTGATGTGAAGAGCCGACTCACTGGAAAAGATCCTGATGCTGGGAAAGATTGAAGGCAGGTGGAAAAGGGGGTAAAAGAGGATGAGATGGTTGGATAGCGTCACTGACTCAATGGACATGAGTTTGAGCAAACTCTGGGAGGTAGTGAAGGACAGAGGAGCCTGGCGTGCTGCAGTCCATGGGGTTAAAGAGTGACTGAACGGCAAAGTGAAGACAATGACAAAGCTTGTTCGCTTATGTGAGGCTGTGCACAGACATGCCTGAGAAGGCGCCAGGTGGACACAAGTTCCAGTGTTGCAAGGGTTCCCACTGCTGCGGGAGACGGTCGGGCAGAGATCTTTATATCTGTTTGCAGATGGGTAAGTTGAGGCACAAAGTAGCTGTGTCCAGGGCAAAAGGTCTGACTGGGGCAACTGGTGCCCTGCACCCACCAGTAACCTGCTCTGTGACCCCTTTCCCTCCTTAGTGATTCGGGGTGGGGGCAGTTAGAAAGGCTCCCTGGGCCGTTGTGAGATGCTGTGCCTAGTGAGAGCATGGGTTCAGGCCCTGCTGAGCCTGCTTCCAGGGGCAGGACATGATCCCCTGGGGTCTTGTTCAGTGGAAGCAGATTCTGACCCACGAGACGCTGCTGGGTGCTGCAGCTCTGCATTCCAAGAGCTCCCTGGAGAGGTGGGTGCTGCTGGCCTAAGGACCATGCTTAGAGGATCCAGGGCTCGAATCTTGATCTGGGTCATGGCTTATGCATGTGTACATAGGTGTAAAACTTCAAGCTGTACACTTTATGTAGGTTGCAGATTTTTTCGTTTTGTTGTTTAGTTGCTAAGTTGTGTCCAACTCTGTTGCAGCCCGCCAGGCTCCTCTGTCCACGGGCTTTCCGCGGCAAGAATACTGGAGTGGGTTGCCATGTCCTTCTCCAGGGGATGTTCCTGACCCAGGGATTGAACCCGTGTCTCCTGCACCACAGGCAGATTCTTTAACCCTGAGGCACCGTATATCTCGATGAAAAAGATCTCTCTCTTACACATACACTCACTAACACACATACACATGATTTTGGGTGCCGCCAGGACAGGGAATTAAACGGCATTAAATAACATTCAGAAAAAAAATAATCCAGTCCAAGAATGGTCTCAAGAGGAACTCAGAATACTTAATGAAGCCCCGCCTGGGTCTGGCCACCCACAGTGCCCCTCAGCCCTCCGCCTTCCATACCCCCCAGTTACTTCACTCATCACCCCCTCTCCTACCCACCCCTCCCCCCAGGTGCTGGGGGCGGGGCGCGCCTCCCACCAGCAGCCTTGTCGTTTCTCAGGAAATGCGTGTGGTCGCTGGGCCGGGAGACAAAGCCACCCTCTTAGTAGCTCAGCCCCCAGGAGGAGGAAGGGGAGAATTTCCTTAGGAGACTTTCCAAGAAGTGGGATTATGTACTGCTGCGAAGGCAATGCAGTTAAGTCCTCTGATAACTGCAGTGCCGCCTTCCGGGAGGGCCCAGACACGCCCTCCTTAGCTTAGAGAGGCCCGGGCAGGGGCGGGGGGTAGGAGGTGTGGGGAGGGGGGCGAGTCTGCAGGGTGGGGGTGGGGTCCCTCTGCCACGGTCCCCCCTCCCTAGGGCCTTCTGCCCACCAGCCCTTGGCTGCCCTAGCTGTGTTCTGCCCCTCTGCCTCACAGTATTCCTTTATTTCTTCGCTGAGTTTCTGGTCTCCCAGGGCCACAGAGTTGAGTGGTACCAAGTGTGGGCTCTGGAACCAACCAGTATGGGCGGTCAAAACGCCACACTGACCTTCCGTGTGACTGTGGGACACTTCCGGACTTCTCTGTGCCTTGGTTTTCTCACCTGTAGAAGCTGACCTCATGGGGTCTTTTGTGAGAATGAAATGTGGAGCCCTTAGGGGGCTTGGCTGATGGTCCAGTGGCTCAGACTCCATGCTCCTAATGAAAGGAGCTGGGGTTCCATCCCTGGGCAGAAAGCTGGATCCCACACGCCACAACCAAGAGTTCAAGTACTGCAACAAAGATCAGATCCTGCGCGGAGCAACTGAGACCCAGCGCAGCCAAATGAATAACTAGATTATTTTTAAAAATAATTAAGCTGAACAATTTTTTAAAAAATGTGAGCCCTTAAAATTCTCAACACACAGTAAGTGCTCAGCAACCACCCAGCTGGGGCCCATGGTCAGGTCATCTGCTCCCCTGAGGTTTGGCCACACCCCATCCCTCCTCTGGGCTGGGGAGCCAAAGTCACCCCAGCACCCCCTCCTCCTGGTCCCTGCTCCCTTCCTGTCTGCAGAGGCCAGCAACTGGTCAACAAAGGATTCCTGGAATGTGCCTGGCTGCATTTGGAGCTTCCCTGCCTGTCCCTGGCTCTCTAGGGACCACAGGCAGAGACCAGATGACAATGGAATGGGTATTGCTTTTTCTGCAGCTTACTAGAATTCCGAGACTCCCAGATGGAGAATGTGAAAATCAGGGTTGGAACATGGGGAGGGCTCTGCCTGGTACTGACCCTGGCTTGTCGGGTGTAGGGATTTAAATAGTGGCCCCTCAAAAGATAGGTCTGTGTCCTAAACCCCAGAACCTGTGAATGTGCCCTTATTCAAGGGGAAAATAAAGCAGGGGACTTCCCTGGTGGTCCAGTGGTTACAAATCTGCCTTGCAATGCAGGGGACACAGGTTTAATCCCTGTTTGGAGAACTAAGATCCCACATGCTGAGTAGCAGCTAAGCCAGTGCCTCGAAACAAAGACTCAGCGCTAAATAAAAAACAGAAAATAAATAAATAAATGTCTTTGCAGATATAATTAATTAAGGATCTGGAAATGAGACCATCCCTGGATGTAGGGTGAAGAAGGAAATGGCAACCCACCCCAGTCCTCTTGCCTGGGAAATCTCAGGGACAGAGGAGCCTGACAAGCTACAGTCCATGGGGTCACAAAGAGCTGAACACAACTGAGCGACTCCAGTTCCAGTTTCTGGATGTAGGGTGCAAAGAGGGAGACTGGGTTTTCACCTAAACCCAGTGAATGATGTCCTTATAAGAGAAAGACTGAGGGAGATTTGAGTCACACAGACATGGGGATGGGGGGTAAGGACGGAGGGGGCAGGGGCCATGTGAAGACTGGGGCAGAGACTGGAATCATGCAGCCACCTTGATGTCAGACTTCCCGTCTCCAGAACCAAAGGACACTCCATTTCTATGGTTCTAAGCCTTTAAGTCCATTTGTTAAAGCAGCCCTAGGAAACAGATATGCTGGGGGGCCCTGGGCAAG
Source organism: Dama dama (assembly GCF_033118175.1). Lineage (NCBI taxonomy): Eukaryota > Metazoa > Chordata > Mammalia > Artiodactyla > Cervidae > Dama > Dama dama. Next base: position 11,522,519 of record NC_083690.1, read on the forward strand.
TCCCCTCCCCTCTCTGGGCCTCTCTGTCCTCTTTTCAGCCCCCACCGTGCACCTGCCAGGTCCCTGGCTCACTGGCCTCTGACCCCAGCTGCCGAGGGACCCCTCCAGGACCTGTGGGGAGTGTGGTGGGCCGGGGAGCCTCCCTGGGACTGCACTGGGCAGGCCCAGTCGGTTTGTTCCTAAGACCTGCCTGCCTGCAGACGCACGAGGCTGGGGTCAGGAGATGTGGTCTCCACTGCCGACCTTGGCGACTCAGACAAGACACCATCACCCCCAGGGCCGCAGTGTCCTCTTCTGTGGAATGAGAGCCTCTGGCCTCCTGGGGTTGCTGGGGAACGATCACAGGGCTCCTCCTATAAACACGGCCGGTGCTCATCCACCACCAGTGTTGTTCTCATTCCTTTAATGAGCTTTTACTGAGCACCCACTGCCTGCTTGGCTGGCCACGCGACCCCTCTCAAGAACGAGGGTTCTTGTTATGATTACAATTATCTCAGCTTTAGTGATGAGGGAGACTGAGGTCCAAAAAAGGTAAAGCCTTTGTGGAAGGCACCAAGCTAGCAGAGACAGAGCCAGGAGGGCAGCCCAGGTCTCCCCCACGTCTGAGCAGTGATGATGGCTAGAGGAGGGGGGTCCATCCTGGTGGGTGGGGCTGGTGAGAACTGACTACTTGGATTGGCAGTGGTTTGTAGGGAGAGGAGCCTGTGACAACTATGTGTGTGCCCACACGGGAGAGGTGCACGCACACACATATATGTACACACATATGTATGTCCCTCCGTGTGTGTGTGTGTGTGTGTGTGTGTGTATCTGTGTGTGTCTGTGTCTGTGAGTTTTGCTTTCACATTCAGTGCTGCTCAGAGGCTCCAATTCCTGTAAACCTTCTGGTCTGGTTTCCAGCAGACGCCGTGCATCAGTGGCGGGGGACATTGAGGCCTCAGCTTGGTCTGATCTGTGGCTTCCTATTCTTGCTCCTCTGGCTGCAGCAGGCGGAGGGGATGTAAATGAGGGCAGGACGTCTGTCCCCACTGCCAGCTGCAGGCCTCGCCGGCTGTGGCATCTGTGGTCGTGAAGCCAACTGTAAGAGCCCAAGGGAAGTCACACACACCCCAGGGTTGTGAGGGCATGGTTGCCTCAGGAAATGAGGGTGTATCTTAGGGACCCATCATGGGGGTCACTCAGGCCCAATTGGCCAGAGAGAAGGACTAGTGAAGAAATCCACCTATCAGGACTTCCATGGTGATCCAGTGACTAAGACTCCACGTTCCCAATGCAGGGGGCCAAGTTCAATCCCTGGTTGGGGAACTAGATTCCTCATGCCATAACTAAAGATCAATGCATGCCACAACTAAGACCTTATGCATCAAAAGGAAGAAAGGGAAAGGGAGGGAGGTGGAGGGAGGGAGGGAGGAAAAAGGAAGGAATAAAGACTCAGGCATGGCCCTTGGTCTCAGTTTCCCCTCCTGCAAAAGAACGGTAGTAAGTCTTCCATGCAGGGGAGCATGCAATCACTCATGCATCCATCGGTGAGACCTTGGAGACTGAGCCATGAGTGGGACAGTTCTCATGGGCGCTTGGCTCTTCTGCACCCGCACATGCTTCCCCAAGTGAGCATAAAGGGGATTAAAGAGCATCTACTTCCCTTCCTTTACAGTGGCTACTTCCCTAAAACTCAACATTCAGAAAACTAAGATCATGGCATCCAGTCCCATCACTTCATGGCAAATAGATGGGGAAACGATGGAAACAGTGACAGACTTTATTTTGGGGAGCTCCAAAATCACTGCAGATGGTGACTACGGCCATGAAATTAAAAGACACTTGCTCCTTGGAAGAAAATCTATGACCAAGCTAGACAGCATATTAAAAAGCAGAGACATTACTTTGCCGACAAAGGTCCATCTAGTCAAGGCTATTGTTTTTCCAGTAGTCATGTATGGATGTGAGAGTTGGACTGTAAGAAAGCTGAGCGCCGAAGAATTGACGCTTTTGAACTGTGGTGTTGGAGAAGACTCTTGAGAGTCCCTTGGACTGCAAGGAGATCCAACCAGTCAACCCTAAAGGAAATCAGTCCTGAATATTCATTGGAAGGACTGATGCTGAAGCTGAAGTTCCAATACTTTGGCCACCTGATGCGAAGAACTGACTCATTTGAAAAGACCCTGGTGCTGGGAAAGATTGAAGGCAGGAGGAGAAGGGGACGACAGAGGATGAGATGGTTGGATGGTATCACCGACTCAAAGGACGTGAGTTTGAGCAAGTTCTGGGAGTTGGTGATGGACAAGGGAGCCTGGCGTGCTGCAGTCCATGGGGTCGCAAAGAGTCAGACACTACTGAGCGACTGAACTGACTGACTTCCGTATGATACTTTTGCTCCACCCAGAAATAACACTGGCTACCCCTAGTTATGTTCCGGGGCCAGATGAGTGAGCAGTTCTTTGTTAATCCTGCCCCTACCCCCGTATGGTAGGGTAGTCCCACCGTATGGTGGGTACTTTTATTTTCAACCCATTTTGCAGATGAAGAAATTGGATCCCTTAAGGAACTCGCTCAGGATCGGGTGCTAGGAGATGGCCCCGCAGGAATTCCAGTCAAGTAGGGGCTGGCTTCAGAGCAGCTACTCAGGAGAGCCCTTCAGAGGCCTCTGAGGTGGGGGTGGGGCTTCCACTGGGCCTCAGGAGAAGGGAAGGCCCTCAGGCAAGAGGAAGGGCTGGAGGAAGGGAGAATGCAAAGATGAGGTGGTGGGACCAAGCATAAGCCTGGGGGTCAAAGGAAGAACGCCTTGGGGAGCAGCGTGAGGTCAGGAGGAAGATGGAGAGGCCAGAGGAAGTCGGAGCGCAGTGGTCCTCGAATCTGGCCCTGAGCATCCTGGGCTTTTCCGGGGCAGGGGGCGGGGGGTGGGATGGGGTGGGGGGGCACGGGTGGCATGGAGTGGGTGAAGGGAGTCATAGGGGAAGGGCGGACAAGTCAGTTCCTGGCAGAGTGACTTGTTCACTTCCCCCTTGTCTCAGTCACCCAGTTGCTCAGTCTCCAAATCAGGGCATCGTCCTCGACTCCTCTCTCTGTCACTGCTTATCGGGCCACCAGGGGTGAACCAGCCACTTGCTCTGTCTCCAGTACCTGCTGCTCAAACCTCGGCATCTCCAGTCACTGCAGCTACAGCCTCCTGGCTGGTCTCCCGGAGCCTCTGCCCGCTCCTTGACCTCATCACCGGCTACCCCTCGTTCAGGCCACCCGCCCGTGCTGGCCTCGTTTTTCCTCTCACTTCAGGTCATTCCCACCTCAGAGCCCTTGCACCTGCCGTTCTCTCTGCCAGGAGTGCCCTTCCCTCAATCCCTGGTTCTTTCTCATCCTTCTGGTCTCAGACTAAGCATCGCCAACTGCAGCTGTTGTTCAGATGCTCAGCCGTGTCCGACTCTGCGACCCCATGGACTGCAGCACACCAGGCTTCCCTGTCCCTCACTGTCTCCCTGAGTTTGCTCAAACTCATATCCATTGAGTCAGTGATGCCATCCAACCATCGCATCCTCCGTTGCCCCCTTCTCCTCTTGCCGTCAGTCTTTCCCAGCATGAGGGTCTTTTCTAATGAGTCAGATCTTCACACCAAAGTATTGGAGCTTCAGCTTCAGCATCAGTCCTTCCAATGAATATTCAGTGTTGGTTTCTTTTAGGGTTGACTGGTTTGATCTCCTTGCAGTTCAAGGGACTCTCAAGAGTCTTCTCTAGCACCACAATTTGGAAGCATCAATTCTTCTGCGCTCAGCCTTTTTTGTAGTCCAACTCTCACATCCCTTCCAAATGAAGGCCTTCTCCGTAGCCCCTGCATACATTTCACCCAAAACAGCTCCTGTCTCCTCACCCTTCACGAAGCTCTAAAGTTCATGAAATCAGTTTTCGTTTACTCCTGCATCCCACTGCCTGGCATATTGCCGGGCATTTGGTGAATGCTTGTTGAATGGAGAAATGAGTAAAGAGATCAGATTCAGTCTGTCGCTCTGTAAAATGGGGGCAGTTCAGACCCTGGCAGGGAGGTGTGGCTCAGAGGTAATGCTTACACACAGCTGGAGTTCTTCTCCCTCATCCAGGAGCTCCCTGGAAGGAAGGACCATCCTACAAGCTCCTGGACTGGCACTGCCCAGCCCCTGTGCAGCCGGCGCTCTGCCCACAGGACCCCGAAGATGGCGGGGGTCTTGGCCCCCAGGGCCCAGCCTCAGGCTCATGCAAACTGTCTCCCAGCACAGTGGCTCCAGCACCCTAATACAGCCTTTTTAAAAGAAACATCGGGGGTTGACTCACACTTCCTTTGTCTCCAGCTGGGTTCACTCAAGAGTGCGGCTGTTTTGCAAGGCTGAGGTTTGGGTCTGCCTCAGTGACCCTGTCAGGCGGGTCATGCCCCTCCCCCCAAACCTCAGTCTCAGGACAGTTGAGAAACAACTCTTTCAGGCACTCGGGGCATTCCACTTTGGAGAAACCGCTTTTGAGGCTTAGGCGGGCAGTCATCATGACCATCTCTCTGCCTCCCAGCCTAAGCCCTCCTGAAACCCACCAGAAAGACACCTGCTACCCTTGTGGGGAGGGCATTTCACCATCTCACATACCCCAGTTTTCCTTTCTGTTCCACGAAATAAGGCATTCCTTTTCCCTGCCTTGCTCAGAAGTTTTGAAGTGTGTGTGTGTGTGTGTTTTTCTTTCTGTGCAAATGTGCATGGTGACACTCAGCCTCTATTTTCTAGAATAGTTCCACTTTCACAGAATTGTGATCCTTTTGGGAAAGGAGTTCATTACAGTACAATATATTGGCCCAGGTTTCTTGTTTACAACCCTGGAAGACGTTTCATGTAAATCAGGTCACACCATTCAGAGGGGAAGGGATCCTGGCCTGGACACTGTGTCCCTAGTTGCGGTTTGAAAAATATGTTCTCTGAAGTCACGCGTATACTGATCAGAGGTCGTCCTTGGCAAAGGAGACAAGGTCAGCTAGAGCTTCTAGGTAATAACCAGTCACTTTCTGGGGTAATATTTAACTCTCTTAATCACATCTGCCCATGGAAAGGACTCAAGCTTTGAAGGCAAACTGACTCAGGGTCAGCCTCCTACTGCCTGTGCAGCTTTGGGCAAGTTACTTAACCTCTCTGAGGCCTGGTTTCTTTGGGATAGATTTAGGGCATGGTTTATCCCTGGACACTTTCCCCCGCCCCCCCGCCTAGCTTGGAACTTTAAAAAAAAAAAAAGATGAAATTCACATAGCATAACATTAACCATTTTGAAGTGAACGATTCCATGTATTTAGTACATTCACAATATTGTACAACCACCACTTTCTTCTAGTTCCCAAACATTTTCAGCAGCTCCAAAGGAGACACTCTACCCATTAGCAGCCACCCCGCCCCCATCTCCTTAACCATTCATTTGCATACTTCTGAACTTTCCTGGCGGAGAAGGCAATGGCACCCCACTCCAGTACTCTTGCCTGGAAAATCCCATGGACGGAGGAGCCTGGTGGGCTGCAGTCCATGGGGTCGCGAAGTATCGGACACGACTAAGAGACTTCACTTTCAGTTTTCACTTTCATGCATTGGAAAAGGAAATGGCAACCCACTCCATTGATCTTGCCTGGAGAATCCCAGGGCCGGCAGAGCCGGACACGACTGAAGCGACTTAGCAGCAGCAGCAGAACTTTCCTAGGTTTCCTAGGCTTAGTCCCTTGAAGAAGAAATCATGTTTCCCACTTGAGCCACAGCCAGTGACAGTAGGCAACCTGTTGTCAGCATCATGTGGTTACCTACCCTGGGGCTGCTCTGAGTGTGTGTGTGTGTGTGTGTGTGCATATACAGTTCTGTGAATTTTTAATTCAATAATTTAATTGATTTCTATTTTGTGCCCAGGCTTCTCATTGTGGCGGCTTCTCTTGTTGCACAGCATGGGCCCTAGAGCGATTAGGCTCCGTAGTCATGGCACACGGGCTTCGTTGCCCCACAGCAGGTGGGATCTTCCCAGACCAGGTATCGAACCCCTGTCCCCTGCATTGGCAGGCAAACTCTCAACCACTGGACCACCAGGGATGTCCAGTGCTAGGAGTTTTAACACAGGTAGAGACTGTGTGGTATAACTATGACCACAACCAGCACACAAAATAATCCCAGCACCCCAAAAGTTCTCTCCTGATGCCCCTTTGCCGTCAGCCCCTCCATCTCCCCCAGGCCCTGTCAACCACTCATCATCTGTTTTCTGTCCCTATAGTTTTAGCCATTGGAGAATGTCTTATAAATGGAATCGTATATAATATGTCAATGTTTTGAAAGTGAGCTCATGCTTTTTAAAATTAATTAATATTGTTTATTTTTGGCTACGCTGGGTCTTAGTTGCTGCCCACAGGCTTGCTGCCCACAGTTGCGGTGAGTGGAGGCTGCTCTTCATTGCGGTGCTTGGGCTTCTCTTGTTGCAGAGCACAGGCTCTAGGCGTGTGGGCTCAGTAGTTGCAGCGCACGGACCTGGTTGCCCCATGGCATGTGGAATCTTTCCGGACCAGGGATTGAACCTGAGCCCCTGCAGTGGGCAGCAGATTCTTAACTACCAGGGAGGCTCCAGTGTGTCAACATTTTTTTTAAAAGCGAGCTCATTTTAAAATAATTAATTGATTGATTAATTTATTTTTGGCTGCACTGGGTCTTCGTTGCTGTGTTTGGGCTTTCTCTAGTTGCGGTGAGTGGGGGCCACTCTACACAGTGGTGTGAGGGCTTCTTGTTGTGGTGGCCTCTCTTGTTGCGGAGCCTGGGCTCTAGGGAGGATGGACTCAGCAGTTGTGGTTCACGGGTCGAGTTGCCCCGTGGCATGTGGAATATTCCCGGATTAGGGATCAAACCCGTATCCCCTGCATTGGAAGGTGGATTCTTAACTGCTGGATGGCCAGGGAAGTCCCAGTATGTCAACTTTTGAATCTGACTTCCTTTGCCAACCTAACGGATTTCAGATTTGTCCAGGTTGCTGTGGGTCTCAAGTGTCCATTCCTGGTTATGGCTGGGTAGTATTTCGTGGTGTGTGTGTACTGCACTTTGCTTCCCTATTCACCTGTTGAATGACATCTGGGTTGTCTGTAGCTTTGGGTGATAATGACTAGACTGTTATCAACATCTGTATTTTTGTGTGCACACAAGTTTTCATTTCTCTGGGCTAGACACTCAAGAATGGGAACGCTGGGTTGTAAGGTGAGTGTGCACGACTAGTCTCCATCTCACCTTGAATAAGTTAAACGGCACTGGGCCTCAGTCTCCGATATCTGTAAACTGGGTGTAATAACACTGCTGCCTCGTGAGGATGAAGTGAGATGACACATGTAAGGCATAAAGCAAATGTTCAATAACTGTTCCCTCTAGCTCTTGAGAGCTTGTTTGGAGGTTCTAGCAGGGGAGTGCAGCTACTCGTATACCCTTGACCGAAGACCGGTCCTCCTCTATTGGGGGTGGTCGTCCTCTTCAACCAAGCGTGCAGCTTCGGGAGGGATGCACATGGAGCGGTGAGAGAGGAAGGGGACACCCGCCTAGCCAGCCAGATCAGCCGAATCAACCCTGGCGATCAATGGGGTGACAGATGTCGCAACCAGATCGCCCTCACATCCCCCTCTAGCTCTTAAGGGGGAAGGGTCATCTATGTTTTTGGCCATGTTTTCACCTGCAGTGGGGGGGTTACCAGCCAGGGTTGTCATGAGAGGCAAGGTGTGAGGGTCTCCTTGCCTTGGACCAGAGGATTTTCTTTCTGAGGCCAGAGGTTGATGTCCTGGGGAGCTCATTATCAAGTCAGGCTGCTGATAGAGGTCCTGTCTGCAGGGGAGTTGTGAGTTAGGATGATCTAGCTCCTTAATTCCCCAGAAAGGGAAGCTGAAGCTCAGAAATTGTTTAATGGATGTTGGCCACCAGGTGTTCAGATTTCATGGAGACCAACTCATCTCCGAGCCCCACCTTTGGCCAGCCCCACCTCTCAGCCCTCAGCCAGGAGATCTGATTCTGCTTCAGCAACCTGGACTGGCCTATAGAGGTCCTTAGAGGGTGTGGGTTTGTGTCGGAGGAGTAAGGGAGCAGACCCAGGATGGTCAGCTCTTTGGAGTCAGACAGTAAGCATGCATGCTCAGTCGCGTCGGTCGTGTCCGACTCTTTGCCACCCTATGGACTGTAGTCTTCTCTGTCCATGGGTTTCGCCAGACAAGAATACTGACAGTGCTTTTTTTCATTTCCCTGATGACTCATGACATTGAGCATCTACCTATTCATGTGCTTACCAGTCATTTGTATACCTTCTTTGGAGAAAATTCTTTTCAAGTCCTTTGCCCATTTTTAAATCGAGTTACCTTTTTGTTACTGAGTTGAAAGTGTTCTTTAATATATTCTGAATACTGGACTTTCATCAGATTTATGATTTATAAATATTTTCTCTCATTCTGTAGATTGTCTTTTCTTTCTTTATAATGTCCTTTGTTGTGCCAACATTTTTAATTTTGATGAAGTTTGATTTTTTGTTGTTGTTGTTGCTTGTGTTTTTGATGTCATTTCCAAGAATTCATTTCCATACACAAGATCATGTATATGTCTTTGATCCATGTTATATATGGTATGAGGTAGAGGGGAGTCTAATGGGCTGCCAATGCAGGAGACATAAAAGACACAGGTTCAGTCCCTGGGTTGGGGAGATTCTCTGAAAAAGGGCATGGCAACCCATTCCAGTATTCTTGCCTGGAAAATCCCCATGGACAGAGGAGCCTGGTGGGCTACAGTCCATAGAGCTGCAAAGAGTCGGACACGATTAAAGTGACTTAGTGTGCACACAAAGGTCCAACTTTCATCTTTTGCATGTTGTTCCAGAACCATTCATTGAACAGACTGTTTTTTCCTCACTGAATGATCTTGTCTACCCTTATCAAAAAACAACTAGTCCTAGACATCTGAGTTTATGCCTGGACCCTCAGTTCCATTCCATTGACGTATTTGCCTCTCCTGTGTCAGTACTACATGGGTTTGATTGCTTTCGTTTCTTTTTCAACCTCAGTTTCCTCCTCTGTAAAGTGGAGGTAGAGTTAGGTCCCTGGCAAAGGTTTATGGATGAAGTGAGCTGATATAGATAGAGCAGCTGGCACCATGCCTACCTTCTAGTGGTCATGGCAGAAGCAGCTGCTCTTATTATTAACCTGGAAGTATGGATAGTACTTCTAAAATGTGGGTTATGATGGACTTCCCTGATGATCTAGTGGTTAAGATTCCCCTTCCACTGCAGAATAGCTTCCCTGGTAGCTCAGCTGATAAAGAATCTGCCTGCAATGCAGGAGACCCTGGTTCAATTCCTGGGTCGGGAAGATCCTCTGGAGAAGGGATAGGTTACCCACTCCAGTATTCTTGGGCTTCCCTTGTGGTCAGCTGGTAAAGAATCTGCCCACAATGTGGAAGACCTGGGTTTGATCTCTGGGTTGGGAAGATCCCCTGGAGAAGGGAAAGGCTACCCACTGCAGTATTCTGGCCTGGAGAATTCCATGCACAGTCCATGGGGTCACAAAGAGTCAGACATGACTAAGCGACTTTCACTTTCACTGTAGGGGGCACAGGCTCAATCCCTGGTTGGGAAACTAAGACCCACTTGCTGCGCAGTGAGGCCAAAAAATAAAAACAAGAAGCAAAAAAAAAACAACAACAACACCAAAACAAAATGTGGGCTGTGCTTCAGGGTTCCTCCAAGAAGCTGCCAAAAGGCCAGCCACCTTGAGTGTGCAGTGGAGAACAGACATCACCATTGGTGCAAGGGTCCCGGGAGTGCCAGCCATCATGCATGAAGGCATGACACTCCACTTCTTCCTCCTGATCTCTGAACCCACCCAAGAGCTGGCTGCACTGCGACTTCCATGGCTGGAGCCTGTGGCAAGGAGGACCCCATGCTCTGGCGTGGAGTTATGGAAAAGGGGCTCCAGAGACCAAGAAGCGACAGTCTGTCCAGTGATATTCTGTGATGAAGGCATAGGAAGCATGCCTGTCACTGGGTGGGGGCTGGATATTGGCTGGCTTCAGAGTCATTCTAGGGTCCCATTCCCCAAGATTCTGATGTAGGAAGGCTGTGGGGTGGCCCTGGAACCTAGGATTATCCCCCATCTCTGTACTTTTGAAAGAATTGTCCAGTGGGTCCCATGCATGTGCCTCTGAGATTCTACAATGAAACTTATCACAGCTCTGGTCTCCTGTTCTTCCCTCTCTCCACCCATCAATCTACCTTATCTTTTCTTTAATAAGTTTTTTAAAAAATTAATTAGTGTATATTTTGGTTGTGCTGGGTCTTCGTTACTGCTTTCCTCTGGCTGCAATGAGCGGGGGCTGCTCTTCATTCAGTGCAGGGGCTTCTCATTGCGGTGGCTTCTCTTGTGGAGCATGGGCTCCAGGAGCGTGGGCTGCAGTAGTTGCGGCACGTAGGCTTAGTTGCTCCATGGCAAGTGGGATCTTCCTGGACCAGGGATCGAACCCTTGTCCCCTGCATTGACAAACAGATTCTTAACCACTGGACCACCAGGGAAGCCGTCTACCTAACTTTTTTTTTTTTAGTTTAAATATTTACCTGTAGTTTATTTTGGTTTTTCTAAATAGACAATCACAGCTGCAAACCATAGGATTTTTGTTTCAGCTCCAACCCTCAAGTCCTTACAACTTTTTATTCTCACATATTGGCTAGAAATGCCTTTGTTGTCATTTAGTCACTAAGTTGTGTCTGGCTCTTTGCGACCCCATGGACCATAGTCCGCCAGACTCTTCTGTCCTTGGGATTTCCCAGGCAAGAGTACTGGAGTGGGTAGCCATTCCCTTCTCCATGGGATCTTCCCAGCCCAGGGATCAAACCCGGGTCTCCTGCATTGCAGGCGAATTCTTTACTGGCTGAGCCACCAGGGAAGCCCCCTTTTGACAGAACCTGTACTTAAGAAAATTCCCCTGAGGAATTCACCTTGGTGATGACCCAGGACAGTGGGTAAGAGCCCACCTTCTCTGGGGTCCTGATTATGGAAAGATATGGGAGAGGGACCCTTTGTCCAGGTCCCTAGCCCTGGGATCCCTAGCCCTCCCTCTTACCAGCTGTGTGGTTTTGGGCAGGTCACATCACCTCTCCATACCTCAGTTTCCCCATCTATAAAATGGGCTTAAGAAAAGCACTTACAGACTTTGGTGGTACAGTGGATAAGAATCCACCTACCAATGTTGGGGACACAGGTTCGATCCCTGCTCCAGGAAGATCCCACATGCCTCGAGCCACAACTACTGAGCCCAAGCTCTAGAGCCTGTGAGCTGCAGCTACTGAAGCCTGAGTTCCTAGAGCCCATGCTCCACAGCAAGAGAAGCCACACAATGAGAAACTGTGCACCACAACTAGAGAGTAACCCATGCTTATCACAACTAGAGAAAGCCCCTGCACAGCAACAAAGACCCAGCACAACCAAAAATAAATAAATAATTTTTTTAAAAAGAGCAGTTACATCTTAGGGTTCTTCTGAGGAATTAGACTCTGCACATGAAGCACTTGGCATGGTGCTTAGTACATAGTAAGCGCTCGGCTAATGACAGCTTTTGCCATTTTGTAGATGTTCAGTTCAGTTCAGTGCAGCCACTCAGTCGTGTCTGACTCTTTGCAACCCCATGGACTGCAGCATGCCAGGCTTCCCTGTCCATCACCAACTCCCAGAGCTTGCTCAAACTCATGTCCATTGAATCGGTGATGCCATCCAACCATCTCATCCTCTGTCATACCCTTCTCGTCCTGCCTTCAATCTTTCCCAGCATCAGGGTCTTTTCAAATGAGTCAGTTCTTCACATCAGGTGGCCAAAATATTGGAACATCAGCTTCAGCATCAGTCCTTCCAATGAATATTTAGGGTTGATTTCCTTTCAGGTTGACCAGTTTGATCTCCTTGTTACTGTATGGATGATCTTCCAGAGGAAACTTTTCCTTGGGCGTTAGGGTTTGATTTTGTTGCTGGCAGTCAGAAGCATTTTTTATTTGATCTGGTGAATGAGTGGGTTGAGTGTGAGGCCAAGGCACAGAAGTTCCCCTTGCCTTACCTTTGTCCTTGTGGCAGGAAACTCCCTCCCAGGAGTCTGTGATCTCACTGGGAAGCTGGGGCTGGTAAGGCCCTGCACAAGGGTGGCTCCAGGCCCCAGGTAAGGGTGGCAGGTGGGGAGGGAGATAGCCTTCCACCGAGGGAGGGCTCACCCAGCATGTGTTGGCAGACCCCAGCTGTCTACTCACGACAATAATCTGAGATACCCACTTTGCAACTCCTAGAACTGTTAAAACACTCGGTCCAGCCCTCTGCATATTTTGCAGGAGGTTCCAAGGAGCTTTCCATAAATGAACACGCAGCTGCTCAGTGCCAGGACCAGAGCTCACCTTCTAGGGGCCTCACTTGCAGACTGGCTGCCCTTGGGCCAGGATGACCACAGGCTGCGTTCAGGACCACAGAGTCTTTGTTTATATGTTTGTCTGTCTGTTTTAGGGGCTTCCCAGGTGGTGCAGTGGTAAAAAAGGAACGAAAAAAAATTTGCCTGCCAATGCAGGAAATGCAAGAGACACCGTTCTGATCCCTGGGTCGGGAAGATCCCCTGGGGGAAGAAATGGCAACCCACTCCAGTATTCTTGCCTGGGAAATCCCATGGACAGAGGAGCCTGGCGGGCTACAGTCTAGTCCACAGGACTGCAAAGAGTTGGACACAACTGCATATGCACGTACACTGTTTTAGAGTTGAGTGCATTGCCAACACTTTTTTTAAAGTGGAGATGATACATTAAAATGTTAGTGCTTGGACCCATGTTCTCAGACGCCAACCATTGGCTGAGTGTGATCGGCCCCTCAAATGGGGTCTGCAGTGCCCGGGGTGTCACTGCTCCACCAGGGTTACCTGCTCAGCTGCTGTTGGCCCCGGAATTTGAACCTTTGTTCTGCTGGTGAGACAGACTCAGACTCAAGTATTTTATGGTTCAAGATAGAACATGGTGAGTCTGCAGATGAGGGCAGTGGCTCTCAGCAGGGGGTGATTTCACCCTCCAGGGGACACTGGTGATACCCAAAGCCACTTTTCATTGCCACCTTGAGGACATCCAGCATCTAGAGGTGAAGGCCAAGGATGCCGCTCAATATCCCAGAAGGCACATCGGACAACTCCCTCAGCACTGGGTTACCCAGCCCCAAATGTCACTGGGGCTGAGGCTGCAAAACCCTGGATTGGGGTGTCAGCTGCCTGGTTCGCAAGGTAGGCATTGACTCCAGTTGTGGGCTCAAGAAGGGCTCCCTAAAGAGAAGAGGCCCGGGTGGTGGCAGGCACGTGGTGACTGAGCCAGCTGGGAGAGACGGGGAAGGCATGTTGGGCAGAGAGAAGCATGAGCAGAGAGGTCCGGAGACATCTTTGATGGCAAGGTGGGATGCAGGTGTGGTCCAAGGAGCATGAAGTTTGGGACCAAATGGACTTGGATTGAATTCTGGCTCCGCCCCTCACCATCTGTGTGGCCTTAGGCTTGTCACTGGCCTGAACCTCAGTTTCCTCATCTGTTAAAATGGGGATAAGGAGTGAGGTTATTATGTAAGTACAAGCTCCTTTATTCCCACTCCTCTGCACTCTGTGTCCCAGCTGTTCTAAAATCCTAACCGTTTGTTCGGTGCTTCCTTCTCTCTCTCCTTTCTGGGCCCTTCTGGTGCATTTCACTCTGCCTGGAATGCTCATATTCCAGGTGTAGCAATGACACCATTAGGAGGTTATAAACTGAGCACTGATATGTTCAGGCTTGTGTGTGTGTGTTTTGAATATTATTTATTTATTTGGTTGCTCCAAGTCTTAGTGGCAGCACCCAGAATCTGCCATCTTTGTTGCGGTATGCGGGATCTTTCATTGTGGCGTGTGAACTCAGTTGCAGCATTCGGGATCTATTTTCCTGACCAGGGATCAAACCTGGAACTTCTGCATTGGGAGCTGGGAGTCTTAGCCACTGGATCACTAGGAAGGTCCCCAGACTTGTGGGGTTGTTTTATTTTTCAGCTTCAGCACAGGTATTTAATCTCAAAATCATGATCCAGGTCAATTCTAAGGAAAAAAACACAGACCTCTCAGTCACACTACCTAGTTACTGGTTGTCAAGATAAGCAGTCACATGGTAAGGGAAACTGAATAATTTAAACTGAAGGAAGAGGAAAAGTCATAAAGCAGAGTAGGTCAACTCTATCCAAGGTTACAGCAGCCTCTACATGGGTGAGGGAACGCTGACGTTAGGTCATGCTACTACATTTAGCCTACAATGTAGGCTAAAGCCTTTTTATGGCCAAAGCAAAGAAGACTGCACTCTGTTTTTAAGCCTAGAAGTTGATCTGATCTGAGAAAATCTCAAAGAAAGATGATCTGAAGGGCTAGGTTCCCAAGCAGAAGAAACCCTACCGAAGCAGGACCTAGTGGGTTGGCAAAAGCAAGATGATCAAGATACTGTGATCCCTCCCCAAGTTTAAAAACCAAATGGGCCCCAAATCAAAGTCTCAGGTACCAGTCATTTCCAAAGAGTAAGGAAGGGAAAGACTCTCAGGTGTGGTTCAGGCTGCATCTTCGTCCCAATTTCTCCTTCTTTCCTTCCATGTCACTAGCTCGTTCTCAGGCAACCTGTTCCAATTCAGTTCCAGGTCGCCCCTTCCCTCTGTCTGAGTTCCCCCCTTCCTGTCCTCTTCATCCCTCGCACCTAAGATGCTTTCCCCTTCTGGGAGGACTTGCTGCCACTGCACCCAGGACCACCTTCGCACCTACCTCTGAGCAGCCCCCAGGCGGGACCCACGGCATACCCACTCCGCTTGGGCAGGAGCCCCCCAGACTTGTGTTTTGAAGGCCAAGAGAGCAATGGAAAATTTCCATCTTTACTCCCTTCCCCATCACTTTCCTGGCCTTCCTTGGGTAAGGCCAGTAGAGATCCATCAGGCTAGAAGGGGTGAGACTCTCTCTTGGTTAAAATCCCCACTTCCTTCCAAGTTAGAAACCTGGTTACTCTGCAGCTTAGGGTTGAGGTATAGAGCCCAGGACCCTACAGAGGCTACTTCCACGGAGGCTGTAGGTAAGCCACCTAGCTTCTGTGAACCTCAGTTTCCCCACATTTGTAGTACAGTCTCCCTACAAAGCTCTAAGGACAGAGCCTTGTTCAGTATGTCTTGTTGCTGTTCATTTGCTAAGTTGTGTCTGATTCTTTATGACCCCATGGATCCCAAGCAGAATGCCAGGCTTCCCTGTCCTTCACTATCTCCCAGAGTTTGGGCAAATTTATATCCATTGAGTCAGTGATGCCATCCAACCATCTCATCCTCTCTCTCCCCTTTCTCCTCTTGCCCTCCATCTTTCCCAGCATCAGGGTCTTTTCCAATATGTCTTAGCTGCTTTATAAAAATTGAGCTCTTGACGAATACTCTAAGCCTGGTATTGCAGTAGATCCCAGGAGGACAAAGTCTCCTGACCACTGGTCTTGACTTAAAGGATTGGTTGGTTTAGGATTTGACTGATTGAGGACATACAAGTGTTAGGGAGCATTTGGGCTTCCCTTGTGGCTCAGCCAGTAAAGAATCTGCCTGCAATGCAGGAGCCCTGGGTTCAATCCCTGAGTTGGGAAGATCCCCTGGAGAAGGGAAGGTTACCCATTCCAGAATTCTGGTCTGAAGAATTCCATGGACTGTATAGTTCATGGGGTCACAAAGAGTCAGACACAACTGAGCGACTTTCACTCCATTTCTAGAAATTTATCTGAAACATGAACAAAAATTTAGTTATAAGTAGTTTCACTGTAAGATTCATTGTAACGATTTATAAACTGAAAAGCTGAAAATAGCCTATGTCCTCCTCTAGGATATTGGTTATGTAGGTGATGAGACAAATAGAATCTTATCCAGTCACTCAAGAGGAAGCAGAGGGATATTTGTTGATATGGAAAGATATTTATTATTAACTGAAAGCAATATACAAAACAATATTTGTGTGTATATATTTTGAAAACTGGATGCTAATACACCAACAGCGGGTGGATATCTCTGAATGATTTCTACATTTCTTTTTTTATTCTAGATTTCCTTTCCTAAATTTTCTATAATGAACGTAAATTCCTTTTGTGAAAAATATAGTAATATATCTTAACTTAAATTATTTTATAATGTTATTAAAGTATAATAAATAAACATATTACTATGTTTACTTTTATTACTAAAAGAATGGGCAGTTTTACTAGCTGTACGTGTCCCAGCCTTTTCTCTCCACTCGATTCTTGATAACTGACAATAAACATAGCCTCATCATTGCTACTGTTCATTTCAGTGTTTGCTAGTATTTATTAGCCTCACAGAACCGTACTAGGCAAGACGATGTAAAGATGAATTCTCACATTCTTCAAATGATTTGCGTGCACACCAAATTTTGACGTGCGTGGAGACAAGGAGTTCTTTACCTCCCTCCTTCATTTATTTTTTTCTCTCTTAATTCATTTCATCCTTTCATTTCTAACTTGGAGGGCTGGGCGTTTATTTACTTCACGTACGCATGCGCACTCCTGTGCTTGGGGGGGGGGTGGGGCCACTCGGCCTGGCGGACCCGCCTCCCGGCCCCGACCATTGGCCGATCTCGCTAGCGCGCCTCTGATTGGTAGTCGCGGACCTGGCCTCCCGCTCATCAAAGTTGGCGGGAAAGCGAAGGCGAGGCAGAATGGCGGCGCCCACGGAGTCGTTACCCAGCAGCGGCCCGACGGCCGTGAGGCTGCCTCGGTTGCCGCCGCTCAAGGTGCTGGCGGAGCAGCTGCGGCGCGACGCGGAGGGCGGCCCGGGCTCGTGGCGCTTGTCGCGGGCGGCGGCGGGCCGCGAGCCGCTGGAGCTGACGGCCGTGTGGATGCAGGGCACTGTGGTGGAGGCCGGAGGCGGCGAGGCGCGGCTGCGGGACCCGAGCGGGTTCTTCTCGGTTCGCGGCCTGGAGCGGGTGCCCCGCGGGCGGCCCTGCCTCGTCCCAGGTAACAGCCGGATTCGAACCCTCGGCTGGCCCTCGGTTTGTACCGCCCGAAGGCGGGGCCATGCCGTCCCACCTCCAGGTCTTTTTGCAGTGCTGCCATGTTGGTCACCAGCTTCCATACCCTTCCTTCCTGCCCCTTCCCAGCCAGGCACCAGCCAAGACGTTCTGATGATAAGCATCACCCACAGCCCATTTAAAAAATACAAGTTCCTAGGATTGCACCAGCCTTTCCAGCTGGAATCTCCGGGAGAGGGACCCCCCCGAGGGACCCCCCCCCCCCCCCCCCCCCGCATCAGTAACAAAGCCTCCTCTGCAGGGGTGATTCCCCTCCCTCCCCCCTCCCCCCATCAAGTTTTGGAAAATACCATAGTGGGGAACTTCTGTTCATCCCTAATGACTGGACTCAAGGGTACCTTCCTTAGGGAAGCTGTCCCCAGTTCCCAGGAGTGGGGGGCCCCTGCTGTACCTCTGCCTCATGTGACTGTCAGGCTGTAGTCACTACTCTTTCCTTTTAAATTCGGGGTGTGCACATTTGAGCGTGCATCAGACTTACTCTGCTGGCAGGTGCCACCCTCAGAGTTGGTCTGGGTAGGGCTGAGAACTTTCTAAGCAGCTCCCACGTGCTGCTGGCCTGGGGGCCACACTTTGAGAACCACTGGGCTTGACTACTGCAGGGTGGGGGTCTGTCTTTCTGACAACTATTCTCAGCGTTAGGTTGAACTGGCTCGGCCCCTTTTCGGATGTTCTCCCTGGAGAATTTGTTCTTAACCTTTCTGGGCCGCCTTTCAAAGGGACTAATAGTTGCTGCCTGTTGTATGGATTCAGTCCATTTTAAAAATGGCCTTAACACAGCTCCTAGGTCATAGTGAGGGTTGTGACCATGGTTTTTTACCATGTGATGCTCCTGCATGCTTCTCATCCTTCCGCTTCCCTCTCTGTCTGCCCTCCATTGCAGTGTTTATTTAGACATGGTCTGCAAACCTCAGGGTACCACCTCCTTTTGCTTGGCCTGTGAGCTAAGATTGATTTTTCCATTTTCAAACGGTTGAGAAAAAACGAAAGATTTCATGACATATGAAAAGAATATGAAATTCAAATATCCGGGGCCATAAATAAAGTCTTCACAGAACACAATCATTTAGGTATTGTCTGGGGATGTTTTCTCATTACAGCTACAGACTTGAATAGTTGCAGCAGAGACCTTGTGACCTTCAAAGCCTGAAATATTTAGTATCCGACCCTTTACAGAAAACGTTTTCCGGCCCTTGGTGTAGCACGTAGCCTGAGCTGTTTGGTGTCTTGGTCCCTAGGCAGTGCTGTTTGAAGGCAAGCTGGGACTGTCTCCCACGGGTGGCTTCAGCCCTGGTATGAGGATGATACCAGTCAGTACCTGAGTGGGCTTCCCTGGTGGCTGAAACAGTAAAGAATGTGCCAGCAAAGCAGGAGACCAGGGTGTGATCCCTGGGTTGGGAAGATCTCCTGGAGGAGGGCATGGCAACCCACTCCACCATTCTGGCCTGGGACATCCCAAGGACAGAGGAGCCTGGTGGGCTGTGGTCCATGGGGTTGCAAAGAGTTGGACAAAACTGAGCGACTAAGCACAGCACAGGTACCCAGTGGCCAGTGCCCGTTGACTTACCCACTGGCCTGAATGCCTACATGCCTGGGCCTTGCCATTTCCTCTTGCTAATTAATACCAAGGTTTGATTGACAAGTCGGTAACTACTTTGAGACAGGGAGCCTGAAGAGTAAGCAGGCTGTTAAAACACAAAGTGATGTGTCATAGGCTTGAGTGCAAGATGCTGTGGGTGCTGAAGAGGGACAGCTGATCCAGGCCTGTGAGGTCATGGGATGAAGGCCAGATGGAAGGGAGTGAGTGGGGAAGGAGAGACAGTGGAGAGAGACTCATCAGGGGAGAGGCTGCGGGTAGAAGGAACCAGACTAAGTAACCAGGTTGGCTGATCATGAAAGGCAAGAACAACTCAGTCCTTTGGCTTCATCTGTCTATTTGTGTTATATGCCTCGGTGTGTGCAGATTTCCTGTGTGTGGATTACCTCTCCTGTTGGAATCTCTGTGGGTTTGCTCTTCCTTTCCAGGGTCTTCAGTCATTTTCCGAGGGTTCCATCTCCCCCAGTATTTCAGGCCTATTCAGAGGGGTATGTCAAGTGTATTTTTATAATGAGCCTCCGTCACTGAGCAGCCCAGAGTCACTTGCTCAGGTCAGAAGCAGAGATGGGTTCAGGGAAACCTCAGTATGTAGTACCAGGGGCTGATGCCCAGAGGGTAAGGTATCCGCTCTCCTGGCTTCTTTCCGTCAGAGCCCCGGGGCCCGGGTGCAAACCCAGCCCTGATGTTGGAAGCAGTATGATTAAAGCGGCCTTGCAGGGGCACGCAGTGGAGGCTGGCCGCGTGCCTGCTTTTCCTGCTGTGTTTGGGTTTTTTTTTTTTTACACAATTGAGTTTTGTGTGGTTAAGACTGGCCAAGTTTTGCTTTCAAGGAGAGCCACTTCCCCAAGGGAATGGGAAGAGTGTTGCGGTTAATATGTCATGAGATCATTGAATGGCAGCCTGCCCTCTCAATGAGTTGCTTGCATGTGCCCAGCTGACGGCAGAAGGCGGTGGAGATTGGTCCCAGGCAGCTGGAACGATAGGGCGTTTTGGGGGTGCCGCCCCTGCTGAAAGAGGAGGGATGGGGGCAAGGCACAACTTTTGAAAGAATGACACAGCCCGAGGACACAACATAAACCAATTAGAATCAGACAGGTCCAAAATGGCAAGCCAGTCAACTTCGACTAGACCTTGATCCTCAATCAGCAATCAGAGGCGCCATGACAATTCCAACGTTGACCATCAAAGAGCAAAAAGTTACATGTAAATCTGTGGCTGATTCATATCAATGTATGACAAAACCCACTGGAAAAAAAAAATAATAAATAAAGGAAAAGGAAAAAAAAAAAAAAAAAAGCAAAAAGTAGGCTGTGGCCCCGCTGCTGGAAATCCCTGCCCCTTCCCCAAAATAGTTGGAATAATCCTCCCACTCATTAGCCTATGAAATTACCCAGCCCATAAAAGCTAACCATGCCACATTTTGAGGCTGTTGCACTTGCCCTCTGCAATGGCCCACACTCTTGTCTATGGAGTGTGTTTCTCTCTGAATCAATCCACTTCTTACCTATCACTCTGTCTCTCACTGAATTCTTTCTGTGATAAGACATCAAGAACCTGAACTTCATTAGGTCCCGAAACCAGGTCTGTGATCTCAGTTGGAAGACCATGGGTTTTGGCTGGGTTCGTGGTCCCAATCTGAAGTAAATGGTTTCACTGCCCAGTTCTTGTGGCAACGTGAAGGGGAATTGGATTTTTGCTTTGGGGCTGTCAGAGTTGTTCAGTTTCTCGGTCATGTCCCACTCTTTGCGACCCCATGGACTGCAGCACGCCAGGCTTCCCTGTCCTTCACCACCTCTGGAGTTTGCTCAAACTCATGTCCATTGAGTCGGTGATGCCATCCAACCATCCTCTGTCAGGAGTTGTCCATGCAGAAAGAGGACCAGTCTTGTACACAGAGACCAGTCACAGGCTTTTGGTATTAAGCAAGAACAGGGAGAAGGGAAAAGCTAAGGGTTTTCTGGCTCCTCCATCCATGGGATTTTCCAGGCAATAGTACTGGAGTGGGTTGCCATTTCCTTCTCCAGGGGATCTTCCCAACCCAGGGATCAAACCCAGGTCTCCCGCATTGTAGACAGACTCTTTACCATCTGAGCCACCTGGGAAGTCCTGCCTTAGAGCAGACTGTCTAATTACAACTCATCCTCTGGTGTGAGCGCCTCTTCCATTTCTTGGCAGGATAGCTTTATGCTGTATGCTCTGATTTTAACATTTGAAAACCAGAAGCCAAAGATACAGATGTCATTCTCTAGGTTAACTGTGGAATTTACTGTAAGTATTTTGATCACCTTGGCATTTTGGTATTTACTGTTTGCATTTTTTTGGTCTTCACTTTGCCTCCCTGATAAAGTTAAACCCTCTCAAGGACTCCTATCTCTGCTTTGTTTGTATTTTCTCTATCAGTGTGGACTTTTACCACCCAGCTTTTCTTCTTCCAGGAAAATATGTGATGGTGATGGGAGTGGTTCAGGCCTGCAGCCCTGAGCCCTGCCTGCAGGCTGTGAAGATGACAGATCTTTCAGATAATCCCCTCCACGAAAGCTTGTGGGAGCTGGAAGTGGAAGATTTACACAAGCTTATTCCTTAGATGATGTTGGAACCGGCGATAAAAAAAACAACCGAAGTTTTGGAACAACTTGCATTCTCACCCTGTGGATTTCGTGGACATCACTCAATATATATTTCTCAAAGGTTTATCAGAAAGCTTTGCTCCGAGCAGTCCAGATGCAGGAACCTCTAAATGCTGGGACACTCTGGTGAACTCAGCCCCTGCTGCCCTTTGCTTTGACTGTTTGCTGATGAAAAGCAGATGTTTTGTTCTCTCTTTTTTCTTTTTCCTCTGTGTTAATTCTCTCTCCCTGAAGCACACAGAAACCTCATGCTGCATTTTCCAAGTTTTACAAGTGATGATGCTTTTTCCATTACCACCGCGGCCCTGTTTTATGAGGCTGAATTTGAACCTCAGTCACGGCCCGCAGAGATGAAAAGCATGGTTATGGGCAGGAAAAGAGGCTGCGTAAAAAAGGAATGACCTCATGGCCCCGCGTCTGCTCCATCCACAGCTTCCATATCCAGCTTGCAAGTCAAATGGCATTTTCTGACTGCAGGCTCTGGGGCCTCTCAGAGACACAGCCCTCTTTTTGCCTCAGACGCCACTCAGCCCTAAATGTGAGGTCCCTTCTCCGCAGAGCTGGACATGGATGCCTGCCCTTCTTCCTTCCCTTGGGAATGTTGAAACACCCTCAGAATTTCTTCTTGAAATGAAAGTCAAGATGAAGAATGACTTGCAGGCATGAACTAAACTCCTGTCTCGTAACTTTTGATGAGACGCTGTGAGGGGCAGCCTGCTGGTTAGATAAGAGTCTTCACGGTGTTTTCTGTAGGGAATGGAGTTTGGTGGTGATTGTATTGAATGTTGTGTGGCTGCTCTCTGCTTCTTACCCAACCTTCACTTTTCCTTAGATTGTAAATATCAGGGGAGGGAGGGGGTGAGGTTTTGTTCCCCATTGCTGTAGACTTTTGCTGGAGTTGGTTTCTACCACCAATAAATTGTTTCCTATGCTATATTCTTTTTAATAGATTTTATTTTTTAGGCATCTTAGATTTCTAGGGGGAAAAAAGAGAGCAGAACCTATAGTGAGGTACTTTACATGCCCTCTGTTTCCCCCTTATTAACATCTTGCATTGGTGTGATACCTTTGATAAAGTCAATGAGGCAGCGTTGATATATTATTATTAACTCAAGTCCGTCGTTGACATCAAGAGTCAATCTTCGTGACATACAGTAGGCATAATATCATGTATCTACTGTTACAGTATTATAAGGAAATAGCTTTGTTACCCTGAGAGTCCTCTGTGCTCCGACTGTTCATCCTTCCCTGCCCTGTAACCCCTGGCAACCACTGATTTTCTTGCTGTCTCCATAGTTCACAGTTGGACTTTTCCAAAACGTCAGATAGTTGGAATTGCACAGTCTGTAGCCTTTTCAGACTGGCTTCTTTCAAGTTAGCAATATGCATTTAAGGTTCCTCCATGTAGTTTTGTAACTCGATAGCTCATTTCTTTTTACTCTTGACTAATCTCCCTTTGGATGGATGTACCATGGTTTGTTTATCCATTCACTTATTGAAGGACATCTGTTTGACTCCAAATTTTGGCAGTTACTAATAGGGCTGTTGTAAACATTCGTGTGCAGGTTTTGTATGGACATAGTTTTCAACACACGAAGGTAAATGCCTGGGAGCCCAGTTAGTGTTTATATGGTCAGTCTGTGTCTTAGCCTTGTAAGAAACTACCAGACTGTCTCATCTGCTATAACAAAGCCCCATAGGCTGCAGGGTAGGGGCCGGGGGGGGGGGGGGGTGCTTAAAACATCAGATTTACTTTTTCCAATTTTGGAGGCCAAGGTCAAGGTGCTGGCAGATTCAAGGCCTTCTCCCAATATCCTCATGTGATGACAGAGGGTGAGGTTCTCCCAGGGGCCTCCTATAAGGGCACTGATCCCATCCTGTTCATTTCCCAAAGGCCCCACCTCCATAAACCATTACACTGGGGGCTAGGTTTCAACCTCTGAATTTGGGGCAGGGAGGGGGGACTGCATATTCAGCCTGTGGTCCTTTGGAGGGGACGACATAGCCAGTCTGTAGCACTGTTTTCCAAAGCAGCTACAGCGTTTTGCTTTCCCATCAGCAGTGTACGGAGTTCCTGTTCTACAGCCTCAGCAGCGTGTGGTATTGTCTGTGTTTTGGATGTGCTATATATCCACACACACATACATATATGTACATAAATGCACATGTCTATGTGTGTGGTGCTCAGCTGTGTCCAGCTCTTTTGCAACTCCGTGAACTGCAGCCTGCCAGGTTCCTCTGTCCATGGGATTTTCCAGGCAAGAACACTGGAGTGGATTGCCATTTCCTTCAAGAGATCTTCCCGAGCCAAGGATCAAACCCAGGGCTCCTGCATTGGCAAGCAGATTCTTTATCACTGAGCCACCTGGGAAGCCCCATACATATATATATTTACATAAATATGCACATATATGCATATGCATAAATATATATGTAATCACACACACACACATATATATTTGGCTGTGTGGGCTCTCTGTTGCAGACTGAGAACTTTCTCTAGTTGCAGTGTGCAGGCTCTTTGTGGCACATGGACTTAGTTGCCCCACAGCATGTGGAATCTTAGTTCCCCAACCAGGGATCAAACCCACATCCCTGCTTTACAAGGCAGATTCTTAACCACTGGACTACCAGGGAAGTCCCTGGATATGCTATATTTTTTAACTCCAGCGTTTTCTTTTAAAGATGGGGAAATTGGGAAATGCATATTGTTTTTCCTGCCAGTCTGGGTTTTGTTGCCTGCCTAAAGCTTGTTTCGAGTTGATTTATGTTCAGAGTTTGGTCAGTGTTGTTGAGCTTCATCGGGACTCTGCAGCCCTGTAGACCTGAATATGAGCCCTTCATCTCTCCCACCTACTCTGTGCTTAAGTTTCCTCATCTATAAAACGCAGACTATACCGAGCTCACAGCACTGGTGTGAGGAAAAAGTGAAGAAGTGTGTAAATCACTTTTACTTGTGCCTGGCACTCAATAGGCCCCAAATGATTGTTGCTGGAAGGAATAATAAGTTCATACTCACATCCTTCAGTTGACTCTTAAAAATATATATACGTATTTGTGTGTGTGTGTGTGTGTATATATATATATATTAGAATAGTTTTAGGTCCACAGAAAAATTGCAAAGATAGTACAAAGAGTTCCCATTTACCTGCAACCAGTTTCCCTTATTATTAACATCTTAACATGAATATGACACGTTAGTTACAATTAGTGAACCAACACTGAGATGTTATTAACCAAATTCTACCCTTTATTCAGATTTCCTTAGTGTTTTTTCCCAGTGTCCTCTTTCTGTTCTTGGAGCCCGTCCAGGACACCCTATGACAGAGAGTCAGCATGTCTCCTTAGGCTCCCCCTGGCTGGGAGAGAGAGTTGACCATTTGCTTTTGATTACACTGACATTGCATTCTGATGTTGTCCGCACCATCTCTGTCATAGGATTCTTGAGCCAACCGTTTATTCCACAATTAGCCTGGATTTCCCGATAGTAATCCTGGAGCTGGTTGTACGGTAGCCTCTCTAAGCCCTTAAACCGAAGTCTGCCCTGCTGAGGTTCCTTTATCTGAAGTCGGCTCTTCTGCTCCAAGACCAACCCAGACTGCTGAGAACCATATCGTGCCCGCTCCGTCCTCACCTAACTTCTGGTAACAAACGCCTGAATGAAAAATCGCTGATAGGGCCGCCTGGCAGTGAACTACCTCAGGAGCGTGGGAGGTGGGGAAACGAGGGTGCCCATGTCTTTCCGACAAGTCCCCGCAGACACTGATGGTTCCCCGGGGGCTCGGAGCTGGCCCTGGGCCCTCCCGGCGTCTTAGCTGTTAGCTGAGCTCTTGCGGTCTGCCGGAATATTAAGAACTCTCACTGTTTCGCCTCGCGTTTCCTCCTTGACATCACCAGATGAAGACGCATCTCAGGCGGGGGTTTTAGTTTTCTGATGCCAAATCAAAGTTGGTTTATCAGCAAGCTCCCCTCACCAGACAAGGGCAAGCTCTGTGCTCCGGCTGCAAAGCTTCCCTTTTGAAATTGGCTCTTTTCTAAGAACTGAAAATAAGCACCCTGGGCCATGACTTCACTTTTCTTGGAACTGCTTTACATTAGAAGAAAAAAAGAAGAAAGAGAGAGAGAAGAAGAAAAAAAAAACCCAGCTCACTTAGCTGGTTTTGGATCACTGAGTTCCCTAAATCTTTCTGTTGCAGATTCTTGTAAAGCTGTAGTTTTACCACAAAATTCTTATGCATCAGGTGAAGCAGGAAGAAGGAAAGACCACATGAAGAAAGTCAAGCATTTTGTCTCCTGGCCTGTTGTATGTGATTTAATGGTGAGGAGAAAAAATCCAGAGGACATGCCGTGGACAGAATTGCTTCCCAACCTCAGGGATCCAGCCGTGACTACTAGGCCCTGAGAAATGCTGGCCACCAAATGGACTAGGACCCGGGGTCACTAAACCTCGGGCCACAGGCCAGGCTCACTCAGCAGCTGCCCCCGTGGATCACATCGAGAGGGAAACACGCATCTTCGGCCATAGTGACCTACATTTAGCAGACATCTTGGAGCCAGTGCAAAGGACCACTTTCGGGGGTCCCTGCCTGCTGAGAGAGAGAGGGGCTTAGCCACACCTGGGCAGTCCCGGTCCTGCCCTAGCCTGTCTGACTTTGGGCTTGGAGACCAGTCTGTAGAGTGGATGAGACCCAAGAAGATCACGGGAACCTGAATAGAAGCCCCTTCCCCGCACAGACCTACAGACAGGCACAGAAATTGCTCCGAAAGTTCTGTTGGTATCTCTGTCCCCATCAAAGGGGCCTCCAGTGATGTGACTGTGTCTTAGATATCCATCTGTCCATGCACAACACACATGGGCAGTCAGTGTGTTCTGTGAAAGGCTTGTTTTTCAGGTAGAAAGACAGAGGAAATAGGACATGCAAAGACACCGTGCTCCTGAATTGATACTCAGCCCTCAAGAGCTCCACACACGCAAGGAGCCCACTTGCAGGCTGCCTCTTGAATCAAACCGGCTCGGGTAGTTTATAATCAGCCCGCAGGCGCCCGCCAGAACGTTGGAGAGCCTTCTGAAGTACAAATAGGGAAGACTTGGTGAAAACATAAAAGGCTGGAGGAAGAGGAGAGAGACAGCTGAGTCAAAAGAGTCATGTGGTTTGGGCAGAATCTGAAATGATAGTCCTGCGAGAACCTTTAAACATCTCCTGATAAAGAATGCAAATTCAAGCAAGGGTTAGGAGCCAGGGAGCTCCCCCCCCCCGTTGTTATTTCATTTCACTGTGTCAGCGCCACCCCCCCCCCCCCCCACCCGCTGCGACTCCTCTGGGAAAACTGCTGCCAAGGGGATGGAGCTCTCTGCCCAAGGACATGTGGCCAGCAGGCTGTGGCCGAGAGGGGCCAGTTGGGTGGCCGTGACTCTCTGTGGGGGAGGGGACCAGGACCTCCATTCTGAGAAAATCAGACCCTCTGGGACCGCTGGGTCTTTACACTTGGGTGCTGGCTCCCCCTGATGGTACATCCCGGACAGAACTGCCCTGTCCCATCAGAAACGGGCTGCCAGCCAGCGACCGGGAAGGAAAGCCAGGGAAGGAAGCAAGGGAACAAACGGGGCGGTGAGAAGCTTCTCGGCTTTCCACCTCGGGGAGTTTCGCCCACTAGGGCCAAGCCCTAACAGCAGCGGGAGATGGGAGCAGCCTAGGGTTCGGCAACCAGATGGGTTCCCGCGGTCCCACTTCTGAATCTCAGCCCTGCTGTTTATTTACTGGGTGACCTTAGGTGAGTCGCTTCACCACTGGAGCCTTGTTTCTGTCATCTGTAGAAGAGAGGTGAAGCCGTTTGTCTGCATGGCCGTTAGAGAATCCAGGTGCTCAAAAAAATGTTCGCTTCACTGGTCTGTCAATAAGCACTTCCTGAGAAGGTATGTGAAAAGTCACGTGGTTGTCTCTCCCTTGCCCTCATTGCTCCTTCTTACCAAGAAATTTCCCGGCTCTTAAGGACTCCTGTGACTAGATTAGGCTCACTAGGTAATCTCCCCGTTTCTAATCACACCTACAAAGTCTCCTTTGCCGTGTAAGGTAACACATTTACAGGTTCCAGGGACTAGGATGTGGACACCTTTGGCGCAAGGCCTTCAGTCAATCCAGTGCTCTCTGCCCCCTAAAGATGCAGGTCTGTCCCAAATCCAAAATACACTCACCTGGTTCCAAGGCCCCCAAAGTTCTCATCCCATTTACGTGCATGCAGGTTAAGTCATTTCAGTAATGTCCGACTCTTTGCGACGCTATGGACTGTAGTACCCCAGACTGCTCTGTCCACAGGGTTCTCCAGGGAAGAATACTGGAATGGGTTGCCATGCCCTCCTCCAGGGGATCTTCCCAACCCAGGGATTGAACTTTCATCTCTTACATCTCCTACATTGGCAGGCAGGTTCTTTACCACGAGCACCACCTGGGAAGCCCCGTCCCTTATATGGCACAACTCAGCCTTACATCTCAGCTAAATGTCATTATCTAAATCATCTGGGTCTGGTTGGTGGGGGTGGGGGGGACGGGTCTGGGTGGAATTCATCCTGAGAGCGATTCCTCTCCGTCTGTGAGCCCGTGGATCCCAACAAACGAGTTAATCTCCCCCAAATACAATGAGTGCAAACCAGGAGGGGAGGCAGTCTAGCTCTGGGCCCGATCCCAGGGACCAGAGATGTGGTATGCAAGGAAGATACAGAAGAAGAAAGAAGGAACAAAGAGGCTCTAGCACCTGGAAGTAAAATACTAAGCTTCCCTTCCACAAGAAGGGAAGAGGAAAAGGAGTTGCCGCAAACAGGGAGTGCCCTGCCTTGCCCTGGGGCCTTCAGGGCTGACTCTCCCAGAGAGCCGCCCAGCCTGGGCCTCTGGAGACTGTCTGAAACGGCTGATGATCAGCCCCAGGGGGCTGCTTTTAACTTCGTCTCCACCCGCATCATCATGGTTCATTTATTTACTTAGCTGAAGCATAGTTGATTTACATGTGTTAATTTCTGCTCTACAGCAAAGTGACTCAGGTTATACACAAACAACCTTTTCCATCAGGTTTATCACAGGATACTGAATCTAGTTCCGTGTATACAGTGGGACCTAGTTATTGACCCATTCTACATCTAATAGTTTGCGTCTGCTTGTCCCCAACTCCCAATCCATCCGTCCCCTACTCTCCTCTTAGCAACTACAAGTCTGTTCTCTATCAGTCTTTTTCGTAGATAGGTTCATATTTCAGATTCCACATGTAAGTGATGTCATCTGGTATTTTTCTTTCTCTTTCTGACTTCCTTCACTTAGCATGATCATCTCTAGGTTTATCCATGTTGCTGCAAATGGCATTATTTCATTCTTTTTATGGCTGAGCAATAGATATATGTATACATATGATATCTTTTCCCATTCATCTGTCAGTGGACATTTAGGTTGCTTCCATGTCTTGGCTATTGTAAATGGTGCTGCTGTGAATATTGGTCTACCCACATCTTTCATTTGAATCCACGTGGCCGGGGTTCGGGAAAATAGCTTTAGAAAGCTCTCCAGGTGAGTCTGGTAACCAACCAGGTGCAGCGCAGCGGCTGCAGATCTCCAGCTTCCGGGCCTGGAGGTCCCTGGCGGAAGTCAGAGCTACCCTGGCACTGGTTGACCACTGGGCCCTTTGCCTGCTCGGATGGGTATCCTGACATCCAGAGGAACTGGGCCTTGGCCAGAGGAAGGCCAAGTGAAGAACTCCGAAGCTCACAGGACCAGAGCCAAGGGGGCCACGCACCCTCCCGCTTCCCTGAGGAGGAGGAGAAACAGAGGATGGAAAAAACCAACAGGGAGGAACCGGACCGGACCCCCTCTAGGCGTTCTTGGATGTCCTGGGGCGTCCTTGGTGCTGGGCTGCCACTAACGGAATCTCAGGTACTGTTATCTGGTTTCCTTTTTAAAAAATATATATTTTTTTTAGTTTTGGCGGTGCTGGGTCTTCATTGCAGCACAATGCAGGCTCTTTAGTTGCAGCGAGCGGGGGCTTCTCATTGCAGTGGCTTCTGTTGTGGAGCGTGGGCTCTAGCATGCAGCTCAGTAGTTGCCACCAGCAGGCTCTGGAGCATGCGTCTTTTTTTTTTTTTAAGTGAGCTTATTTAAAGGAAAATGTTAAGTGAACAGTAGTAGGGGTGGTATGTGAACGACCTGTGTTTGGACAGCCTGCGTGCTTGGACTCAATGCCGTCTGCTGTGGTAGACACTAGCCTCCGGTAGCTGTGGAGCGCTTGACATGTGCTGGGTGCCCTGGATAGGGCTGCCAAATTTAATAAATTAAAGTACAGGACGCCTCCCACTCCTCAAGCATGGGCGGTGCTTGATGCCCTTGGCATCAGGACACCATGGAAAGGGGCAGGGTATAGAAGGTGGGGAAACCTGATAAACACACCTCAACCACGTAGGCAAGGTCAGCATCAGCTGTTGTAAGTCACTTTGAAAGCATGTGCTCTTTGGGACTTCCCTGGCGGTCCAGTGGTTAGGATTCCATGCTTCCGTTGCAGGGGGCATGGGTTCCATCCTTGGTTGGAGAACTAAGATCCCCACACACTGCAAGATGCAGTAACACCCCCCCCCCCGCCCCCACCAAAAAAACCCCCAAAGCACGTGCCCTAGCTCTGCGTTGAGCTCTGCACTTAACCTCTGTGACCTTCTTCCCCCAAACCCATAACCCCTAGTATAACTCATGAGAAAAACATCAGATATATCCCAATTGAGGGGCATTCTACAAAGCGTTTTTCAAAATTGTCCAGGTCATCAAAAAAACAAGAAAAGCTTGAGAAATCGTCATGGCCCGGACAAGCAACACCACGTGTGGCTATTTAAATCTGGGGGGGAACCTAAGGAGGCGTGATGACTCAGGGTAACAGGGGATCATGGGATTGTGGAACAGTGGGAAAAAGACGCTTGGAAAAAACTAAGGTCTGAACAGACTATGCACTTTAGTTAATAATAACATTAACAGTGGTGCACTAATTGCAATAAATGTAAGAGGTGATAAGGGAGGGAACTGGCTGTGAAGTGTGTGGGAACTCTGTTGTCATGATTTTTCTGTAGATCTAAAACTTCTGACATAATTAGTTTAAAAAAAAGAAAAGGCTGCCCAATTAAATTTGAGAAACAAAAACTTCTTTTAGTGTAAGTATATCCCATGCAGTATTTGGGGCTCAGTTATACTAAAAAATGATCTATTTGTCTGACATTCAAATTTAACTGGGCAGCCTCTATTTTTATCCGGCAAGCCAACTCACCCAACTGAATTTTTAATTCTACTTAATCTTCATGCATTTGAATTTAAACAGCCGTCTGCGGCTAATGGCTTCAGTCGGCCTTGGGCGGCACAGGTGTAGGCTGTCTGTCTTGCCCTGAGGTCAGCGGTTAAAGCAGGTGAAGCCCCCGAGAGGCTCAAGACTTGTACAGCATCTTCTAGTTTCAAGGGCAGCCCTCTTCTCACCCCACTTACCTGGTTCTGGCTGAGAAGAACGGTGCTTGCTCTAAGGGCCCGTGGGAGCTGGAAGGGGCAGCTCAGAAGCCCAGAGAGGCACTGAGGACGTGGAGTCTTTGGCGGCTGTGGCAGCCGGGACTGGAGCTCAGACCACAGGGCAAGGACTGTAGTGGCTCCTAAGAAACTCAGCAGCTTGTCTGACTCGGCAAGGTTGGTTTTCTGCCCAAGGCTTCACTGGCTGAAGTCAGGGTGTCGGCTGGCTGAGGTACTTTTTTTTTTTTCTTTTTAAATAGTTATTTATTTGGCTGTGCTGAGTCTTAGTTGCAGCATGTGGGATCTTGTTGGGCTTCCCAGGTGGCTGAGTGGGTAAAGAATCCTCCTACAATGCAGGAGATGTAAGAGACACAGGTTCAATCCCTGGGTCGTGAAGATCCCCTAGAGGAGGGCATGGCAACCCACTCCAGTCTTCTTGCCTGGAGAATCCCCATGGACAGAGGAGCCTGGCGGGCTACAGTCTATAGGGTCACAAAGAGTCAGACACAACTGAGGGACTTAGCCCAGAATCTGGTTCTCTGACCAGGAATCAAACCAGGGCCCCCTGTGTTGGGAGCATGGAGTCTTAGCCACCAGATCACCTGGCTGAGGTCTTTTCAGGAGGCTGTGGGAAGAAGCCGTTTCCAAGCTCACTCAGATTGTTGGCAGAACCCAGTTCCTTATGTTTGCAAGACTGAGATCCCCATCTCCTTCCTGGCTGTGAGTCCGGGCCTGCTCTTAGCTCCTGGGCCAGCCTCATCCTTTGCCATGCATCCCCCTCCATCCTTCAAGCCCCAGTGTCAGACTCTTCTCGTGCTTCCAGTCCGATCTCCTCATTGCCCTCGTGGCTCCACTTTAAAGGGCTCGTATGATAAGGTCAGGCCCATCCATCTCAAGGTCAACTGATCTGAGACTTTCATTACCTCTCCAGATTCCCTTCACAGCCACACCTAGATTAGCACTGGATTGGATGACTAGAAGATGTGCACACACCGAGGTGGGCTTCTTGGGATTGAGTATCTTTAGAATTCTGTCCATCACAAGGACCCTCCAAATGCAACAGCTTAAGGGCTAAAGCAGGTTCTAAAGACAGACAACATGGTTTTGTGGCAGGAAGGGGGACCCCCTTCCAGGGCCTGAGAGTGGGCTCTTGTCTAACACTTGGGAATGAATTGTCCAAGAAGACACATGTCCTGGCAAAGCAAGAGACTTTATTGGGAAGGGGTGCCCTGGGCGGAGAGCAGGAGGGTCAGGGAACCCAGGAAAACTGCTCTGCCACGTGGCTTGCCATCTCGTGTTTTATGGAAGTTGGGTTAGTGTCCAGGTTGTCTCTGGCCAATCACTCTGACTCAGGGTCTGTCCTGGTGGCATGTTCTTCATTCAGCCGAGAAGGATTCCGGGAGGTTGGCAGGACATACGGACTTGCGTCTCCTCTCTCCTTGTGACCTTTCTCGAATTCTTCTGGTTGGTGGTAGCTTGTTAGTTCTGCATTCCTTACCAGGACCTCCTAAGATAACTCACGCCCATGGTCACTAGGGGGCCTGGCCAGGGCAGGCACTTTCAGTCAGCGGTTCCCCCATATGGTTTCAGAGCCCAGCTCCACCACCGCTCAAGGTGTGTGTGGCCTGGGACCCTCAACCTCTTCTGGCCTCTGTTTTCTCACCTGCAGAACCGGAGTCAGACTGACTTCGTTAGCTCATCAGGTGGCCCGTATCTGACACTGACACTCTGGCCATGATCACACACATTTCCCGCTGTTCTCACTTCCTGCTCTCAGAGCTGCCCTGCCCATTGCAAGACCCACTTTGTAGGCGTGAGAATGGCGTTTCCCCTGTTTTCCCCACATTCCCTGCCTTTCCAACAAGGCCCTTTAAGGAGAATGAGCTCATAGCTTGGGATCTTGGTCTCCTCTCCTTGGCAGGCTAGACCAGACTTGGCAGGGGGTGAGAAATGTCAGCCGGGGAAATCTTCTTCAAAAACGTATATGTGTAGTAAAATGTATGTCCAAATCTAAAACAAAGGTAACTGCACTCACTGGAGGGTGTTACTTGCCCGAGGTGGGGAATGCTTGTAGGTAGAGGTTGATTTCCATCTCTTCCCTCCTTGCCCAGCTCACAGAAGATGAGACTTTGGGCCTTGGTATTCTGGTGTAGGCATTTTGCCATGAGCATCCTGTCTATTTCATGGTTATGGGCCTTGAGTACCAAGTCAGCTTAAAAACCTTGTGAACATACTAATGAGAAAGAAAGGAGGTATCTTGGATAATGTGGAAGCGAGCAACCGGTTTTGCAAATGTTCCAACATGGGTGGTTTGTAACTAATTGGAAAAACATGCCTCTTCTCTGTTGCCTTAATCCTTTCTGCAGTGCTCAGGCCGTAAGTGTTCCCAGAAGGTTTAAGCAGGGAGTAATCGGCTCCCAGGATGGTTATCACAGTGACGAAGCAGGCAAAGTTCTCATGCTAGCGTCTGAGGGTCCTGCGGCTATTGCCAGCTCGGCCTAGGGGACAAGAGAGCCAGTGGGTCCCCAGCATTCCAGGCAGGCTCCAAGAGGCCAGTGTCGGGCTTAGCAGAGAGTAGGGGTTCATTCTGGCTTTAAAGTTAGCCTTTGGGTTTCCCCAGTGGCTCGGTCGGTAAAGGATCTGCCTGCAATGCAGAAGACCCGGATTCAATCTCTGGGTTGGCAAGATCCCCTGGAGAAGGACGTGGCAACCCACTCCAGACTTCTTGCCTGGAGAATCCCATGGACAGAGGAGCCTGGTGGGCTAAAGTCCACGGGGTCACAAAGAGTCAGACACGAATGAGTGACTAACACTTTGAAAATTCTGGAGGCAGAGTTTGGGACCCAAACGGGAAAAGGAAACTGCCAACTGTTAAGTCCTCTCTGAGCTGAGAAGCCCCTGAGGCTTTTTGATTGTAAGCACAGCACTTGGCTTTTCAGAGATGCAGAAGGTGATGGTCCCACCATCACTTCCCCATTGGGTTTCTCTGTAAGAGAGTGTTCTCAGGGACTGATGATCTGGCTCGGCCGTGGCCCTGCCAGTGTCCTGGAGAGGGGAGCCTGCATCAGCAGAGTGGCACACAGCCCAAATGGGCACTGCGGCCCCTCTGGTCCGAGCGCTGCAGAAACAAACGACTGGCCCCAGGTCAGAGAGACCTGGCGTGTCCCTGTCCTGCCTTCGTCAGCCTCTCTCAGTGCCTGGGCCTCCTCTCGCAGAGCGGATACGGTATTGCTTATCAGATGGGAGAATGACACCCTCCCCTCCCCCGGGGGGGGGTTTCAGGATGAAATGTAGCAGGTGCAGCTCCCCACCCCCTCGTCTTCTGAAGCCCCCGCCCCAACCGCCCCAGTGTGTCCCCAGGAGAGGGCCATGGACCAAAAGTTGACGCTGCTATTAGAGTTATAAGGGTTTGCGGTTTCCTCTCTCTGTCTTCACTTCCTTCCCGAAACCCCAGAAGAGGCTTCGCGGGAAAGGAAGGGTCTTTCAGATCCTGGCGCACAGCAGGGAATGGCCGGAGCCCAGGGTGGTGACTGGGCTGAGTTGTGGGTTTGAGCCACCAGGGCCACTGAGGCACAGCTGGCCAGCTGCCGGGTGCTGCCGGTCACCCTGCGGACACCGCCTCTGTACACCCCAGAGGTGCCCCATCACTGCGAAGGGGGTTGGTCAGGTCTTGTTCTGCTCAGGACAGACCCCTCCGAGTAACACAGTAAGGACAGACTAGGTCCTGTGTGCCCAGGAGCTTTTAACACAGAACACGTGCAACAGGTCCTGGTCCTTTGGCACTGGCCCCTCTTGCTATTTTATTTTTGGATGCACTACGCGGCCTTGCAAAAATCTTAATTCCCAGACCAGGGAGGGAACCCATGCCCCCTGCAGTTGGGATCACAGAGTCATAACCACTGGACAGCCAGGGAAGTCCCTTGTTTTTCCCCGCCTCTTGTTACTGTTAATGCCACAGTTATGTGAAATGGATCTGCTCTTGCAGAAGTGGATCTCAAAATAGTTTTGGGGGTCAGTTACCCAGCTGTTTAAGGCTCCAGTAGGAGGGGGCTCCAAGTCAGTTGAATCTAGAGGCAGGGATGGGTCTCCTTGCTGGGAGGGGCTCCATGGCTGGCCAGCCCCTTGTTTTGTGTTAACTCTGACCTGTGCCCATCGCCTGAGCATCTGCATTAAAGGACTCTCTAGCAGGACCTACTACATAAAGTGGGGGTCCCAGTATAAAATGAAAACGCAGGGCCCCTCATTCAAAAATTAAGATTCAAGACGGTGACACAGAGCACGCAGGGAAGTGTGGGGGGTGGGTGTCTGAGCACAGGGCCCTGGCTATATGCTTTGCTTGCTCGTGAAGCCGGCCCTGGTCTGGAGAAGGAGAGCACAGGGCAGGCAGCTGATCCACAGCACCTGAATGAACGTGGTCACTCTACTTGGCCCTAGGGGGCTTCCCAGGTGGTGCTAGTGGTAAGGAACCCACCTACCAATGCAAGAAACATAAGAGACACAGGTTCAGTCCCTGTATTGGGAAGATCCCCTGGAGGAGGGCATGGCAGCCCACTCCAGTATTCTTGCCTGGAGAATCCCATGGACAGAGGATACTGGTGGGATACAGTCCATGGGGTCGCAAAGACTCAGGCACGACTCAAGTGACTTAGCACACACTTGGCACTGCCTGCCAGTACAGGAGATTCGAGACACAGGTTTGATCCCTGGGTTGGGAGGATCCCTTGGAGTAGGAAATGACCACCAACTACAGTATTCTTGACTGGGAAATCCCCTGGACAGAGGAGCCTGGTGGCTACCAAAGAGTCGGACATGACTTAGTGACTGAATCAGAAGCGCACACCCTTCGGGCGAGTGACCACAGCCCTTCTGTTGGTTGGGAAAACCTGGTGAGACGAGCAGAGCTGAGAGGTGGGCTGTGTGTGCCAAGCGGTGACAGACAGGGCGCAGGGCTCCAGGCAGCGTCTCTTCTCTAGAAAGGGAGGTCCCTGGTCTGATCATCTGTCCCGGGGTTCAAAGTAAAATCAGGGAGCAATGCGTTAACAGTTGTCGCTCCCCAAATCAACATTTTCCAAAAACCATTTTTTCCTCCTAATTTGTCCTGTCTGTGATTTTGGATTGTGCATTTTGGTTTTTTGGTATTTCTTTGGTTTATTTTTTTATTTTACTGCTATCAGATGCCAAATTGATGAACTTTGAAAGCAAATCATCACTGTCAGAACTTATACAGTGGGCATAGAAAGATAAACTAA
This sequence comes from Dama dama, assembly GCF_033118175.1. Taxonomy (NCBI): domain Eukaryota; kingdom Metazoa; phylum Chordata; class Mammalia; order Artiodactyla; family Cervidae; genus Dama; species Dama dama. The sequence goes on from NC_083690.1 coordinate 11,558,585, forward strand.
AACATTACTTCTTGTTTCTTTGGCCTTCGGCCCTCAGCCCTGGGCATTCCTGCTGATGCTTTGCCCATTTGTGAAAACCCCAACTTTTCTGTTTTTAAGTGAGATTTCAAGATAAACTTTGATTGGCTGAAAAAGGACAGTCCAACTGGAGAGAATTTGTCTGAAGAGAATGGGTCAGAGGTTGCTAAGGAAAGAATTGTTTGCAAAGTTGGTTTATATAAATTGTTGGCGGAAAAAGAAAAGTGCCATTTTATTTTTTCTCCCAGATGATAAACAGGAAGGAAGGCTGTTACTCGGTCAAGTGACTCATGGAGTGTGGGAGGCTGAAATCCCAGAGGGGCTCTGGGATGCCTCTCCTTTTTCTTGGGTCCCATTTCTGATTTACCTGCCAGGCTCCAAGGCTCCAAATTAAAAGGCAGACACAGGCCTTTTACTGGGTGGAAACAGACACAAAATTCTCTGGGTGGATGGATGAGGAGAGGAAGGAAGTGTGCAGAAACTCAAAGAGATTTCTTTTCCTTTTCTTTCTTTTTTTTTTTTGAAAATCCATTGTTTTATTATGAAACCAAAGTATCATTTTCAGCGCTTTCCTTCTCCTACGTCTTTCTACAAGAATTGAGATATAATTCACAGACTATAAAGTTTATGTTTAAAGTGTACAATCCAGTGGCGTTTGGTTTATTCACAAGATTGTACAACCATCACCAGTGATTCTGAGCACTTTCATCACCCCTGAAAGAGACTCCATACCCATCATCCACCGCCCCCCCCCACCCCCCGCCAATCCCGCCATCCTTCTCATGCCTGACAACCACGAGTCTCCTTACTGTCCCTTCCAATTGATCTATGCTGGACATTTCATGTATGCAGAATTATATAACACATGGCACTTTGTGTCTGGCTTCCGTTGCCCTAAGACAATAAAACAGCCAATTATTTTTACCAGGAAGATAGGTTTATTTGGGAATAGCAAAGAATGGCCATTTAGGACACGCCATCTATGACAAACCACAGGCAAATACATGGAACAAAAGAGAGGTAAGTTCTTTGAAAGAGGAGATAGGAGAGTTGAGAGAAGGTGTTATGAACAGAGAGTCCATTGGAGGAAACTGCAAGTTTGAAGTATAGTGGCTTTTCATTGGCTGAATTATGATAGTCTCTCATTGGCTGGGCAGTTGCTAGGTGAGGAGAAAATCGTCCTTCTCCTGCTAGGGTAGCAAATAGTACCATGGAGATGCAAAGTACATCTCCTTCTATTGTGTCTCGAATTGACATTTAGTCGTGGGACATAAGAAGGCCCCGTCTGGCCTCCTGACTCCATTTTAAATGAGGTTTCTGTTTTAATTTTTACACTTCTTTCACTTAGCATAATGTTTTCATAGCCCATAATTGTTGTAGCATGTTTCAGTATTTCATCCCTTTTTATTTATTGAATCATATTCCATTGCATATGGAGAGACAGTATTTTGTTTGTCTATTCTTTAGTCAATGGGCAGTTTGTTGTTTCTAGTTTCTGGGAAAAGGGACTCCTAAAACCTAGTGAAACTGCAAGAATCTCAGAGTTGGGCCTGTCTCCTAGGAAATAAAAACATTTACCTGGAAGTTGAGGAAAAGATAGTATAGTATTTGGTATTCCTCATTTTTTAAAAAAGGCTGAGTTCTTAGTTTTTAATTATTCCATCCAAAAGTACTGAAGGTGTTACTCAGTCGTGCCTGACTCTTTTCGACCCCATGGACTGTATCCCACCAGGCTCCTCTGTTCATGGAATTCTCCAGGCAAGAATACTGGAGTGGGCTGCCTTTCCCTTCTCCAGGGGATCTTCCCAACCCAGGGATCTAACCAGCGTCTCCTGCACTGCAGGCAGAGTCTTTACCATCTGAGCCACCAGGGAAGCCCCAAAAGTAGTGAAGGGTAACAGAATATGCCACCCCGTAATAATGTTTCTTTGACATAAGATTATTTTGAGATAATGGCAAATAAATGAGAAGCTTTAAAAGCAGAGCAGAAGTTACCCTTTTGTAAGGGGAATTTGCATTTTTAAAGGAAATCTCTATTTGTAAAGGTGTCTCCCTCTCTTTTCCTTGTTAATTATGCCGGTAACCTCCCCACAACTGATTTCATCACATCTTTCTTTTGTCTTTAGTTGAGAATAGTATTTAAGCCGGTGACTCAGGCCACTTTGAGTGTTAACTCATTCCCTCCTGAATATCTCCCAAGTTTATATGAGGTGGATATGTTAATAAATATCTATTCATTTTCCTGTTGTTAATCTGTCTTTTAAAAAAAAATATTTAATTTATTTGGCTGCATCAGATCTTAGTTGCAGCACTTGGGCTTAGTTGCCCTGAGGCATGTGAGATCTTAGTTCCCCAACCAGGGATCAAACCCGCATCTACATTGCAAGACAGATTCTTAACCACTGGACCACCAAGGAGATGCCTCTGCCTTTTATTACAGAGGTCTCAGCCAGGAACTCAGAAGGATGGGGGGGAAGTTATAGTTTTCTCCCCTTCAGGTCCTGGTTACTCAGATGGGACCCTCTGGGATGCTCTACTTGCCCTGGGATCTAACCTGGGCCCCCGCATTGGGAACATGGAGTCTTAGCCACTGGACCACCAGGAAAGCCCCTGAACAACTTCTTTAATATCTCTTGCACCAAGGATGTGGTGGTGACAAGTTCTCTCATCTTTGCATGAAATTTTCTTTATTTTGCCTTCATTTTGACAGATGATGATGTTGGATATAAAATGTTCAATTAATAGTGTCATTCCATTTTCTTCTGGCTATTACTGTTTCTAATGAATTCATCTGTTGTTGCTGTTATATTCATCTGAATATTGCTGTTATTCCCATGAATGTAATTTATTCATCCTTTAGCTGCTTTTGAGATTTTCTCTTTTTCTTTAATTTCCATTAGTTTCATGTGCCTTGGTGTGGTCTCCTTTGTATTAATCCTGTTTGGGGTTTGCTAAACTCCTTGAATCTCTTTTGAGATCTTTAGTCAACTTTAATAAATTACTGTCTGTTGTCTCTTACCGTTTGAGCTACCCGAGAAGCACCAAAATATTGGTGTGAGTAGCCATTTCCTTCTCTAGGGGATCTTGCAGACCCAGGGATAGAACCTGGGTCTCCTGCATTGCAGGCAAATTCTTTACTGTCTGAGCCAACAGGGAAGCCTGATGGATGGCATCCTGACTCAATGGACATGAGTTTGAGCAAGCTCCAGGAGATGGTGGAAGACAGGGAAGCCGGGCGTGCTGCAGTCCTGGGGTGGCAAAGGGTCAGACACGACGGAGCGACTGAACAACAACTCTCTCCCTTAAGATATTCTTCTGCCCTGTTTGCTCTCTCTCTTCTCCTTTTAGGACTCCAATTACATTTCTTAGAGTCCATTCTTTCTTTCTCTTTTCTCTTGTGATTTTTATTTTTAATTCTTGTTTATTTCTGTGCTTCCATTTGGATAATTACTACTGACCAGTCTTTAGTCACTGACTTTTTTTGGGTTGTGTCCAGTCTGCTATTAAATCCATTCAGTGGGTTTTTCATTTCCAAGAATTTTATGTTTCAGTTCTAAAACTTCTGTTTGGTTCTTTGAGTTTCCATTTTCTCTTTTGTAATTTTCACCCATTGTCTTGTTTTACCTCTAGATTCTGTAACACATTTTAAAATCCTAGCACACCTATATATATATATATCTGCTAATTCCAACATTTGGGTCATGCATGGATCTACTTTTATTAATAGTGTGCTCCTGTTTCACAGAGCTAGTAATTTGAATTGTATGCTGAGCTTTGTGGATATCATGTAAAAAATTCCAGATATTTCTCTAAAGAATATTGAGTTTTTGTCCTTACCAGATAGTTAAATCACTGGCTGGCTGATCACCTTTGACCCCATCAAGACTTGGTTTTCAGCTTGGTTAGAATGGGTTTTCCATTGCACCTCTCCGGGTCTCATGGTGTGCCTGCACAGTTTAGGATTTGGCCAAGGATCTAAGGATCCTCCTTGCAGATTTCTGTGTGACTCCTTCCCCTCCTGTGCCTTGTCACACAAGTCCAAAATACCCTAGCATCCTTGAACTCTGATCTCCCTTTCCTCCAGTTAGCAAGACTGCTGCTTTCTATGTAAGCTATGCATCTCACTCAGCAGTTTGAAAAGTGCTCCTTTCCAAAGAAAGCTGTGGTGAGATTTCATCTCAAGAACTTCCCTTCTCTCAAGGATTGCAGCTCTATGCTGCATGGCCCAATTCCTGCAAGCAATTGTTTTGTATATTCTGCTTAGTTTTAGAGTTGTTTATGACAGGGGGAGGGCTTCCCAGGAGGCTGAGTGGGTTAAGAATCCTCTTACAATACAGGACACGTAACAGACACGAGTTCAATCCTGGAGGAGGGCATGGCAACCCACTCCAGTATTCTTGACTGGAGAATCCCAGGGACAGAGGAGCCTGGAGGGCTACCGTCCATGGGATCGCAAAGAGTCAGACATGACTGAGCACACACGCATATGACAGGGGAGGATGATCCTTTGGGGCTGGCCCTGCAGACTTTTAAAACTTTTTATTAGATTGTGTATAAATGGGATTTCTGGGTTTTGAGTCATGCTCAGAAAGGGCTTTCCTGACAAGAGATGGTTTAAAAAATTTCTTCTAGTACTATTTAACTTTTTATGTTTAAATCTTCTATTCAGAATTCATTTTGGTGGAAGAAATAACATAGAGGGTGCTTCCCTGGTGGCTCAGATGTTAAAGCGTCTGCCTGCAATGCGGGAGACCTGGGTTCGATCCCTGGGTCGGGAAGATCCCCTGGAGAAGGAAATGGCAAACCACTCCAGTATTCTTGCCTGGAGAATCCCATGGACGCAGGAGCCTGGGCAGGCTACAGTCCACGGGGTCACACCGAGTAGGACGTGACTTCACTTTCACTTTCACCCAGTTGTTCTAATACCAATAACTAGAGAGTGCCCACCCCACCCCTGGCTTTGAAGTCTTTAGTTGTATAATAAATTCTTGAATGTATTATGTGTATTTGGTATTTTCTTCCATGCCATTGATTTGTTATACATATGTATAAATATCCATACATGTATATTTATTGGTATGAAATTGTTTTAATTAGTATAATCTGATTTAATATGTATTAGGGTTAGTTTTTCTTCACTGTTCTTTTCTGAAAATTTCTGGTTATTTAAAATTTCATCAACTTTAGAATCAGCTTGTCTAGTTTTAAAAATACGCACAAACATATACACGGACACGCATGTATATCCCTGTTGGGTATTTTTATTGAGATCATATTATTCCGTGTTAAATTTATGAAGTTAATTTTTTCGATTCTTTTTTTTTTTTTTTTTTGAGAAGTTACTTTTCAATGGCTTTTTTATTTTTTAAATGTATTTGTTTATTTTTAGCTGTGCTGAATCTTAACTGCTGCACACAGGCTTTCCCAAGTTGCAGTGAGTGGGGGCTACTCTTTATGAGCCAGGGCATCTCAGCGCGGTGGCTGCTCTTAGTTGCCGAGCACAGCCTCTCAGCTCTCGGCCCGGTAGCTGCTGCCCGTGGGCTCAGCAGTTGTGGGGCACAGACTTCGTTGCTCTGCAGCATGTAGACTCTTCCCTGACCAGGGACTGAACCCATGTCCCTTTCATCGGCAGGCAGATTCTTCTCCACTGTACCAACCAGGGAACTGGTTAACTTTTTTATGCAATAAAAATCGCTCATTTTACGTGTACATTCCAATGACGTCTAGTGAATTTAGAGTTGTGCCGCCATCTTTACGTATGTGAGAAACTTTCTATCACCCAAGAAGATTTTTCTGTGCCCATCTGCAGCCACTTCCTGCTCCCCCCGCCCCCCGCCCCGGGTACATGCAGCAACCAACCTTTGTGTTCTTTCTGTCTAGTTCCCTTTTCTGGACATCTCATATGAATGGAATCATACAATATGTGGTCTTTTGCATCTGTCTTTCCCTTAGCATAATGTTTTTGAGATTCATCTCTGTTCCTTTTAAGTGCATCGGCTCAGATGGTAAAGAATCCGCCTGCAATGCGGGAGACTTGGGTTCGATCCCTGGGTGTGGAAGATCCCTTGGAGAAGGAAATGGCAACCCACTCCAGTATTCTTGCCTGGAGAACCCCTGGACAAAGGAGCCTGGTGGGCTCCAGTCCGTGGGGTCGCAAAGAGTCGGACACGACTGAGCAACGTTCCATAGAATGGACATAGCACGATTTGTTCATTCGTTGAATAGCTGATGGGGCTTTGTGCACTGTCTTTGTCTAAGTGTGTGTTTTCATTTCTCTGAGGTAAGATACCTAGGAGTGGAACTGTTGAGCCATATGGTAAACATATTTTTAACTTTTTAAGAAATTGTTAGTTTCTTAGGGTGGCCACACCATCTTACATTCCCTCCAGCATGTGTGAGGGTTCCAATCCCACCATTCCCTAACACTTGGTATTGATAGTTACATCTCTTTAGTGTTGAACCTTTCTAAATTGGAACATACTCAGCACAGCTTTCTTTGCATTTGAAGTGTTTTACCTCCCTCCCAGCTTTTGTAGAGTCCCTCACATAGGTTGTACACATCTTTGTGCACTTATTGCTTGGGAGATTTACTGGGGGGTTATTCTTGTAAGTGGAATATTTTCTCCTAACTTTTCCATGTGCTTGCTGTTTATGCCTAGGAAGGCTGGGTGTTTGGTAGGTTACTTCTGTGTCTGACCCCCTAGAGAAATCTTTCACTGCCTGCCACCTTTTCTGGTTGCCTCCCTTGAATTTTTCCAGAGTAAACATAATTATTTGACCTCTTTCTTCTTAAATGGCTTCGTTTTTCCTCTTGCCTACTTTCATCAGCTAGAAACCTCATACAAAGCAGTGGTGCAGGGCATTCTTTTGTTCCAGAGTCTCATGGAGATTTCTGTTGCTTCCAGTCATTACAGATGAGTCTGATTTGGGGGCTCGGTGCATGTGTCTGTGTGTATAATTTTATCATGCTAACGATACCTTAATTAGATACCTCAAATTAGAAGAATGCCTTTTCTAATTTGATAAAATATTTTGTTAGTAAATGATGAATGCTGTCAAATGCCTTTTAATGACTATTACAGATCATGATTTTTCTTCTTTAATATATTAATGTAAAGTAAATTAAAACATCTCCTAATATCAAGCCTTCCTTGTTATATCATACAAGTCTCACTTGTTTCTGGTGACTTTCTCCCTTTCAATGCTCCTGTGGATTTTATTTGCTAATATTTTGGAGTTTTGCATTGATTTTTTTTTTTTTTTTTTTTTACACATAAGTGAAGTTGGCCTGTGGTTTTCCTTTGTTGTGCTATAGTGGTTGGTTTTTGGCCTCTACAGATTCCTGATAAAGAATTTGGAAGTATTTCTTCTTCTTCTAGGCACTGGAGCAGTTTACAGAGCATGGAAGTTAGCATTTAAGCTGGCTGATTTCACCTGGGAAACCATCCCTGCCTGAGGTCAGGGTCCCTTCTCCCCACTCCCACCATGGGGGCTTGGGGGGTGCTGGGATCTTTTCTAACAACTTGCTCAGTTTCTTCCAGTCTAGTTAGATATTTTCTCCCTTGGTGCTTGTTGGTACCTTGTTGGTACCTTCCCAGGTGGTACCAGTGGTAAATAACCCACCTGCCAATGCAGGAGACACCAGAGATGAGGGTTTGACCCCTGGGTCAGGAAGACACCCCAGAGAAGGAAATGGTACCCTGCTCTAGTATTCTTGTCTGGAAAATTCCATAGACATAGGGGTCTGACAGACTGCTGTCCATGGGGTTGCAAAGAGCTGAACATGACTGAACATGCACACCTTTTTTTTTCCCCCTAGATAATATCCATCTCCTCTTGAGTGTTGTTTACATAGTCAGCCTTGACAGTCCCCTTTTCATCTTGATCAACTCTACCCCTCTCCCCTCCAGTCCCCCTGGACTGACTTAAGGTTGTCATTTTTCTGTTTGTTTATCAATTTGTGAGAACTTTGACTTTCGGAGAATGCATACATGCTTCCAGGGAGAAATAAACTAAGACACCCATCACTTCCCAGACATCCTGAGTCGGCGGGAATTCACTGGAAAGCATCCTTTATTGGACAACCAGGGATCCTGCTCCTCTCTGGCAGCTGAATTCCAAGTTTACAGACCCGAGTGCTTCAGCCTGACCTCATTTCCACCCACTCCTTCCCCATCTTCAAAATAATTGAGAAGTGAGATTAGGTAATAAAAGCTGACTCAGTTTTTCCTAAGATGTGGGTTGAGTGGGTCAGCTCTTCTGCTCACTTTGACAAGGGTCGACATGAACTGCTTTTTCTCCTCCACTTCTGTTGTAAAACTCAGACTCACCCTTAATCAATGGCCACCCTTTAATGTGGTCATAACCCCAACAGACGGCAAGAAGGGGACTGATGGTGGTGAAGGGGAGCAAACGTGCCACCCCAAAATATGCCGCTTAAGTACAATGGCTGTTTGGAGCTGAAGGCAGCTGTGTGAGTTTTGGGTGTGCAGCAGAGTGATTCAGTTTTACGCGTATGTATGTCTATTCTGTTTTCAGATTCTTTTCCCTTCTAGATTATTACAGTGTTGAGTAGAGTTCCCTGTGATATACAGTAGATCTTATTGATTACCTATTTTAAATATAGTAGAGAATATATGGGCTTCCCAGGTGGCTCAGAGGTAAAGAATCCACCTGTCAATGCAGGAGATGCTGGTTTGATCCCTCAGTCAGGAAGATCCCCTGGAGGAGGAAATGGTAACCTACTCCAGCATTCTTGCCTGGAGAATCACATGGATGGAGGAGCCTTGCAGGTTACAGGGTCACAAAGAGTCAGATATGCCTGAGTATGCATGTGCGCACACACATATACACACACAGTGAATATATGTTAATCTCAGCCTCCTAATTTATCCCTGCCCAACCAACTTTACCTTTTGGTAACCAAAGTTTGTTTTCCAAATCTGTGAGTCTGTTTTGTAAATAAGTTCATTTGTATCCTTTTTAGATTCCATATATAAGTGATATATGGTATTTGTGTTTCTCTTTCTGATTTCACTTTTCTAGGTCCATCCATGTTGCTGCAAATAGCATTATTTCATTCTTTTTCATGCCTGAGTAATATTAGTAATATACCATATCTTTATCCATTCATCTGTTGATGGACATTTAGGTTGCTTCCATATCTTGGCTATTGTAAATAAGTGCTAGACTGAACATTGGGGGTGCATGTATCTTGGTTTTCTCTAGATATATGCCCAGGAGTGGGATTTCAGGATCATATAATAGCTCTATTTTTAGTTTTTTGAGGAACGTCTATACTGTTCTCCCCAGTGGGTATACCAATTTAGATTCCCACCAACAGTGTAGGAGGATTCCCTTTTCTCCATATCCTCTCCAGTATTTATTTTTGGTAGACTTTTTGATGATGGTCATCCTGACCAGTCCCTGAGGTGGTACTTCACTGTAGTTTTGATTTGCATTTCTCTAATAATTAGCAGTGTTGAACATCTTTTCATGTGCTTTTTGGTATTTCTTGCTATCTGTATGTCTTCTCTGGAGCAATGTCTATTTAGACCTTCTGCCTATGTTTTTGATTGGGTTTTTTGTTTTTTTTTTATACTGAGCTGCATGAGCTGTTTGTATATTTTGGGGATTTAACCCCTTATTGGTCACTTCATTTGCAAATATTTTATCCCATTCTGTAAGTTGTCTTTTTGTTTTGTTTATGGTTTCCTTTGCTGTGCTAAAGCTTTTAAGTTTAATCAAGTCCCATTTGTTCATTTTTGTTTTTTCATTACTCTTGGAGGTGGATCAAAAAAGATCTGTGATTTGTGTCAAAGAGTGTTCTGCCTATGTTTTCCTCTAAGAGTTTTATAATGTCCAGCTTTACATCTGGATCTTTAATCCAGTTTGAGTTTATCTTTGTGTATGATGCTAGGGAGTGTTCTAATTTTGTTCTATTACATGTAGCTGTCCAGTTTCCCCAGAACCACTTATTGAAGAGACTGTTTTTTCTCCACTGTATATTCTTACCTCCTTTGTTATAGATTAGGTGACCATAGGTGCATGGACTTGTCTCTGGGCTTCTATCCTGTTCCATTCATCTGTATTTCTGTTTTTGTGCCAATGCCATGCTGCTTTGATCACTGTAGCTTTGTAGGATAGTCTGAAGTGACAGAGCCTGGTTTTTCCAGCTCTGTTTGTTGTCGTCATTTGTTTCTGGCCGTGGCACACAGGACCTTAGTTCCCAAACCAGGGATCAAACCCAGGCCCCCTGCAGTGGACGTATTGAGTCTTAACCACTGGATCACAGGAAAGTCCCTGTTTTCACTTCTCAAGATTCTTGGGCTATTTGGGGTCTTTCATGTTTCCACATAAATTGTAAAAATTTTTTGTTCTAATTCTGTGATAAATTTTGTTGGTAATTTCATAGTGATTGCATTCAATCTGTAGATTGCTTTGGGTAGTGTAATCATTTTCACAATATTGATTATTTCAATCCAAGAATATGGTATATCCCTTTGTGTTGTCTGTGACTTTTTTCATGAGTGTCTTTACTGTGTTATGAGTACAGGTCTTTTGCCTCCTTAAGTAGGTTTATTCCTAGGTACTTTATTCTTTCTGTTGTAGTGATAAATGAGATAGTTTCCTGAATTCCTGATCTTTCATATTGTAAATGTATAGAAATGCAAGAGTATTTCTGTGTGTTAACTTTATACCTTGTGACTTTATCAAATTCATTGAGCTCTAGTAGTTTTCTGGTAGCCTCTTTAGGATTTTCTGTGTATAGTATCATGTCATCTGCAGACAGTGGCAGTTTTACTTCTTTTCCTATCTGGATTCCTTTGGTTTCTTTTTCCTCTCTGATTGCTGTGGCTAGGACTTCCAAAACTATGTTGAATAAAAGTGGTGAGAATGAATATCCTTTGTCCTGTTCCTGATCTTAGAGGAGATGCTTTCAGTTTTTCACTATTGAGTAAGATATTAGCTGTGCGTTTGTCATGTATGGCCTTCATTATGTTGAGATAGGTTCCCTTTATGCCCACTTTCTGGAGAGTATTTTTTATCATAAGTGGGTGTTGAATTTTGTCAAAAGCATCTATTGAGATGATCGTATGGCTTTTATTTTTCAATTTGTTAATATGATGAATCACACTGATTGATTTGGAGATACTGAAAAATCCTTGCATGTCGATCCCAAACTTCCTAACCATCCCTTCCCCCATCCTTTCTCCTGGTAACCATAAGTTCATTTTCTATGTCTGTAAGTCTGTTTCTATTTTATAAATAAGTTCATTGGTATGGCTTCTTTGTTCAGTTCAGTCTCTCAGTCATGTCTGACTCTCTGCGACCCCATGAATCGCAGCACGCCAGGCCTCCCTGTCCATCACCAACTCCCAGAGTTTACTCAAACTCTTGCCCATCGTGTTGGTGATGCCATCCAGCCATCTCATGCTCTGTCGTCCCCTTCTCCTCCTGCCCCCAATCCCTCCCAGCATCAGGGTCTTTTCCAATGGGTTTCTTTGTAGATTCTGCATATAAGGGAACTTTGCTCAACATTATGTGGCAGCCTGAATGGGGGGAAGTTTGGGGGGGGATGGATACATGTATATGTATGGCTGAGTCCCTCTCCTGTCCACTTGAAACTATCACAACAGCATCAATCATCTGTACTCCAGTATAAAATTTAAAAAGAAAAATCCTTGCATCCCTGGATAAATCCCACTTGGTCATGGTGTATGATCCTTTTAATGTGTTGTTGGATTCAGTTTGCTGTATTTTGTTGAGGATTTTTGCAACTATGTTCATCAGTGATGTTGGCATGTGATTTTCTGTGTGATATCTTTGGTTTTGGTATCAGGGCCTTATAGAATGAGTTTGGGACTGTTCTTTCATCTGCAGTTTCTGGAAATCGTTTCAGAAGGATGTGTGTGTCAGAAGGATAGGCTCTCCTCTAAACGTTTGATAGGACTTGCCTGTGAAGCCATCCTAGACTTTTGTTTGTTGGGAATTTTAAAATCACAGTTTCAATTTCAGAGCTTGTGATTGTGTGTTAGTTGCTCAGTTGTGTCTGACTCTTTGTGACCCCATGGACTTCAGCCCACCAGGCTTCCTTGGTTCATGGAATTCTCCAGGCAAGAATACTGGAGTGGGTTGCTATTCCCTTCTCCAGAGGATCTTCCCAACCCAGGGATCAAACCTAGGTCTCCTGCATTGCAGGCAGATTCTTTACCGTCTGAGCCACCATCGATCCTTTTGCTTGTTTTTTTGGTCTGTTCATATTTTCTATTTATTCCTGGTTCATTTTGGAAGATTGTATACACCTTCCTAAGAATTTGTCCCATTTCCTCTAAGTTGTCCTTTTTATTTTTCTCTCATGATCTTTTGTATTTCCGTGGTGTCTGTTGTAACTTCTCCTTTTTCATTTTAAATTTTATTGATTTGAGCTCTGTCCTCTTTTTCCCTTGATGAGTCTAGCTAATGGTTTATCAATTTTGTTTATCTTTTCAAAGAACCAGCATTTGGTGTCATTGATCTTTTCTATTGCTTTCTTCATCTCTAGTTCATTTATTTCTGCTCTGATCTTTATTAATTTCTTTTGTTCTGCTAACTTTGAGTTTTGTTTGTTCTTCTTTCTCTAGTTGCTTTTGGTGTAAGGGTAGGTTGTTTATTTGGGATTTTTCTAGTTTCCTGAGGTAAGATTGTACTGCTATAAACTTCCCTCTTAGAACTGCTTTGCTGTGTCCGACAGATTTTGAATCATGATATATTCATTTGTCTCTAAGTATTTTTTGATCTCTTCTTTGATATCTTTAGTGATCCTTTGGTAGTTTCATAGCATTTTGTTTACCCTCCATGTGTTTGTGTTGTTTTTTTTTTTTTTACAGTTTTTTTTTCCCTTGTAGTTGGTTTCTAATCTTGTAATGTTAAGGAGAGACCACTTTTAAAATCTGTTTATTCATTGATGGACACTTGGGTTGCTTTCTATCTGCTTCCTTTCTTCCTTTTTAACTTTTAAAAACTCTCAGGGACAAAAAAGCATAATAATTATAAAGATAATTTTAAAAGAAAAATAATCAAATTAACTTTTTAAAAAATAACCAACTGTGTGTCATGCCCTTCCTTTATGGAGTTCCCATTTTCTTCTATTCCTTACCAGCTTTTGTCCATATGCAGTCATTATTATTACAGATTTTTATGCACTCTTCCGCTTTACTTGGAAGCTAATTCTTTTTTATGTTAAGACATTGCCTGATGCTGAACTTTTTGACAAATGAGTTCAAGATAGTATTTGCAATAAACTACAAGTTAAAAAAATAATTTCCCTGTTGGCTGTCTTTAATTTTTATTATCTTGAGTAATAAAATTATTTTGAAATCTTTTGGAATCATTTTCTCCTTTCACTCCCTCGTTTTGGATAAAGGCCCAGGAGTGGGCTTATTAGGTCAAAGGAAAGAATGGTTTTAAGACTTTCAAAACCTGCTACTGAGGTTGTTCATAACTGAAACCACTCTTTACAGAATTTGAGGGGGAGGGGTTTTGCTGACAGCCTCACCAGTTCTGGGTATTATTATTTGTGTATCTATTTTATAATGTAATAAATTAGGTTATGATGATTATTCTCATTCACATTTGGTTTCCAGTATCATTAAATGTTCCGCCTAATGTTTACTCATCACTTGTATCTTTCTACTTTTGAATTGCCTTCTCTGACCTTTTACCAGATTATCTCATGGAGAGTCAATTTCAAAGGAATTTACCTGAACCTGCTCTTAGTTGGCCTTAGGTATGAACATTTATAGGTATTTAAAAAATTTTTTTTTAATTTATTTTTGGCTTTGCTAGGTTTTTGTTGCCGCATGGGCTTTTTGTTTTTCTCTAGTTGTGATGTGCAGGCTTCTCATTGCCTTGGCTTCTCTTGTGGAGCACAGGCTTTAGTGCGCGTGGGCTTCAGTAGTTGTGGCTTCCAGGCTTTAAAGCACAGGCTCCATAGTTGTGGCTCATGGGCTATTTATAGGTAATTTTTAATGGAATCCTTCCCTATTTTTCTAAATGCAACACATGTGCATGCACACCCCCACACACTACAAATTGCCAAGTGTTGATGTTGAGTCAGCCTGGAGGAGGAGGATCTGTGCTCTGTCCTGGGGCCCCCAATGTGCCCAGCCCACTGCTAGGTCCCTGGTCAGTGTGTGAGGGTCAGAGCGGGGAGGCAGGCTGGCAAGTCTTTCTGCAGCTTCCTTTCTGGGCCGGAAACCCCTGAGCCATTGCACAGATTTAGAGAAACCTGCAGGTGGTTGCAAAGTGTGGGCGCAGCCGTCTCCAGCCTCCTCAGGCCCCTGCATTCCAGCGGTTTGCCTTCCATTGCCCCCTTCCCTCCTCCTCCAGGGCCGAGTTCCAAGGCCCAACACAGCACTTCAGTGGGTGCATTTCTGCTCAGGCATGAGACGGCTTTTGGGTCATTTTGATGCCTATTATTTTTCTTATATTTATAATACTTTTAACAAATATTTTTCATTTGGCTGCACTGGGTCTTAGTTGGGGCACACAGGATCTTCAGTCTTCATTGCGGCATGTGAGATCTTTAGGATGCGTGTGGAATCTTGGTTGTGGCATGTGGGACTAGTTCTCTGACCAGGGGGATTGAACCCAGGTCCCTGCATTGGGAGGGTGGACCACAGGGGAAGTCCCTGTTTTGACACCTATTAGGAAAAAATGAGAAGACAGTGGCACCCCACTCCAGTACTCTTGCCTGGAAGATCCCATGGACGGAGGAGCCTAGTAGGCTGCAGTCCATGGGATCTCGAAGAATCGGACACGACTGAGCAACTTCACTTTCACTTTTCACTTTCATGCATTGGAGAAGGAAATGGCAACCCACTCCAATGTTCTTGCCTGGAGAATCCCAGGAATGGCGGAGCCTGGTGGGCTGCTGTCTATGGGGTCGCACAGAGTCGGACACGACTGAAGCGACTTGGCAGCAGCAGCAGGAAAAAATGAACAAGCATTCCACATTATGGCTTGGGATACAGCTGAAGTTCATTTGACT
This sequence comes from Dama dama, assembly GCF_033118175.1. NCBI lineage: Eukaryota > Metazoa > Chordata > Mammalia > Artiodactyla > Cervidae > Dama > Dama dama. The sequence continues at coordinate 11,573,634 of NC_083690.1, forward strand.
CTTTCGTAAAGATAAGACTATAGGCACACCTTGGTGATGTCTGGGTTCAGTTCCAGACCACTGACATAAAGTGAGTCACAGGAACATTTTGGTTTTCTACTGCTTATAATAGTTATGTTTATACTGTAGTCTGTTGAGTGTGCAATACCATTGTTTCTAAAAAAAAAAAAAAAAAAAAAAAACAGTGTGCGTATCTTAATTATTGCTAAAAAAAAAAATGCTAGTTGTAGTAGTAACATCACAGATCACCGTAACACATATAATAATAATGAAAAAGCCTGAAATGTTGTGAGAATTACCAAATGTGACAGAGACACCAAGTGAGCGATGCTCGGAGGAAAATGGCACTGACAGATTTCCTCAACACAGGGCTGCTGCAAGCCTTCCATTTTAAAATATAAACCACCCTCCCCAACACCCAAAATGCAGTCTCTGCAAAGTGCAATGAGATGAGGTATGCCTATAGACGGTACAAGGCCACCATGAAGTGGAAAGCAGGTGGTTGTGGTTGGGCATGCTTAGGGGCAGATGGGCCCAGCTCAGCGCCAGCCTGGCCGTCTGCTAGTCGTGTGACCTTGGGTACATCCCCTCAGCTCTCTGAGCCTGCTGCCACTGCTGCGTCTGGTATTCAGGGATCATCCACACCTCTGCTGCTAAGTCGCTTCAGTCGTGTCCGACTCTGTGCAACTCCATAGACGGCAGCCCACCAGGCTCCCCCATCCCTGGGAGTCTCCAGGCAAGAACACTGGAGTGGGGTGCCATTGCCTTCTCCCCACACCTCGTCGGGTTATTAAAAAGTCAGAAGAGCAAACGTGTTTTGAAGAGCAGAGCTTGGACCCTGGGGTCTTCTGGTTGTAATAACCATGGCAACATAGCACTCCCTCCAGAGGGTGGGAATGAGCAGGACCAGATCCCCCATTTGCATTCACTTCTGGCAAGTCTAAAACCTTCTCGAGTTCCTCTTTCTAAACTTCACTGAGCACCTGCTGTGTGCTGAGGATTCCATGTGGGGAGGCCAAGAACAGCTGAGAACTGGCATCTGGCTTTCTGGTAGCCCCAAGCCTTATGGCTGAGAGCTCACCCACTGCTCTGGACTCTTGATTCCGTGTAGAGAGGGTCCTGGAGGCCCCCTGCTGGTGAGCAGGTTTCACAACCCCCCAGGCCTCCCCACTCCACCCCATCCCTCCAGTGGAACAGATGACCCCACCAATCTAATACACGTGTGCTTGGATTCTGCCAGCTTTATTTTTTCAAGGGAAACACCTTCTCCCAAAGAAAGTGAACAACTCTGCAGGCTGTACCCCTGGGGGCTGAATGCCCAGAGCACAGGTCCATGGAAGCCAGTCCCCTGGAACATTCAGCCTTAGAATCAGGATCTATGCCAAGAGGGAAGCACCCAACCAGGCTTTGATTAAGGGATTTGGGACCATCCGTTCCCCTCAAAGAACCTCATGCCTCACGGGAAGCCGATCCCAAGCTAGGAAGACCCAGGGCAGCCTGACTCATATAGCAGAGGCTTCAGAAATAGCAGCCGGGCAAGTGAAGAAATAGCACAGGCAAGAACAGTTCTGAAGTGGCATCCCCTCTCCAGAGCAGGATCCAGTGGGCCAGGCTGTCTGCTGGATCACAGGGCAGGTGTTGAGGAAGATGGAGAATTATCCAGACCAGTGTGGGCTCCATCGCCCCCAGAGGTATTTCAAAATCACTAACAGCCCTTCTTTCCTGGATCCATCTCAGTCCTGATCTTCTCTGACTTCCTGGTATTTCATGTTCATCATTCTACCCCATACGAGAATCTTGACCTTGCTGGATGAGATGAGATTGTGGCAGACAGAGAGGGAGTCTGAGATCTTTGGCAAGCCTGGTGCTGGCTCAGGCAGAATCTCAAACTGCAGAGAAAAGAGGAGGGAAGTATAAGGCTTTGTGGACCCAGAGGACAGGGAACTCCCTGTTTCCTGGAATCAAGCTGGGGGTTCCGGTTACAGTCCTTGGCACACTGCAGGCCCAGCAGGGTCAGGCCTCAAGTGGCCCCCATTAAAAGGATATCTCTCCCTTTTAATGGGCAGATGGTTCCCAGCCTGGGAGAGGACTGGACCCAGGCACCTGATGCTTTGGGAGTACAGATGATGTACCCAAAGTTGGTGGGTAAGGGGGTGAAAGAATCTGCCTGCAATGCAGGAGATGCAGGTTCAATCCCTGGGTCAGGAAGATCTCCTGGAGAAGGGAACCCCCTCCAGTATTCTTGCCTGAAGAATCCCATGGACAGGGGAGCCTGGTGGGCTATAGTTCAGGGTGTCGCAGAGAGTCAGACACGACTAAGCTATCTAGTCGATTGGTGAAGGGGGAGTTCAGGAGCTGAATCCTGATGGAGAGAGGGTATCCAGGTCATGGGAGTAGCAGGGATATGCAGATGTTTCTGAAACACTCGGTGACCTCTGGATGACTTCTCTGCACTTTCAGAAGGAGCCACAACCGTACCCCTTGGATCTCCAGTTCACTCTGAAGCAGGGACCTCTTCAACTTAGGGGTCATAGACCCAGGCAGATCCTCTGCACCTCTCTGGGCAAGGCACCATCGGCAGGTGAATTTGTAAAAATTTTAAAAAAATATTTATTAGTTTTGACTGTGCTGAGTCTTAATTGCAGCACACTGGATCTGTGATCTTGGTTGCAGCACACGGGATCTTTAGTTGCAGCATGCAGGATCTAGTTTCCTGGCCAGGGATTGAATCCGGGCCCCCCTGCATTGGGAATGCAGAGTCTTAGCCATTGGACCACCGGGGAAGTTCTAGCAGGTGAGTTTTAATCTCTGTTACTTTCTTTTTCTGGTCTCCGTGTGATGGGGTCATCAATACAATATGAAATAAAAGCAGAGACAAAGAGTGTCTGTCTCCTTGCCAACCTGCTTCTGATGTTTATCCATCAGCTATGATGTTAAAGGCTGGGTACCAAATACCTCAGGTTACCAGGTTAAGGAAGGTCCCTCCCAGCCCTCATTTGCTAAGAGAATGTTTAAAAGGAAAGTATGAGCATTAGAGAAGCTTACTGAATGCCTGTTCTGTCATCTGTTGATATTCTATCTTTGGTTCTTTTTCAGACATGATAGTATACTTTTAATAGTTTCTAGTTCCCTGCCAGAATGTACAGCCTGTGTTGGAAAAACCCACTTCTGAATTCCTGTTTGTGTCTATTGTCTTGTCTGTACTGGTTCTTGCTCTAAGAATTTTGTCTCCTTAAGTGTATTTATTTTTTCTTAATAATTACAGTGGTTGTAAGTATAGTGTTTAGAGTTGTATTACCATGCCTAGCATATGAAGTAGGTGCTGAGTAAAAGTTTCTCATTCAAAAGTTCTTAGTTGTGGCAAAATATGCATAACAAAAAAGTTGACCATCTTAACAGGTCAGTAGTGTTAAGTTACTTTCACTTTGTTGTGCAATCAACCCCCACCTCAGGAACCCTTTTCATCTTGCAAAATTGAAACTCTGTCCCCACTAAATAACTCCCATTATCTCCTTAGACCAGCTCATGGCAACCACCATCCTATGTTCTATCTCTATGAATTTGACAACAGTGAACATGAAGAAGCTCAGTCATGTCCGACTCTTTGCGACCCCGTGGACTGTAGCCCACCAGGCTCCTCCGTCCATGGGATTCTCCAGGCAAGAATACTTGAGTGGGTTGCCATTTCCTTCTCCAGGGGATCTTCCCGACCCAGGGATCGAGCCCAGGTCTCCCACACTGCAGGCAGACGCTTTAACCTCTGAGCCACCAACTTTAGGTGCCTCATATCAGGGGAATCATAGAGTATTGGTCTCTTTGTGACGGGCCTATTTCACTCAGCACAATGTCCTCAAAGTTCAGCAATGTTGTATCGTGTCATAATTCCCTTCCTTTTTAAAACTGAGTAACATTCCATTGCACATATACACATGTTTTGCTTATCCATTCAGTTGTTGACGGACACTCGGGTTCTTGAAACTCATGGCTATTGTGAAGAATGATGCTCTGATAGTCATACAAACATCTCTTTGAGACCCTGCTTTCAATTCTTTTGCGGCATTATATCCAGAAGTGGAATGACTGGATCATATGGTAGTTTAATTTTTAATTTTTGGGGGGAACAGTCATGCTGTTTTCCATATTGGTTGCACCATTTTATACTGCCACCAACAGTGCACAATAGTTCCAATTTCTTCACATCCTTGCTAACACTGTTCTCTAAGTTTTTGATAGTAGCCACCCTAATGGGTGTGAATTCATATCTCATTGTGATTTTGATTCACATTTCCCCTAATGACGGGTGATACTGAGCATCTTCTCATGTGCTTATTGGTCATTTGTATATCTGGTTTGGAGGAATGTCTATTCAAGTCCTTTGACCAATTTTTAAACAGGTTTTATTGTTGAGTTGTAGACATTCTTTGTATATTTGGAATATTAACCCCCATCAGATAATGATTTGCAAGTATTTCCTCCCACTCCACAAGTTGCCTTTATACTCTGTTGATTGTGTCATTTCGCACACAGGAGTTTTTAATTTTGGTGATGTCCAGCTGGTCTATTTATTCTCGTTTTAAAGATTTATTTATATTTTTGGTTGTGTTGGGTCTTCATTGCTGCACGTGAGCTTTCTCTAGTTGTGGTGCAGACTTCTCATCGCACTGGCTTTTCTTGTTGCAGAGCATCCTCGGCACACGGGCTTAGCTGCACACGCCATGGGGGATCTTCTTGGAGCAGGGATCAAACCCATGTCCTCTGTAGTGGCAGGCAGATTCTTAACCACTGGACCACCAGGGGAGTCCCCCCTATATTTCCTGGTAAGGGTTTTATAGTTTTAGTTCTAATATTTACGTATTTGATCTACTTTTATATGATATTAGAGATGATCATGTGTTTTTCCCCCCGTCATTCTGCTAATACGATGTATTGCATTGATTTTCCTATGTTGAACCATGCTTGCACTGCAGGAATAAACCCACCTGGTTATGATGTATAATCCTTTTAACGTGCTCTTGAATTCTGTTTGTCAGTGCCGTTGTCCCTCAGTATCCACGGGTTCCAGGACCCACCATGGATACCAAACTCTGTGGATGCTCAAGTCCCTATATAAAATGATATAATATTTGCATACAGTGCATGTACATCCTCCTGTATAGTTTAAATCATCTCTAGGTTAGTTAGAATACCTAAATACAATGTAAATGCTATGTAAATAGTTGCCAGCATGCAACAACTTCAAGACTTCAACAACTTCAATATATATGGAACATAAATATATACATATACACACACACACACACACATATACATATGTCAAGCCTGGTTGATCTGCAGTGTTACTCAAATTCTGTTTCCTTATTAATCTTCTCTTTGGTTGTTCTATCCATTACTGAAGTGTACTCTCAGTTACTGCTGCTGCTAAGTCACTTCAGTCGTGTCCGACTCCGTGTGACTCCATAGACGGCAGCCCACCAGGCTCCCCCATCCCTGGGATTCTCCAGGCAAGAACACTGGAGTGGGTTGCCATTTCCTTCTCCAATGTGTGAAAGTGAAGTTGCTCAGTCATGTCCGACTGTTAGCAACCCCATGGACCGCAGCCTACCAGGCTCCTCCGTCCATGGGATTTTCCAGGCAAGAGTACTGGAGTGGGGTGCCGTTGCCTTCTCCGACTCTCAGTTACTATTTGTATGCAATACCATTTTTCCCATCCTTTCACTTTCAACCTATGTGTATCTTTAGATCTAAAGTGAGTCTCTTGAAGACAGCTCAAATTATTCCATTTTTCAGCTCCTGAACTTATTTCTTTATTATAATTTCCACTTCTTTGTTGACAGTCTCATTTTGCTCATGTTATTTTCCTGATTTCACTTAGTTGTCTGCCATCTTTCTTCTCCTTCAGCTGACTGAGCATATTTAAAGAAGTTGTTTTGAGACCTATCAGTTTCTTGCGAGTTTCTGGAGATTTACTCTGTTTCTCTGAACGGGCCCTGTCTCCCTGTTTTTTTGTATGTCTTGTCATCTTTTGTTGGAACGGGGCATTTGAAAAGACACCCACCTCTCCCGCTCTTTGCAGACTGCCCCTGTTCAGGGGAAGGCCTTCACTAATCAGCCTGGTATGAAAGTTCAGGGTTCGTTCAAATACTTTCTAGCGGGTGTATCTTCCCTGGGCCTGTGTGTGTCTGCTTTAACTCCACATTCCCAGCAGACTAGCCGCCTCACCCCCACCTCTCAGGGATTTAGATACAGTGTTGTATCTGTCTGTCCATAATCTTGCCCCCAGTCACCTGCAGGCCTGCAGACTCTTGGCAGCTGTCTCTGGCAGCAGCACCTACCCCTGCTTTCAGCAACCACCCACATGATATCCAAACCATGCCAGCATTCTTATCATCACTGAGTCAGAGACAGGAGCCCCCGGCAGGTCCCAGACAAGTCAGCACATTGCAAGCAAGTTCCATTCCTTTCCTTCCACCCCAAAGCAGGAGCCAGGAACCGACTGCCTTCTCCGAGAGTGTACTGGGGAAGGCAAGCAAACAAACAAAAAAAAAGCCATGAAATTTCCTACTGTTTGGAGTGAGACTTTTTCTCAGTCAGGCACTCACTTGATTGTTGCTGCTGCTTAACTGGGTTCTAGGGTTCTCACAAAGCTACTTTGGTCCACTTATTGTTCTATACTCAGTGTTTCCACGGAGGAATAAGGATTTGTAGATTTCTAGCCTGTCGCCTTGCTGATGACACTCTCCTGTCTTCCCCCTGGATTTTGATCAAAATATTTCCAAACACCATTTTTTTCTGTCTTGTCCAACATTATTAGATATCCTACCAGAAGGATTGTCCTGAATAGTCTAAGTTGCCTACTTTAGTACACTGTTCTTAAATACCATCCTTGGGTTCCAGAGATTACTTCCAGTTGGTCATGATGTTTTCTTAGCTTATGTCTCAATAAATTTCTGAATTTCACTCACTAACATATTAGTAACATCTACATTCAAGTTTGCAGTTGGGCTTCTAACTTTCCTCTCTTGCCCTTGAGTTGTCATCTTCCATCAGATAATACTAATTTCATTAAAAAGAGTTGGGAAGAGGAGGGTCTCATTTTTATATTCTGGAACAGTTGTGGTACATTATTACAACTTGCCTATAAAACTATCTGGGCCTGGTGTTTTATATTTAAGATCTTTTTATTTTAAAATAATTATAGATTGGGAGGAAGTTCAAAGATAGTATTGGGTTTTCAGGTGGTGCTAGTGGTAAAGAACCTGCTTGCCAATGCTGAAAATGCAGATTTGACCCCTGGGTCAGGAAGCTCCCCTGGAGGAGGGCATGGCAGCCCTCTCTAGTATTGTTGCCTGGAGAATCCCATGGACAGAGGAGCCTGGCAGGCTACAGCCCATGGGGTCACAAAGAGCTGGACACGACTGACGACTGAAGCAACTCAGCACACACCACAAAGATAGTACAGAGATGTCCTGTGTATCTTTTATCCCACTCCCCCCAATGTTTACATCTTCCATAATTATAGTACCATAACAAAACCCAAGCACTGACATTGTGTATAATTCTGTGACATTTTGCCACAGTTGTGGATTCATGTAACCACCACCATCAAACTTTAGAGCTGTTGCATCACCACAGGCATCTCCCTTTTTCTACCCTATTATAGTCACACCCACTCCTCCTCCCAGTAGCTACTAATTTGTTGTTTATAATTTGTAGTTTTGAGAATGTTATAGAATCATACAGCGCATGATCCTTGAATTTGTCTTTTTTCATTCATGCTTTGGAGATCTGTCCAAGTTGTTGCCTGTATCAGTAGTTTGTTCCCTTCTATTGCTGAGTGGTATTCCAGAGTATAGATGTACCAGAATTTGTTTAACTATGTACTGACCGTAGGTTATTTTGGTGGTTACAAGTTGCTCAAGATTCTCCAAACCAGGCTTCAACCGTATGTGAACCCATGAACTTCCAGATGTTCAAGCTGGATTTCGAAAAGGCAGAGGAACCAGAGATCAAATTGCCAACATTTCATTGGATCATCAAAAAAGCAAGAGAATACCAGAAAAACATCTACTTCTGCTTCATTGTGACAAAAAGCCTTTGACTGTGTGGATCACAACAAACTGTGGAAAATTCTTCAAGAGATGGGCATACCAGACCACCTTACCTGTCTCTTGAGAAGTCTGTATGCAGGTCAAGAAGCAACAGTTAGAACCGGACATGGAACAACAGACTGGTTCCAAATTGGGAAAGGAGTATGTCAAGGCTATGTATTGTCACCCTGCTTATTTAACTTATATGCAGAGTACATCGTGTGAAATGCCAGGCTGGATGAAGCACAATTTGAAATCAATATTGCCAGGAGAAATATCAATAACCTCAGATATGCAGATGACATCACCCTTATGGCAGAAAGCAAAGAAGAACTAAAGAGCCTCTTGATGAAAGTGAAAGAGAAGGGTGAAAAAGCTGGCTTGAAACTCAACATTCAAAAACAAGATCATGGCATCTGGTCCATGGTTATGGCATCACTTCATGTCAAATAGGTGGGGAAACAAAGGAAACAGTGACACACTTTATTTTTCTGGGCTCCAAAATCACTGCAGATGGTGACCGCAGCCATGAAATTAAAAGATGCTTGCTCCTTGGAAGACAAACTATGACCAACCTAGACAGCATATTAAAAAGCAGACATTACTTTGCCAACAAAGGTCCATCTAGTCAAAGCTATGGTTTTTGTAGTAGTCATGTATGGATGTGAGAGTTGGACTATAAAGAAAGCTGAGCACCAAAGAATTGATGCTTTAGAACTGTGGTGTTGGAGAAGACTCTTGAGAGTCCCTTGGACAGCAGGGAAATCAAACCAGTCCATCCTAAAGGAAATCAGTCCTGAGCATTCATTGGAAGGACTGATGCTGAAGCTGAAACTCTAGTCCTTTGGCCACCTGATGCGAAGAACTGACTCACTGGAAAAGACCCTGATGCTGGTAAAGATTGAAGGCAGGAGGAGAAGGGGACAACAGAGGATGAGATGGTTGGATGGCATCACTGACTTGATGGACATGGGTTTGAGCAAGCTCTGGGAGTTGTTGGTGATGGACAGGGAAGCCTGGCATGCTGCAGGTCTTGGGGTCACAAAGAGTCAGACACGACTGAGTGAACTGAACTGAATAATAGTGCTATGAATAATCCTACACAGGTTTCTGTGTAAACACTTGTTTTCATTTCTCTGGGATAATATCCAGGAATGCATTTGCTGGATCACGTCATAAGTGTATGTTTAGCTTTTTCTCCAGTGACTGTACCATTTTCCCTGCCCACCAGCAATATATGAGAACAAGTTTCTTCACATTCTTGCCAGCATTTGGTACTGTCACTGTTTTTCATTTTAACTGTTGTAATAGGCGTGTAAAGTGTTAATCTCATTTTCCTACTGGCTGGTACTGCTGACTATCTTTTCAGGTGCTTATTTGCCATCGGGGGTGAAATGTTTCCATGTGTCTTGTCCATTTTCTGTATAGACTGTACTTTGACTTAAATTTGTTTTTAGTTTTTTTTTTTTTTTTTAGAAAAGAAACAGTTATTAAAGGGGAAAGCAGGGGAGGGATAAATTAGAGAAGTTTGGGATTAGTAGATCCATGCTACTATATATAAATATAACAAGGCCCTGTGTATAGCACAGGGAACTAAATTCAATATCATGTCATAAACTATAATGGAAAAGAACCTAAAAAGAGTAATATATACAGATACACACACACACAGACTGAACCACTCTGCTATACACCTGAAACCAACACAGCATTGTAAATCAACCATATTTCAATAGAAACTTTTAAACGGGAGGATAATTGCTTTACAGTGCTGGGTTGGTTTCTGCCATGCAACGTAAATCAGCTGTAAGTACACATATGTCCTCTTCCTCTTGAGCCCCACTCCACGCCCCCAACCCACCCCTCCGGGTCATCACAGAGCCCTGAGCTGAGCTCCTGGTGCTACCCGGCAGCTTCCCCCAGCTAGCTGTTTACACATGGAAGTGTGTATACAAACGCGACTCTAGATTTGTCCTTCCTCTGCTGTGTCCGCAAGTCTGTTCTCTATGTCTGTGTCTCTATTCCTGCCCTACAAATAGCTTCATCAAGCCCTTTTCCCTAGATCCCATATGTATGCGTTAATATCTGATATTGTCTTTCTCTGACTTCACTCTGCATAACAGGCTCTAGTTTCATCCACGGTTAAATTTTGAGAGTTATGTATTCTAGATATGGGTCCTTTGTCAGGGATGTGGTTTGCAAGTATTTTCTCCCAGGGCTTTGCTGTTTCCTGTCAAAAGAATGGAAGAACAAACAATTTTGATGAAGTCCGATTTATTGATTTTTTTTTTTTCTCGTTTATGAATCAGGCTTTTGCTGTCATGTCTAACAACTCTTCACTAAACCGTACCTGTTGTCTTTCAGAGGTACATGTCAGCCTACAGATGCAGTGAATTTAACAGCTATGAGATGCTTTTAGATTTTTAATATTCCTACTCCAATCAGTTTGGGCAGATTGTATTTCCTGGTAAATACTTTGTTTTAAATTTTATCAGCAAAGTCACCTTTTGAAACCTGTAGTTTTGACTCCTTGTTCCTAGTACTATTTGTGGGTCTCTCTTTTTTTCTCTCTTGAATCATTCTATTGTTCATTTCTTCCTAATTCATTAATTTCCTTCTGCTTTCCTTGGTTTGCACCAGGGGTCAGCCAACATTTTCTGTAAAGAGCCAGACAGTAAATATTTTAGGCTTGGTGGCTGGAGAGTCTTGGTCACAAATATTCCGCATCATGGCACAAAAGTAGCCACAAACAGCATGTGAATGAATGTGCACGGCCGTGTCTCTTAGCACTAATGGACAATTCACAAATGACATTTTCAGGGAGTTCAGTGCTGGAAGTGTTCCATTTTAAATATCACCTGAACTGGGTATAGAATATAAGTTGACAATTATTTTCTCTTAATGCTGTAAAGACTTATTCCACCATCTTCTGTCATTGCTGGTAAGAGAATGGTTATTTGTTCCTTGAAAAATTATCTCTTTTCCATTCGTTTTGGTGGCTTTGAGGACCTCTGCTTGGGTTTTCCACAGCTCCATTCTGATGCGTCATGGCAGAGGTTTGTTTATCGTGTTTGGGGCACACCGTGCTTTTTTGTGGGGGGGGTGGGCGCACCACACAGCATGTGGGGTCTTAGTCCCCTGACCAGGGATCAAATCCACATGCCCTGCATTGGAAGCTCGGAGTCTTAACCACTGGACTGCCAGGGCAGTCTCACTGTGCTTCTTGGATCTGAGAACTTTCTCATTCTAAAATTCTCACTGCATCTTCCTCCTCTCATATTTTCCAGTTAGTTTTCTCTTTTGCTATTAACAACTTACTGACCAGAGACGAATTAATACGTTTTTGTTACCTAAATGTTATAAAATGTTATAGAATATTGACACCTATCAATGTTCACTTACATAACAAATTGCCGGCCCCAGGCATTAGTTTCTGGAAAAATCACCTGGTTCAATAATGCGTTGTCTTAAATTTCCTAAATTTTTGTGCTTATCTTAGTAATCTTTAATTCTAGCATCCAAAAGTCTTTGAGAAGGACTTTCTCCTTGACCAGACTCTACTCAGGCTCCTTAGAACTCTTCTCAACTAGCTCCTGACTTTTGGGCTTCCACGGTCACGTCTTCATCGTCCAGTTTTAGCAGGTCAGTACCTTTATCAGGATCCTCCAGAGCTGATCACCTTGACCTCTGCAACCGGGTGATGTCTGATCTCCCTAGCCTGCCTTCAGCAACAATTCTGTTAGGTCAGCTTAGCCAGAATCTCCCCGACCCCTCATCTTTCCTTTTAGTAATCTTCCATCCACTGACCCCCTCTCCCCCCTGCTCCTGGACTCTAAATGCCCACTTCTCCTTGTTAAGGGATGAGCCCAATCTTTCTGCCCCTACCGCAATGGTCCGTACGTCTACAGCCCCCCAGTAAAGCCTGCCTAGCTGTTCTTTTACGAGTGACATGAACACTTGCTCCATTATCAGGGATCCACTGCCATTGTTTGTTGCAGTCGCCGACATCCGTGTCTGGGTAGTGGGACATGAGCCGTGGGAATCAGACATGACTTTGGTGTGCCAAGGGTTCCCAGACCTTGTCACATCCTCTAAGGGCAGGCCTGTGGCTCTAACTGTCAGCAACTGCCTGACCTCCCCAAACTCTCGTCTCCTACATCAGAGGTCACCAGGCTCGCTAGACCTGGAGTGAAGTGTGGGGGAGTTTGGGGCCTCCTTTTCTCTTTCTTAGTAACTTTCTTGATAACTCCTGGGACTTCCCTGGTCAGAGAGCTAGATCCCACATGCCACAACAAAGACCTGGCCCAGCCAAATCAAAAAAAAAATTTTTAAGTGCTCCTTTGCACATAACTTTGCTTTGCCTCTTAGCTCACTGTACAACAACTGAGTGTGTGTCCTCTTGGCGGAAGCGAAGAGAAAGGAATGGGTTTTCCCTTCGGGATGGAAGCAGGGGGTCAGAGTGCTTGCTGGCGCGTCCACTCACCGCATTGTGGAGGCGGGTCCACGGGCACGAAGCCCCTGGCACACAGGTGGATGTAGACGGCGGCCAGGGTGCAAGCAGGCTGGTGCTCCTGGGTGCCACAGGTGTCCCGGATGCACAGGCTGAGGAAGGGTGTTGGGTCCACCTGAAATCCAGCCCCCAGAGTCAGTGTCCCTGCCCACCACGCCCTGGGGAGTAGCACAGAGGAGGGGCATAGGCTAGATCAGGGTGAGGGCCTCCTCTGTCCCGCGGTCTACCCGCTGCGTGGCCTCTGTGGCCGCACACTTACCACTCCGAAGCAGCTCGCCAGGCTGGAGTGGGGGTCGTGGAAGAAGGCCTGGCAGGTGGGGCTCTGTTCCAGGCACACCGGCCGAGTCTTCTCCACGGCTCTGCAGTCACCAGCCAGCTGGGGGCATGAACCCAAGACTCAGGCCTCCTGCCTGGACCTCTGTCTCCTGGGCGGCTCCACTGAGTTCCCCAGCCGAAGCGGGGGACCACCACCCCATCAGCCTAGGATGGAGAACCTCTGGAGCCCCAGAGATGAGGTCCCCGCGCTGCTCAGGTGCATGGCCAATCGACACGGATAGTTCCCTCTCTACCCCCAGCCACGGCATCCTAGTGATGACGCCCAGGTCCGTGGAAGGGTGGGCGGGCTGGCCCGCAGCTCACCTGCCAGGCCTGGGCGAACTCCTCCAGGCTGCTGGCCAGCGTGCCATCCGGAAGCATTATCTCATTGCTGGCCTCGTTGTCATTGGTGCCCAGAAGGCCGGCGGACAGGCCTGTGGGGCAGGGAAAGGCAGGACGGGCCGTGAGAGCCCGCTGGCCAGGGTCGGGGGCATGGCCAGACCCTGTGTCCTCCAAGGCTGACCTCCCTGAACACCAGCCCTGGCTCTGAACCTTCTCTCCAGAGGGAGAGGAGAATAAGGACTGTGAGGGAAGCATTTTTTCCCCTCCCGGGACCTTCCCTGTCCACTGGCCCTCTCTCCCGAGTGGCGGGTCAGAGCCCTGGGCTCAAATCCTGGCGCCGCTGCTCATGGCTGGGGACATGGGGGTGAGTAAGTTAAAGTGGGTCACCTGTCCCAGGGGACAACAGTGGGGGGATCAAAGGGGAAGGAGCTGACCATGCATCATAGCTCCTAAAACAGGGCAGCAGTCAACCAGCCGGTTGTGTCCAGAGCTGTACACCCCCTGGTTCGATCCCTGGGTCAGGAAGATCCCCCCTGGAGGAAGGCATGGCAACCCACTCCAGTATTCTTGCCTGGAGAATCGCATGGACAGAGGAGCCTGGCGGGCTACAGTCCGTAGGGTCGCAGAGTCGGACATGACTAAAGTGACCTAGCATGCTCATGCTCCCTGAGGTAGGGGCTGTCCCAGCACTGAACGTGATCAAAGCTGGCAGAGATGGGCTTTGAGCCTCTTCCAGTTCTGGGCTGTTCTGATATCCGCTCAGGTTGTAAACCCCAAGGACCAGCAGAGGCCCAGGAGCATCCCTGGGCCTCCCACCCTCCTCCTCCCAAAGACACAGAGTAACTGCCTGCTGGGATCTGTCCATTTCGGCCCCGGAAGCTGACTGCACCGACGTGGAGGCTGCCAGCGGGGGCCCAGACCCACCATGCTGCCAGACGCTGAGAGTCAGGCCGCAGAGGCCGGCACGGACATCACAGGTGATGGAGACGCCGTCCTCACTGGTCAGTTCAATCCTCGGGTCGTCCTTCCCAGTCTTGGCGGGAGGCAGGTCCCCGTCCAGACAGCTCTCCCCGGGCAGGGAGTTGCTGTACAGTCTGTAGGTCTGTGGGCCAGACAGGGGCTAGGACAGGCTCCACAGGGCACACGTGTGGACATGGCAGGAGAAGTGTCCGGGCGACCTTCCCACCCCGCTCGCGCAGGCTCACCTTCAGGCTGGGGTACAGGGCAAGGATGGTGTGGTCCAGCCCCACGGTCAGCGAGGTGAGCCCCGAGCCCGCCCGGTTTAGCGTCAGTGAGAAGGTGTCGTGAGCAAAGTCCTGGGCCAGCAGCAGGCTGCCACAGTGGTCACCAATGCCCCACACCCGGCCGTCAAAGGTCACCACGTACCTGGCCCCAGCCACCACGGCGTGGTCTGGGGAGAGGAAGCAGAGGCAGGGTGAGTGGGGCCCGCTGCGCCGGCTGCAGTGGGGGGGCCCTGAGCCCACAAGGCAGCCCAGGGTATCCAGGGCCTGCTCCTTGGCTGGTGTCCTCAGGGGCAGCCCACCTGGGGAGCAGGGTCTGTCTCCAGGAACCCCAGCTTCAAGACAACTTGAGCTCGAGGGACGCCCCGAGGTGAACGGTGTACAGCCAAGTCGGCAACAAGAAGGAACCGAGAGGTGATGCACGTTTTAATACAGAGGACCCTTGGAAACTCCGACTGAGAAGCCTGGGCACGTGTTACATGATTCCTTTCATACAAATTTTGTAACAGGCAAATCCCCAGAGACAGAAAGTGGACTGGGGTGTAGTTGAGGGATGGGGACAGAGAGCTAAGGGATGCAGGGTGTCTTTTTGGGGTGAGGAAGGTTCTGTAGTTGACCATATTGATGGGTGCACACCGGCCACTGAATCAAAGACTTTAAATGGACAACCTGCAGCCTCCCAAGGTGACAGAAATACTCAGAAACAAATGGGACCTAATCAAACTTACAAGCTTTTACACAGCCAAGGAAATCTTAAACAAAATGAAAAGACAACCTATAGGATGGGAGAAAGTGTTTGCAAACTATGTGACCAACCAGGGCTTAATTTCCAAAATATAAAACAGCTCACACAACTCAATATAAAAAAAACACCAAACCCAACAGAAAAGTGCACAGAAGACCTAAATAAACATGTCTCTAAAGAAAAAATAGCCACCAGGCACGTGAAAAGATGCTCAACATCATTAATAATTCAAGAAATGCAAATCAAAACTACAGTGAAATACCATCTCACACCGGTCAGAATGGCTGTCATGAAAAACTGCCAGTAAATGCTGGAGAGGACATGGAGAAAAGGAAACCCTCCTACACTGTTGGTGGGGATGTAAGTTGGTGCAGCCACTGTGGAAAACAGTGTGGAGGTTCCTCAGAAAAGTAAAAATAGAATTACCATATGGTCCAGCAATCCCCTTCCTGGGCATATATCCAGACAAAACTCCAATGCAAAAAGATACATGCACCCCTGTGTTCGTAGCAGCACTATTCACAAGAGCTGAGACATGAAAACAACCTAAATGTCTATCTACAGATGAACGAATAAAGAAGACGGGGTCCATGTATCCAGTGGAATATTAGCCATTGAAAAGAATGAAATAATGCCATTTGCAGCAACATGGATGGGCCTAGAGAGGGTCATACTGAGTGAGGTCAGGTAGAGAAAGACAGATATATCTTATATGTAGAATCTTAAAAGTGATACAAATGAACTTATTTACAGAACAGAAACAGACTCACGGACTTAGAGAATGAACTTATGGACACCAGAGGGGACGGGTCGGGGAGGGATAGTTAAGAGAGTTCGGGATTGACATGTATTGGGCTGGCCAAAAGGATGATTTGGGTTTATCTGTAAGATGTTACAGAATGAACTTTTTGGCCAACCCAATACATACTACTATATTTAAAATGGATAGCCTACAAGGACCTACTATACAGCACGGGGAACTCTGCTCAATATTATGTAACCACCTAAATGGGAAAAGAATTTGAAAATGAGTGAGACATACGAATGGGCTTCCTGGATGGCTCCCTGGTAAAGAATCCGCCTGCCAATGCAGGAGATGCAGGGTTGATCCCTGGGTCAGGAGGAGCTCCTGGGAAAGGAAATGGCAGCCCACGCCAGTATTCTTGCTTGGCAAACCCCATGGACAGAGGAGCCTGGCAGGCTGCCGTCCATGGGGTCGCAACAGTCGGACACGACTTTGAGGCTAAACGAGATACACGTGTGTGTGTGACTGAGTCACTTTGCTGGCCACCTGAAACCAACACAACACTGTCAATCAGCTACGCTCCAACATCAAAGGAAAAGTCAAACGCCGCATGATGTCACTTGCATGTGGGATCTAAAATGTGGCACAAATGAACCTGTCTACAAAACAGATTCAGGGACACACAGAACAGGTTTGCTGTTGCCAAGGGGGAGGGGACGGGGTTGGGGGAAGGGTTGAGTGGGGGGCTGGGATTAGTAGATGCAAACTGTTATATGTAGAATAGATCAACAGTGCATGTATGCATAGCATAGGGAGCTATGTTCAATATGTATGTGTAGCACAGGGAACTATATTCAATATCAATAACCACAAGTGAAAAGGAATATTTTTAAAAAGCATATGTATATGTATAACTGAGTTACTTTGCTATATAGCAGAAATTAACACAATATTGTAAATCAGTGACATCCATACTTCAGAAAACAACAAAAGGATTTACACCAGGTTCCACAACTTTGCCTCCAAACTGAACTAACCACATCATTTTATTTATAAAGATGAATACAAATGGTATTTTCCCATTTGTCTCTCATTTCTTGTCACCCTTGACGGCAGGTTAGAAGTTGTTGAATTGTACCCACAGTTCAAAAAAGACCTGAGTAGCAGGTGGATTGTAACCTCACTGAAGCTACGGCAAAGAGACACGCTCACTATTTAAAAAAAAAAAAAAGCACAAAGGCTCCGTCCCACAGGAAGGAGGGGCCACTTGGGCCAGCCCTGCCCTCTTCACAGCGAGCAGAAGGTGGCCCGAGAGAGGGCAGTTCTGACCCACCGGGCCAGCAGAGGAGCAGAGGCTTGGGTAGGGAGCAGATAAGAGAAGCCCCGTCTGTTGAACACACACCCGGGCCAGCCCATGATGGCCTCACGAGGAGGGTCCCTCCATCAGGTGTCAGAGCTGAAGGTCACAGGCCGACCCCAGGTCACACACATGGAACCCGGGGACCAGGCTGCTTCTGGTTGCCCTGATGCCTGCCAGACAAGTACCCCTGACTCTGGCGGCTCCCACCAGCCCGTATTCCCACCTGTCCTCATCGGTGCGATCACAAGACCCCCTAGGCTACACACCACTCCTTGCCAAGCCCTGCCCACCGACTTGAGACCCTCCGCGGTGCCAAAGGCACACGCCCGTTACCTCCCAAGTGAGCCATGTTGCCCCTCCGGGTGGCGGAGAGGTAAGACGGCTCGCCAATGTACACTCGGAGGAGAGAATGCAAACTCCCAGGCGGTCCCAGCCCCCGGAGCTGTGTCTGCTCTGGGCCCTGCCTCTGGCTCCAAGTCTCGCCTGACAGTCTGGACTTGATTAGTGGCCTTCCGGCTGCAACTGGAGGTCTGTTTTATGTTTTCCCTGCAGAGTCCCCCCCTGGAGAGAGCTGGCCCGGTCCTCAGCCACTCGCCATGCCTCCATGCTGGGCTTCAGGCTCAGGCTTTGACTTTCTGGACAAATGCCTTGGACCCGCAGCCCAGCCCTAGTCCTGTGTGGTCCTGGGAAGCCCAGTAGCCTCGACACTCAGCCTGGGAGTAGATGGGCCCAGCACCATGATGCTAGGGCGTCCCTATACTAGCAAGGGACGGTCCCACTGCCCATCAGTCCCTGCCAGGTCACGCCACTGCATCCCAAAGGGCAGAGGGGCTCCCAGAGAGGAGGGGCGCAGGACTTACATCCAGAGGGGGCCCCCAGCAGGCCGCGTTTGAGCCGGTAGTACTCAGCCAGCATGCTGGTCCTGTAGAGTGCTCGGAGCGGCTGCAGCAACAGCTCTTCCACCAGGTGGCTGGTCACACAGGCCACGTCCAGGGGCTCGTCCCCTGCCGGCAGCATTGGCAGCGTCACCACCACCGAGCAGTCCCTGGAGGGAGCACAGAGGAGCTGGGAGACCCTGGCACGAAGGCCTCCTGACCCTTCCCAAAGTGCTTGATGGCCCAGGCCTCAGAAAGTCAGCTGGCCTTGGTGGGGTGTCCGGAGAGCAACGCAAACTCAACAGGCCAGAAAGGAGCGCCATATCACCCACTCCCAGCACAGCAAGCGGAACAACAGCCCCAAAGATGCCCAAGCCGCTGAAAGGCTACATCACCTTAGGTGGCCAAAGGGACTTTGTAGGTGTGACCACACTAAATATTCTGAGACAGGTTAAACAGTGGAATCACAGTGGACCTTGTAAGAGGCAGGAGGATCAGAGGAAAGATATAAGGACCAAGGTAAAAGGGGAGAAGATGCTACACTGCTGGCTTTAAAGATGGAGGAGGGGCCACGAGCCAAGGAAAGGTGGCCAGTAGAAGCTGGAAAAGGGAAGGAAAGAACCTGAAATTCATTTTGAAATTCTGACCTCTGGAATCACACGATAATACATCTGTGTTGCATTAACCCACTGAACTTGTGGTAATTTGCTACAGCAGCCATAGGCAACTAAAAAATCTCTAAGCCGAACCCCGTACCCCAGTCACCCCCCCTTACTTAACCACAGATGAACCCTCCACCCTTTCAGTCATCAAAGCCAAAACCCTTGGAGTCATCCCCGGCTCTTCTCTTTCATCACCTAGATCCAATCTGTCGGCCAGTCCTACAGGCTTGTTCAGAGTCTGACTGCCTCACACAACGCTATGGCTGCCATTGCATGGTGCAGCCACCTTCCCATCTTGCCTGGACCATTCTCAACTGGGCTCCCCACTTGTATCCCCCGCTTCCTGACCCCAGTCTTTATTCTCAACATGGGGCCAGAGGGATCTTATTAAATGAAAGGTAGAGCATGTCCTTCCTCAGCTCAAAACCTCCTGTGTATTCCAGAACCCCGTTATCTCCCTGACTCCTCCACCTTCCACTCCAGCTCCCCTCCTTGGCGTCCTTCATATTCCTCCAGCAGCAGGTGAGTTCCCACCCCCAGGCCTTTGCATCAGCTTTGCCCTCCTCCTGGAACTCTCTTTCCATGACCACACCCGGCTCACTTCCTCGCCCTTCAAGCCGTTCAAGGCTCAAATGCTGCCTTCTCACTGAAGCCAACCATGGCCTCACTCTTTAAAATGCCCCCATCGGCGTCTTCCCTTGCAGTCCAGTGGTTAAGACTCTGTACTTCCACTGCAGGGGGCACGGGTTCCATCACTGGTTAGGAAACTCGGATCCTGCATGCTGTGTCACATGGCCAAATTAATTCATTAAAAGGTTGATGTTTAAAAAAAATACAATGCCCCATGTCCTTTTTTTTTTCCCCTGTGACATTTAGATAACACACTAGCTCAGGGGCTTCCCAGGCAGCACTAATGGTAAAGAACTTGCCTGCAATGCAGGAGACATGAGAGACATGGGTTCGATCCCAGGGTCAGGAAGATCCCCTGGAGAAGGGAATGGCAACCCACTCCAGTATTCTTGTCTGGAAATTCCATGGACCGAGGAGCCTGGTGGGCCACAAAGAGTCGTACATGACTGAGGCAACTTAGCACGCATACCACCCAAAGGTGGGTAGACTATGGTCCGTGGCCAAATCCAGGCTCTGTCCTGTTTTTGGACAGCCTACAAGCTAAGAATGGCCTTGACATGTTCAAAGAATTCTTAACAGAAACAAAAGACCAAGGCTATATCAGGGGCCACCTAGCTACAAAATCTGTACACTGTACACATCACTCTCAGGCCGTTTACAGGAAGGCTTGCCGCCCCCGAGGGGCAGATAACCTCGTCACTGTCTCCCCAGGCAGCCAGGGGAGGGCCAGAACCTGTCCCACTCACCACTGCGTCTGCAGCGTCTAAAACCCCACCTGCTCGGAGAGAGTGCTTGTAAAATATCTGCAGAGAGAAGAACAGACCTCAGTTTCCTGATCTGTAAAATGGGGATGAAAATGCCTCCATGGCAGGGCTGGCAGGGGAGCGGGTGAGGTGGAGGGTGTGCCTGGCGTGGGGCAGGGCCTCGGAAGGGGCGAATCACCTGGCCGAGAAGCTGTACATGTCCAACAGGGGTCTGCAGAGCCGCCTCAGTGCCCGTGAGAGCGCAGCGTCAGCCCAAGACAGCATCTGGTGGGCGGCCTGGACGGGGTGGGGGCCGCGAGAGCGGTCAGGGCCATCCCCGACCATGAGGCCGCCTCCCGCCCCCGCGCCCCACCTCACCAGCTCCAGGGCACCCCCTGTGGCCTCCAGTGCTGCCCCGAGGGGCCCGGACCCCCAGGTGCCCGGCGTCCCGGACACCCAGGCCTGTAGCTGCCGCAGGGCCGCCTCCGCCCGCTCCCGCCACACGTCGTCCAGGGGCTGCACCGTCACCTCCAGGTAGGCGTCCTTCAGCGTGGCCAGGGGCCCTGCAAAGGCAGCCACTGCCCACCGTCAGCCACCTCTTGGGCCTGGCGGCAGGTGCAACGCTGCTGGCTGCCTCCCAGGCCCGTGCGGGGAAACCAGCCCGCCTCTCCCAGACGACCCGGGCCCCCAGCAAGGAAATAGAGCCTGCAACCTGGAATGAGGTGGCCGCACTGGAAACTGTGGATGTCAACCCGGCAGGCTCGAGACTGCCCGTCTGCAAGGCCTGTTCACCAGGGCGGTCCCTGGCTGGATTCTGGGGGAGTCCTACCATTCCCAGACCTGATGAGAGGGCCTCCCTGGGCCTGGGGTGCAGAGACAACACCCCTTTTCCTTCTGCAAGTCTGGGATGTCGGTCTGTGCCAGGCAGGGGCTCCCACCTGACCGCCCAGCAGTGAGAAGGCTGGGTGCGGGGCCTCTAACGTGCTCCCTTGGGCAGTTATGTCTGACATGTGCTATCACAATCTGAAGCTGGGGGCGCTGAGGGCATCCTGTGCGCCCCCACTGGGGGACGAGTCTGGGAGCTCGTGGCGGGGCGGGGGGTGGTCTCCCTGGAGCCTCCTCTACGCCTGTCCCTCCGTGGCCTGGCTCTGTATCTTGGCTCTAAGGCTGCAGGTGCAACTCCAAGCTGAGAGCCGAGTCCTAGTGAGTCATCCAGGCCAGGGTGGCCCTGGGATTCTGACTAGACGCACAGCAGGGGTGAGAGGACGCTGAACGGCCAGTCTGGCCCGAGCACCAGCCAGTCCCGGGATGGTCGCCCTGGTGCTGGGCGGGGTCCTGGGCTCCCCCACTGGGCCAGCTCTCAGCCCTGGTGCTCCCAGACCCTGAGAAGGGCTGGAGGGTCCCGGTGTCGCCAGGAGGGAGCTAGGGACAGCAGCCGTCATGACCAGCATGGCCTCTCTGGTGCTTATCACAGAGCCAGAAAGAGGCCCTGGAATCTATAGCAGCGGGCTTTGCAGAAATAAAGCTGTACGCCCAGAAGAATTCTGAGACTGAAGAAACTCGGGTAGAGGTCCCAGAAAAAATAAGGCGGTGAGCATGAGGGATATGAGCTTGGAGACATACAAGAATGGACACAGCTGGCTTCCCCAGTGGCTCAGTGGTGAAGAATCCGCCTGCAGTGCAGGAGACGCGGGTTCGGTCCTCAGTCCGGGAAGATCTCACACACCGAGGGGCAACGAAGCCCGTGCACCACAACTACTGAGCCCGGGAGCCGCAAATAGAGTCCATGTGCTGCCAGCACTGAAGACCCCTCACCCCAGAGCCCGTGCTCCACCACGAGAAGCCCGCGCACCGCAGCTAGAGAGCAGCCCCCCGCCCCGCTCACTGCAACTAGAGAAAAGCCTGCCCCGCAACAAAGATCCAGCACAGCCAAAAACAGCACTAAATCAATAGAATTCTTCTTTAAAAAATGGACACGGCTCCCCGAGTCTGAAGGGTGTAGGTCCATGAGAAATAAGGCAGAGGGCTCTCAAGGAAGTTGGGGTGCAGGCCCACTGGGAATCCGGTGGCCTTCCTGCTTGAACCAGTGCCCCAGGCCAAGTGTGAGGGGTCAGGCGTGGATCGGGGGCATGGTCACACACACCAGCCCCCCACCGCCCCTGCACTCACGTTCTAGCTCCTTCCGCAGCTGCTCCAGCCCCGCCTGCAGCCTCTCCAGGGAGAGTGGCATTTGGTGGGTGAGCGCCCGCCCGGCCGGGCTCAGGCCCCACAGCGCGGCCACTGCCCGGCCGCTGTCCCGCACGGCCCCCAGCCCCACCTGGCACAGCCGCAGAAGCGGGCTGGCGAGACCGTCCAGGGCACCCGCTGGCTGCACCTGGGTGGGGGGGAACGGAGGCCGGATCAGCGTGAGGGCCTGGGCCCACCCGCACCCCTCGTGTCCTCAGAGGGGGCCCCAAACAGAGCAGAGCAGTGACCCCGTCCAGCCCCACACTCCCTCCCTTCTCCAGTGATACCCCAAGTGCACTCTACCCACCAGGCGCTGGAACCTTCTCACGTAGGCGTCCAAGCTATGGATCCTCTCCTCCAGCCCAGCTTGCACCTGGGACCCGAGAGCAGCCACCCTGGACTGTGGACACAGAAGCACAGGCTGGCCCCCCAGGAACGCAGCAGGCAGAAAGCTCCCGATGCCAGCAGCTGGGCTGCCGACCCGCATGCCACGCTACGGGCTGTCTGCCTCCGCTTTCCTTGGCTCCACTGGACTCTGGGAGCCTGGGCCTGTGGCCTCAGGGTGGGGCTCAGGCTGGGGTGGTAGGTATGGCAAGCCGCACCCCCAGCCATCTCACCTCCACGTGGCCCAGCAGGGTCCCCTGGCAGCCGCGTGCGGTCAGGCGGAGGCTCTGGCTGGCAGCCTGCAGGGTCAGGCGAACCAGCGGCTGGACGGGCTGCCCTCGGTCCCGGAGCAGGGCCTCCACTTCCGCCGCCCGCCTGTGGGCGCAGGCCCGCAGCAGCACGCTCTCCTCTTGCCTCCCTGGGGCCAGGAAGGGACCTGCTGTTGAGCCCAGGATTCATGCATCCGCCTCCCAGCTGCCCACTCCTCTGGCACTCCATAACCTCCTATAGCTCCCCATTGCCCACAGGCAGAGTCTCAAAGGCCCTGGGGCTTGAGGGTCTCAAAATGAGTTGCCTACATCAACCTTCAGACCCCCCCTCTAGACCCAAAGCCTGGTTTCTTCCCCATCCCCACACCCACCTCTGATCCAGACCTTCCCCCAGCCTTTCCTGGCATCACAGTCAATCCAGGTGGCCATGGAGAGCTCCTCTCCTCCTGGCTGGGGGTGGGGGGCCGTGAACCCTACCAGGGTTGCCTTTGACTTTTGAGCTCACAGCACCCCAATCTCTGACTTCTCTTGGACCAAGCTGAGCCCCACTGAGCCACACCCAGCGCCTCCACTCACCTTCCTCGTGGGCCACCGAGGCCTGGAGGCAGTTTGGGGCCCGAGACACTGACAGCCTCACTTTCTCATCCCCGTCGGCCACGCTTCCCTCCATCTGGACCAGGCTTCGAGAAGCGGAGCTGGAGACGCGGCCCAGGAGGCCAAGCCACTGAGCTTTGGGGCCACGGAGCTGGGGGAGGGGGGCAGAGGCCTGAGTGGGACCTGGCCCGGGCCCCTGCCCCTGCCATCTGCTGGCCCCAGACCTGGGGAGAGGTGGCTGGGGAGACTGAGGTTGAACCTTCCAGGGGAAAGGCAATGCCCACCCCACCCCATGCCTTCAGGAGCAAGTGCTGGGTCCCCTCACCTGAGGACCCTGCCACAGGCCTCAGCTCATGCTCACTTGCTCACTCGTGTCCAACTCTCTGAGACCCCATGGACTTAGCCCACCAGGCTCCTCTGTCCATGGAATTCTCCAGGCAAGAATACTGGAGTGGGTTGCCATGCCCTCCTCCAGGGGATCTTCCCAACCCAGGGATCAAACCCGGGTCTCCCACACTGCAGGCAGATTCTTTATCATCTGAGCCAGCAGGGAAGCACAGGGCTCAGAGTCCCTACCGGCTGCATAAACGCTTATTAAAATCCATATCCAGGGACCTAACTGCGCACGGACATGGCATCCAGATTAAGAATTCCTGATGCTCAGGCCTCACCCCAGAGATTCTGACACAGCTGACTGGGGGAGGGGCTGGGCACTGGCATTTCAACATCCGCAGCACCTGGGTGTCTCCCGCTCCCGGCGAGCTTTTCCCTATCTGCAGGAGAACCACTACAAATGTCTCTGCAAGGTCAAGGAGACCTTGAGGGTGGCACCTGGCATTAAGGCCAGGCCACTGAGCAGTTCGTCCCAGCCCCTGGAGCCACCAGCCGAGAGGGGAGGGGACACAAGACAGGTGGTTGTTCAGTCACCAAGTTGCGTCCCACTCTTCACAACCCCATGGACGGCCAGTGGAGCAACTGACTGGAACAACTCAAGATATACCGATAAAATAATACCGAATGTGCATGCTCAGTCATGTCTGACTCCCTTGCAACCCCATAGACTGTATGCAGCCCTCCGGGCTCCTCCATCCATGGGATTGCCCAGGCAAGAACACTGGAGTGGGTTGCCTTTTCCTTCTCCAGGGGATCTTCCCGACCCAGGGTGGGGCAGAGTCAGGAAAACCCTCAGCGGCCTAAAGGGAAGGAACCCTGAGGGAGACCCTTCAGGGGGAGGGGAGGCAACAGGCTGGCTGAGATGCAGGTGTGGGCGAGGGGAGCCCCTCAGGCCTGAACTCAGCTGCTCTGTATTCTGGTCCAAATGCTGCATCTCCCAAGCTGTGCAGCCCAGAGTCACCGTGTTACCCTCTCTGGGCCTCCGTGTCAAAATCTGTAAGATCAGACGTAGAACAGTGGTTCTCAAAATTTATTAGGAATCAGAATGCGCGTGTGTGTGTATGTTTGTGTGAATGTGTGCGGGAGGTGTGTTATGGGTTGAATTGTGTTCCTCAAAAAGATCTGATGGAACTCTAACCCTGGTGCCTGTGAATGTGGTGTCATTTGCATGTCTGTTCTTTGCAGATGAAATAAACTTGCGATGAAGTCATATAAGGACACCTAAATCCGATGACTGGTGTCCTTATAAGAAGGCCGGCGGGGGGTGGGGGGGTGGGGGGGTGGACTTCCCTGGTGGTCCAGTGGCTAAGACTCCAGGCTCTCAGCGCAGGGGGCCCGGGTTCAATTCCTGGTCAGAGAACTAGATCTCACATACCACAACTAAGACCCGGTACAGCCAAATAAATAAACAAATAAAATATTAAAAAAAAATACTGGAGGTGATTGCCATTTCCTTCTCCAGGGGTCCCAAGTTCAATCCCTGGTCAGGGAACGAGATCCCACATGCTGCAGCTAAGACCCAGGACAGCCAAATCAATAAAAACAAATAGTAAAGAAAGAGAAGGCCATGTGCAGACAGAGGCGGAGATTGGGATAACGAAGCAACTCCTGGATTGCTGGCGGCCCCTAGCAGCTGGAAGAGACAAGGAAGGATTCTTTCCTGGGGCTTCTAGAGGGAGCATGGCCCTGCTGACATCTTGATTTTAGCCTTCTAACCTCCAGAACTGTGAAAGAAGAAATCTCTGTCGTGTTAAGGCACTGACTTGGTGGGTAATTTGTCAGCCCTAGGGATCCAATTCAGGGAGCTCGCAAAGCATGCAGTTTCGAGTCTCCTTCCAGCATATTTCTGAGTGGGTAGGAGGGGTGGCGCCCAGGAATTCCTAGGAGATTTCACAGTGCTTGGGCAGTGAGCCTGGTGGGGGGTGGGGGAGCAGGCATCTGCAGACCACGCCTGGGGTGCTCCTTGCAGATGGCCTTCTGCATCTGAGCTCTGTCCTAGTCAGAGTGGCTGGGGCCCCAGCAGCTGGGGTAAGTGCCTGCCCCCCCCCCCCCCGAATTTTGTCCCTCTTCTCCATCAGGTTGGTGTGAACACCAAACCAGGCTGGGAAAGCCCTCCCCAGGCCATGGACCCCAAAATGGGGCAGAGAGGGTGTGGGCAAGGGAGAGGAGGTCAAAACCAGCCACCCACAGGCTTGGGATGGAAGCAGAAGGACCACCCGCTCCCTGACCACCCACTGAGGGGAGACGTGAACCTTGGGGCACTGGGATTACACATGCGGGGGTGGCTGGCGGCCTGGCGGGCCAACGGGGAAATGAGAGCCAGCCTTGGCAAGCCTCAGAAAGGAAAATGCTTTTGAAACCATCACAGCTCCTGGGCTCGGAAGCAGGGGCTGGGTGAGCTCCAGACACAGAAATGCCTCATCCCGCTCTGGACACTGGCAGGAAATGCCCATCTCATGAGCACTTCCTGTGTGCATGTGCCGTGCGAACTCTGTTTCTTTTTCTTCCCAACACTTCTGCAGAGGAGGTGGGATTTGTTCCCATTTGACAGAGGAGAATACTGAGGCTTGTAAAGGGAAAGTCACCAGGCCAAGGTCAGGGAGACACAGAGATAGGCATATGGCAGCACTGATGGGGCACCTACTCTATACCCATGCTGTGAGGGTGGAGAGGAGGGGTGCCCAGAACCCTACTGACCACCTTGTGAAATATATCTGACCACCACTTACAGGTAAGGAAACGGGGCTCAGAGAGGTCCCTTTCCAAAACCATTTGGCCAGATGAGGGCAGAGCAGGTATTGAACCCTTTCTACCTCCCTGGGCTGCCAGGAAAGGGAGAGATAAGAGAAGACTGGGCCAATAAAAGCCAATAATAACAGCATCTGGGGTTTCCCAGGTGGTGCTGTGGTAAAGAATCCACCTGCCAATGCATGAGGTGCAGGTTCAATCCCCGGGTTAGGAGAAGATCCCCTGGAGTAGGAAATGGCAACCCACTCCAGTATTCTTGTCTGGAAAATTCCGTGGACAGAGGAGCCTGGTGAGCTACAGTCCATGGGGTCGCAAAGAGTCAGACACAACTGAGTGAACAGACACACACAATAAAAGAAGCTAATACTTAGTGCTGGCTTTGTACCCGGCACCGTTCCAAGCAATATACACGTTCACATATTTAATCCCTACAATATTAATCCCATGGGAGGTAGGATAGGTGCAATGATTATCCCCCACTTTACAGGTAAGGGTGAGATGGCTTCCCTGGTGGCTCAGATGGTAAAGCGTCTGCCTGCAATGCAGGAGACCCAGGTTCAATCCCTGGGTTGGGAAGATCTCCTGGAGGAGGAAATGGCAGCCCACTCCAGTACTCTTGCCTGGAAAATCCCATTAACAGAGGAGCCTGGTACACTACAGTCCATGGGGTCACAAAGAGTCAGACACGACTGAGCGACTTCGCTTTCATTTTACAGGTGAGGAAACTGAGGCACAGACAGGGGAGGCAAACTGCTAGCTAGGAAGAGGTTGGGCTGGGATTCAAACCCAGGCAGTCTGCCATTGCCTCTTGGTTACAGGAAAGGCTGGTGTTGGGGCAGCAGAGGAGCTGTTTTGTCTCGGGTTGGGGGGTGGTGGGAGTAGGGGGGCGGGCAGGCTCAGGGTTGGGAGGGGGGCGGTTCCACTACAAGGAAGCTCAGCGCCACCCCCCCCCCCCCCACGCCTTGTGCCTGCCTGCAGTTCCAACCCTGGCCACTAGATGGCAGGGCTGCCCAGTCAGTGGTGGTCCACCGGCGGGACAGGGCCAGACGGCCATCAGGGTATCTCCCTCTGGGGCCGGCAGCCACCTTACCTCCAGCTCCCCGGAGTAGTCATGCGTCCGGGGCCTGCTGTGGTTGCGGAGCATCAGGCTGAGGTGCAGGCCGTGCTCTGGGTCTGGGGCGAGGCCCAGCTGGCATCTGGAGTGTAGCAGGAGCTCACCGCTGCCCAGGGTGTGCTCCCCGGAGACCGCGAGGGCCTGGAACGAGGAGGCGGGGGTGTCAGCGGTCAGGGGAGGCGCAGGGGCAGCTTCCTCTCGCTAGGCCCTGGTCCAGGCGCCAGCCCCTCACGCCAGGAGTCACAATAGCCTATCCCAGCCTCCACTCCTGCCCCAGCCTATAGCCCCTCCTCCATTTTACCTTTAAAAAAAATGCAAATCAGACACTGTCCCCCTGCTCAAAGCCTCTGTCTCCCCATTGCACTTGGAGGAGAAGCTGGTCTCCTTGGCAGGTCCTGTGGGTCTGCATTATCTTCCTAACCTCACCTCTTTGCTCTCTCTGTAGAAGCCGCCCTGTGTTCCTCAAACATCTATAAGCATGCTCTGGCCACAGGGCCTTTGCACTGGCTGTTCTCACTGCACTCTGCATTCATCCTCTCTCCCTGCTTCATTCTTTCATAGCATTCACTACACCTGTCTTGGTTATCTTCTTCTACCCACTGGACTCTTTGGGAGGGCGGGCACCTGGTCTGTCCCTTTCACCATCCTTGTCCCTGCACCTAGAACAGAGCCTGGCATAAGTAAGACCCACAAATGCTCCCTGAATGGATGGACAGATTGGGGGCTGGCAAACTTCGGCTCATGGGTCAAATCTGGCTCACCACCTGTTCCTGTAAATACGTTTTTATGGGGACTGGCCATACCCCTTCATTTACATGTCCTCCACGGGGGCCTCCACGGCAGAATGGCAGACTTGAGTGGCTGAAACAGAGCCCATATGGTCTGCAAGACTGAAAGTATTTACTGTGACTTCCCTGGCGGCCCAGTGGTTAAGAATCTGCCTGCCAACGCAGGGGACATGGGTTCAGTCCCTGGTCCGGGAGGATCTCACTTGACACAGAGAAACTAAACCTGGGTGCTGCAACTACTGAAGCCCCGGTGCCTAGAGCCCATGCTCTGCAACAGGAGAAGCCACCACAGTAAGAAACCCGGAACCGCACCTAGAGAGTGGCCCCTGCTCGCTGCAGCTAGAGGAAGAAGCCCTCACACAGCAACTAAGACCCAACACAAACAAAAATAAATACATAAATATTTTTAAGTAAATAAAATATTTACTATCTGGGCCTTTGCAGGAAATGTTTGTGGCCCCCGGGATTGTTAGAGAGATGAGAGGGTATGGGGAATGGGAAAGGGGAAGGATGGATGGATGGATGGAAGGGAGGGAGGCTGGAAGATGAGGAGGCAGGTAGGATGAAGGAATGGATGGATGGATGGGAGGATGGGTTGGAGGGTGGGTAGATGAATGGCTGGCTGGCTGGCTGGCTGGAAAGATGGGTAAAAGGTGGGTGGAAGAAGGCAGGAAAGACCAATCAACTAGCTAACAAACTCAGGGGAACGTTGGGGGAATAGGGGTCCCAACCCCTCCCCCTAACAATAATGAAAACAGCAGCTTGGTTTACATGTTGAGCACTTTCCTGGTGCCACATCTTAAATCTCCCCATCACCCCACGTGCTGGGACCAACCACATCTCCCACTCCTCAGATGAAACACCAGAGGCTCAGAGAGGAGAGAGTCCTGCCCAGGGCCTCATGCAGACTCATGATGACCGCACCTGGCTCCCTCACTCACACCCCTGCCCTGGGCGGGCACCCTCCTCTGTCTTCACCGTCGGGTCCCTGGGCCCTTCCCCGGGGACAGACTCACCCTGGGCAGGTGGCAGAGCCCCAGCTGCAGGGAGTGGCGCAGCCAGTGGGCACGGTCGGTCTCCACGTCTCCCCGGAAGCTCTGCGTGGGGCAGGGGGCCCCAAGGATGTGCTCCAGCATGGCCTCTGCATGGATCTTGTCTGGGAGGGATGGCTGGCGCCTCTGGAAGGAAGGAGGCATCTTGGAATGGGGGTCTTATCCCGGAAGAGAGAAGGAGACCCTCACAAGAGGAGAGGAGGTGCCAGGAACCCCATCAGAGCCCCAGGGAGCCCCAGAGTGGGCGTTTACACTCCGGCCAGGACCTCTGTTGGGAGGCTGAGGGGCTGTGGGCCTAAGGAAACCCAGAAGGGACAAGGGCCCTTCCAGGCCAGCTGCCCTCATCTCTCCATGGCCCAGCCCCTGCCCCAGGCTCTGCAGAGCAGCACTCAGCCCATCAGGAGCCCCAGGCAGATGGTGACGCTGGGGAGACCTTGACCCTGACACCTCTGGGAACCTGAGCTCCCCACCTCCCCCCACCCCTCCCCACTGGGCTCACCTACTCCTCGGTCTGCTCCCTGAGTGCCTGCCTCATGCTGGGCACCTTGCTTTCCTGACCTCCCAGCACTGTCATGACATTACAGGATGATTGTACCCATTTCACAGATGAGAAAACCGAGGTTTGCAATGGAGAAATGAATTGCCCAGGGCCCCCCAGCACAACGAGTACTTACATCCAGGACCCTATGGCCCCAGAGTCAGGCACTTTCTGCAGCTGGTGGGGCCACCCAGCTTCCCAGGCCTCACCTCATACGTCAGGTTCTGCTGTACCAGGCGTCCGTCCCAGGACAGATCCAGCCACTCACTGAACACAGCTGGGGTCTGCGTTAAGGCCCCACAGGCCCTGAAGGCGCCCAGGCCCCAGGTGTCCTGGAGCTGACAGGGAAGGAAGAGGATGGCGGTGTGATTGGGGCGCAGGGGGCAGAACAGGGCCCGGGGTTTGGGGGCACCTGGCGCCAGGTCGGGAGGGCAGGCGGTGCATACCTGCCCAGGGGAGGCAGCCACGCAGCCATCCCAGGAGGCGCTCTGTGCTGAGGACCTGTTGGCCCAGGTGAGCTGCAAGGCCAGCGGCTGCCCTCCATTCCAGGCAAGCTGTACCTGCGTGGAGACGCGGCCAGCGGCAGGTGGACGGGAGCGGGGGACGGAGGAGAGGCTGAGGTTCCCCCGTTTGTGTGTCGGGGTGGGGAGGTAAGAGGGAGGGAGGGGTGCAGAGCCTGGATGGGGGGAAGGTGGAGTAGCTGGTGGCCCCCCGCCCACCCCTCTAGGGGATGGAGGGGGCAGGCAGGAGTAGAGACACTGACTTCTCTTCCGGCTCATGCCTGTAAGAGCACAGAGCCATGCCCAGACTGGAGACCAGAAGTGTTTACAGGGTAGAAAAATCCCCACTCTCAACACCCAGACTCATCATTTCCCAGGACAGTGAAATCTGAGCCCCTCACTGGGGCCTGTGGGTTGAAGCCCTAATCCCCAATGTGACAGCATCAGGAGGTGTTGGGAGGCGATTAGGGTTATATGGGGTGGAGTGGGGGTCATGATGCGGTCCGTGCTCTGTAAGAAGGACCCCACAGAGCTCTCTCCCCAACATGTGAGGACACAGGGAGAAGGCTTCAGACCAAGAAGAGGGCCAGAACCTGGCCATGCTGGCCCCTTGATCTTGGACTTCTAGCCTCTAGTCTGTGGTTTAAGCCACGCAACCTGTAGTATTTTGCTATGGCAGGCCCGAGCTAAGATAGGTGGTCTGCCCCCTCACTGGCCCCCAGCCCATCATTTCCTCCATGCTGGTCTTAACTGCCTCTGGCCCCTCCTGAAGCTCCCAGCCTGTTCCCACCTCAGGGCCTTTGCACTTTC
This sequence comes from Dama dama, assembly GCF_033118175.1. NCBI lineage: Eukaryota > Metazoa > Chordata > Mammalia > Artiodactyla > Cervidae > Dama > Dama dama. The sequence continues at coordinate 11,605,305 of NC_083690.1, forward strand.
TGCTCCTTCAGCTTGTCCCAGCTCCTCTTCATCCACAGGTCCTCAGCTGACAAGCCACCTCCTCCATGAAGCCCTCTCTGACCACCCCATCTAAAGTCCCCTCCCCGCACCCCCTTCCCGGACTCCAGTGATTCTCTTAGTACCGGCTTTACTTTCTTTACAGGGCTTATCACAACTCTTGATTTTGTATTCATTCATTCTCTGAGGTTTGGTCTTTTTGCCTGGCACACACTGGCCTACTGTCTCCCATTTCACAGAGAAGAAAAAAGAAAAAAGGTGAGGCTTAAAGAGGCGCTGAAGACTGCCCAAAGCCTCCCAGTCGGATGCAGAGTCCAGGCTGCCCTGTGTGAACCCCTGCAGTGACCAACTGAACAAACCAGCGCAGCAGTGATGAACCAGACGTGCTCATGAACTGCTCCTCCCACTAAACTGTGAGCTTTATCAACGCAGGGACTACGCCCGCACCTCAACACCACCTGGCACACAGTAGGTGCTTAATACAGTCCCGATGAAGGAATGAATGCATGAAGGCCCCCCCTGGGGTTCCAAGCTTCAGGACACTGTGATTCCAGAGACATCCTTGTCTCGGATGAACAAACAAGATCCTCCTCCCCCCACACGTGGTCCCAGATGTCCCACCCGTGGCCTCAGCCATGTGGCTCACCCACCCCCAAAAGCTGTCTACCCAGGGTCCCGCGGCTGCTCCCCGCTCACCTGCCAGCTCTGCCTGCCGCCCCTGCTCTCAGCAAGGCCGCTGGCCTCGGCCCGCCGCCAGGAGAGGCCGAAGGGGTGAGCCAGGGCCAGGTGGGCGGCCAGCTTGCCTTTCCCCAGCCGCAGAGAGGAGGACAGCGCCACCTGCGGAGGGGTCAGGCTGAGCGGGAGGCCTCCCCCAGAGAGGCCCTCCCCACCACCCAGCGCAGGCCACCTCCTTCATCAAGGTCAAGGGAGTGAGGGCTGCTGGCCCACCACTGGGGGAGGCCCTCTGGGAGCTTCAGCCCATTTTTCAGAGGAGTAGGTTGAGGCTTGGAGAGCAGCAGATAGGGACAAGCATATGACAGACAGGGGACAGGGGGTTAGAGGCATTTCATGGATTTGAATCCCAGCCCTGTGTTTCAGTAGCTCCATTCCTGTCTGAGCTTCAGTTTCGTCTATGAAACAGGGCTGGGGTGCCTGGCACACAAGAGGCCGTCGCTGTGTGTCAGCCACTGGTCTTCCTGTTATCAGCCCGGTGGTATTGGGACCCAGGCTCCCTGCTCCACCCCAGTGCTCTTCCCGTGGTCCTTTGGGGACCGGGGCTCAGCCCGGTTGGCCCCATTAACGCTCCTCGGGCAGGGCAGGGCCCCGAGTGTCCTGCTCAGGCCGCAAGCTGGGCTTCCCAGGTCCCCTTCCAGCCCAACGCCTACCTGGTCCTTGCCGTCCCAGCCCACGACCAGGTCATCCTGGTGACGGCGTGTCGAATGCTCGGAGGTCAGGCGGAAGCGGCAGTGCCGTGGCAGGGGGAGGGGCAGCGGGTGGGTGAGCTCCACTGGGCAGGGAGGGGCGTACAGGCGGGGGGCATGCATCAGCTTGAGGCCAAGAGGGGGCAGGGGGCCACTTTGGGGGCCACACATGCACGTAATCTGCACAAAATTCAGAAGCTTTCCCCTCACTTGGTCCCCATGCCACTCAACAGTCCATCAGCATCCCCATGAGAGCCCCATTCCAGGACTTCTGCAAGGAGGCCTTGTATCTCCTCCATCAAGAGGTGGAATTTGTTTCTCTGGCCCTGGAACCTGGACTGGCCTCATGATTGGCTTGTAGAATTTGGTGCAGTTGACATGCAAAACCCCAGCTTTGGCCTTAAGTCCTCAACTCTATCTGGCTCTCTGGAACCCCAGCCCAGCCATTGTGAGAATAACCCCAGGCTGACCAGCCGGATACTGATGCCACACAGAGGAGAGCCTGGATGTTTCAGCAGAGACTGTCCCCAACCAGGAGACAGCCAACCAGCCCCCGAACAAGTAAGAAAGTGCAGCCGAAATCAGCAACACCACCTTTCCAACTTAGGGCCTGACCCTAACGTGTAAGTAAGACCAGAGAGCTGCCCACAGGCTCGTTAGCAGTGATAAATTCTTATTATTGTAAGTCACTGAGTTTGGGGTCATTTGTTACACAGCAGTAGCTGACAGATACACCTTCTGCTATCACTCTCAGGTCCCTCACACACATGGTTACCCCGGGCACTTTGACTGTTCCACACCCACCTGGTCACACACAGCTGCCCCATGCTCCCACAGCCCATTGCTGAGGCCTCACGGCCTCCTGGCCCTCGATTTTCTTCCTTCATCTCTGAAGCCTGAGCCCAGCTGCCCTGACCTCCGGCACCGTCTGACTCCATCCCAAAAGGCCATCAACTGCTCCTGCCTTCCTAGACCCCCAGAGCAGGAGGCCACCTGAGACTCCACTGCAGACAAAGACCACCTCTGAGCCCTCTGGAAGGGGGCTATCCCTACATGGACCCTGGGGAGCTGTGCCCAGAGACAGTGGCTCTAAGCTGGTTCTCAAGGCGTCACCTGGTCACCAGTCCAGGGAGCACGGACCACACGCAGAGCCGCAACCCCTCACTCCCTCTGCCCCTGACCTGCTGGTTCCGGTGCCCAGTAACCACACAGCAGGGTTCACAGGCTGCTCGGTCCATCCACGGGCCCCCTGAGCATGCACACACTCACACGCGCACACACGGGCACGCACAACATACACTGCCGTGGCGTGCTGAGGATCTTCTCATTCCCTCTGCCTTGCAGGGCACACATGTAGCAACCCTGATCACAGGGAACCCCCCTGGGCCACCCAGTAAACCGTGCCCGCCCCGGGCCGGGGTCTGCACTGCGTCTCCCACTTGGCAGGCCAGCAGGTCAGCTTCTGCTCTGTGTACGCAGACGCCTCAAACACTAACTGACAGACCGTGTGTCTGCACGGCCCCGTGGGGACGGGGCTGTTTCCTGGAGGGCCTCAGGGGGTCACGGGTGCCCTCGCAGGGGCCACACTTGCCTCCCCTGCCAACCTGCATTCCGTCTGCCTCAGCCTGCACCCCCTTGGGGATGCTAGGGGTCGCCACATCTTCCACACCCTAACCTTGCCCTCCTGTCTTATCACACTCAGGATAAACCCCAACTCCTCGTCAGGGGCTGAGACCCTGTGTGTCCTGGCTCCCCTAACCTCTCCCACCTCATCTCCGCCCCTCTGCTCCTCCCATCAATCCACTCCAGCCACACTGACCTTGCTGCTATCGCTCCAGCCACAAAGCCTGTTCCCACCCCAGGGCCTTTGCACCTGCCGTTCCTCCTCTTCCGCCCACGATGATCTCCCCAGAGCTTCATATTCTCGTCACTCAGGGCTCAGCTTGAAAGTTACCTCCTGAGACAAGCCTTTCCAGAGCACCCACCTGGAGGAGCGCCACCCTCCTGCCCAAAACCAAACCCTGCTTGTTTTCATAGGTTCTGACTCCTGGAGACACTCTGATGTTATCTTGTTCAGTGTGTGTCCCTGCTCACAACCCACCTCCCTGAGATCTGGGTCCTGGGCCATCCTGCTTCCCAATGGACCCCCAGCACCTGGAACAGTGCCTGGGATAAGCAAGCACTCAGTGACGATGCTCTGAGTGAACCGGTGGATGCGTGGCCCCCGGGAGACTCACCCTGCAGACCACGGGTCCCGGCGGGCTTGAGGAAGGGCCCGGAGAGGCTCCCATTGAGGGCCAGGCCCTGCCCGTCCCACAGCACCACATGATGCAGGACTTGGGTGTCACGGGCTCGCTCGTATGAGGTCTGAAGGACCAGCTCCCCAGGAAGGGCATGGAACTGGAGAAAAAAAAAAAGATGGAGCTGGGTCACTGGGGAGCCCAGCCCGTGTTCCTGCTGAGGGTAGCAAAGGAGAGAAGCTTTCAGAAGAGGAAAGACAAGAAACAACGCTCTAATTGTTTACTGGACTGGTAGATAACAGAGTCCAGCAAAGGCGAGGAAGGGCGTGACAAACCAGAGACTGACGCCCCCTGTAAAGAGGACAGCCACCTCTCAGCTCCACTTCCAAGCTGTGTGGCCTTGGGCCAGTTTCCCAACCTCTCTGACCCTCAGTTTCCGCGTCTATAAACTGGGGTAAGAATAACAGGGCTGACTTCAGTGAGACAAGGGGAGTTATGTGCTCAGCCCAGGGCTGGACCCGTGGACGGTGCCACGAGGGCCTGCTGTGGTTGGTAGAAGGATTTCTCCAACATTTAATGAGCTGGTGTGATGTCCCTGACCCAGGGCTGGGGGTTGGGGGACCCCCAAGATAACCAAGACTGTACCTGGCCCTTCAGGGGCTCCAGGCTGGTGGGGAGATAGTCACAGAGTCAGAAAATGGTGGGGCAAGGTGACAAGAGAAGCCATAGAAGATATTCAAGGGGGGAAAGGAACACAGAGAAAGAGGCTGCTGGATAAAACAGGGAAGGGCATTCTAGGCAGAAGGAACAGCCTGTGCAAAGGCTCAGCAAGGGGCACTCTCCCTGCTGTTGGGTGCCACAGGAGGATGGCAGAGGAGACTTTCAGGGGGAGGAAGGGAGTTTACTCTTAAATGTCTCTAAAGCCCATCACCACTGCCCCCATCTTGGTCCAAGATACCATCATTCTTAAGACCCTGCTCACAGCTTACTCACTGGTGCCTCTGCTGCCCCCTGTAGGTCACTCACTGCACAGCAGCCAGAGGAGTCTGAAAGTACCCTTTGGATCAGGTCCTCAAATGCCTCCAATTTCAGAGAGGATACAATCCCAACTCCTCTCTGTGGCCTGACTCACCCTACATAATTAGATTCCCACTCCTGCCTACTATTTCCCCCTCACCCATTCTGCTCCAGCACAGCGGCCATTCCTCAAACGTGCCAGTCATTCCTGCCCCAGGCCCTTTGCACGTCTTGTTCCCTCTGCCTGGAATGCCCTGTCACCAGGTTTCCAAATGGTTGGTATCTGCTTGTCATCTCAGGCTAGCTCCCATTGTCACCTCCTTAGGGGGGCCTTTGCTGGCCACCTAAATAGCTCCCCAGTCATTCCCGCTCATGTCACCCCATACTGCAGGCAGTTTCTTTACCATCTGAGCCACCAGGGAAGCCCTTTTCTATAGTAGGCATCATCATCTGGTGTATTTTCTTATTTGATTTTCTTTTTGTTGTTGGTCAGCCTCCCCACTTTTGGTTGTTGCTTAGTCACCAAGTTGTTCCTGACCCCATGGACTGTGGTCCACCAGGCTCCTCTGTCCATGAGATTTTTCAGGCAAGAATACTGGAGTGGGTTGCCATTTCCTTCTTCAGGGGATCTCCCCGACACGTCTCCTGCCCACATCTCTGATGCATTGCAGGCACAGTCTCCCCACTAGACTACATTCGATGAGAGGAAGGACTCATCAGTCTGCTCTAAGCAGCATCCCCAGCTTCTGGAACAGTGTCTGGCCTGGCACCTAGTAGATGCTCAGTAAATAACATGAAAGGGGGGGGGGGGAAGGGAAGAAGGGACATTGAGACCAGCTGAGAATCCATTTCAGCAAATTTTGCCCACATCACAGCCCTGCCTGCAGTGGATCCTCCCAGGAAACAGGACAATTCCTCGTTTCTCAAAGGGCTGCCCCAGGAACATCCCCCCATACCCCCGCCACCAAGCCTGCCCTGGCCTCCTCCACGCACCTGGGGGAAGGTCTGCTCCAGCTTGATGATGTTGGTAACAGTGTTCTTAGCAGCTGTGAACCCGGCGCCCATGTGGAAGTGATGCTCCTCCACCATCAACACAAATGTGCCCTCGGCTCCACCCTCAGAGTATCGTAGCTGGGTCAGAAGGAAAGCAAGGCAGATTTCCTCACTCAAGTCTCTGACAGAACATTCAGGAAGGTGCTGTAAGTAGGCTCTGCCTCCCAAAGCCCCCAGACTTAAAGACCTACAGCTCCCTGGGTGAGATGCATTGTGATGACGTGAGGTCCAGGAAAGATCCCCTGGAGGAGGGCATGGCAACCCACTCCAGCATTCTTGCCTGGAGAATCCCATGGACAGAGGAGCCTGGCAGGCTGCAGTCCATGGGGTCGCAAAGAGTCAGACATGACTGAAGTGACTTAGCACGCATGAGGGTCCTAAGCTCAGGTAAGACTACCAGGTGTGGCCAGGACAACAATCTCCGCATGCCCTTCATGCTCTAACACTGACTTGCAGATGGCTACCAGCCTGCAGCAGGCAGGCATTCTAATTATCATTGTAAATGGGAGGGGGCAGTCTAGAGCAGAGGACAACACACAAACAGTGCATCAAACAGACCAGGACTCAGTTCTGGCTCTTCCAAGCATGGGGTGAATGACCTCTAGCTAGTTCCATAACCCTCTAGGACTTCACTCTCTAACCAGATAAACTGAGATGATGAAACCTACTTTATTAATGTGCTGACATGAAAACTATATGAAATCATGTGCTAATTTCCAGGCTGGTTGAAGAGCAGAATCACTCAGGGCACATGCTAAAAATATAGGCTCTGGGCCCCCACCTAAGACCTGTAAAAACAGCCTCTAGAAACTGGGTCAAGAATTGGCATTTTTAAGAGCTTTCCAGAAACATCAATAGTTTAGTGACTCCCCTGTCAAAAACGTCCAACCTGAATCACACCTTACACAAGCTATCTGACAAATCCAATCAGAGGATTTTTGCAAAACAATTGCCTGGACACTACAAAATCGTCCATGAGGAAGTTCTCTTTCTTTTTTAAATTTAACTATAGTTGATTTACAATATTGTGTTAGTTTCAGGTATACAGCTTCAGATTCTTTTCCATTATAGGCTATTATAAGATATTGATTACAGTTCCCTATGCTATACAGTAAATCCTTGTTGTTCAATGCAGGAGTTCTTTAAGGTGGTTAATGATATGAAATGTTTAGGGGGAAGTATATCAGTATCAGCAACTTACTTTGAAATGCATTAAAAATTAAGGGTGGAGAGCTGTGTGATAAAGTAGAGGGAAATATGAATGAAAAAATCTAGGTGACAGGTATGCGGGTATTCGCTAGGAAGCTGTTTGAATCTTTCAGTGTCTGAAAAATATAATAATAAAATGTTAGAGGAAAGAAAGGCAGGTGGTAGGAAGAGAATCGCTAGATCGGGGTCAGTCTTTGGGCCAAATTCAGCCCACTGTCTGCTTTGTAAATGAAGTTTTATTGGAACACAGCCAAGCCCATTTATTTACATATCGTCTATGGCTGTTGTTTTGTTATCATGGCAAAATTGGATGGTGGCAACAGAGAGGGTATTGTGTATAAAGGCTAAAATATTTATTACCTGGCCCTTTACAGTAAAAGCTTGCAGACCTCTGTCCTAGATATTAAGAAACTAGAGACATGACAACTGAATGCCCCGGGTGATCTTGAACTGCATCCCAGATTTAAAACAAACAAAACAGCTCAGAAGGACCTTATTGCGAAAGAAGAATTACTGCGTAACTGGGAAATTTTATGATGAGCTGTACACTCAACAACAATATTATGTCACATGTCAAATTTCCTGAATTTGGTAATTCTACTGTGTTATACAAGAAAATACCCTTGTTATAGGAAACACCAGCTGCAGTATTTAGGAGTAATGAGATGCCTCCAGAAACAGCTCAATATTACTCACAATACAAAAATATGTGTGTGAATGTATAAAAGTGTATAACATATATAAGTATAAATAGAAAGACATGGCAAGATATTAAGACTTGGTGATAAAAGATAAATACCAGGGATGTTTGTACAGTGAGAGGACTACTGTTAACCCTGCTGGATGGTATATCTGAGAGTTGTTAAGAATGGTACAAGTGAACCTATTCACAAAACACAGTCACAGATGCGAAAAACAAACACGGTCACCAAGGGGAAGGAGGGATAAGTTGGGAGGTTGGGGCAGACATACAGGAGCTACCAGAGATAAAATAAGGAGCTAGTAAGAACCTACTGTATAGCACAGGGAACTCTACTCAATACTTTCTAGTGACCTTATACGGGAATAAACTCTAAAACAGAGTGAATATATGTATATGTATAACTGATCCACTTTGTGGCACAGCAGAAACTAACACAATGTGTAAATGAACTATATTCCAATAAAACCAATTTTAAAAAAGAGAGCAAAGAGATCCTAACAGTTGTCATCACAAGATTTTTTTTCCTTTTCTTTTTCTGTATCTCTCTGAGAAAACAGATTTAACTAACTCATTACAGTCATTTCACAGTAGATGCAAGTCAGATTAATGTGCTAGACGCACTAACAGGGCTGTATGTCAATTACATCTCAATAAAACTAGGGGAAAAGCCAATTGGTAAATGGTCACTGCCCTACAGTACCTTTTCTATAGATTGGAAATTATTCAGAACAAAAACTGGGGGAAAACTCAGAGGCTCCCTGAATGATGGTGAGTCAAGTCTGCAGAGCTCTGAGATTGTGTGTGATGGGCTGGTACACAGCCTGGCACACAGTAGGTGCTCTATAAACAAAGTCAGCCTGGGCCAAAGCAGGGAGGGAGGTGGGGGGGTGCTTTTTACAAAGCTGGGTGGCTGGAAGGATAAGGAAGCGACCAGCTGGTGTGTGCACTCACTCATTCACTCATCCTGTCATTCATTCATTCATTCCCTGTCTCTCACTAAGCACCTCCTGTGTGCTGGGCCCTAGGCCAGGTACTGGGCACACCTTCCAGGATCTCCTGCTTCAGGGAGGAGGAGCAGACAGAAAGAGACAATGGCAGCACCAAGGGAAGGGGAATCGTGGATCTCACTGGCCCTCCCGTTCACGCCGGCACCCCCAGACCCTACACACAGAGCAGACGCCTGAGTGAGAGAGATCCCGGGGTTCCAGGTGATCACGGGGCTTGCGGACACAGGGCAGGAAGCCATGCAGAGGCCGTGGGAAAGGCCGACGGGGCACCTGGGAGGTGAGGCTGGCTCAGCTCAAAGGCTGCGTCATCTGATCCAGCGCCCGGGAGCGTGCCAGGCTGGGGGGAGGCGGCGCCAGGCACTGATGGGCAAGACTCCCCTGGCTCCTGGGGGTATCATGGGCCCCGCTGCGGGCTGCAGGGCCGGCCCAGGAATGTAAACCCGGGCCTGTTTAGGAAACCTGGAGCCAGGGGTTTCCGAGGGTACTCCAGCGGGGCCTGCTGCAGGCTGGGGGACACATGTGATGTGTTAACACACGTGGCCCCAACCCTGCCTCAGGCAGAGCATCTGGAACCAGTTAGGGGCTCAGGGGTGGCCGGGCCACGGTTACCTTGGCTGAGGCGGAGGCTCTGCTGGGGCAGCGGCCGAGGAGGACAGGGAGGTGATGCTGGCCGGAGAGCCGCAGCTCTTTGCTGGAAGCAAAGAAGGCGTGAGAGGCCTGGTGTGAGGGCGCCCCGTGCAGGCTGGGTCGGGACCAAGCCAAGCACCCCAGCAGAGGGCTGGAGACCCAGAGACACGGGAGCAACTCAAAGAAGGGTTATTAACATGCCCGGAGGCCTGATGGCCAATGGGGTGCAATGGTCAGGGCTACAGCAACCCGCGTGTGCATTCCAGCTTGGCCTCCACCTGGTCCTGGCATGGTGGGCAAGTGCCTCCGTTTCCCCTCCAGCACAGGGGCTAGGTGGTACTCAGCGGCATGTCTTCTGTGGGCCCAGCCATGGGCCCCCCTCACTTTGGATAGTGAGCTTTAAACACGGCCCCCTCCTGCAGCCCTGGGCTCACAGCACCTCTCCTTCGCCTCCTCAGGCCAGGCACTCATGGCTCCCCATTGCCACCTGCCCTGGGGGCTGCCCTGTTTGGGGATGCCTCTACCCCAGGTGGGCCAACCTCAGCATGGCTTACACCGCGGGCCCCACCACTCATCGTTGTGGGCTGACCCACGCATTACGGAAGGTCTGGCAGTAGCTGTGGCCCCCGCCCGTGAGGAGCTGGTAGACCCCCCCGCCTGGCTGTAATAACCGGACTTTTCCCCAGACACCACCCAACACCCCCCCGGGTGAGAACCACTGGTCTATATCATTAACAGTGGCTTCCTCATAGCCCTCCATCACCTGGAGCCTGGTGACCCACCTGACTTCATCTGAGTGTTAAGAACCCTAACCCCAGAACCAGGCACCCCAGAAGGTTCCCAGACTGAAGAGCCATCCTAGTTACTATTCGAGGCCTGGGATGCATTTAGCTTGGGAGAGTAAGAACTCCTCGTTCGTGTCCCGAGCCCCAGAGGTCAAAGATGTTTTATTAGCTGTGTGACCTCGGGCAAGTCACTTGGCCTCTCTGAGCCTCCCTTGCCACCTCTGTGCAGTAGGGCTGTGGGGAGGGTTTGAAGCAGCGCTGTGGGTTGGGTGCTCAGCTGAGGCCTCTCCCTCACCCGTTCCTCTCCCCTCGGGGCCCCCAGAGTGTGGCAAAGTCCTCACCTGAGTGCCTGGTTGTGGCCGTGGACGTTGAGGACCAGGCTGGTTTGAGAATCGCACGTCAGCTTCAGGGAAGCATGCATCTCTTCCTTTTCCCAGAGCTCCCGGAACATGAGCTGAAGAGGGAAGAGGACGGGGTGAGGCGGGGGGGATAAGCTGTGAGCGGGGGGCCTGAGGACCCTCACATCCCTGTCTGCCCACCAGCCTGGCAGGGCAGATGCCCATCTGCCCTGGCCCCATCTGCCCACCCTTGGATGGTGAGGACCCCTGGGCCTCTCAGTGAGGACCCCTCACTGCAGCCCAGGTTGCCAGCCAAGGGTCCGCAACGTCCACCTGTACCCCAGACATCGGCAAAGAGCCGGCATCCTACAGACCTCCCCACCGCCCAGGCTGAGGGCAGGGAAAGGGGATTCAGATGAAGTGCTGCTCAGCTGTGGGTCACGGTGACTCAGACCCTCTGCGGGAAGAGTGACATCCTGGGCCCCTGGGCTCCGGGAACTGCTCCTCCTCCCACGGCAGTGGGGAGTGAGGGGCAGGGGGATTGCCAGATAGCCCAAAACAGCAGGCTGGAAAAGAGACTTGGATGGACATGCTCCGTGGCTCGTGAGGACCCCACTAAGCAAGTTGAGATCACACCAAGTACACTGGCCCGCTGCATGGGGACTCAGCACAGTTCCTGTCTTGGAGGGTGTGGGGGCGCATCTCAGGGAAGGACCCGGTACCAAGTCTGAGTTCCTGTTTTGATGCCTACTTGCTGCATGACCTCGGGCAGGTCACCAAGAGATGGACCTGTGACCCAAGGATGCTGCTGACTACAGCGGCCAGCGTCATCAGCACCATCAGGGCAGCAAAGGCTTCTGAAGCATCTGCTCTAGCCACACACCATCCCAGGGGCATCACTGGTACCGACTCACTCCATCCTCACAACCCTCACATTAACAGGACAGGCATGATCCCCATTTCACAGAGGGGCAGGCTGAGGGCACAGAGAGACTAGGGAATCTGCCCAAGGACAGCCAGCCAGCAAATGGCAGAGCTGGGGCTGGCCTCCAGAGACGGCACGTGTGACAACTGTGTTGCTCTGCGTCTTACTGGGGTGTTCGGAGATGAGCCGCTGCATATAGGACCCTCAGAACAGTGCCAAGCATGCAGTAGGCACTGTAGAAATGCACGCTGGGCTTCGATTCTGATTAAAAGGTGGAAGGGTGGGAAGGACACAGGGCCAGGAGCTGGAACACAGGCGCAGGGGCCCGTCCACACCAGCCCCACGGCAGGGAGCACAGAGGCCACTGGTTACAGCTGTTATCATTATTAATAAAGCCTTTGCAAACTGTAAAGTGCTGGGCAGACACAAGGCAAGACCATTGGCATCAACTGTGCACACAGTGGTCCTCTGCCCCTGGGAATAGGATGGGAGTTGACAGAATTAGTAGGGGAATCTGCCCCTGCCTGGGCTGGCCACCCACGCCTCACCTGGCTGGCAAAGGGCAGGCCCAGCCTCCGGAGAAGAGGTGCCGTGTGGCTGACATTCACCACCAGCTCCAGGGGGCCATTCACTGGCCGGGCCACCAGGGCTGCCGCGTCCACACTGATCCCACCGTCCCCGCCTTGGAGGACCACACAGGCCTGCGTCTGGGTCTCTAGAGACAGAGAATGGCAAAGGCTGCTGGGAACTGGGGTTCATTTCCCTTTCCAGTTTAGGGTCGCACCCTGTGGAGACCAGTGAGACTGACCTGAGCGAGCCTGTCACCTCTGAGTCCCTGTGGCAGCATCTGTCATGAGGCTTCCCCCAGTCTTGGCCTGGCCAGCTCCTTCTCTCATTGGAGTCACTGCTGCTATGACACCTCCTCCAAGCAGTCTCCCCGGGTTGCCCCTCTAAAGTACCTCCCAGCCCGACCTGCTTCCTCCCTCGCCAGAAGGTCAGCTCCATGAGGGCAGGATCTTTAGTATATTTCCTTCCCTGCTGTGACCCCAGCACTTAGTACTGCCCCAGACACATCACAAGTGCCCAGAACCTGAGGGAGTGAACAAACTGATGACGCTTTTCTCCAGGGTTAATACAATATCAAATCAATAACAAATGATATTGAGCTGCAGCTTGCCTGGCCCAGGTAGAAGGGTCTGCACCCTCCCCCAGCATGTGCGGGTATCTCTTTGAGTCTCCTGCCTCCAAGCTAGGCCACAGCTCAGCTCAGCAGACAAAAGAAACCCCTCCATGAAAGGAGATTCTGGGATCTCGCTCAGCCCGTCATTACCTGGGAGGCTCTCCTTGGCAGACAAGGACAAGCTGGCAACTCTGAGCCTCGATTTCCTCACCTATAGAGTGGGCACAGGCTACCCACATCGAGAGACATTGCCAAGATTAACCAAGATTACACATCTGTGTGCTGGGCACACAGTAGGTCTCATGAAGGGTCTGCCTCCTTCCTTCACAATGCAGTGTCCAACCACGTGTACCTACTATGCGTGGGGCATGAGTGGGGAGGGAACACACTCAGTCCCCGTGCCCGGGGAGGTTCCTGATTGTGGGGACACCAAGAATGTTGACACCAGGCAGAACATGCCCCCTGAGAGACTGGCACAGCAGTGGGGGAGATGAGAGGCCACCGTGGCTGAAGGCTAGCACACCAGGCCTCCTGGCCCTGGGAACTGGGGCCGTATGGAATCATTCCTGGGACACCTGTCCCATCACTGATCCACCACATCCCTGACAAACCCTCCCTCAGAGCAGTCTGTGAGGTCAGCTCACACTAAGACAGTCCCCTGTCTGATCCAGGCACCTGCTCACCCTGCAGGAGGCTGAGAACCAAGGATGGAAGAGTTCGAGGCCAGAAGAGGACCATCCAGGAGACTCGGGGCCACCCAGAGATCAAGATCTCTGCCATCTACACGGGGTCGGGGGGATCAGAGGGTGGCTCTGGAGTCATGCTGCCTGGATTCATTATGAGCCAGCTGTGTGGTATGGGACAAGTTACTCAACTTCTCTGAGCTTCTGCTCTTCCCTTGCAGAACGGGGATGGTGTTACTCACCACTCCCTCATAGCCATTCACTCAACAGATGATTAACTGAGCACTTACTATCTGCCACTCTGCAAACAGACAGAGTGGAGTGTGGGGTGGATGGAAAGTGGGAAGTGAGAAATAAGAATATTTAAGAAGTGAGTTACACAGCTTGTTAGAATGACAAAGTCTGGGAGAGAGGTGGGGAGAGCTGGAGGGAGGTGGGGGTGCAAATAAATAGGGGGAGGGGAAGGCCTCAATGAGGAGATGATATTTGAGAAGTAGGTGGTGAGAGACTGTCTCCTTGTTTCTCCCACAAGAAGTCATGTGGGGAAGAGCGTTCCAGGCAGAGGGAACAGAATGTGCAAAGGTCCTGAGGCAGGAGTAAGCCTCATGTGTTGGAAGAATATCAAGGAGTGGAATGAGCAGGGGTCAGGAAGAAGTCAGAGAGTCTGGGTCCTCAGGACCCAGAGGCCCCACTGGGGGCTTCAAGCTTCCCTTGGTGTGAATGGGGTTGTCGAGCAGACTCCCTGAGTTCCTATGTGGTGAGAGCTTGCCTCAGTGATTATATATGCAGTAATCACTCAATCAAGGCCGGCTCTTCGGACTTCCCTGGTGGCCCAGGGGCTAAGACTCCACAATCCCAATGCGGAGTTTGATCCCTGGTCAGGGAACTAGATCCCACATGCTGAACTAAGAGCTTGCATGCTGCAACCAAAGATTCCATGCGCCACAGCTAAGACCAAGCACAAACAAATAAATAAATAAAAATAAAATTCCTCATTAAAAAAACCAAACCAGACAATAACAAAAACACTCTCTTATTACTGTTACCTTCCCTTCCTCCTCCAATATGGGTTAAACTATTTCCCGTTAAAAATTATGCTTGAAGTCCTAACTCCCAGGACCCGTGGATGCTCCCTTATTTGGAAATATGAGTGGTGGCTCAATTGGTAAAGAATCCACCTGCAATGCAGGAGACCTGGGTTCAGTTCCTGGGTCGGGAAGATCCCCTGGAGAAGAAAGTGGCAACTCATTCTACTCATCTTGCCTGGAGATTTCATGGACAGAGGAGCCTGGTGGGATACAGTCCATGGAGTTGCAAGAGTCAGACACGACTTAACAACTAAACCACAAAGCAAGCCAAGGTGAGGCGCTGAGCTGGGATGGACCCTAATCCAGTGGCTAGCATCCTTACAAAAAGAAGAGAAGAGGCAGAGACTGGGGGGCAGAGACCAGGGTTATACAGCCATAAGTGCAAGAACGCCTGGGGCTACCGGGAGCTGGCAGAGGCAAGTAAGGGTTGAATCTTAAAGACTCGGGAGGGAGCACGGCCCTGATCACACCTGATTTCTGACTTCCAGGCTTTAGAAGTTGAGAGATTAAATTTCTGTTGTTTTAACCACCCAGTTTACGGTATGTTGCCTTGGCCGCCCTGGGAAGTGAATACACGCTCCTTTAAGAGTCAGGTTCCAAGGCCAAGGGCATCTTGGTTAGTCCTGTAACTCAGGGTCATGCCGGGCCTGAGGCTGGTGGGCAGGTGTCTGTGTAGGGGGGCTGACTCCTGACCCCGGGCAGGGTCCGGCCGCCTTACTCTGCATCTGCAGCTCAGCCCCGAGGCGGGCCTCTCCCGGGAACCCCGCCTGCCGCAGGGCCCAGCTGTTGTGCTCGCTCCAACCAGAGAACTCCAGGCGCCCATCGTGGTGACGGCAGCTCATGGAGTAGTTCAGAGACGTGGACCCTGCAGAGATGCGTCCTGAATTCTCAAAGCCAGTGCAGCTGCTGTCAACGTCCGCGGAGACCTGGAACAACACCCAGGAGATGCCGGACCACCCTGAGCAGATAGAGCCAGCCTGGCCCAGCGAGGACCAGCTCCCACAGACCCCGGGGTCTTGTACCGTCCACACCACTGGGGTGGGAAGAACCAGGGCCCTGAGAGAGCAGGATGGAGGAACAGCTGGGTTACATTTGGCAAACATCACACGTGCTGTTTGGCATTATAGGGCAGGGAGGTGCCTGCTGAGGAGTGATTGCTTATGGGTAACAGGGTTCCCATCTGGGGGAATGAAAATGCTCTGAATTAAGAGAGTAGCTACACAAATTTATCGGTGTACTAAATACCTAAATTGTACAGTTTAAAATAGCTCACGGGACTTCCCTCAGAGTCCAACGGTTAAGAATTTGCCTTCCAATGCAAAGGGTGAGGGTTTGATCCCTGGCCAGGGAACTAAGATCCCCATGGCCAAAAAAACCAAAACATAAAACAGAAGCAATATTGTAAGAAATCCAATAAAGACTTTAGAAAGTGGTCCACATAAAAATATCTTTAAACAAAATAAAACAGTTCAAATGGTAAAGATGTATTTCACCACAATAAAAGTTAATAAATTTTTTTTAAAAAACCTTTTTTTTTTGAAAGTTAAAAATATACAACTTGGAAGACTTTAGACAGGGTGTGAGCTCTCTAGATCCCCTTACAGCTCACCAGATACACTGGAGTTCTCCACGGGGCCCCAAAGGCTTTGAGTTTGCAAGCATCCCACCATGGGCCGCGAGCTAATCACTGAAGCCAGAACAGCATATGAGCCATTGTGGGCAGAACACACAGGGCGTGTCAGCAGGTGGCGAGCAGATCCCTGCTTTAAGTCACCCGCTCTATAAAGCGGGAGGAGTCACCCCATCATTCAGCCATGCTGACTGAACACCTACCACTGGCTGGGTCCTGTTAAACCTTAGGAGGCTGCCACACGTGAGACAGACAGAAATGTCTGAACTTCTACACTACCACATGGAACTTAAAGACCAGCAGTGGGAGTCAGACCGGGACAACACCGAAGGCATCACGTGTCGGATGATGGGAAGTTGATGGAAAAGAGAAAGCTGGGGAGAGGCTAGGACAGGCACGGCACAGTAAATGTGCAGCTACAAGGTCTCTGGTCCCAGTTCCTGCTGACAGTTGGTCTTCGACCCCAGTTCCTGGCACAGAGCCCATACGGCCTTGTAGACGGAGTGATGGGATTGACAGGAGAATATGACACAGAGCTCATAGGTCCCTTGGGATTTCCTGGGTGATAGGAGAGTCTTTGTTCTAATGAAGTGATGCTAAAGTTAAATCCCTGCTTTAAGTCACCTGCTCTATAAATCAGGGGAGGGGGCTCTAGAGCGCAAGAATGTATAACAGTCCTGAGGTCATGGCCAGGTGAAGGAAATGAATACTGAAAGTGAAAAGTGAAGGGAAAGTCGCTCAGTTGTGTCCGACCCTTTGCGACCCCATGGACTGTAGCCCCCCAGGCTCCTCTGTCCATGGGATTCTCCAGGCAATAACACTGGTGTGGGTAGTGGATCCCTTCTCCAGGGGATCTTCCCAACCCAGGGATCGAACCCAGGTCTCCCGCATTACAGGCAGATTCTTTACCAGCTGAGCCACAAGGGCAAAATGAGTATCAGCAGCCCCAGTTTCCAGATGAAAAGACTGAGGCTCAGAGGGAGGTCTGAAGCTTGTTCTACCATCCCCTTCTCTCCGAGGTACTTCCAAAAAGGTTTGTTGAATGAATGAAAGATTTCCATTATCACTGCCACTCGCCAAGGCTGACCTGAAGGGCCACCCTGTCCTCCACCCACAGCGTCCGCAGCGCGGGCATGTTGTGCTGGAGTCTGCAGTCCAGGGAGACGTGCTCTGGCCACTGAGTGAAGGTCAGCTCCTCGGACACCTGTCAGGGTGGAAGACATGGGACCAGGACCATCGGACCAGTTCCCAGCACCACCAAACCCGCCCTCACCCCGGCAGAGCCCCCACCTCTTTGCCATCCACTCCGACCCGCAGGCTGTGTCTGTAGCTGGGCCCGAGCCTCTCGTTGGTCAGGTACAGCAGGATCTGGGCTGGGAGGGCCAAGGGGTTGGGCTGAGGCAGGTTGTGTGTGAGCAGCAAGTTCACCTCCTGCTGGGTCTATAACAGAGCAAGAAAAACTAAGACTCACTAGAGAGATCACCAAGAGAGATTTGCAAACCTGTGTTCATAGCAGCACTCTTCACAATAGCTAAAGGGTGGAAGCAACCCAAGTGTCCACTGATGGAAAAATGGATCAACAAAATATGGGCCATTCATACAATGCAGTATTATTCAGCCTTAAAAAGGAAGGAAATTCAATAGAGCTGGGATGGGGGGTGGGGTGGGAAATGAGGAGTTGTTAAATTGTGGGTAGTTTCAGTTTTGCAAGATAAAGAGAGTTCTGGACATGGACGGTGGATGGATGTGGACATGGATGGCTGTGCAACCACGTGAATGTATTTAATGCCACTGAACATGCACTTGAAAGTGGTTAAGATGGTAAATTTTGTCGTGTATTATACCACAATGAAAATATTTTTAAAATAAAATCAAAATGTACTTAACTAGACACTGCCCAAATGCTCATGGATAAGATAAATAGATGAATTGTGATACCAGCACACCATGGAATACTATACAGTAGTGAAAAGGGATATGGACCATGTGAATCCCACAAACATCATGCTGAACAAAAGAGGGCAGATGCAAAAGGGAGAAGGCTGTGTGCTTCCATGAACATGACATTAAAAGAGTCTGATGAGCAATGGCTCCTGGGGAGTTAGGATAGGGAAGGGGCAGCTGAGGGACTTCTCCTCAGAAGTCTCATCCCTCTACTCATGGACCCTGAAGCTCTCATCTGCCAGGGTCCTCTCTGGAGTTCAGCTCATATCCAAATG
Source organism: Dama dama (assembly GCF_033118175.1). NCBI lineage: Eukaryota > Metazoa > Chordata > Mammalia > Artiodactyla > Cervidae > Dama > Dama dama. The sequence continues at coordinate 11,623,448 of NC_083690.1, forward strand.
CTTCTCTCGTCAGAAGCACATGGCCCCGGCATCCCAGGCCATCCTGATCTGCACCCCACCCGTCTGCACCCTCACCTCGGTGGTACTGAGGACAAGCAGCCCCCGGAGCATGTTGGCATCCATGGTGACCAGCACCTGAGCATCCACAGCCGTGGAGTTCACCACAATGTAGCCAGAGCCGTCGACTCGGCCTGGGACCCCCAGGGCCTGGAAGTGTTGAAAGAAATGGAAGTAGGGCTTCTTAACTAGGGTGGGGTCACCAGTGGGCATCAGGGGTCCCATGATCTCCCTTGAACTGAAAACAAAATGTGGTGAGGATGTGCCCACATGAGTCTCTACAGGACAGGGTTTGTGACTTGGGTCAGATTTTAGGAGTGCCAGAGGGCCCCGCCTCAGTAGCCCTGCACTGTCTAATGAGCTTCCTCTGGCCCCTTTCTCGACACTCCAAACCACAAAGCTCACATCTTTATGCTCCAGAGAATCTTATCCCGTGAAACCAACTGGTCAAGAGCCTTCCAACACTGGCAGCTCTGAAACATGCATTTCCCCTCCTCTCCTCCCCCAGCGCCTCCACCTCCCCACGCGCACAGAACCCAGACACCTGCTCCTGAGAGGCGATGGGAGCCTGTCCATGAAGCAGGCTGCAAGGCCAGCCCACATGGGCATCTCCCTAGGCTCCGCCCACCAGCACATGCGCATCGCGGAGCACAGGGCTGGTCCATCTAATCGTGAGAGTGGGGGCGCTCACTCCACCCCATCTACGATGATGACTCTGAAGCCCCAGGAGGGACAGGGATGTGCTCAAGGCCACCAGGGACAAGGGGCAGAACTGACATTCAGAGTCTGGGCTTCCTGGCCTCACACGTGGCCTTCCAGTGCCCAGGACAGCTGTCCAGCTCCACCTGCCTGACACAGCGTTTGGCCCTATTAACCTTTCCTCCCCTCTTGGAACCCTTTCCTCCCCAGCCTCGAGACCCCCTTCCCCCTTGGGGTTCCTCCTCCTCCTGGCTTGTTCTTCTTGGTACCCTTGGCTGCTTCCTTCTCATCTTCCCCAGCTTTGCAACCTGAGTGCTTAGTCTCTACTCACCCCACAGCCATCTCAGCCAGTCTATGACTTTTTAAAGAGTTTTTTTCTTTTTGATGTGGACCATTTAAAAAATCTTCATTGAATTTGCTACAATATAGCTTCTGTTTTATGTTTTGGTTTTGGGGCACTGAGGCATGTGGGATCTTTGCCCCCTGACCAGGGATTGAACCTGCACCCCCTGCATTGGAAGGTGGAAGTCTTAACCCCTGGACCACCAGGGAAACCCTCGGTCTGTGGCTTTAAATGTGACCACCGAGAGGAGGAGACTGCCAGTTCAGACCACAGCCGACCTCCTGATTGCCCCCACCGTCTCCCCTTGGGTGTTTAAGAGCCCTGTCAGATTTAACACATTCAAAAAGGGCCTGTGAGTCAGCGACACCCTCTCCCCAACTCTCCTTCTCCATCCACGTCCTTCCTATCACCAGGAACAGCAGCAGCCCCAGTCCCCTTCTCACAATCACCATCTGGCTCCCCTATTTCTCACACCCACATCTGACTTCTATCCAATCCTATCTCTCCACCTTCGTGATGGATCCTGAATCCGAGGCTGCTCTCACCCCCTGGGCTTTTTATAAAACAGAAGTCAGCAAATGCCAGCCCACCAGCCACATCCAGCCCGCTGCCTGTTGTAAATAAAGCTTTATTGGAACACAGTCATGCCCATTCACCACATAGCCCGCTGCCTGTTGTAAATAAAGCTTTATTGGAACACAGTCATGCCCATTCACCGCATAGCCCGCTGCCTGTTGTAAATAAAGCTTTATTGGAACACAGTCATGCCCATTCACCGCATCCTGTCTATGGCACATTGCACTGCAACAGCAGCGCTGAGTAGTTGCAACAGCCAGAGTGGCCTGCAAAGTCTAAGATATTTGCTATCTGGACTTTTATAGAAATGGTTTGCTGATCCCAGTCCTAGAGGATGCCCTTCCCTCTCCAGCTCTGCCTCAGGGCCTTTGCACTGGCCGTGCCCAGAAAACTCTGTCCCCTTGGGACTTCTCTGGTGGTCCAGTTACTAAGACTTCACACCCTCAATGCAAGGGTCCTGGGTATGATCCCTGGTCAGGGAACTAGATCCCACATCCCGCAACTAAGAGTTTGCATGCCACATCTAAAGATCCCACATGCCTCAACTAAGACCTGGTGCAACCAAATAAATAAATAGAAATAACTATTTTTTAAGAAAAGAGAAAACCTTCTCCCCAGATACCCACAACCCTACTCTCTCCTCTCCTTCAGGTCTGTGCTTAAATATCATCCTGTTTGGGGGACCAATCTTGACCGACATACAAAACTGCAGTATCTGCCCTGTTTTCCATGACCCCCTTTTCCCACTTTCTCTCTCTCCTAGCCCTCACCGCTGTGTAATACGCTCCACAGTTCAGTGATTTGTCCTGGGGGTTGCCTGTCTGCCCCAGGGAGGCACTCATCTCTGCCGTGTTTACAACTGTGTGTCCAGGGCTTAGAGGAGGTGCTCCATTCCTCCAGGGTTCGCCCCACCTCTCTCACTTTGGCAGTGGTTAAAAAGGAGGGTTCCCGCCTGGAGACCCTGTGCTCACCGCTCCCGCTCTCCCCCCGCACGCGTACCTGCAGGGCCTCGCAGGAGCTCTCGGCCACCACCCGCCACTGCAGCCGGCGGTCCAGCTGCAGCTCACCGCTGCCCTGAAGCTCACAGGCCCCTGAGTGCAGCTCCAGGCGCAGCCGGTGCCCGGCCTCCCACCCACACTGGACGGTCAGCGAGGTCTCCGGGGGAAGGGCGTGCAGTGCAGGCAGCGTGGGCCTCAGTTTTGCACGGAGTGTGGCCTCGGATGGGTGCAGGGTCACTGCCAAGGTCAAGGAAGCAGTCTGGCTGGCCGCCGCAAGGACCCCTGATGCTTCTGCTTCCCCACCCAAGGCCTGCCGGGAGTCGCTGAACTGCGTCCCTGCTGGGAGGCCCAGGTCCTGCTGGACCACAGAGAGAGGGGTCAGAGGGTGGTCCCATACCAGTGAGTGGCCTGATTCTCCATCTTCAACCCTCTTCCCCCTGTCCCTCCCCCATCACAGTAACAACAAAACTGCAGCTTCAATCACAACACACAACAGTTGTCCATCAGAGAACACTCAGGACACACAGTCTCGTGATGAGTGCTTCATCAGAATGTTCTCTTTTCACCCTATTCCAATGACTCTGAGAGTGGTCGTTACTAGTCCCCATTTAACAGATGGGAACACTGAGGCTCAACAAGGCAAAGTCATTGCCCAGAATCACATGGCTAATAAGCAGACAAGCTAAGGTTTGAACCTGATCTGTCTTCAGTCTGTGCTTCCCCTCTATGCTGTCCATTAGGATCATCACTAATCACGTGGGGCTGGTTCCCTCTATATTAAAATGAAATCCAAGTAAGAATTCAGTTTCTCTGTAGCATGAGGAAAATCATCTTAAGCCCTCAGTAGCTCCCCGTGGCTAGCGGCTGCTGTCCTGGATAGCAAAGAACATTTCCATCATCATAGAAAGCCCTAGTGGGTAGGCCTGCTTCATCCCACGATTCTCTGCTCTCTTGTGGACCAATCCTGTGTTGACCTGATTAACACTGACTGAACGTCTGCCAGCGCCCAGCCCTCTGCTCAGGGATGCTGAGTGGACCAGACCAACCCTGTCCCTGTGCCCAGGAAGCTCCATCAGGAGACACAGGGCAGGGGCCTGTCCCACTCCGACGAGGGCACCAGCCCTGTCTGCTGACCTAGACTCCAGCTTCCCCCTTTCCTGAGTCACGGGGTCCCCTTCCCCCAAACATCACAGAACAATTCTCAGACTCTCTCTCGGCTCAGATAAAACCCAGCCTGTGGTTTTTAACAGGTTATGAAACCAAGATGCAACTGCTCCCAACTGTCAGCTGAGGAGAGTTCCTCTCATTCCCTTCCTGCTCTTAAAATCTTACTAAAAAGACAGATTCTCATAAATTCTGGGTCTGCGGTCCTCAAGTGAATGGCCATGAATGGCCCTGTGGGCCTCTAATCTCACCCAGCCTCGATTTCCTCATCTGTCAAATGGGAACAAGGGATGAGAGATAAGAGGGGTCAAGTGTCCAACAGGGCTTTGGGGAAATAGTAGCTGGTCTTGGGAAGTCCCTGGAGGGGGTGTCAGCCAGGCTCAGGCCTCATGCTGATGGGAAGCTCCTCTCCAGGCACCCCGCTGGCCCTCTATACACACCTCCAGCAGCGGGCAGCCCGGCTCGGTGGCCAGAGTCCACGTGCTCCGGTTCTCAGCGTGCTGCTCCAGGGCACCCTGCAGCCGGCACGGCCCCATCTGGAGGGACAGGGAGCTGTAGCGGGTGGGGCCAGGCTGGACAGTCAGGCTGATGGCACTCCGGGGTGGCAGGCCCAGTCGGCCCAGGAGGGGCAGGGAGTGAGTCAGGTGCCCCAGGACCAAGGTCTGGGGCCCGCAGGTACGGGCCAACTGCAGGTAGGCATCCCCACGGTCACTATGGAAGTCCGTGGTCAGGTCGAACTCGCAGGGGCCCCAGCTGAGGCTGCCCTCGGAGCGCAGGGCCCGTGGGATTCCTGTCGCCTGGAATATGGAGAAAGTGGTTGGATTTCGAGTGACTGCCAGAGCCAGGAGGCACCAGTGGTAAAGAACCCGCCTGCCAATGCAGGAGACATAAGAGATGTGGGTTCAATCCCTGGGTCGGTAAGACCCCCTGGAGGAGGGCATGGAAACCCACCCCAGTATCCTTGCCTGGAGAATCCCATGAACAGAGGAGCCTTGTGGGCTACCACCCGTGGGGTTGCAAAGAGTCAGATACGACTGAAGTGACTCAGCACACACACACACCAGAAGTCACGGTGGGGGAGCTGGAGATGCGTGTGGGTGGGAAGAGGGCAGCAGTGGCCCCACGGCCTAAGCTCTGTCAGCTCCTCCTTCTGCAAGGTGAGCGATACCAAGGGTACCCCATCGAGAGATGTGGGCTCAAATTCCCGTTCTACCGCTAACTTAGTCTCTCCAAACCCACAGCCTCAGTTTACCCATCTCGAAAATGGGAGTTGATCATAAATTGCTGGGAGATGGAAGTAAGTTAATCCTTGTGAATCCAGAGCCAGGCACCAGAAAGCCCTGGCTACTGGAAAGAGATCACGAACCTCAATGTTCACTTGCTGGAGGGCAGAGACTTTAAGCAGCTCACTCCACTGGGGCCTAAGACACACCCCACATGGGGGCACAGACCCAAGATGGGGGTGAAAGGGTCCCCCCACCTCTCTGGGCCCCAGTGTATCATGGGGGGCGAGGGGGTACAAGCAGCCCTTTCCCCCAGAGGTGAGGATTCAAGGGGCCTCAGAGCATATTCAGTACTCTTGTTATTACTCTGTATTAGCCTCATTCTTACTCCTGGATCCTTAACCCCAGGGAAGCAGGAAGTGAGAAATAAGAACAGAACCAACTTGAACCACAGAAAGGATGCCAGCCAGGGTCTCAGGAGGGCCCTTTGCAAAAGGGGAGAAAAATGGAACTCTGGTTCCATTTCTGGCTCAAAGCTTTATAGTCAATGAGTCCCCCAGTTTAAGGGACAACAGCAAAAGGAAAAGATAACCCAAAGTTTCTCATGCTGAGTGCAGAGCTGGGCATACAGTGAAAAAAGTGAAGTCACTCAGTCATGTCCGACTCTTTGTGACCCCATGAATGGTAGCCTACCAGGCTCCTCTGTCCATAGGATTTTCCAGGCAAGAGTACTGGAGTGGGTTGCCATTTCATACAGTAGGTGTTAATAATTTATAAAGGGAGGTGGGAACCCACACTGACAGGGGCAGGAGGCTTACCTCCAGTAGAGGGCAGTGATTCACCAGGGCCAGGGTCCAGTTGTGTGTGGCGCTGGCCTCTGACCTGAAGTCCCCACGGGCGGTCAGGGTGCACAGGCCCAGGGCCACCTCCAGCTGGGCCTGGGGGGCTTCATCTCCCCTCATGGACACGCGGATGTGGTTGCTGGGGGGGACTCCCAGTGCCTGAAGTGGAGGCCATGCATGCTGGAGGCCGGTGTCCAGGTGAGCACGGTGGCCGCAGGCTGAGTGGACGTGGGCTCGGGCGAAGGTGTCTCCAGACGATACCTGAGCCACCAGGCTGGCCCCAAAGCTGTGCACCAGGACGGAGCCATTCAATGTCAGCACAGCTGGATTCTGCAGCCAAGAAAGGCCAGGTGAGGGGTCCCTACAGCACCCCATGAAGTGTGTCCACTGTCCATTTGCCCACAGGTGGTCAGGAAAGCCCTCATCCTCCAGTGGTTTCCATGATCTCTCTTCTCTTTGAAGAGCTGAACACACCCTCCCAGGGAGTCAAGAAATCTAACCATTCAGAGCAATTTGGGGCCCCTCATGCCCCCCTCCCCTGGGGCTTCCCTGGTGGTTCAGATAGTAAAGAATCTGCCTGTAAGGCAGGAGACCTGGGTTCGATCCCTGGGTTGGGAAGATCCCCTGGAGAAGGGCACGGTAACCCACTCCAGTATTCTTGCCTGGAGAATCCCATGGACAGAGGAGACTGGCAGGCTACAGTCTATGGGGTTGCAAAGAGTCGGACATGACTAAGAGACAAACAAGAACAAAAAATGCCCCCTCCCCTGAGGTCCTTGTTTTTGCCTCTCTTTTCCACGATAGAGTGCGGGCCTCTCAACCTCTCTGGTCTGAACACATCCCTCTTAATGCCCCAAATGGAAGTCACTTGTGCCTCTAAGTGGTATAATTCTCAGGACCTGGGGTTCTGGGGGGTGGGAATCTGCAACCCCAGGACAGAACCAGGAGCTGCCCTCAGCCCCTTCCTATCACTCAGCACTCAGCTGTCTGCCTGGGGCGGGGACAGCGTCACCGGTGATGGGGTGAACGCATGTATCGGCTCCACCACAGCTAAATGGAGACCACAAGTGGAGCCACGGAGCTCGGGGTGGCCTCCCATGGCGCCCAGGGCATGGTTCTCCTGCTTGGATGTCACTGGCCTGCTCCAGGACTGAGGAATGCCCTCTTTCGAGCCCTTCCCTGGAACTCCAGGCCATGACTCTCAGAGGGAAGTTCCATCCACTCACAGGTCCTGTCCTAACCCTCCTGCGCAGTTAGTCCTTGCAGCAATCACCCCTCCCCTCCTGCCGCTGGCTCTGAGTCTTTCTCACACATGTAACTACTCACTCCACATGCCCCCTAGTCTTAAGTTTCCTCTGGGGGGAGGCAGCCCATCTGCCCCTTAAGACCCCTTCAATCCTGATCCTCAATTCCCTTGGTTAACCCTCCCACCATCTAGGCCACTGTGCGACCCTAGGAAGGTGACTTCACCTCCCTAAGCCTCAGTTTCCACATCTGTAAAATGAGATTATGAGTCCCTGGTGGCTGAAACCAGGGCCAAAGAGAGGGTACCCAACTGAGACGACACTTAACGTGCATTGGTCCACTTCCTGCTCGACAGCGTAAGGTAGGGACGTACTGTACACTGCCACCTGCAGTATACAGATGACGAGGCTGAAGCTCAGAGAGGTTAAGGCCTGGCTAAAAGTCACACAGCAGGTGAGTGGCAGGTCTGGGCAGGAAGCTGTGGTAGTCTGATTTTTCTGGTCCTTGTGTCTCCCTGGGTTGGGTGAAGTCAGTACTACTACCCAAGCTGGAGGCATGAAAGCATCACACCGTTTGTGCTCACAGGTGACACTGGCTGAAACCATCCTCCCCAAGGAGGTTCCCTCTCCCTGGACAGCCAGGTGGTGAGCCCACAGCACTGGCTTCCAGGGCCCTCCGGCAGTGCCCCAGGTGGGACACCCAGCAGCACCCATTCAACACCTCCAGATTCGGGTCTCCCTGGTCCCCGAGCAGGTCAGTTCCTTGGGCTGGCTCCTCCAGGGGAGCCAGCACGCAGCCAGGCCAGGTGAGTGTGCGCCTCCCCCAGGCCCATCCCAGGGCTATGCTCACTGGCTGGTTACCCCGCAGCCAGCTGGGCTGAAAGCTCCACTGAGCCAGGCCTACAACCAGCTGCCTGCTCAGCTGCCCACGAGGGCAGTCCTGACTGGGTCCAGTTCACCCACAGCTCTTGGTCCAGGAGACGCTGGGCCCCACTGGAAATGAGGGCATCCAAGCGCTGCATGCAGGCCTCTCCATCATGCTTTGCCTTTGAAGGAGATAACCTACTGTTCACCGGGGCCCTGGCCCGGGAGAGCTCAGAGCATCACAGACTGGGCTGAGTCCCAACCTGGGCAGCGTGTGTGCCTCTAAGGCCCACACTCTGTCTCCCCCGAAAGGCCCAGATACGCCTATCACCAGCCCAGACCACCCCCAACCCCACCCCCCAGGGCAAAGGCTGGCTTGAAAAACTTGGATCCTGGGTCCTTGTCACTGTGTTTACAGAAGGAACCACCCATCTGCCGTCAGGCTGGGCTGGGAGCCCAGATGCATGTCCCTGGAGGTGTGAAGGGCTTGCAGGAGGGGACTGTGCAGGTCAGCCTGGCAGTAGCCACAGGCCTTCCCTAAGCCATCCAGCAGGAAGGCCTTGGTGCTCAGACCGTGCCTGCCCCTCCCCACTCTTCCCCAGAGGCAGACCACTATCTACCACCACTGCCCTGATAGTGACAAAGACCCTGGTACCTCAAGAAGCCACCCAGTGACGTCCCCCCATCCCCCCCAGCAAAGCCCTGACAGCTAGGCAGGCATAATGTCTCCTCTGCAGTTGACCTAGGATGGCCAGCAGGGTGGGCAGGGGCATGTGTAGGCACGAGGTGTTTTCCCCAACCTTGACCCTGAACAGAGTGCTAAGATCCAATTGACCCCATCTCCCCTAGTGAAGGCCTCCCTAGGAAGATAACCCTCAAAGAGAGGTTTGTGCAAACTGAAGTGCTAACCCATAGCATCGTCACAATCAGAAATAACCAGAGCTCACGTCCTCACAGGGCCTGTGTGCCAGGTTCTCACTGGTTCCTCATCGGATCCTCAAGCTAACTGTGGGAGGCAGGCATTATTAACAGTTCCATTTTGCAGATGAGAACACTGAGGCACAGAGAGAGTAAGCAACTGGCCTGAAGTCACGCAATCGGTAAGCGACGAAGCAGCTTGGCTTCAGGTCGCACACCTTGCTCACCCTGCCTTCCCGCACGCTCTGGATGGTTTAACCACAACTGTGATGGGCACAGACGTGGTTTCCTGTTTTTCGTTCTTGAGAGACCAATGTAAAAGACAGCTGGCCAGTGTTCCAGGTTTCCCCGGGGGAACATGAACTGATGGGTGAGAGTCTCAGCAGTTTTAATTTTACCAGATAAACCCAGAGTGTCCCCACTCTATTGCCACTTACGGGGGCAGGGGAGGGAGCAGTGCCAGGACGAGAAGACAAGTGGGCAGAAGAAAGAAGGCAGGGTAGGGAGGAAGAAAGGAAGGGAACATGGATGAATGGGAGGGGAGGGTGGGAGGAAAGCAGAAAGGATGGATGAGAAGGGAGGATGGGAAATTCGGTGAGAGCCTGGGAGGGAAGGTGGGCGGGGCTGGGGCAGTGGGCGGGGCGGTGGCGGTGGGCGGGGCGGTGGCGGTGGGCGGGGCGGTGGGCGGGGCGGTGGGCGGGGCAAGCTGCTGGAAACTGGGTAGGTTACTAGAGAAGCCGCAGAGGCAGGGCGCCTGCCTTGGGCCCCATCCACCTGCGGACCTAAGGGTCACTTACCTGGAGCCTCACGAGGCCGGGGTGCAGCCCCCGGGTCAGCTCCCGGCGGTCACCTGCCCCGCTCCTCTCCTGGGCTCCACCAAGCTCCTCGCCGTCCACGCTCACCACCAACCCCGCCTCCAGACTGGGTCCCGAGCTCTGGGCAGAAGCACAGCTCTGGGTGTCCCTCGGGCCCACTGCCCGCACGAGGCCCCGGGCCCAGCCCTCTCACCCACCTGCAAGTGTCCGCGGCCGCCCACGGAGAAGGGGAGGCCCCAGCGCCCGAGGCCGGGCACCGTGTGGCGGAGGCTGGCGCGGAGCTGGCTGCCTGATGTGCTGGTGGCCACGCCCTCCAGGCCAAGGGCCGCATCCAGCTGACCCCCAGAACTTCGCAGCATCACCCGCACTGAGAAATTGGAAGCCACGTGGGTGTGTGACAGGAGCATCCCTGCCTCGGAGGAGAGCCCTGGGGGGGAGAGGAACCATGGAGATGGCATGCCCCACGGGAGCCAGAACGGGGTCCCTGACAGCCCGCCTTCTCTCTGGAGGGTCCCCTGAGCCCTGAGGCGAACTCGCCTCCCAGCTCCTTCCTAAGACCACAATGGCCACACTCAGCAAATAATAGGCCCCATGTCCGCTTTGGATTCCTCGCTCTGTAAAGGTAGGGATGGGCTCTTAGGAAGCAGGGGTTTGATCCTGTGTTCTCACCTTGCTGCACCTTCAGGCCCATGGAACTGTCCCCAAGAAGCTAGAGCTGGGGGTGTCTGAGCTATTGCCTAACCGCGGTGCCAGGAACATCCTGGAAGTCCTGCTAACCCAGGTCTCCAAGCCCAGAAGCTGGACTGGGGCTGGGGAGTCCTGGGAGGAGGGGCGGGCGGCAGGGGCTACCTGCCCTCCAGTTTGGAGGCGAGTCTGTGGTGCTGGCGGCGGTAGTTTAGTTGCTAAGTCGTGTCCGACTCTTTGAGACCCCACGGCCTGTAGCCCGCCAGGCTCCTCTGTCCATGAGATTTCCCAGGCAAGAATACTGGAGCGGGTTGCCATTACCTTCTCCAGGGGACCTTCCCGACCCAGGGGTCGAACTCACGTCTCCTGCTTGGCAGACGGATTCGTTACCACTAAGCCACCTGGGGAGCCTGGGTCTGTCTGTACTGTGTTGCAACTGGTGTTCTGGCTGAATAAGAGCCCAGGGAAGATGGAGGCACTGGAAGAAGGTTTTGGGGGAAGGAGATAGAGCTAGGAGGTGGATTTAGGGACTGGGGGCTCTAACCCCCTTGGCTGCAGGCCCCAGGAGTCTTTAGGGAAGGAAGCCACTGGGCCTCAGACCCTCTTACCTGCCTCACTCAAAGCGCTGATGTTGTGACTCAGGCTGCCAGAGAGCTGGCCGTGCCCGGGGCCCCAGGTGCAGACCCCGCCCAGAGCCAGGCTGGCCGTGTCTGCACGGAGGCTGGCCTGGCCCCCGAGGCTCCCCGTTTGGGCCTGTAGCCGCCCCCTCAACTGGAGCTCTCCTGGCAAGGCCTGGCTGCTGTTCTGGGCAAGGATGCAGGTCACACTGTGCACGCTGGTGCTGTTCCCTGCCCTCTCATGCTTGTCCCGCAAGAGCAGTCCCAGCATGGCTGAGTCGGCGGTGACCTTGATGGTACCTGCAAAGGATGGGAGAGAGCCCGAGAAAAGAAGGGGGTCAGTCCAGGGCACTGCGCTGCTTTGGGAAGGAAGGAAAAGAACCCAGGGGCCGGAAGTTCCTATATCCATGATGTAATGTTAACTCATGTCAGAGAGAGCATATCTGAGAATAGGACCAAATGAAATCAGCTTGCCCTGCCACCAGGATGCTCCGAGGACCAAACAACCTAATTCACAAATAAAACAGCTTTGGCAAAAAAGCAGTAAGCCTGATAAGGCATGTCTGTTAACACCAGTGCTGAATCCTGCTCAAGAGAGTCACAGATCACCATGATGGAATGGCCCCATTTTACAGGCAACAAAACTGAGACCTGGAAATTTTGGAATTTTAAGGAGAAAAAAATTTCTCAGAGGTTTCTTCCATCCACCTGGAGAAAAAGATTCCATACCCTTGACCCAGCCCATACATAAGCCATGCATTAGGGATATTCTTGCTCTTATCAAAACCATTTAGGTTTCCTGACTTCACCAGTCTCCACTAGGGCCTTAATGTGGTCCAAGTGCCCAAGTTCCCTCCTGTCATTCAAGGTTTAACTCAGGGATCACCACCTCCAGGAAGCCTTCCTTGACCCTTCTGCAGCCACAGGCTTGGTTAAACACCCTTGTTCTATGCTTCCAGACGCCGAGCTCATGCTAAACTCTGTTACAGAGTACTTTCCATACAGATAGAACTTTCTCACAGAATCTTGCAATCATCTTTTTTACAGATTCTTTACATTGTAGGGCCCTGTGTCTCCATGTCCTCTAAGAGGCTACCCTGTGTCCTTATCTGGAAAACATGGATAATCAAGAGTAAAACTTCATTTGATTACTGTGAAGAAAGATGAAATAATGTCAATGGAATAGTATAGAATTCAAGAAGAAACCCACCACAAATGCTCAACTGATTTTTGACAAAAGTGGAAAATGGACAGTCCATTGAAAAAATGTGCTGAATTGATTGGGAATCCACATGTAAAAATGCTACCATGAACCTTGCCCAAACCTATACACAAATTAATTAAAAACTGACCACAGAAGAAAAGGGAACCCTCTAACATTGCCAGTAAGAATGTAAACTTTAGATACAGTCACTAAGAGAGAACAGTATGCAGGTCCTTAAAAAAAAAAAAAATAGAACTACTATATGATCCAGCAATTCCACTCCTGAGCATATATCTGGAAAAGATGAAAACTCTAATTTAAAGAGATAAATATACCCCAATGTTTATAGCAGCATATTTATAATAGCCAAGACATGGAAGTGACCTAAGGATCCATTAACAGGTGAATGGATAAAGAAGATGTGATATATATATATATACACACACACACACACACGATAGAATATTACTCAGCCATAAAAAGAAAATATTGTCATTTGCATAAACATGGATGGACCTAGAGGTTATCATACTAAGTGAAGTAAGTCAGATACAGAAGATGCAATTAGAGAAAAGTCCAACAGCAACAAAGACCCAGCACAGCCAATAAATAAATAAAATTACTTAAAAAAAAAAAGCCTAGCCATAGATATTTTCAAAATACATATCTGGTAAAGGACTTGTATAAATGACTCCCACATTCAATAAGAACCCAAGCAACTCAATTTTTAAAATGAGCAAAATGTTCTTTTGTTTGTTTGCTTTTTGGCCATGCCACCATGAGGCATGGGGCTCTTAGCTCCCCAGCAGGGATTGAACCTGCACCCACTGCACTGGAAGCTCAGCGTCTTAACCTCTGGACCACCCGGGAATTCCTTAAAGTGGGCAAAACGTCTGAATAGACACTTCACCAAAGAAGATTTACAAGTGGCAGATAAGCCTATGAAAAGATGTTCAACAAAATTAGTCATTTGTGCACTTAGTTGCTCAGTCATGTCTGACTCTGAGACCCCATGGACTGTAGCCCCCCAGTCTCCTCTGTTCTTGGGGATTCTCTGGGCAAGAATACTGGAGCGGGTTGCCATGCCCTCCTCCAGGGAACCTTCCTAACCCAGGAATCAAACCAGGGCCTCCTGCATTGCAGGCAGATTCTTTACCAGCTGAGCTACCAGGGAAGAGGGAAATCTAAATTAAAACCAAAATGAGATACAATTATAAATCAATTAGAATGATAAAAATGAAACCCAAAGCCGAAAACTGACAATACAAATTGCTAGCAAAGACGCAGAACAACTAGGATCCTCGCACACTACTGGTGGGAGTAGAAAATGGTACAGCAACTCTAGAAATAGTCTGGCAGTTTCCTATAAATATTGTTTTCCTATAAATATGTGTTGCCATACAACACAACGGTCCCATTCCTAGGTATTTACCAAAGAGAAATGAAATCACATGTTCCCACAAAAACCGGTAGACCCATAATGGTTGAAACTTTATTCATAATTGGATAACTGGGGGCTTCCCTGGTGGCTCAGCTGGTAAAGAATCCACCTGCAATGTAGGAGACCCTGGTTCAATTCCTGGGTCTGGAAGATCTGCTGGAGAAGGGCCAGGCTACCCACTCCAGTATTCTTGGGCTTCCCCGGTGGCTCAGTTGGTAAAGAATCTGTCTGCAATGTTCGAAACCTGGGTTTGATCCCTGGGTTGGGAAGATTCCCTGGAGAAGGGAACGGCTACCCATTCCAGTATTCAGGCCTGGAGAATTCTATGGACTGTATAGTCCATGGGATCACAAAGAGTTGGACACGACTGAGCGATTTTCACTTTCATTCATAATTTAAAAATACCAGAAAAAACCCAAATACCTTTCAGCTGTGAATGGATAAACTGCAGCGCTGGGGCTCCTTGGCAGTCTAGCAGTTCAGAATTCTATGCAGGTTCACTTCCTGGTTGGAGAACTAAGATCCCACATGCCCTGGGATAACCAAGCCCATGTGCCCAACTCCTGAGCCCGTGTGCTGCAACCAGAGATACCATATGCTGCATCTAAGACCCAATACAGTCAGATAAATAAGTGAAATGTTTTTAAAACTGCAGCAGATCCACACAGTGGAATACTACTCACCAATAAAAAGGGGGGGAAACTACTGATACATACAACTTGGCTGAACATCAACCACATTATGTAGGACAAAAGATGTCATACTCAGAGTTGCCATGTGATATGATTCCATTCATGTGACATCTTGGAATAGCCCAAACTACAGGGACAGACAACTGGGTGGTTGCCAGGGACGGGGGCGGGGCGGGGGCGGCGGCAAAGGTTAACGACAATGAGCAGCAGGAAGGAACTTCGGGGGGAGATGGAATTGTTCTGCATCTAGACTACATTTGGTGGGTACACACCAGTTTATCAGAACTGAAAGGGTTCTTCCCTGTATGTAAATTGTGCCCCTGAGAAATTATACGTCGATAATTGCCTTCTTTGGAAAGCAGAAATAGAGACACAGACGAAGAGAACAATGTATGGACGCCAAGGGGGGAAATGAGAAGGTGGGACTGGCATATATACACGACCACGCATAGAACAGAAGACTAATGAGAACCTACTGCATAGCACAGGGACCCCTTCTCGGCGCTCAGTGGCCGCCTGAATGGAAAGGAAATCCAAAACAGGGATGTATGTATAGGGATAGCTGATTCAATTTGCTCTATAGCAGCAAATAACACAATGCTGCAAAGTGTTTTTTTTTTTTTTTAATAAACCAATATGTGTTAAGATCAGCATGCAAGTCTGTTATCACCTGCAAATGACAAACTTCAGAAAGATGAAGGGGAGACCACAGTGTAAATCAAAGGAAACTTGAGAACAGTACCCTGATGTAACTTTCTTTATTTGATTATGTTTTTTTCAAACCTATGTCATACAGTCTTAGACAGGTATTTTATTACGCAATTTGCTTTTTTTTTTTTTTTTTAATGTGGACCATTTTAAAAGTCGCTACTGAATTATAATATTGCTTCTGTATTATGCTTTGCTTTTTTGGCCATGACGCAAATGGGATCTTAGCTCTCCAACCAGGCATTGAACCTGCACCCGTCTGTGTTGGAAGGCAAAGTCTTCACGACCAGACTGCCAGGGAAGTTCCTGCAATTTGGTTTTGCCACAATTTAACCAATTAGGAATTAGAAGGGTTGGTGTTAATATTACTTCAAGAGGAGAGAATGATTCTATTTCCCCGACGTTGGTAGAAAAGCAGAGTCTTTAGTTTCTAAAAAACTAGGTCCTGGACAGATGATCAGCCAGGGCACTACGGTCAAGGATATTTGGGCAAAAAAATCCCTTTTTGTGAAATCCTGACTTTTGGAACCCTGCAGTTTCACATAATCAAAAACTAAATACACAAAATTGATTGATTGGAAACTTGAAAATGGAATATAAACAGAAATCAGTGAACCAATTGTATTTCAAATGACTAACAGTATCACACAGGATGGGTGGGAGATTAACCCCAACTAATGTTTAAACACCGTATTTGTATTTATTTTTTTGTGTTTAGTCATGTGCGACTCCTTGCGGCCTCATGGACTAGATACCCCACCAGGCTCCTCTGTCCATGGAAGTTTCCAGGCAACAATACTGGAGTGGGTTGCCATTTCCTACTCCAGGAGATCTTCCCTACCCAGGAATCAAACCCATATCTAGTACCTCTCCTGCACTGGCAGGCAGAAACTTGACCACTAGTACCACCTGAGAAGCCCTGTTTAGATTTATACTCTCAGTCTAAAGACAAGGAGAACTCTAAACAAATAACCGAATTCTAGTTAAAAGGCTTTGTTTTCTCAAAGATATAGGTTACTAATTCTGACTACTTTCTATGTATTCTAGGGCTGAACAAATAAGTAAATATATTGTGGATAAGTAGAGTCAGGTTTCTTGCTGTTGAAGAGAGGAATAAGAAATATGAAAGCAGGGAAGAAACAGAATGAACTTTTTCATGATGGACAGGAATTAAGAGCATAAGTATTAACTAGTAATTGTAAACTTATATACCTATAGACAGAAAAGATATGTGTGTATGTATGTACACATCCATCCATTTTCTTGTTCTGTTCATTGAGAAGGTCTAGAAAGACTGATAAACACATCTAGATCCCAGATCTTCATTTTTAAATACTATTTTCGCACAAAAGGAGTCAGGAATCCTTGGAGAAATGCCTTGTTCCGTATCAGGGAAACTATAATGTGAGACTGAGACATCTTTTTGGACATAAAGGAAGAAGTATTCAAGGTATGATAGGGATATATCAAAAGGACACGGGAGATTTATTTCCATTAATGGTGGGACGGTGGGGACACTTCAACTGAGTAACCCTCTCAAGGTAACGATTGCATGTTCTGGACTAAATACATGAAACAGTTATCTGAAGGGACTAGAGAGTGACAACAGAAGGGAGTTAACACTCGGAGGAAAGGACCAGCAATAGTTGAGCGGCATATTTTTACTCTTCTTGGTGCCAAGAAGGATGAGCAAAACTCAGACAGAAATCCATGGTCTTACCAATTATAGAATCAGACAACAGAGTTCAGGGTGATGGTAGCAAATGGAAAGTGAAGTGAGAAATCCCAGACAGCGCCACAGGGGAGAATCCCAAATTCTACCTATGAAGTCTGTCCAAAGCTAATCCTTGAACAAGGGTGGGACAGACTTCTAAGCAGACCTGCTAAGATAAAAGAGTTGAAAATTATTTCCACTGCAGCCCACCAGAAGAGTCTAGATTTTGAGACCAGCCAAGTTTACTGCTTGCTAAAATTTTTTTTTAAATAATAATACTCTTCAGAGAAACAGAAAATAATCAGAGTCTTAACACCACTCAAAATGTCCAGAATACAATCTCAAATTACTCAATGTACAAAGAAATAGTAAAATGTAAATCACATTTAAGAAAAAGGGCAATCAATAATCAAGCGAGATCAACCTCAAGATGACCTAGACACTGGAATTAGCAGACAAAGATTTTAAAACAGCTCTTATAACTATGTTCAAAAATATAAGGAAAATATTCTTGTATTAATGAAAAACAGAAATAAAAATAACCTAGTGGTGATTCTAGAACTAAAAAATATTAAATCTGTGATTGAAAAAAATTATTGGACGATCTAAAAATTTTTTATTGGGGGTTGTTTGGAGAAGAAAGAGCTAGTGAACTTGAAGATAGATTGACAGATACTTAAAGCAAAGAAAAAAGGACTAAAAAGATCAACAGAGCCTCAGAGATCTGTGGAACAATACAGAAACTTCTAAAACATGTGCAATTGGAAACCACAGAAGCGGACAAAGAGAATTGGTCAGAAAGAAATCTTTGAAGAAGCAAATATGAAAGTTTTCCATATGTGTTAAGAAATATACATTTTAAAATATCCTTTAAGAATTAAGGCAAAATAGGGCCTTTTCAAATAAATAAAAATTAAGGTGATTTATTGTCAGTAAGCCAGTCTTCCAAGAAATGCTAAAGGTGATTCTTTATACTGAAGAGAAATAATACCAGAAACTCTTAAGTAGAATGTGAAAGAATATACAGAGGCATAGTTGAAAGAGGAGTAGATAAGTTAAAACTGAGTTCTAAAAATTCTTCAAATCATTAGAAAGAAGGCAAAAGAAAATAATAACAGAGGAAGAAAAAGTATATAATAAAGTAGAAAACGAAGCAGCAAAACAGTAGACATAAATCTAATCATATCAATAATTATGATAAACATAAATCGACTAAATACTGTAATTAAAAAGCAGAGATTGTCAGACTAGATATAAAAAGCAAAATCCAACTGTATGTGGGCTATAAGAAGTAAACCTTAAATATTAAGGAAGTAAATATGTGGGAAGAAAAAGGATGGAAAAATATATACAGTACAAATGCTAATAAAAAGCAAGAGTGGCAACATTAACATCAGACAAAACAGACTTCAAGAGAAAGAATTGTGTGAGAGACAGCAGTCCATTTCATAAGGATAAACCTGGTCACTCATTAAGAATCATCATCATATATGCTTATACACCTAATACCAGTATGCAACGCACATACATGAAGCAAAAACCACATGAACAAACTAGAGAAATCCATATAGTCGGCAAGTTTACCACCTTTCTCTGCTTGATACAATAACCAGGCAAAAAAATCAGTAAAAGTGTATATCAGAACAATACAGCCAAGCATCTTGACTTATGTAACACTTATGGAACATTACACCCAATAATACTACAGAATACAAATTCTTTTTATTGCATAAAGTATGTTCACAAGATAGATAGAGACTGGCCTATAAAAAAAGTCACAATGAATATTAAAGGACTGATCCTACAGAAAAAATCCTCTGGCCATAATGAAATTAAATATTAAAAAGCTATCTAGAAAAATCTCAAATATTTGGAAATTAAGCAACATACTTCAAATACATGGCTGAAAGAAGCAATCATAAGAGAAATCTGAAAATATTTTAAAATAAATGACAATAAAAATACACAACATCAAATTTTGTGGGATGTAGCTAAAGGAATATGTATGGTTTTACGTGCTTATATTAGAAAAGGGAAAAGGTCTAAAAGTCAATGGCTTGAGGATCTGCATAAATAAATCATAAAAAGCACAGCAAAGTAAACCCAAATTAAGTGTAAGAAAGGAAATAATAGAGATAATGTCTTAAGTCAATAGAATTGAAAAGCGACAACAAGAAAAAAATAACAGAACATTCAAAAGAATAACATTTGGTTCTTTGAACAGATTAAAAAAAACTGACAAAATCCTAGTTAGACTAATAATAAGGAAGAGAGAGAAGAAACATAATGACTGTCAAGAACAAAAGCGAAGGTCTCATTACAGATACTGCATACCTTAAAAAGATTATAATACATATAATAAACAACTACAAATAGAGCTGACATCTTACTTGAGATGGACAAATTCCTTGAAAAACAGAACTTACACAAAATGATAAGGATGAAATAGAAAATATAAATAGATTTATAAATCTATTTATATTTTCTAAAAAAATAATTCCACAAAGAAAATTCCAGACGGCTTCTCTGCTAGAGTCCATCAGACAATTGCAGGAGTGTTCACACCCATCTTGTACAAGCTCTTTCAGAAAGTAGAAGGGAATAAAGTACTTCTCAACTTGTTTTACGGAGTGAGCATACAAAGGGAAAAAATGCTTACCAGTGAAGAAACACAGACACCACCTTAACCAAGACTGATGTCACCAAGAGTATAGGGACAGATCGACACCAGGCCAACAAGGCTTTTTTGAGAGTAGCCGCGTAAGGAAGCATCCAAAGCAGCCCATGTGAGGGATATTCTACAAACTGACTGCCCTGGACCCTTGGAAATGTGATCATGAAAGAGAAAGGAATATAGAAGAACTGATCCAGAGTAAGAGACAAAGAAACAATACACCTAAATGTAATGCACAATCCAGGATTTTCTTTTACTATAAGGGACAGGAATGGGACATCCAGTGAAATCTCAATAAAGTCTGTAGCTAACAGCAATATATAAATGCTAATTTTCTGAGTTAAGAATTGTATTGTAGAATGTAGGAGAATGTCTTATTTTTTCGGAAATAAACACAAATATTTAGGGGTGACAAACTATTACGTCTGCAGCTCATTAAAACAGTTCAAGAATTTAAAAATTTTAGGGACCTCCTTGGCAGTCCAGTGGTTAAAAATTCCATGCTTCCTTTGCAGGGGGTGTGGGTTTGATCCCTGGTTGGGGAACTAAGATCCCACATGATGTGCAATGTGGCCAAAAATAAAAAAATTTATATGCAAATAATAATGTTCTATACACACATACACAGAGGGAGACAGAAAAAGAGAGAATAAAAATGATAATGCTATTGTGATAAATGTCAATAACTGGTGAAGCTGAGTAAATAAAAAGCCTCTGGGATTCTTTATAATCACTTTTCTGTAAGTCTGAAATCATGTCAAAATAAAAAGTATTTGATGTAGCCACTTTGAAAAACAGTATAGAGACTCCTCAAAAAGTTAAAAATTGAACTACCATGTGATCCAGCAAATTCACTTCTGGGTATTTATCTGAAGAAAATGAAAGCACTGATTAGAACAGATATATGCACCCCCACCTTCATTGCTAAATTAAATCATTTATTTCATTTCTAAATGAAATTTAGAATATATCCTTCCTAACTAAAGGAAATCAGTCCTGAATTTTCATTGGAAGGACTAATGTTGAAACTGAAGTTCCAATCCTTTGGCCACCTGATGCGAAGAACTGACTCCTTGGGAAAGACCCTGATTCTGGGAAAGATTGAAGGCAGGAGGAGAAGGGGATGACAGAGGGTGAGATGGGTGGATGGCATCACCGACTCGATGGACATGAGTTTGAGCAAGCTCCAGGAGTTGGTGATGGACAGGGAAGCCTGGTGTGCTGCAGTGGAGTCGCAAAGAGTTGGACATGACTGAGTGACTGAACTGAACTGAAACTTCATTGCAGCATTTTTACAATAGCCAAGACATGGAAGCAATCTAAGTGTCCAATGCTAGATGAATGGATAAAGAAGATACAGTGTATATACACATAATGGAATACTACTCAATCATGAAAAGAATGAAATCTTGCCATTTTCAACAACATAAGGGTATTATGAAGGACAAATACTGTATGGTTTCACTTATATATAGAATCTTAAATAAATGAACAAACATAAAACAGAAGCAGAGTCAAAGATGCAGAGAACAAGCAGGTGGTTGCCAGAGGGGAGGTGGGTGGGAGGGGCAAGACAATAATAGGTAAGGGAGATTAAGAACTACAAACTTCGAACTGCAAAATAAATGAGTCATGGGTATAAAGTGTACAGAATGGGAAACATAGTCAATAACTATGTGATCTCTTTGTATGGTAACATATCCTGTAACTAGACTCATCGTGGTGATCAGTTTGAAACGTAAGTAACCAGTCACTATATTGTGTACCAGGGACTAACAGCGTTGTAGGTCAATTACATTTCAAAAACAAACTCATAGAAAATGAGATTATTCTTCAATAAGTGGTGCTGGGAAAACTGGACAGCTACATGCAAAAGAATGAAAGTAGAACATTCTCTAACACCACATACAAAAATAAAGTCAATGTGTATTAAAGACCTAAATGTAAGACCAGAAACCATAAACTCCCAGAGGAAAACATAGGCAGAACACTCTGGCGTAAGTCATAGCAATAGTTTTTTGGGTCTGTCTCCTAAAGCAAAGGAAATAAAAGCAAAAATAAACAAATGGAATCTAATTAAACCTGAAAGCTTTTGCACAGCAAATGAAACCATCAGCAAAACAAAAAGACAACCCTTGGAATGGGAGATAAAGTTTGTAAATGATATGATCAATAAAAGGTTAATATCCAAAACACATAAACGGCTCATATAATTCAACATCAAGAAAAGACCACACAATCTGAGTAAAAAATGGACAGAAGACCTGAAAAGACATTTTTCTGAAGAGGACATTCAGGTGGCCAATAGGCATATGAAAAGATCCTTGACATCATTAACCATCAGAAAAATGCAAATTAAAACCACAATGAATATCATCTCACATCTGTCAGAATGGCTATCATCAAAAAAAAAAAAAATCAAATGTTGGCAAGCATGCGGAGAAAAAGGAACCCTCATACACTGCTGATGGAAATGGAAATTGGTGCAGCTGCTACAGAAAACAGTATGAAGGTTTCTCAAAAATTAAAAATAGAACAACCATATGAACCAGCAATTCCACTCCTGGGTATACATCCAAAAAGAAAAAAAAAGAAAATATTAATTCAAAAAGATATGTGTATCCCAATGCTCATAGCAGTGTTATTTACAATGGCCAAGATATGGAAGGAGTTCATCCATAAACAGACAAATGCATTAAGAAGACATGATACACACACACACACATACGAATACTACTCAGCCATAAAAAGGAATGAAATTTTGCCATTTCCAACAATATAGATGGACCTGGAGGGTATTATGCCAAGTGAAATAAGTCAGCCAGAGAAAGACAAACACTATATATCACCTATATGTGGAATCTAAAAAATAAAACAAACTAGTGAACATAATAGAGAAGAAACAGACACAGATATAGAGAACAAAGTGGTGGTTACCAGGGGGAGAGGGAAGCGGGATGGAGGATTAAGAGGTAAAAGCCATTGTGTACAAAGCAGAAAAGCTACAAGGATATATCATACGACATGGGGAATACAGTCAATATTTTATAACAACTTCAGATGGAGTATTATCCTTAAATTGTGAGTCACTATGCTGTCTAACATGTAACTTATATAATACACACCAACTACGCTTCAATTTAAAAAAGGTCACATTTGTGGTTATCAGAGGTGGGGGATGGGGTATTAGATGAAGGCAATCAAAATGTACACGCTTCTTGGAGGGACTATAAGTTGGTGCAGCCACTGTGCAGTTTTGAGCCAGGATGGAGGTTCTTCAAAAAACTAAAAACAGAATTACCATATGATCCAGCAATCCCACTCCTGGGCATACAATCCGGACAAAACTATAATTCAGAAAGACACAGGCAGCCCTGTGTTCACAGCAGCCAAGACATGCAGACAACCTGAACGTCCTCTGACAGATGAATGGATGAAGACGTGGTGCATATGCAATGGAGGACTATTCAGCCATAAAAAGAACAAAATAATGTCATTTGCCACCACACGGATGCAACCAGAGATTACCGTACTAAGTGAAGTGAAGTCGGAAAGAGAGAGACAAATACCAGATGATATCACTTATACGCTGTGTCTAAAACATGACACAAATGAACCAATCTATGAAACAGACATGACTTAGCAACTGAACAGCAACCGGGACAAAACAGAAGCAGAATCATGGACACAGAGAATAAGGACAGATCTGTGGTTGTCAAGGGGGAGGGGGTTGGAAGAGGGATGGAGTGGGAACTTGGGGTTAGCAGAGATATGTTTTTATATAAAGGATGGATAAAGAAAAAGGTCCTACTGATATATAACATCATATTCTGTGATATGATTAGTGATAACAACATGTCACTATGTTATATATTCACGATCCTATGATGAACCATAAGGGAAAGGACATAAGGAAAAGAACGTGTATATAACTGAATCACTTTTCTGTCCAGCGGTAATTAACAACATTGTGAATCAACCATACTTCAATAAAACAGTTTTTAAAAGGTACGAACTTCCAGTTGTAAGATAAAGAGGGGCTAGGAATGTGATATGCATGCTCAGTCACTGAGTCCGGCCTGACTCTTTGAGACCCCATGGACTGCAGCCTGCCAGGCTCGCTGTCCATGGGGTTTCCCAGGCAAGAACACTGGAGTGGGTTGCCATTTCCTCCCACAGAAGAATGTAATATACAACATGATAAATATAATTAACATCGCTCTATGTCATATATGAAAATTAAAAGCATAAATCCTAAGAGTTCTCACTATAAGAAATTTTCTATTTCTTTCATTTTGTGTCTAAATGAGATGATGGATGTTCACTAAACCTACTGTGATAATCATTTCCTAATGTATGTAAGTCAAATCACAATGCTATACACAAACTAATATCGTGCTACGTGACAATTATATTTCAATAAAACTGGAAGAAAAACAAATTGTTAGAGGGACTTCCCTGGTGGTCCAGGGGTTAAGAAACTGCCTTCCAATGCAGGGGATGTGGGTTTGATCCCTGGTTGGTGAACCATTCATTGGAAGGGCCGATGCTGAAGCTGAAGCTCCAATACTATGGCCACATGATTCAAAGAGCCGACTCACTGGAAAAGACCCTGATGCTGGGAAAGATTGAAGGCAGGAGGAGAAGGGGGTAACAGAGGATGAGATGGTTGGATGGCATCACCGACTCAATGGACATGAGTTTGAGCAAGCTCCAGGCATTGGTGATGGACAGGGAAGCCTGGCTGCGGTCCATGGGATCACAAAGAGTTGGACACGACTGAGCGACTGAACTGAACTGAACTGGTGAACTAAGATCCCACATCCTGAGGGGTAACTAAAGCCCATGTCCCACAACTAGAGCCCATATGGCATAAATGAAGAGCCGACACGCCACAACAAAGACCTACCATGACCAAAAAATAAAACAAGTGTTAGAAGGGAACACTGCACTCGGCCCTCCTTCCTGGGTATTTCCAATATCCATTAGCATGTTAAGGCTCTGACAAGTCCTGTACAAGGTAGCCTGTTTAGTTTGGTTTTCAATTTTAAAAATGTGCTGCATGACAAAAACAAAAAGTAAGATTCATGAAGAAATCATGGGATTTTCATACAATGGACTACAATGGAGAAATGACATTTGCTACTTGTGACAACAAGGATTAATCTCAAAACACAACAAAACCAGTTTGTCCTCCACCCTCCAAAAAGAAAATTACTCAGTCTCATGTGTCTCATCCAGTCACTCCCTCTGTTTAGTATTTAGACAGCAGAAGATTCATTTTGAAAGTGTTAGTCTCAAAGTGTTAACTCGCTCAGTCATGTCCAATTCTTTGGTGACTCCATGGACTATAGTCTGCTAGCACCTCTGTCCACGGAGTTCTCCAGGCAAGAATACTGGAGTGGGTTGCCATTTCCTTCTCCAGCGGATCTTCCCAACGCAGGGATTGAACCTGCATTTCTGGAGTCTCCTGCACTGGCAGGCGGATTCGTTACCAGCTGAGCCCCCAGGGAAGTCCAAGGTACTAATTCCTGACCAAAGAGCATCACGAGTGTGTGTGACGCGGGAACAGAGCATCTGTGGACTTGAATATGTGTGGGACTTCATCTACACAGAGGGTCCACAGAGAGTGCTGGCCCATGATCCCACAGTGCTGCCCAGGCTCTCACCCTCTCTGAGCACCTCCTTCTGCTTCAGCACCCCCACGAGGGTCAGAAGACGGGGCAGGGCTGCCCAGGCGGCCACTGTGTGCTGGGCTTGGCTCCGCAGAGTCAGGACCCGGCCTCCCCTCCGCTCCTCAGAGGCCTTGAGGAAGAGCTGCACTGTGTTCTGGTCTAGCAGGGCTTTGGAAAACAGCCAGATCCTAGGAAGGAAAGTGACGGGGGCGTGGAAAACGTCAGCAGCTATCTCTGCAGCAAATGGTGTTTTTCCCTTTCAAATAAGCCAGTCTACGAAGTACGTGCCTGAACCCCACGCTTCAGACCCGTGATGGGATCGCCTGACTGGGCTCTCAGCCCACAGGGATTCAGTGTAACAGAGGGCTAAGATCACAGGCTCTGAGGTCAGTCAAATGTGAGACTGAATCCCAAAGCTAATGCCCACTCACTGTGCGGCCTTGCCCAAGGACATGACCTCCCTGAACCTCAGTTTCTTCTTCTGTAAAGTGGAGGAAAACGTGGAACCACTGATGCTGAACTGATATTGCTAACGAGTTATCAGTCTATGTTATTACGGTGGGGGATGAGGGGCAAAACAGTCCCAGAAGCCTGCTGTTAAACTTCCTGGAGAATTGGGGCTGGCGACACAGTGCCAATCATCCACATGGTTTTTTCCTTTGTTTGGGTTTTTCCTCTTCTTGGCTCAAGGCATGTAAGGCTTCCCAGGTGGCGCTAGTGGTAAAGAACCTGACTGCCAATGCAGGAGCTGCAGGAGACACAGTTTTGATCCCTGGATAGGGAAGATCCCCTGGAGGAGGGCACGGCAACCCACTCCAGTATTCTTGCCTGGACAATCTCATGGACAGAAGAGCCTGGTGGGCTATGATCCATGGAGTCACAAAGAGTCGGACATGACTAAAGTGACTTAGCACACACGAGGCATGTTAAGATCTTAAGTTTCCTGACTAGGGATCGAACCGATGCCCCCGACATTGGAAATGCAGAGTCTTAACCACTGGACCACCAGGGAAGTCCCACATGGTATGCTCTTTATATGACACCATGGGAGATGCTTTCCAAGGGAGTACCAAGACCAGGGGCAAAGTCAGCCATGCTTTCATGGCTGCACACTCACACAGGTGTGAGACAGTGTGTGTTTCCCTAAGGAAATGCACTATTTACAAATAATGCCATTGTTTGGTTTCTCATTTTGCACTGGCTGCTAGGAAGCTCAGAGCCAAATCATCAGCTCCACTCTAGAAAATGGCATGCATTTCATTTACTGATGCCACTTTGATCATCCCATTTTTCCTTCCCTTCACCCTAATTTCCTCATGTATTTTTTTTTGAAACCAAGAATAAGAATCGGCAAGCTACGGACCAAAACCAGCCCACCTGTATATTAAGTAAAGTTTTACAGGAACTTGGCCACTTGCATTGATTTACATGTTGTCTACGATGCTTTTGTGCTACAATAGCAGAGTACCCGCCACAGAGAGCATGTGGCCCGCAGATCCAAAAATATCTACCATCCTGTCCTTTCCTGAAAATTTGCCAGTTGTCGACCTAGAACAATATACATTTTCACAATCTACCTCAAACCCTTTGTAGATTGGGAATAAGGCTTCCCAGGTGGCTAGGCGGTAAAGAATCTGCCTGCCAATGCAGGAGACACGGCTTCGATGCCTGGTCCAGGAAGATCCCCTGGAAGAGGAAATGGCAACCCATTCCAAAATTCTTGTCTGGGAAATTCCACGGACAGAGGGGCCTAGCAGGCTATAGTTCACTGGGTCATAAAAGAATCAGACATGACTTAGCAACTTAACAACAATTATGAATGCTGCTATAACTAAAAAAGAAAAGAAAATAGATCAAAGTGGAAAATTGAATGTCTCCTCCCTTCTACTCCCTCAAGCCTTAAAATCAAGAATGGCACGGATGGTCCCATCCTATTCAGCGATGGTCCCAGAGGGCACTTCTGGGTGATGATTTCCCACCTCCCAGGACTTAGCCCTTCAACCTCAGAGGCCCCCTCCCTCCTTGAAGCCGCCTGGGGATGGTCACCTGGCTGGGGCGATCTTGCTGGAGAGCTGCAGCTGAACAGCCCTGGGGGCTCTGAGGACCTCCTGGTGTAGGAGGACGTTCACACCCCAGCCCCGGGTGTTCCTCCGGCTGTCCTGGCTCGCACTGGCCTCCAGCAGAATTAGCTCCTCGCCAGACACATGCACAGACAGGGAGCCGTCGAGGCTGCACTCTCTGTAATGCCGGACAGCCGCCTGCACCTGCAGAGAAAGAGGAGAGAGTTCAGAAGCAGGGGTGTTGGGGGGACTTCTCTGATGGTCTAGTAGTTAAGCATCTGCCTTGCAATGCAAGGTACATGGGTTCAATCCCTGATTGGGGAACTAAGATCCCACATGCCACAGAGCAACTTAGCGTGCGAGCCACAACTACTGACCCCTTGCGACTCAAGTAGAGGATCTGTGTGCTGCAGTGAAAGATCTCCCATGACACAAGGAAGACACTGCTTGCCACAGCTAAGACCCAACACAGCCACATAACAAATAAACACATACTTTTATAAAACAGTAAAAGTGAAAGCGTGAGTCACCCAGTCACGTCCGACTCTTTGAGACCCTATAGACTATAGTCTGCCAGGTTCCTCTGTCCATGGGATTCTCCAGGCAAGAATACTGGAGTGGGAAGCTATTCCCTTCTCCAGAAGATCTTTTCAACCCAGGGATCAAACCTGGTTCTGCCTGCATTACAGGCAGGTGCTTTACCATCTGAGCTACTAGGGGAACCCCTCTTTTTTTATTTTCATAAAAGATACTATAAAAAAAAAAGCAGAGGAAGGACAGGAAGGGTCTGCAGGAGCTGGGTATGCAGGAGGGCCTCTTCTTCCAGGAAGACTTCCTGAGTCACTCCAGCACTGAGTATCATCAAACACTCAGGAAGAAAAATAAGACAGAGGGAAGAATAGGGGGACGCCTTCCCTGACCCCAGCTCCTTGCCCAGGAACAGAGGATCACCTTGTCCCTCCCACTACCTATGAGGTGGGCTTTCTGTCTTACAAATGGAGAAACTGAGGCTCAGAGACTCACATATTCAACCTGGGCCTGCCTGGCTCTAAAACTCATGTTTGTGCCTGAAAGAGGGCTGCTGCGGGAAGCAGAAGATCCCTGAGCAATTCAGTTACAGAAAAGTATGCTCCACAGTGCCCCTTGGGGCCCAGAGAACCCCTAGAAGCTCTGGAGGTCAAAGGGGAGAGTGTCTGGTGCATAAGGAGGGGCCACACTTGGGGTGAGTCCTCTGGTGGCTCAGAGGGTAAAGCTTCTGCCTGCAGTGCAGGAGATCTGGGTTCAATCCCTGGGTTGGGAAGATCCCCTGGAGAAGGAAATCACAACCCACTCCAGTATTCTTGCCTGGAGGATCCCACGGACAGAGAAGCCTGGTGCAGACTACAGTCCACGGGGTCCCAAAGAGTTGAACATGACTGAGCGACTTCACTTTCACACCTGGGGTGAGGCTGGAGCAAAGGCCTGGCCAGACCCCCCAGGATGAGGGGGGGAGGAGTAGGGTGCGAGCGGCGAGGCCCACTCTTCCACCGGCTCTGTAGGACCTGAATTGGGCCTCGGTTCCCCCTCTACAGGGTAGAAACTGGCCCAGCCCAGTCTGCATGTTACAATCGCTCGGGGAGCTTTTACAAGTATGCCTGGCCCCTCGCTACTTGAATTGATAGACAGTAGTGTATCTCATGCAATGCAATAATATTCAGTGATAAAATGAAATGAGCTATTAAGCCCTGAGAAGACACAAAGGAATTGTAACGGCACATTCTAAATGAAACAAGCCAAGCTTTCACTTCAAGGCTACAGACTGAATGATTCCAACTGTATGATGTTCGGGAGGAAAAGGTAAAACTAAAAATACAGAAAATGGTAACTGGTGGCCAGAGGGTAAGAGAGAGGGAAGGAGGAACAGAGGGATCGCAAAGGATCTTTAGGGCAGTGAAACTACTGTGTATGATACAGTGAAAGCTGATTTATGACATTATGCACTTGGCAAAACCCACAGAATGTATGGCACAAAGAGAGAACCTTAAAGTAAATGATGTACTTTAGTTCACAATGAGTTAATATTGGTCCCTCCCATTTTAACAAATGTACCACACTAATGCAAGATGTTTGGCTTATTTTTTAGACATTATCCTTTCATCTATTTATTTTTTATTTTGGCCAAGCCGTGCAGCATGCAGGATCTCAGTCCCCGACCAGGGATCGAACCGGCACCCCACAGCAGTAGAAGCACAGTTTACCACTGGACCACCAGGGAAGTCCCACAAGATGTTAATAAGTGGGAAAACCGTGTATTGTGGAGAACAGGGGTCTACAAGAACTCTCTGTACTTTCTGCTCAATTTTCCTGTAAACCTAAAACTGCTCTAAAAACTGAGATTTATTAATTTTTTAAAAGAGTGCCTGGGACGCCCTAACCAATCAACTCAGCATCTCCAGGCTGCGGTCCAGGAATGTTCTATTAATAAAACTGCTCCACCTGCTTCTAACATGCAGCTGAGGCTGGGAACTTCCAGGGGATACCATGTCTTCTCTGATTGACTCTGAGGGCCCGAGAGGTCTTATGGAGCATGCGTTCTCAACCCAAGGGGCAATAACGCTCTAAGTGCATAATTGGTTCTTGTGGGGGGGGGGGGCTGGTTAAAAAAATAACTTCTTATATAAGGCACAGATATGCATCTGCACATAACAGAAATACAGGACATGTGTGAACTTAAATTTTTATAGAGGGGACGATTAGGGAAAAAGTGTCTAACAAGCCTCCTTGGTTGGGGATGCAATAATGAAAATTAGGTTGAGAAACATCAATGAAGAGACACCTGCGGCAGGGGGGATGTTTCAATAGCGGGGATGGATTTGAGAAGGCTGGGCTCCTAACCCCCAGACCCAGCCCCCATTCAATCATAGAGATAACGTGAGCAAAGGCTCCTGCTGTTTTAAAAAGTAATAATATACTCAATACTCTTAATGGCCTCTATGGGAAAAGAACATTAAAAAAGAGTGGAGATACATATATACACATGAAGTGAAAGTCGCTCAGTCGTGTCCAACTCTTTGCAACCCCATGGACTATACAGTCCTTGGAATTCTCCAGGCCAGAATACCGGAGTGGGTAGCTGTTTCCTTCTCCAGGGGATCTTTCCAACCCATATGTATAACTATATCACTTCGCTGTACATGTGAAACTAACAAACCATTGTAAATCAACTATACTCTAATTTTTAAAAAAAGTGACAATAAAGCCTGAATCCATTAGCTGACCCAGCACCCAAGGTTCCAACAGGACCCCTCCACCTTTTCCATAAGTGCTGGAGACACACGGCGCTCCACATCCAGACTGCCTGGGTGCCCATCCAAGCCCCTCCACTTAAGGGCTCCATGACCTTGTACAGGTCACATCACCTCTCCATGCCTCAGAGTCTCATCTGCAAAATGCCGAGACAGCAGCACCATGAGGCATCCATGAGATGATCCACATCAAGGGCTGAGACCAGAGCCCGGTGCATGACAAACATTCAAGGGACATCAGCTCCCGTTATAACTGACTTCGGCGATGGCACATTTTCCATCTGACAGGTGCCATGATTTTATACACCTTGAAAGCAAAAAGGCTGCTGATGAGACAATGAACCAGCGTGGGTCTGAAGACACATCCTGATTTCAGAGATACCAATACATGAGAAAACACGCCTCTGAGAGCTTCCATTCTTCAGAGCCCTTCCCGGGCTCCCCTTGAGTTGTCAAAACCCACAGGCACAGGACTGAGGCCACAGCAGGCATTTAAAAACTGCTATCGAATTCTGGTCCTCATCCCAGTGGGGGTGACCCATCTACACCTCCATCTCCCCAGCCCGCAGCCTAATTCCCGTGTACACAGCATACTCTCAAAGCAATCAAGGTGGGGGGCTTTCTACGGAGCCGGCCCTGGGGGAGCAGAGCACAGTCCTCCCACCTGCACTCCTCTCCCGGCCTCTTCCTTTCCCTGTAGAATGAAACCCTACAGGGTGTCTACCCCACACTGGGCAAAATACTCTGGGATCTGAAAAGCCTCTTCCAGATCCAACGACAGGACAGGGTTTCGAGGACAATTCTGCCTCTCTCCATTTTCAAGGGTGAAATGTGATCCTTTCACCCTCCAGGGAGCTGAAAAACCTTCTTGCCTGGACAATCACTTCCAAATGACAGATTTGGAAATCTCCTTCCCATCTGTTCTTGATTCTGCAGGGGCTGTCTGGCTAAGCTCAGCATCGTGGTGTGGCCCTCCCTCTGCTCCCCCCCACCGCCCTCCAGCCTCCCTTCCTTCCGCCCCAGCTCCCAGCAAGCCAGCTGCTCGCAGACAACACTTGGCAGGTAACTGAGTTCATCCCGAAGGGACCACCATCTGTACCTGTAAGTATGGAGGAAACATGGGTCCACGGGGACGTCTGAGCTGGAAGGAAACCACCGAGTGGGAGTCAGATCCGTTCAGCTGGACCAAGACCTGTTGGGAGGGGGAAGTGGAGAAGGGGTGAGGGGGTCAGAGGGAGTGAAGGAGTGAGATGCAGAACCCAAGAAGGTGGCTGGCTGGGCACTGAGAAGGCACAGGTCATCCCAGAGTTGTCCCAAAGCCAGGCCCCACAGCAGATGCCTGAAGCCACCATCCTTCCAGGAAGGTTCTCAGCCTAAATCTTACGGAGACTGTCTTACTTGGAAGCTTGAGAAGTGAGGCCCCAGACACGGGGCTGAGAGGACAGCTCTCAGGCAGCAGACCCCATCCTCCCCCTGCCGTGGTGTCTGCTCATGCCTCCCGTGTTCACGGCTGCCATTTATTTGACCCTGACTATGAACCAGGCTGGTTTTACAATCCTCATCTTATTCAATCATCACCCCTGCTCTCATAGGCTGGTATTGCTATCCTTCTTCTCAGGAGGAAAAACTGATGCTCAGCGAGGTTGAATAATTTACCCAAGGTCACACAGCACAAGTCCACAGTGGAGCTGGGATTTGAACTTGAAAGCTCCTTGGAGATGGGAACAGAAACACAGTCATCTGTGCAGTCCCAATATATCGCACGGAGCCTGGCATGCAGCAGAGACACTATCTATATACGGTGAATTAATGAATATATCCACAGTGGCTGCTATATATGCACCAAAATGCACTTCCTTTCCCTCTAGGACATACAGCTAAAACTACATTT
This sequence comes from Dama dama, assembly GCF_033118175.1. NCBI lineage: Eukaryota > Metazoa > Chordata > Mammalia > Artiodactyla > Cervidae > Dama > Dama dama. The sequence goes on from NC_083690.1 coordinate 11,655,835, forward strand.
CCCAGCCTCCCTTGCAGCTGGGTGGGGGGTCAGGTGATGAGTTCCCACCAATGGAATTACTTATGCGCCTGACCAATGAAAACCTCCTGCAAAATTCTCACCCTCTTTCTCATCTAGCCAACTGGGGCAGAGCCACAGGGTGGTGGGAGCCTGGGTCCCTGAGTGACTGTGTGGAGTAGACCCACACTGAACTGTGAAATGACTGCAGAATAAACTTTCACAGTAAAGCAAACTTTTGTTCATCATATGCACACTGCCAAAATAAAGCCTGTGCGATCAGCTTGCCAGGGCCAGCTGAGGGCCACCTCCTCAGCTGTCCCATACTGACACCCACATGCTAACATTAAATCCCCTCCTCCCCCAGCTAGGAGGCAGAACTCGGTCTTCTGACCTGGGACGTGACGTTGTGGTTGACGGTAGCTCGGGCATCCACACCACAGTCAAATGCTCCCTCGTGCCTCTGTCTAAAGACAATGTCCCCGTCCACATTCAGGGCTTGGGGAAACCTCAGCTAGGAAAGAACAGACAGCACCTTTTACTCTCGCCAGCAGTCAAGCTCTGCTTGGAGGTCACCAACCAGCATTTGCCCAGCCCAGGGATGGGTACCTGGAAGGAGTGAGTCATGTCCAGGGCCAGGTTATGCCAGACTTCACAGTGCCGAGATCTGTTGTGGTGCAAAGCCTTCAAGTGCAGCAAGACTTTCTGGTTGACTCTCAGAGTGGCCTCGACACCTCTGTTCTTAGCCTGTACAAGAACCGACGGCCCTGAGAGAGGGGACTCCCCATCTCTGAGTGCCTGCAGAGGCCACCCTCGGAACCCAGCAATCAAAGTGGCCCCAAGATTGATGGATGAAAGCACAGTCTACACTGCGCCATTCATAGGAAAGAAAGGGGGGCAGGTGCCAGGTGGGCCTTTGATATGTGTGGTAAACTCCAGCGCCCACAGATAGGGTTAGCAGGGTAGGCTTTAGGGCCTGTCTCTCATTCACAAGGAGTGACTGCTCTAATCACTGCTGCATTTGTTAACACTCAGCATGGCACCTGGTGCATGGCAGGTGCTCAAGAAATATCTAGATGAATGCAGAATCGCTAGTTGTAGTTATAGCCTGAAATCCCAAGGGCAATGCCATGCTAAGAGGAAGAATGTTTAATTCACAGTGTGGCAGGCAGAAAAATACCCATCTTCCCTAAAATATCCATGTCCTCAACTCTGAACTCTGGGAATCTGTTACCTTACAGGGCAAAAGAGATTTTACAATTAAGGATCTTGAGATGGGCAGATTATCCTGGATTATTCAGTGAGCTAATCACAAGGCTTTTTTGGTTTGTGTTGGGGTTTTTATTTTTTTGGTCAAACAACAAGTGAGATCTTAGTTCCCTGACCAGGTATTGAACCTGTGCCCCCTGCAGTGAAAACATAGAGTCTTAACCACTGGACTGCCAGGGAAGTCTCAAGGGTTCTTCTAAGAGGGAGGCAAGAGAGTCACAGTCAGAGAGAGGAAGATGCTACTCTGCTACCTTTGAAAACAGAGAAAGGGACCATGAATCAAGACAAATGGGTGGTTTTTAGAAGTTAGAAAAAGCAAAAAAAAAAAAAAAAGGATTCTCCCCTGGAGCTTCTAGAAAGAATGCAATCCTGGAAACACCTTGATTTCAGTCAAGTGAAACCCATTTTTTATTTCAGATCTCAAGAAATGCAAGATAAATTTGTGTTGTGAAGCCACTACGTTTGTGGCAATTTATTATAGCAGCAACAGTAAATACATACACAGAGTTAACCACTTATTCACTCAACAACCATTTCGCTTCTGCCACATGCTAAGTACAAGCAGCAGGCTGCCATCTTTTCCCACCTCTGCTGACTGAGAAGTTAAAAAATGTCTTGCCACCAGAATTTTATCATTGGTGAACGTCTCTAAAAGAATACACAGCTTTATTTCAGAGCCAGGATGGAGGAGGAAGAAACAAAGGTCCAAGAGAAGTGGAAAATGTGTGTCATTAAACAAATATAGGGTTGTAAAACCCTGGAGAAGGAAATGGCAACCCACTCCAGTGTTCTTGCCTGGAAAATCCCATGGACAGAGGAGCCTGGCGGGCTACAGTTCACAAGGTCACAAAGAGCTGGACATGACTGAGCACACGGGGTTTTAGACAGAACAGTCAAATTAAATTAAAGGATCCCCACCAACTTGGTTCTAGCCTGTTGCTGTCAGGTGAGGTTCAGGCCCAGTGGGTCAGATCTTCCAATTTTTTATAATTAGAAGCAGAGATCTGTGTTTTATTCCAAATCTTCTGATTGAAATGTTGACACTTTTTTTCTTTACTTTAAATGCTAAGCAGGCCAAACAAAACACATCTGCAGGCTGAATTTGGCCCATTCGCCATTTTGCAATCTCCGGTTTAGAAAATAGGACACACCACCGGGAAACATTTGCGCAGGTGTTCTGGGTCGTCATCCCACCCGTGGTTCCCCCTCAGGACCTCCAAGGACTTCAGCTCCCAAACCTGGGGGCTGCTCACAGCCCAGTTTGACAGGCAGGGAAGTGAGGCCCCAGAAACACAGGTCTCTCTCCATGTACAGCAGTTGGCCCAGCTCCAGCCCCAGACCTATGGATATCCCCAAGGGAGAAACCACCACTGTCTTCCTTCTCCAGGGCCCAGCACACAGCAGGTGCTCAATACATGCTTGCTGGAGAATGGGATCATCTCCTGGAGCATCTTTTCCTAGAGGGGTCAGGAAGGAGACTCAGATGAGGGCCTATAGCCATGTCATAAGTATTCAAGATTGCACCCAAGTACAATCTTGGAAGGACTGATGCTGCAGTTGAAACTCCAATACTTTCGCCACCTGATGCAAAGAGCTGACTCACTAAAAAAGATGCTGATGCTGGGAAATACTGAAGGCAAAAGGAAAAGGGGGTGATAGAGGATGAGATGGTTGGATGGCATCACTGACTCAATGGATATGAGTTTGAGCAAACTCCAGGAGACAGTGAAGGACAGAGGAGTCTGGTGTGCTGCAGTCCATGGGGTCACAAACAGTCAGACATGACTTAGCAACTGCACAACAAGTACTCGAGAAAGATCACTGTACTCCATTTCGATCCTCACAGCAACTGCACCAGAGATGATTGCTGTCTCCACTGCGCAGAAGAGGAAACTGAGATCCAGAGACACAAGATGATTTGCTAAGGGCACAGAGGCAAAAAATGAGTTTCACTCCTAGAAGACAAATGCCAAGACCCTCTAAGTCAGGGGTTAAAAACTACAAACTGGAAAAAACCACAACAAAAAACTGGCCAGCCTGTTTTTGCAAATCAAGTTGTTTAGGCTGCTATAACAGAAATACCACAGACTGCATGACTCAAACACCAGAAATTTTACATCTCACAGTTCTGGAGGCTGGAAGTCCAAAACCAAGGTGCCAGCATAGATGGGTTTTAGTGAGAAACCTCTTGCTGGTTTGCAGATGGCTACCTTCTCATTGTGTCCTCAGATGGTGGAGAGAAAGCTCAGCTCTGATCCTCTTTTGGGAAGGTCAGTAATCTTATCATTAAGATTAATTACTTCATGGCAAATAGATGGGGAAAAAAATGGAAACAGTGACAGACTTTATTTTCTTGGGCTCCAAAATCACTGCACACAGCGACAACAGCCATAAAATTAAAAGATGTTAGCTCCTTGGAAGAAAACCTGCATGACAAACCTAGACAGTGTGTTAAAAAGCAGAGACATCACTTTGCCGACAAAGATCTGTATAGTTAAAGGTATGGTTTTTCCAGTAGTCATGTACGGATGTGAGAGTCAGACCACAAAGAAGGCTGAGAACAAAAGAATTGATGCTTTCGAACTGTGGTGCTGGAGAAGACTCTTGAGGGTCTCTTGGACTGCAAGGAGATCCAACCAGTCCATCTTAGAAATCAAACCTGAATATTCATTGGAAGGACTGATGCTGAAGCTCCAATACTTTGGCCACCTGATGCAAAGAGCCGACTCATTGGAAAAACCCTGATGTTGGGAAAGATTGAAGGCAGGAGGAGAAGAGGGGCAACAGAGGATGAGACAGCTGGATGGCATCACCAACTCAATGGAGATGAGATTGAGCAAACTCTGGGAGATAGTGAAGGACAGGGAAACTTGGTTGGCTGCAGTCCATGGGACGGCAAAGAGTCGGACATGACTGAGCGCTGAGCAACTGAACAACAATCTTACCATAAGGGCTCCACCCTCATGACCTAATCAACCCAAAGCCTGCACTTCCAAATCACATTAGAGCTTCAACATACGAATCTGGGGAGGGGAGTGGGTACACAAACATTCAGCCCACAACAAAAGTTTTATTGGAACACAGTTGTGCCCATCCATTTGTGTGTTTCCTACAATGTTTGTGAGCTACAAAGGCAGAGATAAGTAGTTGCAACACTGACTGTATGACCTGCAAAGGCTACAATAGTCACCATCTGGTCCTTCAGAGAAAAACTTGATCAACCCCTGCTCTAAATTAGGTATATAATGCATTTTCTTTCTTTTTTTTTTCTTAATTTTGGTCACACCATGCAGCTCGTGAACTTCCCCAACCAGGGATTGAACCTGTGTCCCCTGTGCTGGAAGCACACAGTCTTAACCACTGGACCGCCAGGGGAGTCCTAGAATGGACTTTTGACAGCACCGGGCCAACAGCTACTCATTAAGCACTGACTGTGCGCCAGGCCTTGCGGCTCTCAGGATGAAAAAGCAGACACATCCCAATCACGGTCTCGGACTAGCACAGGGTCCAGGCTGGGGTCTTTCTCCCAAGAGAAGAGGTGAGGGTTTTTAAGTAAGGGGGCGATAATGACTATGCTGGCGTGCTGCAAAACTCCCTCGGGCTGTCAAGTAGCTTGAATTAGGCAGACAGCGGAACAGAAAACTCGGGCCGGAATTCTCCGTTTGCTTCGTCCAGTTGAGAGAAGATGGCAACCTGAACTGGGGACCACTGGGGTGAAAAGAGCCCTGGGATCCTCACTTACCAGGTGCCGATTCCACGAAACCACGCACCCATCCAAGCTCCTGGGGATGGCCCTGTCGTCATATGGGTGGGTCAGGCCTGCGCAGACCTGGGAGGGACAACCACACACACACACAGATGGGTCAGAGGCAGGTGGAAGCCCCTCCCCGTTGAACCCTGGAGCCTACTCACATAGGGGTGCCCGGCCTGGTAGCCCAAGACCACGGTCTGCAGGGTCTCCTCCTGGGCATCCAGGACCACCCTGGTCTCCAGGGAGTAACGCTGGTGCTGCCGGTCGGCCGTGAAGGTCTCCTGCAGGAGAATGTGCTGCGGGAGGAAGGGCACGGTCCAGGGGTGCCTGGCGTGGAGAGGGGGGAACAGGCCAAAGCCATTAAAGCGGCTGGTGGGGTCAGTGGACACCTGTGCCCCAGGGGCCTGTCACTGTCTTGCAGAGTTAAGACTTTGTTACAGGGGACTAGCCTGGGGGTCCAGTGGTTAAGAGTCCACCTTCCAATGCATGGGATGTGGGTTTGGTCCCTGGGTCAGGGAACTAAGATACCACACGCCACGCAGCAACTAAGCCCTCACATTCCAGCTACTGAGCCCGCATGCCGCAACTAGAGAGAAGCTTGAGTGACGCAACTAGAGAAGCCTGCACACTGCAACAAAGATCCTGTGTGCCTCAGCTAAGACCTGATGCGGCCCAAATAAATATTTTTTTTAAAAAAAGACTTTGTCTATGTGCGTGTGTGCGAAGTCCCTTCAGTCGTGTCTGACTCTTTGCGACGCTATGGACCACGGCCCACCAGGCTGCTCTGTCCATGGGATTCTCCAGGCAAAAATACTGGAGTGGGTTGCCATTTCCCTTCTCCAGGGGATCTTCCAGACCCAGGGAAGGAACCCGGGTCTCCTGCATCTCCTGCTGTGCTGCAGGCAGATTCTTTACCATCTGAGCCACCAGGGAAGCCCTGGCACATAGTGGGTGCTCAATAAATATAAATGAGATTTAAAAAACGGATGAGACCTTGACAAATGCAGCGGCTGCTGGCTTTGGGTTACTGCTGCTGTTCTGACAGTAGATGGCTACGGGCCCCCAGCTGGTCAGCGCACAGCCTGGACTTCAGGCTGGGTCTGCTGACTTCAACCCTGTGATGTTCACCCCCCCCGACAAAGAACAGGCTTTTTAACCAGCTGTGCCTCCAGGAACTGAAATGGGTCCCCCAGAGCAGCCTTCAGCCTGGGGTGATGAGACTGTTTTCTGTGCCACCTTGGCACTCTAATGAAAGGGGGTGAGGGACGTGGGGGCTTTCAGGGAGGGGGCTCGACTCTGAGCTCCGGGTTCTGCCTGGGCCCCTCCAGGCAGCATGGCGCACCCCACTCCCTGGTGAGTCTCCACACTGGAGAACAGGTGACCCGGGCAGGCACCACACCTCGGGGGAAGCAGCCTGGGGGGAGGGGCCACACATACCGAAGGGAGAAGGTCCCCTGCTTCTGGTACAAGCTCCTGTCTCGAACCAGCTCCTCCAGTATGCCCTCCAGCTGCAGGCCCTCAGGATGGCCCCTGGCACTGGTCCCCAGAGCCGTCAGCGATACATGACTCTTCCGTGGCTGCAATGAGATCAGGCTGATGTGGAGGGAGGCCCGGAGGGTCCAAGCTGCTAAACATCCTGCCCTGGGGGTCTCCAGGGGCAGCCCCTACTCATCACCCCAGGAATGACCACCAGAAAGGGCTGATCAAATGGGCTGCAGCCTTCACACCATCAGACCTCAAGGTTGCACAGGCATACCTCTAAGGCAAGACCTCTCCAGGCGCCCAGCAGGAATGAAGCACTTGGATGTCCAGTACCAGGTGGCCGACCTTTGCTCTGGGGTCAGCGCTAGTATGGCTGGGATCCATTTTATAGATAAAGAAACTGAGGCTCGGGGAGGCTTCTAGGCCAAACTAGTAGCCTTCCCCAGCCCAGATATGAGATTCAGGGTCTCTTGATGGCAAAGTCTCCAGCACAGGCCACCTGCACCCTTACCTGCTCCGTGTGCCTGTAGGCAGCCGTTAGGTTCAGCTCCCGCTGGGGGCCCTTCAACCAGCAGCGCAGGATCTTACGGTCCCGGCTGTTCTCAGCATGAATCTCGCTCTGCACCGCTGTGCTCCAGGCTGATTCTATTTCACTCCGGGTGCTAAAGAGGCTCTGTGCCAAGGCTGTCACCGTGGAAACCTGCAACGAGGATGAAGAGGCTGACCAAAGCCTTTGCACACCCTATTTCCTCCTCTTGGGATTCCCTTTCTCACAGTCCCACTTGGTGAGCTCCTACTCATCCTTCAAAACCCCTCCAATGCCACCCTGGTGCCCCCTGGCTCCTGCCTCGAGGGGACTGTGCTGTCCCCAGACGTGCCCACTGAGCTGCCTCCTTCTGAGCCCAAGTCAGGCCTGGACCCCCCTTCCCCATGTCCACTCATCATCCCAACACAGGGAGACGCTTGATGTACCAGGTTCCCACGTGTGACATCACGTAAGTCCTTCTCTGGTTGCTTTCCTTCCAAACTCTGCTATGCTGCTTCACTAGGCAGGTGGTATAAAACTGACCTCCATCCTCAAAGTTTTCATTCTGCATTTTGGCAAAAGCCTCCTGTCTATTTGTTTCTAAGGTACCAGCTCAACCTACTTTCATATTTTTCTGTGTCAGCTGCTGAGCAAGAACATGAGACACTGAGGTTTATTTTGGGGTGCACTCTCCCAAATTCCCCTGGCAACTAACTCTGAAGAGTGTCAATACTGGGTGAGCCAGACTTCACGCATCAGGGACCCGGTATGCAAAACCCCCGAACCTTGGTTTTAACCCTTTGCTCAGAAGATTTAAACCGCAAGAAATCGGGCTCCCTGGCCGCTGGTGAAGGGGGTGGGCAGGGGGCGTGGCTGAGCATGCGCACCCGGAGGTAGGTGGTTGCTGGCGTGTAGACGTGGATCTTGCCATGCCTCTGGAGGCCCTGGCCCCTGCAGGCCACGTTTATCACCAAATTCTTGAGGGTCCAGGCCTTGCCCAGCGTCAGCTCCAACACAGCCTGGAACGTGGCTCGGTTAGGCCAATACAGCCTGTGAGCCATGGAGACCATCAGCCAGGGACTATTCAGGTTCAAGGCTCCTGCAACAGGCAGAGAACAAGAAACTAGTTATCCCCAGGGCAAGAAGGGGGCTTTTGGCAGGCAGCAAGAGACCCCTTAGAGTCATCATGGTCACTGCAGGGCACATCTCATAACTGGGAATGACTGGGGGTAGAACATAAGGGAAACTTCTAGAATGACTGTAATGTTCTGAATTTTGACAGGAGCTTGGGTTTCACAGATCTGTGTACCTGTCAAAACTCATCAAATGGTACCTGGGAGATGTGGGCATTTCACCTTAGTGAATGATACCATACTGAAATGTTTTCAGTAAGATATGTTAGAAGAAACGCTAGGAAAGTTGGAGAGCAGGGCACTGGAGTGAGATGATCAAGAGCATGGCCTTAACTCTTGCAAGCTATGTGACCTCTTTGAGCCTGTGCTTCCATCATCTGTAAAATGGGTACAATAGTACCAATCACAGTGTCTTGGGACAGAGGAAGCATCCGCTCAGAAGAGTAAAAGGTCAATCATCAACATTATCAGAAAGTTGACATTCTACATAGCACATTGACCTTCCACAAGGAACTAAAACCAGTCACTAGACCCCTCTCATATTTTGTAATAAATCTCCCACTTGCTCAAGGGCTAATTCAGTAAATATTGCTCCAGACTCTCGGAACTTGGCAGTGAACAGGAGGCATAGTTGCTGCCTTGATGGAACTCGCGGTCTGGGGGCAGTGGTGAGGGAGAAATCTTGAACAAATAAACATAATGAAACCTGTACTGTGCTGGCCTCAGCTGCTCAGTCACGTCTGACTCTTTGCAACCCCGTGGACTATAGCCCGCCAGGCTCCTCTGTCCATGGGGATTCTCCAGGCAAGAATACTGGAGTGGGTTGCCATGCCCTCCTCCAGGGGATCTTCCCAACCCAGGGATCGAACCCAGGTCTCTCACACTGCAGGCAGATTCTTTACTGTCTGAGCCACCAAGGAAGACCTACCTAGGTAGAAAATGCTGAGTGCTAGGAAGGAAAAGAAAGAGGGAGTTAGATCAAAGTCAGGAGGATCAGTGAAGACTCCCATGAACAGGACCATTGAGCTCAACCCTGAATGAGGAGCAGTGGAGTCTGTCAAAGGGAGGGAGCACTCCCCCACCTCCTAGTGGAGATAGGAGACTCACTACATGGGGAAACTGAGGCTGAGAGGCCAGGATTCAGGGCGACCCAGAACAGCAAGGGTAGAGGGTAAGCTGCCAAGTTGAGAACAGGGAGATATCGAGTAGCGTGTAGTCAGGTGCCCTGACCTGAGGTACCAGTTCCGCAGGAGATGGGGAGATTGCTCCACGGAAGAATAGAGTGACTGAAAAAAAAAAAAAGGTCCACAGATATGGGGCCCAGGGTCCTCAGGGAGAGCCAGGACCCCACCCAACAGGAAAGTCCATCAGTCAACAAGAGCACCCCCACTCATACATACATACATATATACAATATGAAATACTACTTGGCCATGAAAAAGAACGAAATAATTCCATTTGCAGAAACACGAATACAACTAGAGATTATCATCCTAAATGAAGCAAGTGAGAAAGACAAATACCGTGTAATATTACTTAGACATGGAATCTAAAATGTGACACAAATGAACTGATCTATGAAAAAGACTCATAGACATGGAGAACAGACTTATAGTTGACAAGGAGGAGGGGGAGTAGGGGAGGGATGGATTGGGAGTTTGGGATTAACAGATGGAAACTATTATATATGGAATGGATAAAAAAGGTCCTACTGGATAGCACAGGGAATAATATTCAATATCCTATGATAAGACATAATGGAAAAGAATAGAAAAAATGTATATATATAATGGAATCACTTTGCTGCATAGCATTAATTAATAGAACATCGTAACTCAACTCTACTTCAACAAAATAATTTTTTTTTAAAGAGCACACACACCCTCCCCCTCCCATAGAGCCTCCTTCCAAACAAGTTTCAAGTTACTGACTCTTAAACAAAAGCACATACCCTACTCTTACCTGGCATGTGGGGAAAGCAACTAAAAGGAACTTCAGAAACGAAAAGAAAAAAGAAACTCAGGGAGAACAGATCAAAGTCCCCCAATTCTATAACTTACGTTCATAGAGAAGAGAAGACAATGCATTCATGAAGAACTTGCAGGAACACAAAAGAGCTCTTGGGAATAAAAGATAGACAAAACTAAAAATGTCAGTAGGAGGGCTAGTGGATGAAGTTGGGGAAATCAGCTCTCAAAGCAGAACAAAAGGACAAAGAGATGGAACAATGGAGAGAAGAGAGAAAATCAGAGGTTTAGTTTCTGAGGACCAACATCTATCTGACCAACAGCAATTCCAGAACACAGAAAGGAAGAAATTACCAAAGAAACTGTGCAAAAAAACTACCAAGCCCCAAATGGTGGGTCTCCACATTGCAAGGTTATATGTCAAATGCTTAGTACAGTGAATGAAGAGAGATCCAAACCAAGGCTCATCATTGTAAGATTTAAAGATACGAGGAATAAGGGCTTCCCTCATAGCTCAGTTGGTAAAGAATTTGCCTGCAATGCAGGAGACCCTGGTTCGGTTCCTGGGTCAGGAAGATCCACTGGAGAAGGGAAAGGCTACCCACTCCAGTATTCTGACCTGGAGAATTCCATGGACTGTATAGTCCATGGGGTGGCAAAGAGTCGGACATGACTGAGCGACTTTCACTTTCAGGAATAAAGAGAAGCTCCTAAAAGCTTCCAGAGAGAGACAAAAGGGTCACAGACAAAGGATGATGGATCAGAAATAGCACCAGACCTCTCAACTGATTCACACAGACAGTGGAGCAATGTCTTCACAATCCCAAGGGGAAATCATTTCCGACCTAGAGTTCTCTATTCAGCCAAATCAAATGAAGACAATTTAAACATTCAGGGTTTCAAAATGTTTACATCCTGTTACAGGTTGAATTGTGTCTCTTGAATAGATATGTAGTCCTAACCTCTGGTACCTCAAAATGTGACCTTATTTGGGAATGGGTCATTGCAGATAAAATTAGTTAAGATGAAGTCATACCAGAGTCCCAGGTGGCTCAGTGATGTTGGGAAGATCCCCTGAAGGAGGAAATGGCACCCCACTGCATTATCCTTGCCTGAAAAATCCCATGGACAGAGGAGCCTGGTGGGCTACAGCCCATAGGGTCACAGAGAGTTGGGCACACGGAGCATGCACAGACACTTAAAGAGACCCTAAGTCTGATATGACTGCTATCTTTATATGAAGAGAGAAGTTTGGACACACACACACACAGAACCGTGTAACAACAGAGGCAGAGACTGTTGTTGTTGTTTAGTCTCTAAGTCCTGTCCAACTCTTTGAAATCCTATGGACTGTAGCCCACCAGGCTCTTCTGTCCATGGGATTTTTCAGGCAAGAATATTGCAGTGGGTTGCCATTTTCTGCTCCAGGGGATCTTCCCAACCCATAGATCAAACTTGTGTCTCCTGCAGGCAGAGATTAGAGCAATGTAACTCTAATGTAACTCAATATACCAACCAAGGAACATCAAGCATTAATAGCCACCACCAGGATCTAGGAAGAGGCAGGAAGGATTCCATCCAGGGTCAAAGAGAGAACATGGCCCTACTGACGCCTCACCTTCAGAATTCTAGTCTTGGAGACTGTAAGAGAATAAATTTGTTGTTTTAAGCCACCCAGCTCGTGGTATTTGGTTAACACAGCCCTAGCTAACGAATACACTTTCCATGTATCCTCTCTCAAGGAGCTACTGGAGGATGTGCTCCATTGGAACAAAAGAGCAAAGCAAGAAAGAACATGAGCGCAAGAAGCAGGGACTGTGGCCCAGAGAAGTGGAAGGCACTCCCTGAATGATGGTGAGGGGATGCCCAGGACATAGGTGGTCTACCCTGGAGCAGCAGTGGTTCCGGGAAGAGCGTCGACAAGAAAACTAGAACTGATTGAAGCTGACAAGTAATCTGAAGTGTGTGACCCTCTGGAGAAGAGTTTTGCGGTGTTGCTAAAAATTCTAGGAATAATCACAGGAGGAAAATAGAAAATTAATCAAACAGGGGGGAAAGGCTATTATAGCTCCAGGAAAAACAAAAAGTTAGAATTCTAGTATACCACATGTCTCAGCTGTGAGGGACACAATTATATCAATGCTGAATATTAACAAACTGTAACTCTTGGGGGAAGAGAGGGAAATACATATTTTAAAAGGGATGGTGCAGGTTAAATTCTCATCCTCTATCATAAGAAATACATGGAGAATAAAAATGCCTGAGAGAAAAATCAAGAAGTGTGATTAAAAGATGGAGGATCTGATAAGAAATCATAAAAAGAATTTACAGTGCTTGCCATTTCAAGCAAAATTTGGGATAGGAAGACATGTAGCAGAAAATTACTGTGTTTGTTGTAACTTTTAAAACTTTAAAAAAATTTTCAAGTACATACATGAATTCAGAGACTATGATAAGATTCCCATGTAACGTTCACCCACCTTCAACAATTTCCATGTCATAGTCGAATTCACTTTTCAAACTATGTATTTCTTCAATAAAAAAATAAAAATTAATTCAAAGATAAACTATGGTACATCTATCTTTATAAATGGGAGACAGTGTTCCAAGGAGATGAAATAGCAAGTGCAAAGGCCCTGAGGTACGTCTGGGGAACAGAAAAGAGGCCAGTAGGGTTGCAGGATGATGGGCACTGGGGAAAGTAGGGTGAGATGAGGTTGGAGAAGTAGGCAAGGCCCTGTAATGTAGAGCTCTGTTGGTAAGGGTAAGAAATCAGGATGTGTTTGTGTGTTTCCTGTAACACATTAAAGGCCCGAGCCTTGAGATAGCCAGGCAGACAGCAGGGAAGGGTGCTGCAGATGGTGGGCAGGACTTGCGTGAAGCCCATGAGCCAAGGACGCTGCACAGATGTCACTCACCTTCCCACCTCCACAGGGCGGCCCGGGACGTGTCCTTCCACTGCAGGCCCGCCACGAAGGGCAGCCGCCTGTTGTACTGCACCTTCAGGTGTGCGCTGGTCTCCACGTGGGGGTGGCGGAGGCTCAGGTGATGCAGGTGCATTCGGTAATCCACCTGCTTCTCCGGCACCTGCAGCAAAAACTGGAGACCCACACCCACGATGCTCACCAGATCCGGTGCTAACCACGATGCTGCTTCCAGCCTACAACATTCCACTGGCTCTCCACTGCAGCCTGAGCCCGCTGGCTACCAGGAACTGCCCCAGCCCACGCCCAAAAGAAACCCTGCACCCATCAGCAGTCACTCCCCATTGCCTCCTTCCCATCCACTCCAGAAACCTACTTTCTGTTTCTATTAATCTACCTCTTCTGGACATGTCTTACAAATAGAATCATATAGTATGTGGCCTTTGGTGTCAGCCTTCTTTAACACGGCATGATGCTTTCAAGGTTCATCCACGTTGTAGCATGTGTCAGAATTTCATTTCTTTCTTTTTAAATTCTATTTATTTTAATTGGAGGATAATTACTTTACAATGTTGTGCTGGTTTGTCGTACATCAACATAAATCAGCCATAGATATACATATACCTCCGAGAGGTATATGAAACTTGAAACTTCTTGAAACTTCTTCCCACCTCCAAATCCATCCCACCGCAGAACTTCATTCTTATTACTGAATAATATTCTATTGTATGGATAAATATATTTTATTTGCAACTTATTCATTGATGAACATTTGGGTTGTTTCTACTTTGGGGTTATAATGCATAAAGCTGCTATAAAGGTTCATGTCCAAGTTTTGTGTGGACATAAGTTTTCAATTCTCCTGAGTACCTAGGATTATTGGGTCATACGGTAATTCCGTGCTTAATATTTTAAAGAAACATAAAACTCTTTTTTCTAAACGATCACACCATTTTATGATGCCACCAATATGAGTCCTAATTTCCCTGTATCCTCATGAACACTTGTTAGTTTCTTTCTTTTTTCATTTCAGCTATTCTAGTGGTGGGCTTCCCAGGTGATGCTAGTGGTAAAAGAATCCAGCTGCCAATGCAGAAGACTCAAGAGACGTGGGTTTGATGCCTGGGCCGAGAAGATCCCCTGGAGTAGGAAACAGCAACCCACTCCAGTATTCTTGCCCAGAAAATTCCATGGATAGAGGAGCTACACTCCGTGGGGCTAAAGAGAGTCAGACACAACTGAGCAATTGAGTACCGCCTGCTAGTGGTAGCATCTCCCTGTGGTTTTGATTTAAATTTCTCTAATGACTAATTAGCTTAAGCAACTTTTCACATATCTGTTGGCCACTTGTGTACCTTCTTTGGAGAAATATCTACTCAAATCCTTTGTCATTTTCATGTTGAGTTGTAAGTGTTCTTTATATATTCTGGATACAAATCCTCTATCAGATATATGATTTGCAGATGTTTTCTTCCATTCTGTTGGTTGTGACTTCACTTTCATGATTGTGTCCTTTGAAAACAAATTTGGGTTTTTTTCTGTTGCTTTTTAAATTTTTATTTACTCAGTTTTGACTGCATTGGGTCTTCATTATAGCATGTGGGCCTCTCTAGTTGTGGCATGAGGGTTTGATTGCCCTGTGGCAAATGGGATCTTATTTCCCTGATCAGGGATTGAACCCCCATCCCCTGCATTGGAAGGTGGATGCTTAACCACTGGACCTTCAAGGAAGTGCCAGGTTTTTAAGTTTGATGAAATTCAGTGTATTTTTGTTGCTATACTTTCCAGTGTCATATCCCAGAAACCCAAGGTCATAAAGATTTCCTTGTATGTTTTCTTCTAAGAGTTTTGTGTTTCTTAAATTTAGGCCTATAGCTTATTTTGAGTAAGTTTTTATATATGATATGAATTGTCCAAATTCATATTCTTAAACAAGAATATTCAGTTGTCCCACATCATTTGTTGAAAAGATTGTTCTTTCCCTTCTACAATTACCTTGGCACCCTTGTTGAAGATCAACTGACTGTAAGTACAAGGGCTTATTTTTGAATTCCGGGTTCTATTCTGTTGGTCTGTATGTCTATCCTTATGCCACTACCATAATATTATTAATTACTATAACTTTGTAGTTAAGTTTTGAAATTGGGAAGAGTGAATCCTTCAAGTTTGTTCTTTTTCAAGACTGTCTTTCCTACCCTGGGTCCCTTGAAGTTACATATGAATTTTAGGATCAGCTATCAAAAAGACAGTGCAGATTTTAATAGGGAGAGATAGAGATTGTTGAATCTGCAGATCAATTTAGGAAGTCTTGTAAACTTCACATTAAATATTCCAATTCAAGTACATGAGATACCCTCCCACGTATTTGGGTTTTCTTTAGTTTCTTTTTTTTTAATTTATTTAATTGGAGGCTAATTACTTTACAATATTGTGGTGGTTCTTGCCATATATTCACATGAATCAGCCATGGGTGTACATGTGTTCCCCATCCTGAGCCCCCCTCTCACCTTCCTCCCCCTTTCTTTAGTTTCTTTCAACGATGTTTTGTAGTTTTTGAGAGTATTCATTTTATATTCTTTTGTTAAATTTACTCCTAAGTATTATTCTTTTTATGCTAGTGTAATGAAATTATTTTCTTTTTCAGGTTTTTCATTGCTAGTGTAGAGAAATACAACTAATTTTTGTATATTAATTCTGTATCCTGCAACTTTGGTGAACTGATTTATGAGCTCTAATAGATTTTTTGTGTGTGTGTGTGAGTTCATTCAGTTCATTCACTCAGTTGTGTCTGACTCTGTGCGACCCCATGAACTGCAGCACACCAGGCTTCCCTGTCCATTACCAACTCCCAGAGCTTACTCAAACTCAGGTCCAGGGAGTCAGTGATGCCATCCAACCATCCCATCCTCTGTCATCCCCTTCTCCTCCTGCCTTCAATCTTTCCCAGCATCAGGGTCTTTTCTAGTGAGTCAGTTCTTCACATCAGGTGACCAAAGTTGGAGTTTCAGCTTCAGCATCAATCCTTCCAATGAATATTCAGGACTGATCTCCTTTAGGATAGACTGGTTTGATCTCCTTGCAGTCAAAGGGACTCCCAAGAGTCTTCTCCAATACCACAGTTCAAAAGCATCAATTCTTCGGCACTCAGCTTTCTTTGTAGTCCAACTCTCACATCCATACATGACTACTGGAAAAACCACAGTTTTGACTAGATGGACCTTTGTTGGCAAAGTAATGTCTCTGCTTTTTAATATGCTGTCTAGGTTGATCATAGCTTTCTTTCCAAGGAGCAAGCAACTTTTAATTTCATGGCTGCAGTCACCATCTGCAGTGATTTTGAAGTCCCCCCAAAATAAAGTCTGTCACTGTTTCCATTATTTCCCCATCTATTTGCCATGAAGTGAGGGGACCGGATGCCATGATCTTAGTTTTCTGAATGCTGAGTTTTAAGCCAACTTTTTCACTCTCCTCTTTCACTTTCATCAAGAAGCTCTTTAGTTCTTCTTTGCCTTCTGCCATAAGGGTGGTGTCATCTGCATATCTGAAGTTGTTGGTATTTCTCCCAGCAATCAATTCCAGCTTGTGCTTCATCCAGCCCAGCATTTCACATGATGTACTCCTCATAAAAGTTAAATAAGCAGGGTGACAATATGCAGCCTTGACATACTCCTTTCCCGATCTGAAACCAGTTTGTTGTTCCATGTCCAGTCCTAACTGTTGCTTCTTGACCAGCATACAGATTTCTCAGGAGGCAGGTCAGGTGGTCTGGTATTCTTCTCTCTTTAAGAATTTTCCACAGTTTGTTGTGATCCACACAGTCAAAGGCTTTGGCATAATCAATAAAGCAGAAATAGATGGTTTTCTGGAACTCTTTTTGCTTTTTCTATGATCCAATAGAGTTGGCAATTTGATCTCTGGTGTCCTCTGCCTTTTCTAAATCCAACTTGAACATCTGGAAATCCACGGTTCACGTACTGTTGAAGCCTGGCTTGGAGAATTTTGAGCATTACTTTACTAGTGTGTGAGATGAGTGCAATTGTGCAGTGGTTTGAACATTCTTTGACATTGCCTTTCTTTGGGATTGGAATGAAAGTTGACCCTTTCCAGTCCTGTGGCCACTACTGAGTTTTCCAAATTTGCTGGCATAATTGAGTGCAGCACTTTCACAGCATCATCTTTTAGGATTTGAAATAGCTCAACTGGAACTCCATCACCTCCACTAGCTTTGTTGATCGTGATGCTTCCTAAGGACCACTTGGCTTCACATTCCAAGATGTCTGGCTCTAGGTGAGTGATCACACAATCGTGATTATCTGGGTTGTGAAGATCTTTTTTGTACAGTTCTTCTGTGTATTCTTGCCACCTCTTCTTAATATCTTCTGCTTCTGTTAGGTCCATACCATTTCTGTCTTTTATTGTGCCCATCTTTGCATGAAATGTTCCTTTGGTATCTCTAATTTTCTTGAAGAAATCTCGTCTTTCCCATTCTTTTGGTTTCCTCTATTTCTTTGCATTGATCACTGAGGAAGGTGAGTTCATTAGAGTGTTCTGTTAATATATACAAGATTGGGCTTCCCAGGAGGTGCTAGTGATCAAGAATCCGCCTGCCAATGCAGAAGACACAGGAGACATGGGCTCGATCCCTGGATAGGGAAGATCCCCTGGAGAAGGAAGTGGCAACCCACTCTAGTATTCTTGCCTGGAAAATTCCATGGGCAGAGGAGCCTGGTGGGCTACAGTCCACAGGGTTGCAGAGTCAGGCATTACTGAGCAACTGACTACAACACATATACAAGATCATGTCATCTGTAAATAGAAATAATTTTACTTATTTTCCAATCTAAATGCCTTTTCTTTACTCCTTTTTTCTTTTCTATTTCTTTTTTGCCTAAATGTCCTAGCTAGAACCTCCAGTATAATGTTAAATAGAAGTGGTGAAAAGCAGACGTCTTATCCTTTCCCTGATCTTAGGGGGAAAGCATTTAGCCTCTCACCATAAAGTATGACGTTAGCTGTGGGTTTGTCACAAGTGGCCTTTATCAGGTTGAGGAAGTGCCTTTCCACTGCTAGACTGCTGGGGTGTTGTGCCAGATACTTTTCTGCATCTTTTGAAATGACCATGTGGCTTTTGTCCTTCATTCTATAAATATGATATATTACATTGATGGATATTCAAATGTCAAACCAATCTTGCATTCCTGGGATAAATCTTACTTGGTCATATTGTGTAATCCTTTTTATAGATTGCTCAGTGGAGTTTTGGTGGTGTTTTCTTGAGGATTTTGCATCTGTATTTATAAGAGATAATGGTCTCTAGTTTTTCTTATGATGTTTTTGTCTCATTTGGGCATCAGAATAATACTGGTTGCATAGAATGAACTGGGAAGTGTTTTCTCTTGACTGATCATTTAGTCAATTATTTTATAGTAAATTATAAATAATAATTTATTATTATAAATAAATTATAAATTAAATTATAAATTTAAATTATAAATTATTTATTATATTATCTGGCACAATCCAGTCATCAAGAGGTGAAAAGCCTGAGGCAGACTGGACTTTGAAACCCAGTTCTGCCATAACATAGCTGAGAGACCTCAAACAAGTCTGTTTACACCATTTCTCTTCTATAAAGTGAGAACAGATGATACTTGCCGCACAAGGATTAAATGAGATAATACAAACAAAGCACCGGACACATGGTCTGGTGATACTTTATGACTCATCACTGACCACTCTGCCTTTCCCTCTTCTACTCACTGTCAGCTTCCTAAAGATTATCTTACTGATTCTCGTCTCCCCAGAACATAACATGGCATCTGCCACACTTTTGAAGGCTTGCAGAAATGTTGCCACAAATCTCTTAATCACTTCACTAAAACCCTGGGGGCCAGATGTTTTCCAGAAATAAGAAACTTTCCAATTTAGAACATTAATATGATGTATAAACTGCAATTATATATTGAACTCCTACCAACCAAAAGCCAACTATACTAATTTTTTCCAAATGTCAAACAATATGAAAAATCAGTTCACAGAAAGGGTAATGCAATGGTAGAATAAATACACAAAACAGCGTCTCTCAGCCTTAAGTCATCAGGAAATGCAAATTCAAACAACGTGATACCATTTCCACCCATGTCAGCAATATTTTTCAAGTGCAAAAGTACTGGGGAGAATATGGAAATTGCTCCTGTTGGACACGGCTGGGAGGCAGGTGGTGGGTCTAGACATTCTGGAGGGCAAATTGACATAAAGTCAGCAAATGAAAAATGCCCAAATTTCCAGAAATTCTACCTTGTGACATTGCCCCAGAGACCACCCCCCCCCAACACAGGTGCCCAAGGAGGCAAGCCCAAAGATGTTCAGGAATGCACTCTTAGAAACCACCAAGAGGGAAACAGCCTAATCAACTGCAGGACAGAGCATATGCAACAGGAGGCAGGCATTTTAAAAAGATAGAGTAGGCTTCTATAAGACAAGGGGCGTTCTCGAAGATCCATTGCTAAAGGAAGCACAGCATGACGTCCCAAACAAAACTAAGTGCGTGTGACAGGTCCACGGAGCAAATATATAGGAAAAGGTCTGCTTTCCAGTGATGCAGACCATAATTACAGCTTTCTCCAGGCAGCTGAGGAGGGGACCAGGAATAGGGATGATAACTCTGAAAGGGAATTTGAGCCTTATTTTAAATGTTATATTTTTTCACAAGAATTTATTCATGGAGTATTGGTATCGTTTAAAATCAGCTTAATACTTAGGAATGAAGTTAAGCGAGGGGCACTGAAAACTACAAAACTGCTGAAAGAAATTAGAAAAGACAAATAAATGGAAAGGCAACCTCTGTTTGTAGACTGGAAGACTGAATATTGCTAAGATTCAATACTACCCAAACAATCTATAGACTTAATGCAATCCTTATCAAAATCTCAATGGTATTTTTTTTGGTAGAAATAGAAAAGTCCATCTTAAAATCCATATTGAATCTCAAGGGAACTCCAAATAACCAAAACAATTTTGAAAAAGAAGAACACAATGGGAGGTCTCACGAAGCTACAGCAATCAAAACAGTATTTTGTGACCTAAAAGACAGACATACAGCCCAATGGACTACAATAGATTTCCCAGAAATAAACTCACACATTTATGGTTGGGGGAAAGGACAAGCTTTTCAACAAATGGTGCTGGAAAAACTGGGTATTCAATGCAAAAGAAAGAAGTTGGACCCTTATCTTATGCCATATACAGAGTTTAACTCAAAATGGATCAAAGACCTAACTATAAAACTCTTAGAAGAAAACATGTGATTGAAAAGCTTCATGAGACTGGATTTGGCAATTGATTTATTGAACATGACACCTAAAACACAGGCAACAAATGTAAAAATAAACATGTTTAACTACATAAAAATTAAACCCTTTTGTGCAACAAAGATCACTATTCATAGAGTAAAAAGGCAACCCATGGAATGAGAGAAAATATTTGTAAATCATACATCTGATGAGGGTTTAATATCTAGGATACATTAAGAACTACAGCAAGAACAACAACAAAATCAAAAAAACAACCTGATTCAAAAGGACTAAAGGATTTGAAAAGACATTTCTCTAAAGATGATAATTAAACAGCTAATAAGCACATGAAAAGATGCTCAACATCAACAATCACTAGGTAAATGCAAATCTAAACTATGAGATCTTCATACCCATTAAGATGACTACTGTTTAAAAAAAAATCAAAACCCAGAAAGAAGTGTTGGTGAGGATGTGGAGGAACTGGAACCCTTGTACACAGATGGTAGGGTGTCAGGGAATGTTTGACGGGAGGATTCCTACGTGCTGTCTCTCATGAGTCCTCTGTCCCTCTTCAAGCGGAACAGCATGCTGCTCCCAGGGACTGAGGTCATTGTGTGAGGCAGGCTTGGGTCTCCTTTAGTAAACATTCTCTTTAGGACAAAACTGCTTAGTCTCGTTCCCCTTTCTTGAGATATGGATTGTGTCCTGACCTTGTGACTAACATTACCCCTTGTTCCCTTGGTAACGGTTGCTGTACGTTTGGTTTTCTGATCTCTGTCATTCCCGAAAGAAGTTTCTTGTACCACAGCCTATATATACTCATAGGAAAATCATTAAAGCACCTTTGCTCCATCAGAGCTTAGGTCCCCCGGTCTTTTTTTGTCTCTCTCTCTTTCTCTCTTTTACTTTCTTATCGTCGACTCTATACCACCAGGTTCCGGTCCATTAAAGGACCCCAACAGTAGGGTGGTAAAATAGTGCAACTGCTAGGCAAATCAGTATGATGGCTTCTTAAAATATTAAAAATATAAAAATTATTGCATCATCCAGCAATTCTACTTCAGGGTATATACCCCCCAAGACTGGAAAGCAGGGACTCAGGTATTTGAAGCCAACTGTCGACTGATGAATGAACGGATCAGCAAAATGGGGTCCATCCATACAATGGAATTTCATTCAGACTTGTAAACCTTGAAGACATTATGCTTAGTGAAATAGGCCAGTCTCGAAAAGTTAGATACTATAGGATCCCACTTACATGAGGTACCTAGAGTCATGAAATTTAGAGATAGGAAATAGAATGGTGGTTGCCAGGGGCTGGGGGAGGGAGGAATGGAGAGTTACTGTTTAATGGGTCCAGAGTTTCAGTTCTACAAGATGAAAAGGATGGACTATGGTAACGGCCATGCAGCAACATGAATGAGCTTAACGCTGCTGAACTGTACACGAAAAATTGTGAAAATAGTCAATTTCATGTTGTGTGTGCGTTAGTCACTCAGTCGTTTCCAACTCTTTGTAACCCCACGGACTGTAGCCCACCAGGCTCCTCTGTCCATGGAATTCTCCAGGCAAGAATACTGGAGTGGGCTGCCATTTTCTTCTCCAGGGCATCTTCCTGACCCAGGAATTGAACCAGGGTTTCCTACACTGCAGGCAGATTCTTTACCACCTGGGCCACCAGAGAAGCCTTGATGTGATGTATATTTGACCACAATTAAACATTTAAAACAAACAACTGAAAAGGAAACTCAGAAAGATAACACGTGCCTTGTAAGAGCATGTTCAGAGGCTAGGCTTCCAAGTTACTCCTGATTTACCAAAACGAGTGTACCTTCCAGGAAACCCTGCAAGTGAACCGTTTCCAAATGCATTTTTACAGCTGGAAATCTGCATTTCCCAAGCCCCCTTGCAAACTGCCCCATGGCACACCAGCAAATGTTTAACTTCCCCAGAGACATGGGGGCCGGAGATGCCAAAGGGAAGGTCTCTGGGCCTGAGTTTTAGCTCCTGCATCCTTGTAACGAGAACCTGCTGCCACGTGCATGCTGAGCTCCAGGGACCGGCCCTGCGGGGGCGGGACTCACCTCCAGGAAGTGATTGCTCAGGGCTGGGCCCGAGTCATTCTGGAAGGTCTGGAGGATGCGGAGGCGCCTCCTGTTGCGGATGTCATCCCAGTGCTTCCCATAGCTCGCCTCCAGCTCCCAGTGCAGATGGCCCGAGACCTCCTCATGCCGCAGCTGGACCTGGGGACACACCCCACCCGGGAGACCGCCGAGGAAGCCTTCTGAACCAGTCCTGAGTCTCCTCGCTGCCACCCATCCCGAGATGCAAGGCTTGCTTATTTAGGGAGAGAATTCTGTAATAGTTGTGGATTTTTTTTTGCACTGATTTTGATTTTGTAAAATTTTGCATTCGAATATGATTCACTTTCATGACTATATTTCTGGCACCCTCTATCCCGAGGTGAGAAACTAGAAGGCCCCAACCCGGGCTTTATCCATGCCCTGATAAGGAGTAGAAAGAGCCAGCTCACCATGGGAAGATGACTCCTTATTTTCATGAGCCCAAGACCTCCCCCTGCCCCACTCTCCCACAGCAGCCTCTGGTTCCTGGACTGAATCTACAAGGATCAGGGTTCCCCACTTGGGGGCTCCTGGCATCCTTCTGCTTCCTCTTGCCTCTGAACCATAGGTTGAGGCAACACAGGCTCATCCATTCATTCAATTATTAAACATATTTTCCCCCAGCTACCAGGTAAGTGCCTCACTGGGCACTAGATAGCCGGGAAGGAAGGAGCCAGAAGCCCTGCCTTCGTGGAAGCAGTAGTTCAGAGGAAGACACAAACTGGAAACAAAGGAAATTAACCAAGAAACAGCCGCTTCTCCCTTTTGCTCGCCCCTCATCACTCTGGTGAATTGCCAGTTTCTTAAGCCCTCCACTTGCCCTTCAGCCCCAGGATCTTTGCACTTACTGTTCCCTCTGGCTGTAGCACACTTCCATGGGAACAGAACTATCTCATTTTTTACTTTTCACCGTAAAATACATTTCCACCAAAGAAGTCTTCCCTGCTGCCCCGTCCAAATTAGACTCCTCTGTGTTTGATCAGTCTCTGCCCTGTTTATCATCCATGGCAGTTACAATTCACTTGATTTGGTCCATGTCTCTTGCTCTCTGCCCCTCCCCCAGCAATGGGATGACGGAGACCAGGGGCCGCCCTGAGCACGGCTCTGCCCCAGGGTTGGGCACAGAGCGGGTGTTCAATCAACACCAGCTGAACAGAGGGGAGATGAGACTCAAGGTCCAATCCGTGATCCATCCCCATACATGACCTTGAGCAATTGACCTCTCTGAGGATGGGTTCAGCATGCTCACCCACCACTTCCCTGACCCTGGGGGCTCTCTCCAGCCCCCGCATCCGGCCCAGGCACCCACCTTGTGACTGAACGCTGGGATCTGCGTGCAGTGGAGCTTGTGGTTCAGCTCCAGCTTGTAGGCGGCCTCCGAGCTGCCCTCTGCCCATAGCTTCTGGCTGGTGCTGCACTCCTGGGCCAGCTGCTTCGCCTGACCTGTGCAGGCAACCCAGAGACCCCTGCCCTTCCTCTGCCAGGCAGCCCTCCATCCTCATTCTGAGCAGAGGAGCGTCTGGCACAGGCCCACTTCAGCCAGCCCTCTGGATCTGCCTCAACTAACATCACTCATTGGACTCTGCCAACTGCGAGGTTTTAAGAGGCAGATTTATGCCCAACCCCAACAAACACAGGGCTTCCCAGGTGGCTCAGACAGTAAAGAATCCGCCTGCAATGCGGGAGACGTGGGCTCAGTCCCTGGGTCGGGAAGATCCCCTGGAGAAGGGCATGGCAGCCCACTCCAACATTCTTGCCTGGAGAATCCCCATGGAAAGAGGAGCCTGGCAGGCTATGGTTTATGGGGTCTAAGCACAATGCACCCACACACATAGACAGGGTTTTTCTTGTTTTAACGGGCAGGGACTTAGCTCCATTCAAAGCCAATAGAATGACTCTTTAGCTAAGGAGCCATGCGGCGAGGCCAAAACACCCAAGGTGACATTGGCACTTTAGCTCTCGGAGCCACCGCCCCAGGAAAGGGCGCAAGTCCAGCCACTCCCTAGCTTGCCCCCGTCAGCACACAGGCATACCCCGGAGGCCGTACTTGATCCTCAGGTAGCTGGTCCAGAGGTGGCCCCACCGCTGCAGCTGGCCCAGGGCACGCAGCCCCATGAGCTCCGGAACGAAGAGCTCAACACCCAGGGACACCACCTGCAGCCCATCCTTCACCTCCTTCTCCAGCAGCGCTGTGGGGAGAGCGGGCAGGGAGACAGCAGGTCCAGTGTGGTCATGGCCCGTGCCCCAGGGACTGACCCCCCACCCCAGGGTGCCAGGGGAGGAAAGGATGGGGGAGCAGCCCAGGGGGTCCTGGTAGAACCAATGCCTAAGTCTCTACCAAGGACCACAGACATCAGGGTCGTTGACAGCATTTTCACTGTCCAGCTGGCAACCCCAAAAGTCACTTTTGTGGGTCCAGACCAAAAGGTTTTAACACAAAACAGAATCAAACAGAAGAGAAATGACAGTGTGTTGATGGTCGTCAGGTAAATTTCACCTTCTGAAACTTGTTTCTGCTACACATTCAGCTCGATCACAGGTATAGCCATGCTGGTTAAGACTATCACAAATGCACAGGCCAGCTGGTCATCAGGGCCAGCCACTCACATCACTCCTTCGGAATTTCCCAGAACACCCCACGAGGAGCATCGCCGGGAGAAGCTCCTGGCCAGCTCCAGCACCAGGGCGGGCGCCTGGTCAGGTGTGTAGGTATCCAGGCCAGGTTGCGTATTCAAAATCCAAATAGCACCCCGTGCAATTTGGGTCAAAAATGCAAAACGTGTTTTTTACACATCCCGTAACACGTAGTGTGGGTCGGAACCCAGACAGTCCAAAAGGTGCTGGTTTATGGCTCATGGGGCCGGTTGTGCATATTGTAAGGGCATCTGGGGGACTGAGGCAGAGGCTGCGAGCAGATATAAGGTCTGGGTTTTCCATAAGTGGAATGTGGATATTGGGAGTTGGGGTGATGGGGACTACAAGTGGGGTACTCAGCCCTCCCCTCCTCTCCTGAAGCCTGGTCGCTAAGGAAAGGTGGCAGGAAGGCCCACCTCCCTCCTCCTACCTGACACGTGGGCCTCATCACCCAGCAGGTTTCTCAGTGACACGGAGAAGGCAAGCCGGCTGCCCGCCTGCCGGCTGAGGTTTCCGGCGAGGACCACAGGGCTGCCCGATGTCACCAGTCTCACCTCCAGCTGGGCCTCAAACCGCTGGGCCTCGCCACCCACTGCTGGCCACAGGTTGCTCCGGCCCTGGAAAGGTCCCAGCATCACTTGGGGGGACGGGCTCGGCTAACAGGCCCCGCCCTGACCACAAGAACCAGGACTGGACAGAGGGCAGGAGAGGGATCCAGGTCAATGGGCTTCTAGGCTGATCCTTCTCAAACTTCTTAAAAAACTGCTCACAATAGGTAAGTGAAAAATGAAAGTGTCAGTTACGCAGGCATGTCCGACTCTTTGCGACCCCATAGACTGTAGTCCGCCAGGTTCCTCTGTCCATGGAATTCTCCAGGCAAGAATACTGGAGTGGGTTGTCATTCCCTTCTCCAGGGGATCTTCCTGACCCAGAAATCAAACCCACGTCTCCTGCATTATAGGCAGATTCTTTACCTTCTGGGCCACCAGGGAATGGGTAATCCCGATTCAAATTCAGACAAAGTATGAATGACTCTTCCTCACTGCCTCTCTTTCAATCTGTCAGGGACTCTTGGCCAGTTCTCCCTGCAGAATATTCTGGAATCTAACCACTTTGGCCACCTCCACCACTGTCCCGGCTTGCGCCTGCTCATCATACCTGTGTGGCTGTGAAAACCTTCTCCTGCTCTCCTGGCTCCTGCCCTAGTGACCAGGGCGAGCACTTCCATGCATAGGAGATGATGATATACCCCTATCTTCTTCAGGGTAAGAGCCAAAGTCCTTGCAAAGGTCAACAAGGTCCGGTGGTTAAGAATCCACCTCCCAACGCAGGGGACGTGGGTTCGATCCTGGTCGAGGAACTAAGATCCCACATGTTGCAGGGCCATTAAGGACATGAGCCACAACTCAAGAGCCCACACTCTGCAACTAAGACCTGATGCAGCCGCATAAACAAACACGTAAATAAATATTCTAAAAACAACAACGAGCCAGACTTTCTCTGGAAGTCAGCCACACAGCCCTGGCCAGAAAGCAAACAGCACAAGGGAGGACCCCCGGCAGGTAAGATACATAGATGACCCCAGACATACTCTACGTCTCCACGATTGAGCTTTGTCCAGAGAACCCATGGTAGCTGCAGCTGTCATCTTTGATGGCTGTGCCAACTGCAGACCCATCCTACAGACCTCTCTGCTGGCTGCCAGCTGATCTGATTACCCAAAAGATGAAACAACGGCCTCACTGTTCCCAGACTGTTGTTCAGTCACCCAGTCATGTCCAGCTCTTTGTGGCCCCATGGACTGCAGCACGCCAGGCTTCCCTGTCCATCACCAACTCCCAGAGCTTGCTAAAACTCATGTCCATCGAGTCGGTGATGCCATCCAACCATCTCATCCTCTGTTACCCCCTTCTCCGCCTGCCCTCAATCTTTCCCAGCATCAGGGTCTTTCTCTCTTGTAAATCCTGTTTTGCCTTTGTTCCTTGACAACAGTCACAAATCTGTCTTCTGCTTACTCTTTGGCAAAGCCTTACATGATCTGTCATCTCACTTTTCTGTCCCGTCTCCTGTGCTGGTCCAACCACACGGGGCCTCAGGCAGTGCTTCTGACATCCTGCACGCATTCCTGTCCCAGGACCTTTGCACATGCTGGGCCCTTTACCTGCAATATCCTTCCCCCAGTGACCCACATGGCTCTCTTCTGCACATTCTTTACATCTTTGCTAAAGGTTATCTCCTCAGTCAGGCTTACCCTGTCAGCCTGTTTAAAACTGAAGCCAAGGGGCTCCCCTGGCAGTCCAGCGGCTAAGACCTTGCACTCCCAATGCTGGGGGCCCAGGCTCTCTTCCTGGTCAGGGAACTAGATCCTACATGTCACAACTAAGAGTCAATGCAGCCAAATGAATAAATAAAAAACTGGTGCCAACTTTCAGGCCCTTCTTCTCACATAATCCAGACCCCCCGAATCTAGCTCATCTATTCCCTTTTCTTAACAGCGCTTACATCCACCTATCACCACGATTTGCTTATGTATTTTATGATCTCTCCCATGAGAATGTAAGTTCCAAAAGGAGAGAATTCTGTATGTGTATCTCTTCCATGGAGCTGTCTTCCTGGCACATTGTAGGTACTTAATAAACAGCTACTGAATAAATGAATAAAGACAATGGAAAATATAGGTTTCATTCCCCTTCCTGGTGGCCCAGTCTCTCTCAAAGGCAACCACCGTCCCTGCATCTGTGCTTCTTCCAGAGACAGCGTTGGCCTACAGACATAAGTCTGTCTGTGTGTACACACACGTGTGTATACATGTGTACTTAATCACACACACACACTGCCTCTTGCTCTGCACAAAAACAGACGCCAGCTCTCCACTCCACTCTGCTTCTCTCACTTCATGGTGTGTCTG
This sequence comes from Dama dama, assembly GCF_033118175.1. Lineage (NCBI taxonomy): Eukaryota > Metazoa > Chordata > Mammalia > Artiodactyla > Cervidae > Dama > Dama dama. Next base: position 11,683,844 of record NC_083690.1, read on the forward strand.
GCTGATGCTTCTCTCTGGTCTGTATCAGAAGCTGCTCTGCAGTCAGCTGTAGCTTTTGCAAAGTGCAGCCCGTGAATAGCGTGATTATAGAATTTCTCATCCAAACCGGGACACTTCTCAGTTAAAGAGACCACTAATCAGGGACTTCCCTGGTGGTCCAGTGGCTAAGATTCCACGCTCCCAATGCAGGGGGTCCTGGGTCGGGGAACTAGGCTCCCATATGCTGCAACTAAAGATCTTGCAAGCCGCAGGAAAGATCAGAGATCCCGTGTGCACCAATTAGGGCTCAGTGCAGCCAAATAGATACATATATTTTTGAAAAAAGAGAGGACCAGTAATCACAGCTGAGCTGGATCAATAGTAACCCGGGACTTAGGAATGCTCTATCATTGCACACACAGGGGAGAGGGCATTGAAATCTAACACTCTCCACGCCATCCTTAAAGCCCATAAACTCTCAGAGTTGAGCCCAGCATTTCTGCTTTGTATTCCTGAGTTCATCTGCCTTAGCCTCCTCATTTCCTGTGGGCTTACCAAGAGGACTAAAAGAGAGACCCAGGGTCAAAGTCATATGTGTCCCCTGCCCATCCTAGAAAAGGCTTTGGAAAGTTCTGAAGCTCCAGCTGTTACCACTATCGTGATGAGTCTGAGGCAGCTAGAACTGGAGTTTCTCTAAAGGCCAATGCTTCCAGGCTGCAGACAGCCCTCTGGAGAGCAGCAGGCAGGCCTGCAGGGAGGGGCAGACAATTAACACTCGTGTGCTTAGCAAAGTGGGATTGATTCACGGGCTCCTGGGAGCTCTGCAATGACGCGTAGTCTCAGCCAGCAGGCAGCTGGGCTTCTAAGAGGAAGATGCTCTCCCCTGACACTTGGTCTTCGCACCCGGACAGGAAGCAGATTTGGGAGCTGAGAGTGTGTTCATGCAGCAAAAATTCCAACCCTGGCTCTAATTTTCAACTCGGACCTCTCTGAGAATCCACTGGAGATGGATACAGGACAACCAGACTCATGGCCAAAGGGGCCCAGAGGTCCCGCTTGGCAGGAGCGAGTCTCCAGCTGCTCTTTTTATCCTTTTTGGAGCCACAGACCTGCTTGAGCATCAGCTGGAAGGTCTAAGCCCTCTCCCCAGAAGGAGGACAGACACAAAACTTCTGCACAATTGCGGCGGCTTCAGAGGATCCACTGAGTCCCATCTAGGTCCTCCAGGTTGAAAACCTTAAAAAGTACCTATAGGGCTTCCTTGGTGGCTCAGCGGTAAAGAATTCACCCGCTAATGCAAGGGACACAGGTTTGATTTCTGGTCTGGGAAGAACCCACATGTGGTGAAGCAACGCAGTAGCGCGTCACAAGTACCGAGCCTGTGCTCTAGGGCCCAGGAGCCACAACAAGAGAAGCCCCCACACTGCAAATAGAGAGTAGTCCCTGCTCCCCGCAACTAGAGAAAAGATCACACAGCTACAAAGGGCCAGTACAGTCAAAAATAAATAAACCGATGTTTTTACAAAACTGAAAGATGTTTCAAATCTATAATATTATGAGCTGAACTGTGCTTCCCTCCAAAGCTAACCCCCAGGACATGTGAGGGTGACCATATTTGTAAACAGGATCTTTGCAGACAAAGGCAGGATGAGGTCATTTGTGCGGACCTTAATCCAGCCTGACAGGGAAACTTACAAAAAGAGAGATGTGGCCACAGATACCTACAGAGGGCAGACAATGCGGAGACAAGGGGGAAGACAGCCACTTACAAGCCAAGGAATCCCCGAGGCTACTAGAAACCAGAAGAGAAGCATGGATTAGAGCCTTAGCAGGAACCAACTCTGCCAGCACCTTGATTTTGGACTTCCAGCCTCCAGAACTGTGAGAGAATTTCCATTGTTCAAGCCCCCGAAAATTCAGGGTACTTTGATAGAGCAGCCCTGGAAAACTCACACAGATTTCTCCATGTGTGCCTTGACATTTCTTCTGGAAATCGGGGGAGTAGCACTCTTTGACTTACTATTTTATATCTTTGTCTACTCTGGATTTTTTTAAAGCATGCTCCTGTGTTACTGTTATTATCAATTTTTGACATCGATGGTGGTAAGATCTGAACCCATTTTTTTCTTTTTCATACTAGATGGTACTAGTACGTGAAGGGAGAAGAACAGCTAAAGCACCAAAGGAAGGACTTCCTTGGTGGTCCAGTGGTTAAGAATCTGCCTACCAACACAGGAGATTGGGGCTCGATCCCTGGTCAGGAAACTAGATTCCACATTCCTCGGGGCAACTGAACCCACACACTGCAAATGAAAGGTCCTGCATGCCACAGTGAAGATCCCATGTGACGCAACTAAGGCTTAATAAATAAATAAATATTTTTTTAAAAATCCACCTTCCAATGCAGGGGACATGGGTTCAATCCCTGGTCAGGGAACTAAGATCCCACATGCCACGGGGCAACTAAGCCTACACCCCACAACTAGAGTCCCTGCATCGTAACAGAAGATCCCCCTGTATGATGCAGCAAAGATCTCTAGTGCCACAACTAAGACTCAAGGCAGCAAGCAAATTAAGTAAGTAAATAATTTAAAAAAAAAAAAAAAACCACCACCAAAGGAGGTGGTGATGAGTAAGCAGGGATTGGGACCGGAAGTGTCCTGGGAGGTGGCAGGTGTCGACACCGGGGGTTTGAGGACGGGGTACAAACCTTGATGTAGTAGACGTCCCTTTCATCCAGGATCAACTCCAGGTGACCCATGCGGGCCCTCTGGACAGTCTCAATCTTCCCTGGGAGACAAAAATGAGAGTTTAGAGACAGGGGTTCAACATTCTGGATCCACCTCCAGGGTCGGCTGGGGGATGTCCTCCTGGCTTCCTATTCTCTGAGCCCCGGGGTCCTCGTCCATTAAATGGGGCTCTATGTAGTGCCGACCTCAGAAGGTGGCTGAGGAGTCCACAGTGAGCGGGCTGTATCTGGCCCATGGATCCGGCCCGTGGCTGGGGGCAGGATGGGGGACCACTGTCTTACCATCCAGCTCAATTCTCTTCTTGGGATGGAGAAGCTTGAGACGGAACTTCCCCTGAGGCCAGCTGTAGCTGACGTCCACCCCGACGTCCCTGGGCACTTCGGATCCGGGTGTGCCCATGAAGATGTGAGCTGAGGCTTCCTGAGGGAGCCAGCAGTCCTTCTGGAAACAGCAGAGTCCTCAAGACTGAGAACCCATCCAGGTCCCACCCCCCAACCTGAAGAAAACCTGAGTTCTGGGCTTCCCCCATCGCTCAGTGGTAAAGAATCTGCCTGCCAGTGCAGGAGACACAGGTTCCATCCCTGGTCCAGGAAGATCCCACAAGCTGCGGAGCAACAAAGCCTGTGAGCCACAACTACTGAGCCTGTGCTCTGGGGCCCGGGAACTGCAACTCCTGAGGCTACATGCTGCAACTCCTAAAGCCCAAACACTCTAGAGCCCATGATCCGAAACAAGAGAAGCCACTGCAGTGAGAAGCCCAAGCTCTGCAACTGGAGAATAGCTCCCACTCGCCGCAACTAGAGAAAAACAATGAAGACCCCCAAATAAATAAATGTATGTTTCCAAAAGAAACACCAAAACCTGAGTTCCTATGGTCATTCTTGTCCTTGAAAGACAAGAACCCTAAAAGCAGGAGTCTGGGGCTGTACGTCCTGGAGGAGAGTCCTACAGGACAGCTCAGGACCACAGGAATGGGCTCTCAGTTTGGCAAACAACTAGAGGAGCAGCTACAACACACACCTGCCTGGACCCCCCAGGGCCCCTACACCAGCTCAGCCTGCTCACCTCCCAGCTTCTGTGTGCTTTGCTTTTTTTTTTTTTATAAATACAACTTTTTATTTTGTATTGAGGTGTAACTGATTGACAATGTTTTGAAAGTATCAGGTGGAGAATGAAGGGACTCAGCCATACATATACATGAATCCATTCTCCCCCAGACTCCCCTCCAGGCTGCCACAGAACATTGAGCAGAGTTCCCTGTGCTGTACGGTAGATCCTTGCTGGGTGTCCATTTTAAATATAGCTGTTTGTCCATGTCCATCCCTAACTGCATCCTTATCCTTCCCGCTGGCAGCCTTAAGCTTGTTCTCAGCCTGTGAGTCTGTTTCTGTTTTGTAAGTAAGTTCATTTGTGTAACTTCTTTTTGGATTCCATATAAGGGATGTCATATGATATTTCTCCTTCTCTGACTTACTTCACTGTGTGATAATCTCTAGGTCTACCCAGGTTGCTGCAAAGGGCATTACTTCATTCTTTTTAAACGGCTGAGTAATAGTCCATTATATATATGTACCACACATCTTTATCCATTCCTCTGTTGATGGACATTTAGGTTGCTTCCAAGTCTTGGCTATCATAAACAGTGATGCAATGAACATCGGGGTCTGTGTACTTTGCTCCTAATGCCAGGCACCTGTGACCTCCAGGACATTCCCTCCAGCAAAGGAGGGAAAAACATCTCAATCCTTAGCCCCCAGGGGTCCAAACTCTGCAGCGAAAGTCCTGCTCCGGGGCTGAGCAGGGTTCAGGCTGACGCTGCCACCTCACCTGCCACCCACCCCCGCTCAGCTTCTTTCCTGTCCCCACCCTCTTTTCTCCACCCTCTTACTGGGTCCTCCTGGAGTCTTTTCTTCATCCATCACTTTTACCCAAATCCTCATCTCTGGTCTGCTTCTGGGAAAATGCAGCTTAAGGTACGAGCTCTCCTTAATATCCTGCACCATCGTACGTTCACTCAGAACCAACTAGCGTTCACTGCTGTGTGCAAGGCACCGTTGCAGGCACAGGGAGTGCAGCCAAGTGATATACACAAAGTCCTGCCCTCCTGGCACCAACACCCGCAGGACCTCCAGACACAGAAGTGAGACGGCAGCTGGTGGCCGTGAGTGCTCTGCTGACAAACTCGGACGCGGGGGTCATTGTTCTGGACTGGGTGGTCAGGGAGGGAAGTTGTTGCTGAGGAAGGGGTGCGTCTGATGAGACCAGAAGGCAAGTGGATGTCTAGGAAAGAGTATTCCAGGCAGAGGAAATCACCAGTGCAAAGGCCCTGGGGCAGCAATGTGCTTGGCATTTAATTAAAAGGAGGTCAGTGTGTCTGGAGAGTGGTGATCCTGGTCAAAAAGTGGGGAGATGGGGAGGAGAGACTGGCATGGCTGGATCATTGAAAGCCTGTCGGTCAGGGTGCTCGGCTCCTACTCAGAGGGAAAGAAGTCCTGAGCAGAGGACGGACGCAATCCTTTAGGGATTTTGGAAGGTCTATCTGGCTGCTGGTGGAAAACACATGGGAAGGAGACAGGAGTGGGAACTGGGAGGTCAGACAGGAGGCTGTTGAGTGTCTGTGCCAGGTCCTGGGGACCCAGGCGTGAGACAGGCACCGGATCTGTTCCCAGGAACTGAGTGACTAGTGGGGAAGACAGATCTTAATTAACCGGCTTCAGTAATGAACACAAATGGGACCAAAAGAGAAGAAACACCGTCCCCTTAGAGCACGTAACAAACGAATATGGCCACTTCAGGGTAATCAGGGCAGGCTTCACTGAGGAGGTGACCTCTTGAATGGAGCTCTGAAGGTTGATTCAGAGTTAACAAGCTAACAAGATGTGCAAGGGTGCTGAGGCAGAAGGGGAACTACAGCAGGACAAGCCCAGTCCAACAGGTCCAGGGAGGAGGCCCCCTGTCTTTACGAGTGATGCTCAAGGCTGACCTCTGAGTAGAAGACCTAGGGAGCCCCTGAATCCGATTGAGAAAGAAGAAGGTTCCCTAGGGCCTACCTGGGGGTGGAGGGTGTAGGCAGCCTCCAGCAGATACTGTTGGAGCCCCCGGTCCTGCTTCTTCAGGGTCATAGCTGCTAACACAGGCACCCAGAGCAGGTAGGGCTGGTCGGGCGCCGGCCAGAGCATCTCAGCGCAGAGCTGCCAGCCCCAGGTGTGGGATGCTGTGAGGAGGGGAGCAGGCAGCACCTGTCAGGAGAGAGCTGAGGGCTCCAGGCGGGGCCACGGATGCTCCCATCAGCAAGAAAGAGCATCTCCACATTCTTCGGAGAAACAGTATTATTTAGTCATTAATCATAGCAGGTGGTGCTGTGTAGACCAGGGTTTCTCAGCTTTGGCATTCTCAACACGTGGCCTGGATAATTCCTTGTTGTGGGGGACTGCCCTGGGCTCGACCCACTAGATGCCTTCAGCACCTCCCACACCAGTATGACAACCAGCGATGTCTCCGGACATTGCCACCTGTCCCCTGGCTGGGGGGGAGGGTCAAAATCATCCCTGGTTCAGGACCCCTCGTGTAGACTATCAGAATATCCGGCAGTATGATATAGGACACAGGCTCTGGAGCAAGAAAGGCTGGATCCGCATTCCCGTTCTGCCAATGCCCCACTGTGTGACTTTGGGCAAGTTACCTAACATCTCAGTGCTTTGGTGTTTCTCATCTGTCCACTGGGACTGAAAATAGATCCAGGCCCATGGTGTAGCTGGGAGGATTTATAACTCAGTGAGTGTTCAGGACACTGTTTAGCCTAAAGGAGTAACTTAAGTAGGCCCCTCCCCCACCCTATCACCCTATCCCCCAAATGATTGCAAGATCTGCGACTGTTTGATCTACCTCCTGCTCTTCCTTCTCAATTTTGTTGCCTTTCAACCTGATATTATCATCAAAGAGTTGTCTTATGCTATTACAATATGCAGTTCAGGACTTCCCTGGTAGTCCAGTGGTTAAGAATCCACTTGCCAATGCAGTGGACACAGGTTTAATCCCTGGGTTGAAAAGATCCCACATGCCACGGGGCAAGTAAGCCCGAATGCCACAACTGCTGAGCCTCTGTTTTGGGGCCCTCACTCTGCAACAAGAGAAGCCACCAGAGCGAGAAGCCCATGCACCACAAGCAACAGCAGCCCCACTCACCACAGCTGAAGAAAGCCTGCGTGCAGCCGCAAAGACCCAGCGCAGCCAGAAATACATACATATATACATACGTTAAAAAAGGAAACGCAAAAAAATCTACTAAAAAATGCCCTTCTTTACAGACTTCAAAAGTTACGGGATATCTCGGTATTTTACTAAACCAGGCGTTGGCAAACGTTTTCAGTAAATGGCCAGATGGTAAATACTTGAGGTTTTGCTGGTCACACATCCATGACCACAGTTTGCTGTTACTCAGCTCTGCTGTTGTTGAAGAAAAGCCACAGACAACGGGAGTGGCTCTGCACCAATAAAACTTCATTTCTGGGCACTGAAATATGGATTTCACAAATTTCTCACATGTTCTGAAATAGTCTTCTTTTGATTATTTTTTCAGCATTTGGAAATGTAAAAGTCTATTCTTAGTTCAAAGGCTGTTATAATAAGCCATCCTCCTACTGTTGGATATTTGAGTTGCCGCCTTTTTTTTTTTTTGCTCTGTAAATAATGATGAAACAAACATCTTGTGCATTCGGCACTTTTAAAGTGATTTTGGCTTATTTTCATAAGGTATAGGGAAGGCTTCCCACGTGGTGCTAGTAAGGAACCCACCTGCCAATGCAGGAGATACAAGAGACGTGGGTTCAATCCCTGGGTTGGGAAGATCCCCTGGAAGAGGTAATGGCAACCCACTCCAATATTCCTGCCTGGAAAATTCCATGCACAGAGGAGCCTGGCAGGATACAGTCCGTGGGGCCACAAAGAGTTGGACAGGACTGAGTGACTGAACACACAGTGTCTAGACACAGCATCACTGAGTTAAGAGGCATAAGTACTTCAGGGCGGAACAGTAGCTCTGGAGTTTGGAGCTGTTATCTTACCCCTCAGCCCCAAGATGCCCATCTTGGGACAATGACACGGAGGGCCTGCTGGCACCCACCTTCCTTGCTGGTACAGGACTGGGCCTCGGAAGGGCTGGGAACGTGACTGAGGCTCCTCACATCATCCCCAGTGACGAGATACAGCTGAGACCTGGGTGGGAAGGGAGGGAAGTGTGGTGAGTCATTAACATTCACCCATAAAACCACCAGGGCAAGGCGCTGGGGCAGGTCCCACCAGGAACAGGACAGGCCTTTGGGGCACCTGGCACGCTGGTGGGGAAGTCAGTCCATGAACACAGAGGGTGACAAGTGCTATGAAAAACCTAAAATATGGGATGGCATGGGCATAGCATCCACTTGGGGACACAGCAAGGCGTTGGTTAGTTGGGGGGTTTGGAGGGGACATTCTGCAGAGGTGATATATAGTCAGAGAATCAAAGGATGAGAAGCAGCCGGCATCCCAGAGGGAATGGCAGGTGCAAAGACCCTGGGGTGAGAATAAAGGGGGCTCTTTAGGAACCACCAACAAAAGGGTGGTGAGGGAGTCAGAATGGAATGGAGGGAGTGAGGGGTGAAGTAGTGGCAGGAGATGGGTGAGGGAGTGAGCAGGGCCTCCATCGGGCAGGGCAAGCATGTTCGCTGGGTTATCCTGGAAGCAAGCAAGGGATTTTAAATAGGGGAGGGGGAGCATGATAGGATTTAATTGACAAGTAAAAGGAGACCCCACTGGCTGCTGCCCAGAGAGGGTCAGGTGGGCAACAGTGCCTCCAGCAAGGGAAGGGAGGAGGTGGAGGTGGGGGCAATCGGGCTTCTCCTATTGCCTCTGAATCCACTGTTCTCTAAGTATCACCTCTCCAGGAGGCTGGGGACAAGCAGACCCCAGGAGGGACCCCCGGAAAGATCTGAGCACTGTGGGAGTCCCCCATCTCGGTCTCTTTCAGCCCCTATCACAGACACTCCCACCCTACCCTGACATACACACACACACATACATGATACACCCCACTCACTGCCATGGGCACACTGTCTCACAAACACGCCCACAGACATGCAATCACATACACAGACTCACAGGTACATTCACAGGCACACACACTCAGACACAGGCATGCACACTCTCATAGACACACACCCCCACACCAGCGCCCACCCTGGCTCACACACAGACACATTCACAGGTTCCCTCCCGGGCTGTGGGAACCCACCTGAAGCGGAGCAGCTCCACAACCTCCTCCGGTGTGTTTAGATGCACCCTGAGGTCTTGGCCCTTCCTCGCCTGGATCCCACCATCCAGGCTGGCGGTGCCGCGGACACCAGTCACCCACCTCAGCCCGGCCTGCCCCAGGGCACCCACTGTGCCCATCTGCGCTGAGATCTGGAGCAGGGCGCTAAGGAAGAAGCACACAGCTGCAGCCTATGGCCCCAGGCAACGGCCAAACCAGTGCCAACCCACGCACCACCCACGATCCCCCCGCCAGCTTCACTCCATGGTCCTGAGTCAGAGCGGCCCCTCCACCACGGCCATCACTGACCACACACTCCACGTGGGCCAAGCACTCTATACCTTGCCATCAAACCCTCACCATCATTAGCCCCATTTAACAGACAGACAAACTGAGGCTCACAGAGATGACACCACCTGCATGGGTTCCATAGCTGGGACATGGAACAGCCAGTCTGGAGTCCTGGTTGTCAGAGCCCAAGCCCAAGGTCTCTACGCCCAACAAAAGGCAGCACAGGACACCCACATTCCCCATGTTGGGCCCAGAAACCAAACGCAGGTCAGCTTAGTGACTGGGAGAGTCGCCCAGCAGGCCTGGGACTGGTGATAATTGTTCCGTTCAAAATCCTTGATGCCGTGTGGCCCTGGGTCAGCTGTGCACTCACTGTGAGTTCCAATTTCCTTAACCCTTAATGGGAATGAGAAAAGCGTCCACCTTGTGTGTGGCCACGTGGGTTCCTGTACCTTAAATGCTCCTCCCTCTCCTTCTCCTCCCACCCCCTCCCCCAAGAGGCAGAGGGGGCAGAGGGAAGAACGGGGCTGTGACTCGAGCTGTGAATCCCAGCTGCTGTGCTACCTTGGGCATGGGGGCTGTACCTTGCTGAGCCTCAGTCTTCCCATCTGTAAAGTGGGCACATCTGCCCAAGATCTCCTTAGCTTCTTGGCACAAAAAACACTCCATCTACAGTAGCTGGTATGAAGGTATTCAGCAGAGCAGGGCTCCCCCTCGCCCCAGCCCATACTGATGTCCCAGCTCTCTGCAGGAGGGGGCCCTGATCCACCTATCTCCCCCAGATCCGAGGAGCCAGTTACCTGGGCTTGACATAACCATTCACAGAGAAATCTGAGTGCCTCTGGAAGTCGGCTGTCCCTCGGACCCGGATGCTGATGGCCGCCGAGACGTTGAGGGTCAAGCGGGCTGGGAGGCCAGACATGGTGGGAAAGGTGAGCTCCTCCATCGCTAGGTTCAGCCTCCGGTTCACCTGCACCTCCTGGCCCTGCAGTCAGAGGACCGTAAGAGTGCACGTGATCCCCTTACTCACCCTTCACAACCCTCAGACGGAACCTTATCACTGCCCCCAGTTTCCAGACAAAAAAACAGAGCCCCCAAACCGATAACATAACCCAGCCAAGCCCATGTAGCTAGAAACTGGCAGAACTGGGGTTTGAACCAAGACAGGTTACTGTAGGTCATAGCCAGAGGTCAGGCATCCAGGCCCATCCAGGGTGTGGACCCTGCTGACACACCTGGTTCAGAGCACTTAGTGCCAGGCACACTTCACTTTGTGGCATTGTTACTGCACTGAGTCATTGGATTCAACAGCGCTATGAAGTAGATATTATTATTACTATTCTAGCATGCCCATTTCACAGATACAGAAACTGAGGCTATGGTAAATTCAACAATACGCCCAAGGCGGTAAGCAGTGCAGCCAATTTTTGACCTTGGGCAGTCTGGTTCGAAATTTCATGCTCTTGAGTTTGAAGGTACTTTAGTACTCCACCAGCGCATCAAAGGAAACATCATCAGCTCAGAGGGCAGGGAAGGGTCAAGCCCAGCCTGAGGTACCTTCAGGAGTTTGATGGCAAGCTCAGCCAGGTTCAGGGACTGGCGCTTCACGTGGCTCCCCATCGCCCCACAGTTCACAGAGCTCAGCTCGTGCCCGAACACCTTCATGCTCAGCTGACACTTCAGCGCCTGCCTCTCCCTGCGCCTCCGGGCCACCTGTGACCAGGAACAGGTCTGGCTTAGCCGGGCAAGGCACCTGGACCTCGGGAGGGGGAAGGGGCAGCTGGAGAGAAAGGTCAAGGGCTTGTGGGGTTCAGAACAGGGCTTGCAAAACTCATGGTCCAGAGGCAGAACCTACGGATATATTTTCTTAGACCTGCACAGTCTACCCAACACCCAATGCCACGTGTGTGTGTTTTAGTAAACAATAGAGGCTTTTAAAAATCCAGGCTGAATGTGACCCAGCAATAGAGCCAGACAAAACTGCAATTCAAAAAGACAGATGCACCCCAGTGTTCATTGCAGCGCTATTCACAATAGCCAAGACAAGGAAGCACCCTACTTTATCCATCAGCAGAGTAATGGATAAAGACAGGGTACATATATACAATGGAATAATCTACTCAACCACTAAAGAATGAAATAATGCCCTTTGCAGCAACATGGATGAACCTAGAGAGTGTTATACTGAGTGAAGTAGGTCAGACAGAGACATATGAAAATATCATATGATATCACTTACATGTGGAATCCAGAAAAATGATACTAAAGTGAACTTCTTTCCAAAGCAGAAAGAGTCACAGATATAGAAAACAAACTTATGGCTACCAGGGGGGAAAGCGGGGGGGTGGATAAACTGGGAGATTAAGATTAATACATACACACTGCTACATATAAAATAGACAATTAATAAGTACCTACCCTATATAGCACAGGAAACTCTACTCGATACTGTTAATAACCTATATGTGAAAAGAATCTAAAAAAGAGTAGATATACATATATAGGGGCTTCCCTGGTGGCTCAGCTGGTAAAGAATCCGCCTGCAGTGTGGGAGACCTGGATCTGATCCCTGGGTTGGGAAGATCCCCTCGAGGAGGGCATGGAAACCCACTCCAGTATTTGTGCCTGGAAAATCCCCATGGACAGAGGAGCCTGGAAGGTTACAGTCCATGGGGTCACACAGAGAGTCCGACACGACCGAGCGACTAAGAACAGCACATGCATGTACGGGAAACTGAGTCACTCTGCTGTAAGCCTGAAACCAACGCTATGTTGTAAATCAACTCTGAAAGTGAAAGTCGCTCAGCCATGTCTGACTCTTTGCGACCCCATGAACCATACAGTCCATGGAATTCTCCAGGCCAGAATACTGGAGTGCGTAGCCTTTCCCTTCTCCAGGGGATCTTCCCAAGCCAGGGATCGAACCCAGGTCTCCCACATGGCAGGCAGACTCTTTACCAGCTAAGCCACAACTATACTCCAATAAAAATTTTTAGAAAAAGTTGCAAAGCTAGTACAGAGAGCTCCCATGTACCTCACCCTGTTTCCTCCACTCTTAGCATCTTACATGACCAAGACGCACAGTGAAAACGAGGAAACCAAGACGAGCATGTTATTAACTAAACCTCAGACTTTATTCGGATTTCACCAGTTTTTCCATTCCATCCTCTTTCTGTTCCAGGAGTCAGTCCAATACCACATGGAGTTTAGTATCATGTCTCTTCAGTCTCCTCTGGTCTGTGACAGTTTCTGGGTCTTTATTTTTCATGCAGTACGTGTTCTTAAAAAAATTATTTCTACTATTTAAAACCTGGGAGATTTTATATAAAATCCAGATACCCAGCTTCTCAAAAAAAAGAGAAATGTTGGCCTGTCTCCCACTGCCTCGCAGTCTCCCCCTCCCCAAGAGGGCAACAGGCATTCAGAACTGAGTGGTGGCTGCCAGTGAGCCGAGGCCTGAGCTGCAAGCCTGTCTACACAGTCCCCGCCACGCCCTGCTGTCTCTCCAACGCTCAGGCCAAGGACTACTGTCACTCATCACTGCACTTGTGCAAAATATATCCTGCAAAGTGAATATATATCAAAAGCGAGAACACAGGACTTCCCTGGTGGCACAGTGGTTAGGAATCCGCCTGCCAAGGCAGGGAGCACAAGTTCAATCACTGGTCCAGGAACATTTCACATGCCATGGAGCAACTAAGCCAATGCGTCCCAACTACCGAGCCCATGTGCTGCAACTACTGAAGCCCACGCACCTAGAACCTGGGCTCCGTAACAAGAGAAGCCACTGCAGTGAGAAGGCCGAGCACCGCAATGAAGAGTAGCCCCCACTCACCACAACTAGAGAAAGCCCACACAGTAACAAAGACCCAGAGCAGCCAAAAGTTAATTGATTTTTAAAAAAATTTTTAAAAGAAACCTAAAAAAAAAGCCTTAAAAAAAGTGAGAAAATAATAGACCAACTGTGTTATACTAAGAAATTGTGGGACTGTGATTCTAAGAAAAAACATTTATATCCAGCCCACAACCCTCATTCAAGTTGCTTACTGGCCCCAGATTTAGTCCAAGAGGCTTTAAACAGCAGGGACCATGCTCTGATCATCTCTGTGTTCCTGGGCTGTGTTGAGGTCACAGCTGATGGTTAGTAAATAAGTGAACATGTAAGGAAATGCTTCAGTCACTACCTTGATCACCCCCAGATATACATGGAAATGACATTTATGAGAACAAAAAGGTACTAACAACCTCAGTATCCATTGGTGGGTAAAAGGTTATGTAAAGTAAGGTCCCCACCCACAGAAAGGGTATTAAAATGTTTGCATACAGTAAGTTTTCAGTAAGAAAAATACTCAAGTACTGGTATCAAGTAGGAGACCAGAGGAAGCTTACACATACACACACCCCTGCCCAGCAAGTCCACTCCTAGGTACACGTGGAACAGATGCATGCACATACATTCACCAAAGAGACATGTACAAGAATGCACTACCTATAATAAGCCAGAAACTGGCTTTAAAAATGGATAAGGAAATTGTCAACAGTAAATGGACAGCCCATCAAAAGTAACTGGATAAAGAAATTGTGGTATGTTCACACCATGGAATGCTATAAGCAAGGACAATAAATGAGCTGTAAGTACACACAGCAACACAGATTGATCTCACAAACACGCTTTAAGCAAAAGAAGTCAGACACAAAAAAGAGGATGCGGACAGCATTATTCACAATCGTCCTAAGATGGGAACAACCCGAAAGTCCATCAGTGGGTAAAGGCACACGCAAAATGTGGTTCGTCCATACAATGAATATCATCCAGCCTTAGGAAGGAATGAAGCACAAAATCAGACACATAGGTCAATGGAACACGTTAGAGAGCCCAGAAATAAATTCACACACCTAAGATCAATCTATGACAAAGGACACAAGAATATACATTGGAGAAAAGACAGTCTCTTCAGCAAGTGGTGCTGGGAAAGCGGTACAGCTACTTGTAAATCAATGAAGTTAGTACACACTCACATCATACACAAGAATAAACTCAGAATGGCTTAAAGGCTTAAACGTAAGACATGACACCATAAAACTAGAATATAGGCCAAACATTCTCTGACATAAATCGTAGCAATGTTTTCTTAGGTCAGTCTCCCAAGGCAAAAGAAATAAAGGGAAAATAAACAGGACCTCACAAAACTTGGAAGATTTTGCACAGCAAAAGAAACCATAAACAAAAAAAGAGAGCCTACGGACTGAGGGAAAATATTTGCAGATGATGCAACCGACAAAAGATTAATTTCCAAAATACATAAATAGTTCACACAGCTCAGTATCAAAACAACCTAGTCATAAAACAGGCAGAAGACCTAGAGAGACATTTCTCCAAAGAAGACATACAGATGGCCAACAGGCACATGAAAAGATGCTCAATATCACTAATTATTAGAGAAATGCAAATCAAAACCACTTCACACCATGCACCTTCATGTTTATAGCAGCAACAGCCAAGATATGGAAGCAATCTAAGTGTCTATTGAGAGACAAATGGATAAAGAAGATGTGGGACAGACACACGCACAATGGAATACTACTCAGCCATAAAAAAGAATGAAATAATGTCATCTGCAGCAACGTGGATGGACCTAGAGATTATCATACTACGTAAAGTCAGACAACGACAAACATCGCATGATATTACTTATATGTAGAGTCTAAAAAATTATATAAATGAACTTATTTACAAAACAGAAAGAGACCCACAGAGAGCAAACTTATCGTTACCAAAGGGCAAAGGGGGTGGGGAGTGATAAATTAGGAGTTTGGGATTAACATATACACGGTACTATATATAAAATAGATAAACAACAAGGACTTACTGTACAAAAGCGAAAGTGATAGTCACTCAGTAGTGTCTGACTCTTTGCGACCTCATAGACTATATAGCCCACCAGGCTCCTCTGTCCATGGAATTCTCCAGGCAAGAATACTGGAGTGGGCTGCCATTTCCTTCTCCAGGGGATCGTCCTGAAACAGGGACAAACCCAGGTCTCCTGCACTGCTAGCAGATTCTTTACCAGCTGAGCCACGAGGGAAGCTCCTAAATTTTGTAATTTTTGGTTGCACCATGAAGCATGTGGAACCCTAAGTTTCCTAACCAGGGATTGAACCCTCATCCCCTGCGGTGGAAACACGGAGTCCACTGCAGGGAAGTTCATGAAGTTCATTCAGGGAAGTTTCTGTATAGCACAGAGAAATATATTCAATATCTTGTCCTAATCTATAATGGAAAAGAATCTGAAAAAGTGCATATGTACACACACACACACATATATAACTGAATCACTTTGCTGTATACCAGAAACTATCGCATTATAAATCAGCTATACTTCAATTAAGAAAGGAATTACTTGTGCAACAGAAAAAAAGGATGAAGTACTGATGTGACACAAATAGACCTCAAAAACAGGCTCAGTGAAAGAAACCAGACACAAACGACCACATATTGTATGATTCTGTTTATAAGAAATGTCCAGAACAGATAAATCCATCGGGACAGAAAGCACACTCATGGTTGGCAGGGCTGGGAAATGAGGGTACGGCGCGTGACCGCTAACGGAGGTGGGGTCTCCTTGGGGTGGTGAAAATGTTTTGGAACTAGACAGACGTGGTGGCTGCAAAACGCTGTGAATGTATCACGTGTCACTGAATTGTATACTTTTAAACGGCTAACTTTATGTTATGTGAATGTCACCTCATTTTTTTCTTTCCACAAGAGAACATGTAAATGATTCCATGTACATAAAGTTCACAAAGGAACTGGATGTGACTTCTACTATCAACCAGATTGAAGTAACAGGGACTGGATTTACCTCCCTGTGTGGAGCAACTCGAAACTCAGATGAAACAGATTAAACAAAAGTTCCCAAGGCATTAGACGCCATCAGGTAATGCGAGATGATGAACCCAGGAGACAGGAAATAGCAAGGTGAGCCTCAGCTCAACCGCCTGGAGGGGGTTCAGGCTGAGGGGCTGGGAGGGGAACACAGTGGGGCAGGGCAGACTCCTGGAGTGAAGGATCTGGGAGCCTGGAGAGACCAAGGTGAGCGGACATTGCGGGGCAGAGTACAAGAGGGGAAAGAGTGGCACAGAGAACTCTGGAAGCCTCCAGAGGGTTCCAAGAATCTCTGTAAGACTGCATTAGGCAAGGATTTCTTAGATGTTAACACCCGAACACTACACGTAAAAGAAATGGATAAACCTGACTTTATCCAAATCAAGGATGTCTGCTCTTTAAAAGGCACTGTTGGGACTTCATCTGGGGTCCAGTGGTTAAGAATCTGCCTTCCAGCGCAGGGGACTTGGGTTTGATCCCTGCTCGGGAAACTAAGATACCACATGCTGTGGGGTGACGAGGCACACACACCACAACCAAGAGAAGCCCACCGCTGCAACTACCGAGCCCACGCGCTCTATAGAGCCTGGGTGCCACAACCAGAGAAGCCTGCACACCACAAGCAAGACCCAGCATGGCCAGAAAAGGACACCGTTAAGAGAGTGGAAAGACCATGCCACACACTGGGAGGAAATATTTGCAAGTCACACAGCTAATAAAAGCCTTGTGTTCTAAATAGATCAATTGAAGCTTGCTCTTAAGAAACCAACTCAATTTTTTTTTTTTAAAGACAAAATATTTGAACATACACTTCACCAAAGATGCAGGGGTGACAAATAAGCACATGAAAAGATGCTCAACGTTAGCAGCAGTAGGGAATGAAGACATGAGATACTACCACACACCATCAGAATGGCAGAAACTAAAAAGTCTAATCCTACCAAGTGTTGGTGAGGATATGGAGGAATTAGACCTCTCATTCACTGCTGGTGGGGATGCAAAATAGTACAACCACTTTGCAAAGCAATTTAGCTAGCTCTTAAAAAATTAAACATATGATCCAGGCATCCCATCCCTTGATATTTACCCCGAAACATGAAAACATACGTTTATATGAAGATTTGAAATGGCAACCCACTCTAGTATCTTGCCTGGAAAATCCCATGGATAGAGGAGCCAGGCAGGCTACAGTCCATGGGGTCGCAAGAGTTGGACATGACTAAACACAAACTAAACTTAGTGACTAAACCACCACCACATACATAAATGTGCATAGCATCCCTACTTGTAATAGCCCCCAAACCAGAAATAATGCAAATGTTTATCAACAGGTGAATACTTAAACAGACTGTGGTCCATCCCTACAATGGAACACTACTTGTCCATAGGAAGAAATAAACTATTCGTATACCCTGCTCGATGGATGAATCTCAAAATAATTACACTGAATAGAGGAAGTCAGGCCAGAAAGGAGCACATGCTTTAAAAACAGAAGTATATGCTGCATGATTCCATTTATGCAACATTCCAGAAAGTGCTAACTTATCTATTTTGACAGAAAGAGCATATCATGATAGGGGGACAGGGTGGAGCAGGAGGAAGGGATTAAGGAGCACTAAGAAACCTTTGGAGGTGAGGCATATGTTGATTTAGCTGATGATGGTTTCATGGTGTATTGCTATTGTTTTCCAGTCGCTAAGTCATGTAACTCTTTGCGACCCCATGGACTGTAGGATCCCCGTGCCTGCCAGGATTCTCTGTCTGTGGGGTTTCCCAGGCAAGAATACTAGAGTGGGTCACCATTCCCTCCTCCGGGGCGTCTTCCCGATCCAGGGATGGAACTCTAGTCTCCTGCATTGGCAGGCGGATTCTTCACTGCTGAGCCATCAGCAAAGCCCCTTCACAGTGTTTACATATGCCAAAACTTGTCAAATGGTATGTGTCAAAACTTTAAACACAGACCATTTATTGTAGGACAATCATACCTCAACAAAGCTGATTTTTAAAGAGTTACTCAGTGCTATTAGGAGTCAGAACAGTGGTTGCTTACCTCTGGTTATGGGCAGGTAAACCAGAACAGGGAGGCAGAAGGGTGCCTCTGGGGAGCTTATGAGGGTCTGGGTGCTGGTTACAAGGATGTTCCACTGATGGAAACACACTTCCAAGGTGGGCACTTTTCTATGTATGTGATATAGCAAGTGGCTTTTCAAAAGAAGACAGGCTAACAGCTCCCTGCTGAGATCTGGACCAGCAATGTGCTTCTATAAGGGGGCTGGGGGGTGGGAGGGCAGGGTCAGAGGGCATAGACACCTGGGTTCCCCAGTCCCAAAGCCCAAGCTGGCACCTGACAGGGGGGAGGGTGAAAAGAGGTGGGCTCAGGTGCTTCCCTTACCTTCTGCTGCAAGTCTCTCATCTTTCTGGACCTTTCTCCTGGACAAGCGGGGTCGGCCGGCTGCGGTGTGGGCCCTGGCTCTGTCTCTGGGGGCTTCTCCGCCTGGGCTTGTCTCTCCCCTTCCTGCCCCCAGAATGACTTCAGGCCAAACAGCCTGCGGGCCATTTCCTCGGCATTTTCCAGTCGGAGTCCCAGCTGGGAAGGAAAGTCAGGGGCTCAGGGCACAGTAACTTGTTCACAATAGTAACCAAGAGGTGTGGGGTTGGGAGCTTGAACAGAGGGCCCCAGGCTCCCTAGGGTCTATCCAGGCCCAAGTGTCAAGAGATACAATCTCAGCTCCACATCTGCTTGGCAAATGCCACACAGCAAGAATTCCGACCAATTCTTTGAGGCCTGGTTCAAATGTCACCACCTCTGGGAAGCCTTCCCTGAATTCCCATATCACCGGCTCCATACATTCCCCCTCCCCACCCCCAGCCAAATTTATTACCCCTTCCTCTGAGTGTCAAGCACATTACTCCAAGGTCACACTCAGACAAATTTGTGTGTCTATCTGCAAGATCTTGAGCTCCATGAGAGCAGGGCCCTGCATCTCACTAAGTGAACTCAATGCCTGATGAGATAGTTAATTCTGTGTCCATGTGACTGGGCCATAGGGTGCCCAGATATTTGGTCCAGTGTTATTACACATGTTTCTGTGAGAGAATTTTTGGATGAGTTTAACATTTATTTTTTTTTTTTTTTTTTTTTTTATTATTATTTTTTTTTTCCCAGTGGGTTTTGTCATACATTGATATCAATCAGCCATGGATTTACATGTATTCCCAATCCCGATCCCCCCTCCCACCTCCCTCTCCACCCGATTCCTCTGGGTCTTCCCAGTGCACCAGGCCGGAGCACTTGTCTCGTGCATCCCACCTGGGCTGGTGATCTGTTTCACCATAGATAGTATACATGCTGTTCTTTTGAAATATCCCACCCTCACATTCTCCCACAAAGTTCAAAAGTCTGTTCTGTATTTCTGTGTCTCTTTTTCTGTTCTGCATATAGGGTTATCGTTATCACCTTTCTAAATTCCATATACATGTGTCAGTATGCTGTAATGTTCTTTATCTTTCTGGCTTACTTCACTCTGTATAATGGGCTCCAGCTTCATCCATCTCATTAGGACTGGTTCAAATGAATTCTTTTTAATGGCTGAGTAATATTCCATGGTGTATATGTACCACAGCTTCCTTATCCATTCATCTGCTGATGGGCATCTAGGTTGCTTCCATGTCCTGGCTATTATAAACAGTGCTGCGATGAACATTGGGGTGCACGTGTCTCTTTCAGATCTGGTTTCCTCAGTGTGTATGCCCAGAAGTGAGTTTAACATTTAGATCAGTGGACTGAGTCAAGCAGATTGCCCTCCATAATATGGGTGAGCCTCATCTAATCAGTTGAAGGTCTGAATGAAACAAAGGGCTGCCCTTCCTCCAAATAAGAGGGCGTTCTTCCTGCCTGAGTGTCTTCAGACCGGGACATTGGCTTTTTCTGCCTTCAGACGGGAACTACACCATCAGTTCCCTTGGGTCTCCAGCTGTGCTGACTGCAGATCTGGGAATTGTCAGCCTCTATAATCCTATTGGTTCTACTTTTCTGGAAGACCCTGACTAACAGATGACCTGACTGATTCTCAAAATCCGATGGATGAATGAATGAGTCCTTCCTTCATTCCATCTACCTATCCATCCACCCATCTGTTCACTCATTCTTACATCCTTTCCTTCCGACCTCTCATCTAGATGTCTATGAGAGCATTGCAGAGAAATTACCAGAGGTTCAGCCCTTGGCAGATCTACGCTTAGGTGCCCGGAAGGTAAAGTTTGGATGCTAAGTCCCCTGTTCTCCATAAATTAGAAAGAGCTGGGATAGGGCACAGAGCACCCTCCCTCAGACAAGCTCCAGGGACCTGGGGCGAAGAGATGGAAGGGCCCCAAGGTATTACATTACTTTAAAGTTTGCTGGGCACATGACCTCAGAGATCATCCCTCTTCCATTGCTGCCCCTTACAAATCATTTTCCACATTCAAATTGCGTGTCACTCCCCAACTTGAAACCCTTCCTCAACATGGCCTTGCTCCCTCCCTGAGCTCCCATCTTAATATTCTCCTCCTGTTCTCTAGTCTATTTCTGTTCCTTAAACACACCAAGCCCTCTCTTGTCTCAGGAACTTTGAACACACTGCCCCCTTTCCCTCTGCAAGGTTCTTACCTCAGTTTTCCACACGGCTGCTCCCACTCATCCTTCAGATCTCTAAACTCACTACTTAAAGTTGCCATTGTTTTATGAACATGTCTACTCATTTCTTATCTGTCTACCTCTCTGGGCTGTGAGCACCAAGAAGGCAGGAATTCTCTCTCTCTTGATCATCATCATTTTCCCCGAGCCCAGCACACAGCACAGTGCCTGGCACATGTTAGGTAGAAGATGGAAACTATGCGGTTGATGACAGGTTCATAGATGGATGGATGGATGAACATGGAGGGATAGATGGATAAAAGTGTGGATAGATCAGTGGGAGAACAGATGAAGAGAAGGGTGGGTGGGGAGACGGACAGATAGATGTATGGATGGGTGGAAGGGTAGAGGAATAAATAGTGGATGAGAGAGTAGATGAAGAGACAGTTGGGATGTATAGATGAGTAGATGGAAGAGGATAGAAGAATGGATGGATGGATACAGATCTATAAACATATGGAAGAGTATGTGGACAGATGAGTGAGTATGTAGGTCTTAATAAATAGGTGGCTAGATGGGTGGATGACTAAGAGAATAAATAGATGATTGGGTGAGAGTGTAGATGGAGAGATGCGTGGGAAGGCACATAAATGGATAGGTGGATGAGAATGAAGGATAAATGACTGTATGGATGGGGTGATGGATAGGCAATGGATAGGTGGATGGATAGCTAAGTGGGTGCATAGATAGATAGGTGGGTGGATGGGTGTATGACTGGGAAGATAAATGAGTAGGTGAGAGGGTAGATGAAGAGAGATGGGAGGTACACAGATGGATGAGAGGGAGGGAGAGAAGGAGGGATGGGGGTCATAGATGTATGGATTTATGTATGGGTCAGTAGGCTGGCAACCCACTCCAGTATTCTTGCCTGGAGAATCCCAGGGACAGAGGAGCCTAGTGGGCTGCTGTCTGTGGGGTCTCCCAGAGTTGGACACGACTTAAGCGACTTAGCAGCAGCAGTAGGCTGGATGAATAGATGGGTTGGGACAGGCAGATAAATGGGTAGATGGAGGTTGGGGTCTGGGAGTACAAGATGTGGGAGTAGATCAACAGATACAAGAAGTGAGGGATGGAAAGATGGATGGATGGGATCGTTTCTGCCCCCAAGCCCAGGAGGTGCCCTGAAGAGACTGAAACAAGGGCCCCTCTTACCTCCAGAACGTTGAAGGCATGACCAAGAGCATGGATGGTCAGGTTGGCTGTGGCAGAACGGGGGAGGAAGGAGGCTGGGGAGAAGAGAAGGGTCCCCTCCAGGTTGGCTCCCAGGCTGCCTGATGCTGGAAGAGAAAGGATCAGTGCCCACCACGCCACTCACAGGGCAGGAGCTGACAGCCGAGGGGCTGGAGACAGGGCTAAACACACGGTGCATCCTCTCAGCCAGGACAGGAAGCTCAGATGAGTAAGCCTTACCAAGGGCAGAGAGAAGGTCAGGACAGAGGGTCACGAATGTACCCACATCTACTGATAGGTGGGGGGCAGCCAGAGCACCCCACCCTGCCCCCCAACTTTCCAAGTAGCTGAGGGGGGTTGGATACCTAACCTAGAAAGGGGTCTCTTTTTGATTCTGATAATCACAAGGAAGCAGCTGTCTCTGGTTGATGCTAATCTCCATTTTTAACCCGGGGAAAAGCAGTTCTCAAACTCACAGCCCTCAGCAGGCAAGAACCCAACAGTGTTTCACGGTCACTGCATTTCTTTTTAGGACAACCCTATTTTTAGAATTAAACTAATCTTCTGCTAATAGTAGCAATAAAAGGTTTTCTTTTATCATAACAGTAAGTTTAAAAGAACCAGTTTAGAGAAAAGATGGAAGTACTATTTCATTGAATACTATAACGTGACTCATACTTAACAATTTTTTACCTCTTCCATCAAAAATGGCAGGTGCTATGGGGATACAGAAAAAAAAAAAAAAAATCAAGCAGAATGGCATGTGAATACCTGGACATTTAGGAAACAGACATGGCCACATGTCCTCCGGAGTCAGAACTCCCGGGTCCCCAGGCCTTTGTGGTCCCCGAGGAGGACAGTGCTGGCCAAAGATGCCCATACCTGAGCGGAAGGTGGCATCAGAGTAGGACGAGTGTTTCCACATCTCTGGATGGAACTCCCGGCTGACAGTATCTTCAGGGATGGCCTCCCGGAGGGTCTGTTTCAAGGGGTCGTCCGTCTCCAATAGCTGCAGGAGGTGACTCCACACAAAGGAGCCCACTGGAGTCCGGTTGCAGCCAGCAGAGAGGGGAGGGGAGGGCGATGAGGGAGGACCCATAGCTGACACAGTACAGAGAAAAGACCCCTGGCCTCCCGCTCCGGGTCCTGCTATTTCTATCCACCAGGGGCTTCTCAGGAGCCTAGCTGCTGAGAACCACGTCCTTTTTGTAGACAAGCAGCAAACAGAAGTGCCTAATGGAACTTGGAAATCTAGGCTGCACAGGGCATTCTGATGCACTTTCCTGAAGGAAAGGGAACCCACTGGAGCCCAGTGGGGATTGGTCTGGTTTGAAAGTGTGGGGAAAGCCCTGGTTTGAAAGTCAGACCTGAGTCTGAACCCCAGTTCCATCACTCATGAGCTGGGTGACCTTGGGCTGGTCACTCCACTTCTCTGAGCCTTAGTTTCCTCATCAGTAAAATGAACTATATTGACCCATCTCCCAGGGCTGTTTGCACAGATCAGTCAAGGGCAAAATCTGGACCTAAAGGACTGAATATCTTTTAGGGTTGGGAAGGGGTAAACATGCAATCCGTGATGGGGACCCTCTGAGGCTCTCCGGAGAGTTAAAAATGAAATGAGTCTACTGAGGGGAAGGAGTCCAAGAGAGGATATTATTCTAATTGGGAACACCAGCCCCCTTGCTCATCCCAGACTCTCAGAATGCCCAGCAGGGGGCTTCTAGAACAATCCACCATGAAACAGAGCTGAGGATGTTTTTGTTCCCATCAGGCAACACACAGCCTGATACTGCAGGGTCTCTACGAAGGCTGCCTCTTGGCTGACCCCCTCTGAGGAGCTTGGCTCAGTGGTCTATTGATGTAGAACAACCCACCCCCCATCCCATCCCACCCTAGAAACTGCCAACAACAAACTGCGGCTTCTAGTAGCACCACTTCTTTCCCTTTGGGGGCTGGGGAGGTGTCATTTCTTTCTAAGATAGTCTAGCAGCATCACATCAGACTTTTAAACGTGTGTGCACACCTTTATGTTGGCTGAGAGTGTGTGTGCTAAGTCATTTCCATCATGTCCAACTCTTTAAGACCCTATGAACTGTAGCTTGCCAGGCTCCTCTGTCCCTGTGGATTCTCCAGGCAAGAATATTGGAGTGGGTTGCATCTCCTCCTCCACGGGATCTTCCCAACCCAGGGATCAAACCTGCGTCTCAACGTCTCCTGCATTGGCAGGTGGGCTCTTTACCACTAGCACCACCTGGGAAGCCTCTTACGTTGGCTACTTCTGGGAAATTATCCTCTGGCTAGATTAGCAAAAGGGTCTGAAGGAGGATAGACAGAGAGATTCATTTTGGTTGCTGTTTCTCATGGCAAAAGACCAGACAAAAAAATCTAAGCGCCCATCACTGGGGACTGGTAAAGTGGACTATGGTTTAAGCTCCTAGTGGAGCATCCCGCAGCTGCAGCTAAGAGCCCAAGTGCCCTGATGTGGAAAGAGCTCCCGGACACACTGATGGCAGAAGCAAGGGGCACAACAGTGTGTACACCATGATCCTGAGCTGCTGTTGTTACGGTGATAACACATCCATGTTCATACACGCACTATACATGTTCTGATGGGACACACAAGAGAATGGTCAAAGTCAGTGCCTTCAGGAAACAGGACTCAGGGATCAGGAGGCAAGGAAGGCGGCCTTTAACTTTCCATTTATATCTTGCTGTCGGCTTTGAACTTTTGGCGGCATAATCACAGCAGAGAATGAGATGGCTGCATGGCCTCATTGACTGGACATGAGTTTGAGCAAACTCTGGGAGACGGTGAAGGACAGAGAAGCCTGGCCTGCTGCTGTCCACGGGGTCGCAAAGAGTGGGACACGACTGAATGACTGAACAACAACAGAAGTAGTGATAATAACACTGAAAGTTAACAGCTATGCCTACAGCACTTACAATGTTCTAAATGCCTTCTCGTATTAATTCATTTTATGCCTCCTTTATGAGGAAGGTACTGTTATCCCCATTTCATGGATGGAGAGATGGAGGCTCACAAAGGTTTGGTCATTTGCCCAAAGGCACACAGGTAGGAAGTGGCTGAGCTGGGAATTGAACCCAGTTAGGCAGTCCCCAGGCTCTCAACTCACTGTGAATTATGTCAAATCACTGTGCACTAGGAAAAAAAAACTTTTTGAAAATTAGCTGAGCCTATTTTTTGAAGTTCTACCTGTTTAAAAGGAACGCTCTGACCCCCGAGAGTCGCAGACACTGTCCCTGGTCTGCCTTGAGTCTCTCTTCTTCTCCTCCAGGTACTGTGCCATGACCTGGCCAGAGCTGGAAAGGAGCTCAGCGACTTTCACCCCATTGTACAGATGAGGAAACTGAGGACCAGAGAGAAGCAACTTCTCCTGGGTTGTTCAACTGCCACAGGGGTGAGGGGAGCATGTGAGGCCGCTAGTCCAGATGGCATGGCAAAAGAAGGGCAACAGAAAGGGACGGGAAGACCCCTGAGGGGTGGAGGCAGAGTGCTCTGAAACCCCTGCACCCATCAGGTGGCACCCAGGCCAGCCCCTGGCCCCCCAGTGCAGCTGCTTACCCTGGGTGGACTGCTCTCCTGCCTGGGTACGCTGCACCTGGGCAAACACCTCCTCTCCTGGGCACCTCATCAGGGCCAGGTAGGCATTGATGCGGATCTCAGAATCCTCCCCGGCGTTTTGGTACAGGTTGTAGAGCATGGACCGCTGCCTCGGGCAAAGAGAAAGCCATCACCCAGAGCCCCCCCAGAGTCCACCCACCCCCGCCCAGGAGCGCCACGTCCCCTGTCCGGTCTGGCTCCAGCAGGGGCGCCCGCTGCTTTGACCCGCCTCTCCCAAAGCCTCCACTGCTCCCAGACATGCTCACCTGTGGCCCGACTGTGGGACGTGGGAGTTTGCCCAGTCACTGCTAATACCTAACTTCCCAGAGCCCCAGCCCAGAGCCTTATCAACTTCCACAAGTAACAATGGTAAGGGCTTCCCACGTGGAGCCAGTGGTAAGGAATCAGCCTGCCAATGCGGGAGATGACACGTAGGTTCCATCCCTGGGTCAGGAAGATCCCCTGGACAAGGAAATGGCAACCCACTCCAGTATTCTTGTCTGGGAAATCCCATGGACAGAGAAGCCTGGTGGGCTGTGGTCCATGGGGTCACAGAGTCAGACATGACTTAGCAACTGAGCATGCATACATGCAAACAATGGGTAAACAAGCGGGTGTGGCTACATTCCAAGAAAACATCATCTATGAAACATCTATGAAAACACCATAGCAACAGACTCACAGGAGGTATTCCCTCTAAAGATATTCCCCATGCCCCCCTTCCTAAGCGAGCCACTTCCCCTACCCCATGATTCTCTCTCTTAGCACCTGCTGCTTTCCTTCACAGCGCAGCCATCCACCCATCCCCCCCTGCGTCAATATTAATGAGCACCTATTACGTGCCCAGCAAGGTGCAAGGTGACAACTGTGAGCAAGACAAACCCCACTCTGTCCATCTGAAGCTTACATTCTAGTGCAGAGAGATAGACAGTAAGCCAGGTGGATAAATCATATGTTGCTGCATGCTAAGTCACTTCAGTCGTGTCTGATTCTTTGCAATCCTATGGACTGTGTCCCTCCAGGTCCCTCTGTCCTTGGGATTCTCCAGGGAAGAATACTAAAGCAGGATGCCCTGCCCACTTCCAGGAGATCTGCCTGACTCAGAGATCGAACCCATGTTTCTTACATCTCCTGCATTGGCAGATGGATCCTTTTCCACTAGCACCACCTGGTAAGCCCATAACTGCTAAAAAGAGAAAAATAGGGAAGCCAGAGGCCTGGGGGAGCTTGAAAAGGTCAGTTGCAGGTAAAACAGCCAAGGAAGATCCCCCACAGTAAAGTGATTTCTAAGTAAAAACCCCCTGGAGATAGAGGAGAAAAGCCTAGGGAAATAGAGAGGAAAGGCATTCCAGGAAAGGAGAAGAGCATGTGTAAATGACCTGAGGCAGAAGTGAGCCCTAGAGGCTTGATGATCAACAAGGAGACCAGCATGGCTGGGCAGGAGTAGTAGGGGTGAGGGAAGCAGGAAATGAAGCCAAGAGGTGCTGTGGGTCAGGGGTCAGATCACAGGAAGGACTCTGACTCTAAATGAGACAGGAGCCACTAGTCCAAGGGTCAGCAAACTTCCTGATAAGGGAAAGACTGTCAATTTTTTTTGCCTTTGCAGACCATACAGTCTCTCTTGCAACTACTCAACTCCACAATCATAGCAAGAAAGCAGCCCAGACCACACGTCAATGAACAGGCAGAGCTGTGTTCCAACAACACTTTACCTACAAGAACAGGCAATAAGCTGGATGTCGACCACGGACCTTGCTGACCCCTGATCCAGCAGGTTTGCAGCACAGATAGCTTATGTGTGGTTTGTCTGTAAATACACGCTTACTTGGGTATTCAATGAATATATGCCCTCCTACCCCAGATACAGGCTCTATGAGAACAGAGGCCTGGACACCTGTTCACGCCAATGTCCGGCACACAGTAGGTGCTCAGTAAATGCAATGAATGAATGAGTAAGTGAAGACATGAATTAACAGTGATTCAAGACCCACTCCTGCCCAATGCCAACCCCAGTGAAATAACTCCCAGGAGCTCACGTCTGCAGAGCAGGGAACCCTCCGGAAGGCTTGGATGGCCCCCAGTCGGATCTCAGGGGGGCAGCTCCCCAGGGAGGCATAAGTGCTCAGCCTGGGGGTGAGAGCCGTGGCCGCCCAGCCAGCATTGCCAATGGCCTTCAGCACGAACAGGAGCTGAAACAAGAGGACGGTGGGGCCTTGAGGCTGGTGGGGGCGCCCAGCCCACCCGCCCAGTCGACAGCTCACCTGCTTGACGGGGACCCCCTCAAGGGGCCACGCCCAGGATGTGGGCTGTCCTCACCTGATCAGCATCTGAGGGCTCCTGGAAGGTGCAGTTGGCACCCACGGCATCTCCCAGGATCCTCACGAGGGAGCCAACGCCAGGCAGTTGCTCACAGGGCCCGTCCAGAGACACACACAGGTTGTGCACCAGAGCCGAGATGCCCAGGAAGGCACTGGAGCTGGCCCCCGGGGTCTGCAGCAGAGGCTGGGGACAGAAACCGGCCCCCACCCCAGCCAAGAAGCCTGGTAAGGGGTCTTTCACAGGCCTCCCCATGGGACGTTTCTTAAAAATACAGACGCCCCAGCCCCTACCCCACCACTCCTGAGGGTCTGAATAAATTGCCTGCGCTGTGACCTGCAGGGAGCATTTCTTAAAATGCCCCAGGGGACTTCCCTGGTGGCTCAGTGGTAAAGAATTTGCCTGCCAATGCAGGAGACACAGGTTTGATCCCTGGTCCAGGAAGATTCCACGTGCCACGGGGCAACTAAGCCCGAGTGCCGCAACAACTGAGCCTGTGTTCTAGAGCCTGGGAATAGCAACTACTGAAGCCCATGCACCCTAGAGCCCTTGCTCCACAACAAGAGAAGCCCCGGCAATGAGAAGACCACGCAACACAACCAGAGAGTAGTCTGGCTCCCCACACCTAGAGAAAAGACACCAGCACCAGAGTCTGCGCTTTAAGTCCCCCACCCCCCACACTTCTGCACTTCTGCTGAGCAAACGAAGGAGGGAGAGAGAGGAAAGAAGGGGGAGCCCAACCCCGCCGGCACTGGTTGAGCCCCCACGGGCCCTGCAGGGCACTGATGTCTGTGTGGCCACCGTGGGACCTGTTAGGCTGTGAGCAGTGCCCCCCGGGCCCAGTCCTGGCCTGGCTCTGACTCAGGGCCCGGTTCCCTGTTGAATGGGGCCAACCACACAGCCTGCATGGACTGGCCCCACTGTAAACGCCTGGCGTCAGGGGCCGGGGGACGGGGTGAGTGCTCCCTACGCTCCACCTGGACAGTTAGTCTAGAGTCCGACCAGCACGAGGGACCGAGAGATCCTGCTGGAGACCCCTCCCCTCCATCAGCCAGCCCAGGGGTCTCCCATACGCTCCCCACTGGTGGCCTCTGAATCCTGGCCCACTGCCAATCTGGACGGGTAGAGTGAGGAGTGACAAGTTAGCCCGCCCCCTGATGGGTGAGGACACGCCCCCAAATGAGTGAGGACACGCCCCACGGTCCAAGAAAAAGGCACAGCAGCTGCATCACCTGGGCCAGCTGCCCAGCCTCCTTGGGCCTCAGTTTCCTCATCTGTAAAATGGGAGGGATAAGAGCACCTACATCATAGAGGCATCATGGGGGTTAAATAGGACCTCCTTGTGTTGTTAAAAATCGCTAGCCGAGTTTCACATGCTTTCCTAATCCTGAGACTCATCAAATACGCCTGATTACAAGAACAATAGCAGCTCTAAGCCGCTGGGTCTCCCCACGAGGCATCCAGAGAAGTGCTTTATATTCAGCATCTCATTTCTCACCAAGAGCCCAAGAGGCAAATACTGTTCGATCTCCATCTTTCATCAGAAAAACAGGCTCAGATAGGTCAGAATCACGCAGCTGGCAGGGACATTGCTGAGACTCAAACCCAGTTTTTCTGATCTGCCTCCACCGGCCCCACCAGGCAGAGGCCCAAAGCCTGGAGGACCGCAGGTCCCCGCCCCTCCCTGCTGGGTCCAATCAGCAGCGGAGCAGGGGAGGGACCGCATGGGTGGGGGCAGGGCACAGGGCTCACCAGCAGCGCGCGGACCATAGCATCAGTGGGCTCCGGGATGAAGGCCAGCGACCAGAGCCACGCCTCTGTCTCGTCTGCCTCCACCTCCCCGGACACGATGAGCTCTGCCATGAGGCCCACGCAGGCCTCGGTGCCACAGGAGGGCAGGGCATCCACCAGCGGCTTCCTGACAGGGAGAGAGGCCCAGGGAACGTCACGACGGTGGCCTACACGCCCAGGTGCCCTCCAGGACTCCTCTCTCACGTAGCCTCCAGTCATCTGGGAGCAATCAGAGGCTGAGAGAGGTAAGGCAGGGATGTGTCCATGCTCACACACCCAGAAAGGGACTGAGCCAGACCCAGGCAGCCTGGCCAGGATTCTGTGCTCTTAGGGCCCCGGAGACACCAGCAGCCCCATCTGAAAGTGAAAGTGTTAGTCGGTCAGTTGCATCGGACTCTTTGCAACCCTATGGACTGTAGCCCACCAGGCTCCCCTGTCCATGGCATTCTGCAGGCAAGAACACTGGAGTGGGTTGCCATTCACCTCCTCCAGGGGATCTTCACAACCCAAGGATTGAACCCGAATCTCCTGCATTGCAGGTAGATTCTTTACCATCTGACCCGCCAAGGAAGCCCAGTCTAAACCTTGGCAGTTCTGCCCACTGTGGAGACACAGCAGTTTGGGGCGATGTGAGTCCCTGCCCACTGCTCTCCCAAAACCAGCCACACTCACCTCATAGGATAAGAATCCCTTGTGTAGAACAGGAGTCAACAACTCGCAGGTGGTCCCGCATTAAACAGAAGCCCCACATTAAACCGCTAATACTCTCAGCCCCAAATCACAATCTCTCCTTTTTCTTTTTTTGAAATTACAGAAAGGTTGGGATGTTCAAGAGAGGTTTTGAACCTTTGCACAGTGATGGGTCTAAATGGGGAGATGATGGCTGAATGGGGGTGGGTGCCTTAATTATAGCAGGCATGGGAGGTTCCCAGGGCTCACACAGGCATCAGGGCACATGGGGCAGAGTGGTTTGGGCCCCCCACCCCATCAACCCTGATGAGTGACATCCATGGCCACAGAGGGCCAGGCATCCCACCCACCCTCAACTCACATACACCATCTGCCCATAAACAGTCTCTGGCCTCAATTTATTCATCTGTAAAATGGGAATGCTGATGACTGTGCTAGCTCCAAGAAGACCATGAGGCCTCAGGAACACAAGCCTCTTCATCTGGAGACATCCCACCTGCCCTTCTCATCTCTCACCCTTTTATTTCCTCTCTTTCCCTTATAGATTTGGGTCCAGGAAAACCAGGCTCTGGGCAGAAATGGAGGAGGAGGTGAGGGCAAGAGAAATCTCTCAAGAGTATCAGTCCTCTTGGAAACTTCTAGATTTGGGGATGGTCTCCCTGCCTCCCTGACTCCTAACATCTAAGTAGACAAGCAAGACACAGGGGCTTGTGGGAATATCCCAAGTGACAAGTAGGGTGAATCACCAGGGGAACAGGGAACTCCACATGGAGACTCAGAGGCCCCTCCCTACAGCAAAGACAGCTAAAACGTGCACAAGTCCAGTGTCACTTATATTTAAGAGCCTAAGAATTTGATGGATACGCACAGACCACCTGGGTTCAAATCTAAACTCTGCTGTGTGACTTTGGGTAAGTTTCCTAACTGCTCTGTGCCTTTGTTTCCTTCTACAACTGTTACATAGGAATAAACCCAGCTACCTCATAGGGTCATTGTGAGGATTAAATGAGTGAATACAGATAAAAGGCTTGGAAGGTATCTGTGCATTATTAGCTGTTAAGTTTGGTATTCGTTCAAAAGACATGTGACAATATTGATTCACGGGCTTCCCTGGGGGCTCAGACTGTCTGAAGAATCTGCCTGCAATGCAGGAGACCTGAGTTTGATCCCTGGGTTTGGAAGATCCCCTGGAAAAGAGAATGGCTACTCACTCCAGTATTTTTGCCTGGAGAATCCCCATGGACAGAGAAGCCTGGTGGGCTATGATGGGGCCGCAAAGAATCGGACACAACTTAGCAACTGAACAACAATGTTGATATGATGGGTGGCGGGGGGTTGGGGGGGCTTGCTTTCTTATTTCTGAGTCAATAAAATTTTTTTTCAGGTCTCAAGATCTGAGAGCCTTTGAAAAGCTCACAGACCTGAAATCTGGATCTCGCAGGCCTAGTAAACAGCTGAACTTGGGACAGGAGCTACAAGTCTCCCCCCTTGACCCCCTACAGCCCTCTGCCCCTGGAGGTAGGACCTCAGAAGTTCCCCTCCACCCTTGGGGTCTCTCTATACCCCTTGCTGGCCCCGCATCAGCAGGGTGTGGGGGTGGATCCCAGCCCTGCCCAGCACCCCCCACTCCCAGCAGAAGGGAACCCAAGGCGCATTGGAATGCTAATTCCAGCTCCCGGCCAGAGGGACCCTGTGTGGGGAGGGAACAATGCTTGTCTTTATCCCCGCCAGGCCCTGCAGCCTCCAGTCTCCCCAGACTCCAGTCTCCAGCCCCCGTGGGAACCTCCAAGCTCCCCGCTTAATCATCTTCTTGGCAGATGTCCCCAGACTGAAGGACAAGTCAGGAATGAGATAACATATCACAGGGATGAGCTGAAATGTCACCATCCATCTCTCAATGGTGACCTAGGACAGCAGCAAGATTATCCAGTGCCCCCAGGACCCCCCAGCCAACTCCTGGCCCAGCCCCCAATTCAAGGAGAGGCCCTTACCAGTTGTCTCGGCATTTAAAAGAAAGTCCCCAGAGTTCCATGAGCTCATCCGCAGAGAGGCCTCGGAGCTCAGTCACCAGCGTCAGGAACAGTTCCGTGGCCTGGAAATCAGAGGGGACAGCGTGAGAGACTCGAACCCCAAAGGTCACCTCATCCTCCCCGTCTCCAGATGTGCTTAGTCACTCAGTCATGTCCGACTCTTTGCAACCCCATGGACTGTAACCCCCCAGGCTCCTCTGACCATGGGACTCTCTGGGCAAGAATACTGGAGTGGTCGCCATTTCCTTCTCCAGGGGATCGTCCCAACACAGGGATCGAACCCATGTCTCCTGCATTGCAGGCAGATTCTTTACAGCTGAGCCATCAACATGGCTGCAAAGAAGGTGGGAACTCTAGTATTTCCCAACAGCTTCACAGACCCAAAGAGATGAGGCTGCTCATATGGGCTTCTTTCCACTGAATCCCAAGCTCCTGGCACACAGGCTGGCCCATTTTTATTCTTTAACAAGCATTTATTGGGCACCTACTATGTGCCAGGCATACATAAGGGCCAGGGACATGGGGGAAAGGAGAGATGGTGTCTGTATTTGTGGGCTTTATGCTCTAATAAAAGCCCAGTGACTGAGTGGGAAAGAATCCACCTGCAATGAAGCAGACTTGCATGAGATGGGGTTTCGATCACTGGGTCAGGAAGATCCCCTGGAGAAGGATATAACAACCCACTCCTGTATTCCTGCCTGGGAAATCCTATGGACAGAGGTGCCTCATGGGCTACAGTCAATGGGGTCGCCAAAGAGTCAGACACAACTGAGCGACTAAACAACATGTTACAATGATCGTAATTATTATAATGAGTCCTACCATATTTCACAGTTTCTGATATTTCCAACTAAAAAACTATGTGAATGTTTTTCAGAATTATGAACAGTGATGGCTAATCGGCAGGGAATTGCAGCTTTTGCTCCTTGTCTACAGGTCTGACCAGCACAGTCACCAAGTCTCCAAACACTCAAGGAAATAAAGGACTCTATTCAGAGCCCACACCTCTAGGAGTTTCAGGAGATAGTGGGTTTGGGATGCTGGCCCCTCATCCTGCCTTCCCTCCCCAGTGCCCCCTCAGTCTCAGATTTGTTGCCTAAGCCCAAACCCAAAGCCATAGCAAGAGTGATGAGGTTCCTGGCTTCCTGCTGGGCTTGGTCAAGGCCAAGAGTGAGCCCTCACCCCACCCGGCCGGGGCTCCACGGCTTCAGGGACGGGCTTGAGACACTCAGGCCTCCTCTGCTCTGAGCGGCTGAGACTGAGTTCTGTGCACACAGCTTGACTTCAGCCGGATGCAAAAGGGATACAGGCCTCACGGGCCAGCCCTCCCACCAGAGTGTCTGCCCCCAGAGTGGGCAGCATCCCGACTGTGTGACTTCTGCTGGCAGAACTGGTGTGTGTGTGTTTTCACTTCAGTCGTGTCCAACTCTTTGCGACTTTATGGACTGTAGCCCGCCAGGCTTCTCTGTCCATGGGATTCTCCAGGCAAGAATGCTGGGGGGGGGTTGCCATGCCCCCCTCAACAACATCGATGCACAGCAGTAATAATAACAATGGTGGCTTTGTGTGGAGCCTCGACTGTGGGCCAGGCGCTGTCCTAGGCACTTTATAGGCACCACTTCATTTGACCTTGACCCTATGGGGGACCATGACTCTCCTCACTTAACAGAGCACTTAAGTCAGGTGACAGCGGCCACAGGGCTTCTGAGTGGCAGAGCAGAGACTTGAACCCACACTCTTAACCAGCATCCTACACTCAAGGCCCTGGAGGGGGGAGATAAAAAGCCCCGATTGCCAGTTTCCCTGGTATCAGTACTCCCACTGTGGCCCATTACCAGCAGCCCAGGCGCCATCACTGACCGCGGACGCGGGAGTCACTGCACAGAAGCAGGCCATTGTCCCCGTTTCTATCCTACAGTGGGTGCCAAGAACCACGAGTGCAAAGATGAAAGTGTAGTAAAATAACTAGCGGGCGATGACATTGATCATTGATAATGATATTGATCATTACCTTCATTTTGAATATGATTCATTTTCACTGTAAATGGGTATAACAGTCTTTTGTTTAATTGGAGTATCGTTGCTTCCCTGGTGGTTCAGAGGGTAAAGAATCCACCTGCAAAGCAGGAGACCTGGGTTCAATGCCTGGGTTGGGAAGATCCCCCTGGAGGAGGGCATGGCAGCCCCCTCCAGGATTCTTGCCTGGAGAATCCCCAAGGACACAGGAGCCCAGCAGGCTACAGTTCACAGGGTCGCAAAGAGTCAGACACAGCTGGGAGGCCGAGCACACACAGTTGCCTTACACCGCTGTGTCAGTTTTTCAGTTTCTGCTGCAGAGGGAATCAGCCTTTCACACACACGTATCCTCTCGTTTTTAGATTTCCCTCCCATTGTGGCTAACAGGAGGCGCTAGTGGTAAAGAACCTGCCTACCAATACAGGAGACCTAAGAGATGCGGGTTTGGTCCCTGGGTGGGGAGGATCCCCTGGAGAAGGGCATGGCAACCCACTCCAGTGTGCTTGCCTGGAGAATCCTATGGACAGAGGAGCCTGGCGGGCTATAGTCCGTGGGGTCGAAAAGAGACACAACTGAAGCGAGTTAGCTCTAGCACCCGTCTAGGTCACCACAGAGCACCGGTAAAGTTCCCTGTGCTACACAGAAAGTTCTCTTTAGAGCATAACTGAACCTTTGGTAATGTCTGCTTACCAGCCAACCTGCAGGATTTCCAGAAGCTAACCATCAGCTCTGGCAAGTCAGCACAAGCCAACCTGGCACACCACCACCCACACTTGGCTGCACACACAGTTGGCGTGCAGTGGGTGTCTGTGATGTGGGAGCTCTGAGTACCCCAGATGGTGGTCAAGAGCTGTGCCCTCCCTCAGGCGTCCTCCCTGGAAGCCCAGGGGCGCGGGGGGCACTGACCTGCCCAGCTTCTCTCCCCATCTTCTTCTCCTTCACTCCACTAGGCTCTTGGCCACCCCAGGCCGCTGCCCCCCACATCGAAACCCCGGGGCCTCTCTGCAGAGGGTCAGGCTGGGGAATTTGCTCTCTATTGAGTCCCAAGTCCTGGTTTTGTCTCCAAACTGAAAAACCCATCTTGTCTCCTGCCCACCAACAATGGGGTGGGGCGAAGGCATTCCCAGCCCAAGCCCACGCAGCCATCCCCCTGGTAACTGGTGGGCCCTCTCCTGGGGAGAGGGATGCGAAGCACCGCTTGATGTGCACTGAGGCATCCCCAAAAAGCTATTCTCAGGAACAAAGTCCTCGGCAATTCACCCCAGCCCAGGGGACCTCCCTGGTGGGAACAATTTGCTTCCTTGTTAGCGCTATAAAGACAGGACAGCCGCCCCGCGCCCTCTGGGGCCAGCACCGCCAGTCTGCAGGAGGGGAGACAGGCCCGCGACATGCCTGGCCCTGAGCTGCCTCTGCTGGGGAAATGCCCCGCCAGGGGGGCGGAGGGTGGTGCTCTGGAGGCCAGATGGAAGGAGGCAGGTTGGAACACAGGAGGCAGAGCAGTGGTTCTCAATGAGGGTGAGCGTGCTCCCCAGGGGACTTAGGTAACACGTGGAGACACTGGGTTATCGTGACAGGGATGGAGGTGATGCTGACACTGGTGGGTAGAGGTCAGGGAGGCGGCTAAACATCCGACAGTGCATAGGGCACCCCAAGGGGTCAGGAGCGCCAGGGTGAGAATCCCTGCCGTGGGGGCCAGGGTGCCTGGGCGAACAGCTGGCTCCGTCACCCACTGGCCAGAGGCTTGCAGCACCACCTCGCGGGGCTGAGGGCCCTCTCCTTTGGGCTGCTCTCTGACCCCCACAAAGCCCCCCAGGTCAGGGATTCCAGAGAGCAATGAGCTGGGGCCTTGGCTCCCGGTCCCCAAAACAGTGAAGAACCAGCTGCAAGTGTGTCTCTGCTATGTACATGCAAAATGTACAATGTGTGTGTACATCTGTGAGTCTTCAATATATACATATATATGGTCTATATTTACTGACTACATGTTCAATGTATTTTACACAAATTCAAAATATTCCATTTTCTTTGGCTGCCACGCAGCTTGTGGAATCTTAGTTCCCCAATCAGGGATCAAATTCAGGACCTCAGCAGTGAAAGTGCAGAGTCTTAACTGCTGGACTGCCAGGGAAGTCTCAACATATTCTTGGGTGTGTGTATTTGTTGTTTAGTCACTAAGTCATGTCTGATTCTTTTGTGACCCCATGGACTATATAGCCCACCAGGCTCTTCTCTCTGTGGGATTATCCTGGCAAGAATGCTGGAGTGGATTGCCATTTTTTCCTCCAGATTGTGTAGGGGGGGGGGGGGGCGGTGGGGGGGGGGTATGGGGGCTGTGCAGGGGGGTGGGGGGGTATGCGGGGGGTTGCCATTTCTTCCTCCAGATTGTGTGTGTGTGTGTGTGTGTGTGTGTGTGTGTGTGTGTCCTGAGAGACCTCTAGGACAGGCCAGGTCCAGAAGGTTAGTCTGGGGGCCCAAAAGGACCGCGTGCCCACAGACAGACCGATGAGAAGGAGGCCCCCTCCAGGCTCCTGTCCAATCAGCACTAGGTCAAGGTTTGCACACACCTGCTAGATTTCTTCCTTTTGCTTTCACAACCAGGCAGAGTTGCGCAGTGCATAACCTGCCCAACAGTACACAGCATCTCTAATATTGAATATTCTACCAAGTAGACCTTAAAGGATCTGGTAGGAAGAGGAGGGTGTCCCAGGACCCCAGGCCCCAGGCAGACCCTGGCCTGGGACTGAAGAAGCCACTTACCTCAAAGCTCGTGGCCTGAGCCAGGCACAGCTTCCTCACGGATGCAGCCCCTGTGGCCACCGTAGCTTGGGACGGGGTCTCCTCCCATTCATAGAGCAAGCTGCTCAGGGTTAAATCTCCAGCGTCTGAATCTGAGGCGGGAGGTTCTTAGCAGGGACAACCGCATGGGGAGAAATGTCAGAGTGAGTGGAAGGACCCCTGGGAGCCGCTCCCACACCCTGCCAAGGCTTCCTTCAGAATGTTTCTGGCAACAGGTGAGGGGGACACACACAAGAAAATCATGCCAGCGTTACTGCTGACGGCAAAAGACGGGAGACAGTCCATGTGCCCATCAGTAAGGGACGGGCCCGATAAGGTGACCCCAAAACCCTCTGGGAATTGCCAGAGGAAACATGGAAACCTCCTCCATGGAATGGAAGATTATTCAGCAAGAAAAAGAAATGAAACTGTGACACATGCTATAACACGGATGAACCTTGGGAAGATAGGTTCATCCCATAGGATAAACCTATGGGAAGCAAAAGAAGCCAGTTATAAAAGGTCACCTACTATCTCATTCTATTTATACAAACTGTCCAGAATGGAAAAATATAGAAGTAGGAAGTAGATTAGTGGTAGCCAGGAATTGGGGGAACAGGAGGTGATGGCCAATGGGTGCAAAGTTTCTTCTGGGGTGACGAAAATGTCATAAAGTTGATTCTGATGATGAATGGACAACTGTGACTCTCTTAGAAGCCACTGAATTATTCACTTTAAATGCATGAACTAGACAGTATGTGAAGTACATCTCAATTACACCTGTTTAAAAAAAAAACGATTAAAAGCTCATTCAACTCAATGGGCAACCACCAGGCAGGTCCTGAAACTAGATGCCCCAGCCATGGCCAGTGTCTGTGTTTGAGGGAGGCCTTGGGGGGCAGGTCAGCCTAGGATCTCAGCCTATGCTCCATGGAACCAAACAGAATGCTGGGAAAACCCAGGGCTTCAGTCCCCATCTGCTGGGTTCTCCCTGGGGTGGTACAGGCAGCGAGTCTGTTCTCTGAGGCAAACCTGATTATCCACCAGGGCTGTGGAAAAGACCCCATGGATCCAAGTCCCAGCTCTGCCTCTCATTAGCTCTGCGACTTCAGACAGTCATTTTTACCTCTTGGACACAGCTTCCTTCAGTGAAAAAAATATAACTAAAAACAACAGTAACTTCCTAATGGGGTCATAATGAGAATTAAATTAAATAATCCACATAAAGCACTCAGCACAGATACTGGCCCACAGTAAATCCTTCTGAACTGTCAGCAGTAAGAATTAACCATCCTTACTTCTTATTCAGGGAGACAGCCATTTTTTTCACCATGGAAAAAAATATTTATCTCTTTCCCTCAGATGCATGCCTCGCTTTGTTTCTTTCTGGACAAAAATCCTAAAAGGGAACCATGCTCCAGGGGATGCTCTATGTTGGCAGGAACTTTCCAGAAAATAAGGAAACCTGAGTCAGCTCGCCCCCAAAATGGTCAGGTCCAAGGGTCATCAGGTGTAAGGTGGATTCTCCCACAAAAGCTGGGAACCAGAAGATGCCATCTCCACTGAGGGCAACCCAGAGAGGAGGCCAAGACCAAGCCTGAGAGCCATGTGAGCCGACAGAAACTTCTAGAAAAAGAGGCCGACCCTGACAATGGCCACTTTCAGAAGGTGTTCAAGGGTGTCCAGACAGGGACACAGCAGTGGAGCCTCTGCTTGCTGGAGCCCCTCTGGTCAGAGGAGACTGGGAGGCTCACCCAAGGGTCCGGGGCCACCTCCCCCACCCCCATCACCTGTGACAGCCGGGTCCTGGGGTACCTCCCGCAGCAGGGAGAGCGAGGAAAGGGTCCACATCAGCGCAGCATTTGCTTCCCTGGAGAGGGGCCCCACGGTGTCCAGCTGCGTGCAAGAGGCATCCCGCAGCACACCGGCCTGCAGACTCTGGACGCAGGTCAGGCGGGAGGCCAGGCCGGACTGCTGGACCGTGTGGGGAAGAGGCAGAGGCTCAGGCCAAGCCTTGGGAGTGAGGGAACCCCCAGAACCCCCAAATCAGTAGCAAGAGCCAAGGCTGGAGGAGCCCACTGGGGACTACCATGGAGCTTCAGGGGCTACCCTGGAGCATCAGGATCCCCCTCCCCATAGATAGAGGTGGGAGACCAAGGGAGGCAAGAAAGAGCAGTCAGCGGTCACCCCAAGGGGAGGAAGGATAAAGCCTCAATTGGAAAATGAAGACGGCCAGCGCCTGCAGTCCTGCATGTGCTTCTAGATGCTGAGACTCTGTATTGGTAGTGTTAACAGTGATCACCTCCTATCCTTATATAGACACCTACTGTTTACATTGTGGTGTTGGAGAAGACTCTTGAGAGTCCCTTGGACTACAGGGAGATCCAACCAGTCCATCCTACAGGAAATCAGTCCTGACTGTTCATTGGAAGGACTGATGCTGCAGCTGAAACTCCAATACTGTGGCCACCTGATGCGAAGGGCTGACTCATTTGAAAAGACCCTGATGCTGGAAAAGATTGAGGGCAGGAGGAGAAGGGGACGACAAAGGATAAGATGGTTGGATGGCATCACCAACTCAATGGACCTGAGCTTGAGCACTCTGGGAGCTGGTGAAGGACAGGGAGGCCTGGTGTGCTGCAGTCCATGGAGTTGCAAATAGTTGGACATGACTGAGCAACTGAACTGTTTACACAACACTTTCATCTGCAGGGAACCTTGGAAGAGAGAGAAGGAAAAGGGAAGAGGAGGGAAGGGGCAGTGGGGGAGAGTTAGGGGGTGGGGGGAGAGGAAGATGCGAGATGAGGAAGTTGGGGAGGGGAAGGACAGAGCCTGGGAGGGAGGAGAAGGGAACAGGGAGTGGGCCAAGAAGGGAGGACCGGCCAGAAGGCAGGACAGGAGAGGGGACCGGGTAGGGGCAGCCCGCTCTCACCTCCTCGGCGGCGGGCAGGGCCTGCGAGCGCAGGGAGGCGCGCGCCCTGCGCAGGGAGCACCGCGTCAGGTCCTTGGTCTTGTGCAGCCTGCTTCCGAATTGCTGGTACGTGGCGGGACACCTGCCCAGGATGTCCACCTGGGAGAGCGGGACCCAGTCAGAGCCCGGCTCCGCGGCACTCCATCACCCACCCCCCTCTCGAGACTCGGAACTCACCTCCTCCACGGTCTGGGGGTCGCGGGCACCCGGATGACCCTGCAGGAGGCTCAGCACCGCCCGCTTCACGTTCAGCGCCCAGCGCGGCTCGGCGCGGCGGGGGCACAGGCGGACCACGCGCCCCGCTTGCAGGACGAAGCGCAGCGGCTCGCGGCCCAGGACAGCGCTGCGCGGGGGTGGGCGTCAGGGCGGGCCATCTAAGGCCCCAGGCCACCTCTTCTCTGCTACCGCAACTTTGCCCCTCCAGGGTGGGCCCCTCCCATAGGTCAGTCCCGTAGGAAGCACCCAGCTACCCCCACGCCCCGCCCAAATGGCCTGGCTTCCTAACGGCTCAGCTCCAGCCAGGTCTCAACCAAATCACACAAGAGACAGCCAAGTCTGTGCTTGAAGCTACCCCCAGCCTTGTTGCTACCTGAATAAAATGGGTGAACCCAGCTTGGGAAAAAAAAAAAAAAAAATAGAAAAAGCTGAGCTTCCCAGGGCGTCCTGTATTGCAAAAGTTCTCATTTTCCCAGCCCCCTCACATTATATAGGAGGGAACCTGAGGCTTGGAGCAGTAAGGTGACTTGTTCAGGGCCACAGCTGGGATTCGAACCCAGGCAGGATGGCTC
The DNA here is from genome assembly GCF_033118175.1 of Dama dama. NCBI lineage: Eukaryota > Metazoa > Chordata > Mammalia > Artiodactyla > Cervidae > Dama > Dama dama. The sequence continues at coordinate 11,724,880 of NC_083690.1, forward strand.
GGGAGTCACAGGTCTCAGACATCCTGAGCTGGAAGTTGTGGAGCCCTGCACCAAGGTCACAGGATAAAAATCTCTGGAGCTGACCAACCCCCACGGCAAGTGTTGCCATGAGCCTCCAGATCTAACCCTGACCCCCTATTAGGTAAAATACCCATCCTATTACCCACCCTATAGCATCCTAACCAATCACATAATGCCACCCTTCCAGTAGGAATTTTCTCTGTCTTGAGGCTCTAAAAAAGTGGCTGCTCGCCTGCAAAAGGGTTCGGCTCTCCCTTGAGCCAGCCTGCTGTTCTATCAGGGTCTCCCATTCTACTAAACTTTATTCTCCTCTCATTCTGCCTGGTGTCTGGAAATTCTTTTCCAACCTGCACACGGACCATGGCAGAAGTGACTTAGGCTTCAGCCCTGTAGAAACGAGGGAACAAGGCCCAGAGAGGGAGAGTGACTGGAGAGGACCACGCAGCAAGTCTGGGAGGAGCTGGGTCCAGGATTCAGCCCAGTGCTCTTCCCGTTGCCCCTCACCTGACCCAGACCAGGAGCCTGTGTCTGGTATGGCCTGGCGAGCGAGAGGATAGGGCAGGTTGGGGGCGAGGGCTAGGGGAGTACTCCCCTTTGTGGGGGGCGTTGAAGAGAGAGGTGCCCTGTGATGAAGGGGAAACTGGCAAAGCCCCAAACCCCACTGGCCAGCCAACAAGCAGAACCTTGGGGGACACAAGTGTCCCTACTGAACGTACCCGGGGAGGTCACTGCCCCTTCTCCAGCTCCTTGTGGAGTCTGACCCCCCCCAACCGTGGCAGCCCCCAGGGTCTCAGGCCTCAAGCTAGAGAAATGCTAATGGCGCCCGCCCCTTCTGGAATAGCTAGGGTCAGTCTGGTTGCTCCAGGAGCTGGCAGCCCTGCGCACTGACTTAGCATTTCTGATGAGACTCCCCAGGGACAATAGCCCCGGCTGCCCCCTCGGAGAGGAGCCCCCTAAGCTTTTCACTGAGGATCCATTTGCCCCTGGCAGCTCCCCCATCTCTGTATCCCTGCACAAAGGCTTTATTATTTTTTTTTAACAAATGAATTTGCAATCAAAAAGGAAGAGGAATCTGCGGAGATGGGCTTGTCTTCAGGCTGGCGGCTGGACTGAGCTTTGTGGCCAGGAAGCCACTGTCAGGAGTCCCTGGGAAACACGCCGAGGGAGGATTCCAGGCTTGGCTGGGTCACCAAGGGGAGCTTGGCTTGGGAAGGGAGAAAGAAGCTATGGGTCTCCAGGAGAACCCCCCCATCTCAGCAAGGGGGAGGAGGAGAAGGGCAGGCCTCAGTGGGTGCCCAGTGTCTTCCAGAATGTTCTTAAGGATGAAGCCCAGAGGGTGCTGGGCAGACATAAAATCTGGACATGCTGGGAGTGACAGCCAGGAAAATACAGGGCGAGAGTTCCTTCCTCCAGATAAGGGAAGGTCATCTGAAGCTATTTGGAGCCACTCAAGGCTCCCACATCACAACAACCCCCAACGGTCCTCATCAATGGCCTGGGTGTTTACAAGGTCAAAACAAAGATGGAATCCCCTTTGAACTTCAATCCAAAATGGCCTCTCTATGCTGAAAGGGGGTTACCCTAACTGGGTTCTTTCAATACAATCTGGTGCACCCAGTGCCCAGTGACCACTGGAAAAAGGAACAGGGCTCACATTACCAGCCCATGGGCAGCAAGGCCCAGCATCTTACCTCAAACTCTCTGACTCCTTCAGAACTTCCACCTTGGACCCCAGGATGGATGTCAGCTGGAAGTGCTGGAGCTGAAGCAGGATGCAATGAGTTGGTGACCTCTCCTGGGATATTCCAGGACCACACCAGCACCCCCTTCCCCACCTAAAGTAGTTCTGGGCCCCCTCGTGATTCATGCTGGTGAGGGAAGGGTAGGCAGGGAGATCTGCCCCTTGAACAGTACCCATTTTTTTAATGCTAAAAACATAGCAAACAAAATTGAAGCAGTACACAATTTGCCTTGTGAAGACCGACCCTGTAGGCAAAACAACCCCTGTTTTTGATGGAGATTAGAGGACTGAAACTCCAGCACTTTGGCCCCCTCATGCAAAGAGTTGACTCATTGGAAAAAGCCCTGATGTTGGGAGGGATTGGGGGCAGGAGGAGAAGGGGACGACAGAGGATGAGATGGTTGGATGGCATCACCAACTCGATGGACATGGGTTTGAGTAAACTCCGGGAGTTGGTGATGGACAGGGAGGCCGGGTGTGCTGCAATTCATGGGGTCACAAAGAGTCGGACACGACTGAGCGACTGAACTGAACTGAAAGGACAGCACAGTGGCAATTCTGACCAAAACCAACATTTTGGATAGTTTAAGAAGTCAGAGGCAGCTCAGAGCCACCTCACAAAAGGCTCCATCCTGTGGTCTACATGAAAGCGTAACAAAGCAGTTTTGAAAAACTCTCATCAGCAAGCACTCCAGTCAGTTCAAAAACACCTTACAAATGGGACATAAGGCTTTAGCGAAAACTACACAGCCATTTATGCAGAGTGGGAAGGTTTGTCCAGGAAACACACGAGAGTCATCAGAAAGAGACCAGAGAATAGTCAGGCATTTCCACTTGCAAGAACATGGGAGAGCTTCAGGAAAATCTTGATGAAAAAGAAACCTACAACCACTAGGAGAATCTATCTCATAATTCCACTTTGACCTAACCCAGTGCCACCACTGTGCAGTAAAGGCAGACCTCATTCTACAGTGCTCCACTGAATTGTGCTTCCCAGATACTGCCTTTTTTTGTTGTTGTTGTTTTTTACAAATTGATTGTTTGTGGCAACCCTGCCTTGAGCAAGTCTATCAGTTTTTCCAAGAGCATTTGCTCATTTCATGTCTGTGTTACATTTTAGTGGCTTTAACAATATTTCAAACTTTTTCATTATATTTGTTAGCATGGTCTATGATCAGTGATCTTTAATGTTACTACTACAACTCACTGAAAGCTCAGATGATAACTAGCTTTTCTCAGCAATATTTTTAAATTATGTACTTTTTATAGACATCATGCCATTGCACACTTAATAAACTACAATTTAGTGTAAACATAACTTTGATATACACTGGGAAACCAAAAAATTAGTGTGACTTGCTTTATTTCAATATTTGTTTTATTTCAGTGTCTTGGAATCAAACTTGCAGTATCTCTGTGGTTTGCCTGTACAGAGATGTCCAGGGCAGGCCTGGAGTCCCCAGCTGGGTCTGGGCTGTCCATCTTAGTTTTCTCCTTTGCCTACAAAGCCTTGATTTGGTTTGATTTTGCTCACCCCTGGGGCCTACAATTTCCCAATTGTGACCCTCCATTTATGGTTTTTCCAGTAGTTATGTATGGATGTGAGAGTTGGACCATAAAGAAAGTCAAGCACTGAAAAATTGATGCTTTTGAACTGTGGTGTTGGAGAAGACTCTTGAGAGCTCCTTGGACTGCAAGGAGATCAAGCCAGTCAATCCTAAAGGAAATTAGTCCTGAATATTCATTGGAAGGACTGATGCTGAAGCTCTAATACTTTGGCCACCTGATGTGAAGAGCTGAGTCATTAGAAAAGAACCTGATGCTGGGAAAGATTGAGGGCAGGAGGAGAAAGGGACAACAGAGGATGAGATGGTTGGATGGCATCCCCAACCCAATGGACATGAGTTTGAGTAAGGTCCAGGAGTTGGTGATGGACGGGGAAGCCTGGCGTGCTGCAGTCCATGGGTTGCAGAGTTGGACACAACTTAGCAACTGAACTGAACTGATTGTCCCAAGGACATAGCTTGATCCCATCCTGTGGCTATACCTGCTCCAAGGAATACCCTTCACTCCTTTAATCCCCACTCCTCCCCACACTAGATCTACCCTGGCACCCTCTACAACCAAAATGACACCTCATTCCCATATTACTCTAGAGCCCTCACTTGAATCTGATTTCAGGGGCTACGGCTTCCCTGTGGCGCTCCCCCATGTCAACGTGACCCCCTGGTTCCTCAGCGGTACTCACCTGTAAGGCCATCTGACAAGGGCCAAGCACATCGAGGGTGACCAAGCCTTGCAGACCAAGGCCACTCCCCTCCACCTGGGCTCCCTGCAGGCTGGTGCTGGTGTTAGTGGAAAAGTGATAGATGTATCTGGTGCCCACGGGGAGGTGAGGATCAGCTGACCCTGGAGGGCAGAGAGAGGGCACACGGTGTCACCTTGACAATCTGACACCTTCTGAGACTCAGCTCCACCTGAACTACTTAGGCATCCTACCTGTCACCTTCCCCTCTCCTCTGGCCTGTGAGCTGCCTGCCCCCAGCTCAGGGGAAGTGAGTGGAGAAGAAAATGAAGATATTAACAAGGAATGCTTAATCAACGTTACCTACTGTTTCACATGCTAGGCCTTCTTCTAAGACCTTTATACACTCCGAGTTTCTCAGCCTCCATGGTGTCAATATTTTGATACCCTGTAATGGTGTTGTGGGGGCTGTTCTGTGCATTATAGGATGCTCAAAAGCATCTCCAGATGCCAGGGGCACACCCCAGTTGGGACAAGCAAAAATGTCCCCTGACTTTGCAAACTATCCCTGGTAGATACAGTCATCCTGGTTGAGAACCACTGATCTATTTTACATTAGCTTTTGGAAGCCTCAAAACAACTTTTAAGTGGGTACTCTCATTTTCTCCACCATACAGGGTTGGAAACCAAGGCTCAGAGAGGCTAACTAACTTACCCAAGGTTGCACAGCTGGGATCCAAACCTTGGCTGTCTGATGATTCCTCACCTACTGCCTTGGTGGATATCAGCAGGGACCAGGGGTGGGTTGGGGAGAGTTCCCTGACCTTTACAGAACACAAAGCTGCAGAACTGGCTAGTCTGAGGTATTGGAGATAGTGGGGAGGTGGGGGAGGTACTCCGGGGTAGATTGGATCTAGAGAGCAGAGAGTCTGTGATTCCCGAACCTTCTGTTTAGACCACAGACCAATTGCGAAATACCATTAAAGTATTAATTATGACAGCTCATCCTTCTCCTGGGCTTTGAAATTGAATGAACACATTCTTATTCATTTCTTTGTGCTCAAGATATAACCACATCTCACATTCCGAAAATGGTTCCTTCTAAGCCATTTGCCCCCAGTTTCTCTCTTGCCACCCCGAGATGCAAATAGAATCACTTGGCTGAAGATTTTACTCCACCTGGGGACCACAGGGTATAAGGGAAAGCCCCAGGGCTTTAGGGCTGGGATGGGTTAAGGACATTTTAATCTGAGTGTGATTGGCTTCTATAAATGCTGACAACCAGGTGGCCTTTGCAGAACCGGTCTTGCTCTTCCCCACTAGTCTCCCTGGGAATGTGGCTGAGGCCCTCAAGGGTTATCCCTAATTAGACCTGGCAGTGATCAGCTTCCCCTCCCCAAACCCCTGCCCCGCCCTGTCTTGAGTTCACTGGAAGTGTGATAAGGTCTCCGGAGAGACTCACCTGTGCAGGAAGTCATGCAGGAGGCCGCCTGCCCCACCAACGAGTCTGGCATTTCTGAAATCACAAATCAGATGGAACCAGGGCAAGGCCTGGAAGAGGCATGCGACAGCCCTCTCCCATGGGCCGCTGACCTGCTCTGGAAAGAGGACATTAAAGGGGCCAGGGGGACAAAAAGAGATAATTCCCACTCTCCTCTGTCTCACGGAGCTGGGAGTAACCTCCATGCACCCTCCACCCACCCCACTCGTCCCCATCTTGGGTACAAATACCACTGCCCTCCTGTTGCTCAAGCTGGTAACCCGGAAGTTGTTTGTGCTTCCCCCTTTTCCCTTATCACCACCCCAAGTCCCAAGTGTCAGCAAGTGCTGCCAATTCCATCAGGTCTCCATCCGCCCCTCCCTCCGTCAGTTCATCCCTCCTTCCTTCCATCCACCTCTCTGTGGACCCCTCCCTGCCTCCAGCCATCTGTCTGTCTCTCCCTCCATCCACATCCATCCCTCCTTTCATTCATCTATCCATCTGTCTCTCTCTGTCCATCTTTCTATCCATCTATCCATCCCTCCCTCCCTTACTCCATCCTTCTCTCTCTCCATTCATATGTCTCCACCCCCACAGCCATCACTCCAGGCAAAGCCTCATCTTCTCTCACCTAGGCAACCTCAGTAGCCTTCCAACTGTTCCCTGTGTCCACAGTTCATTCCCAACAGTTACAGTCATGTTTTAAAACCCTTAATCTAATCGCATCACTCCCTGTTTAAGAGCTCCTAAGTCTCCCTCTCAACCACCCCAACCCACACGCGTTCATAATAAAATCCTTCCCAAGCTAGCTGGCCTCTGTCTGCCCCTTTGGCCATATCTCACCCCACTCAACCTCCAGCCATGCTGGGCCTCCTCCAGCTCAAGGCCTTTACACTGACTCTTCCCTCTGGTCTCAACACTCCTCCTCCAGTTCTCACGTCCTACGCTCCTTCAGACCCCAGCAGGAGCATGTCTCCCTGTCCAGAGTAAATCCCCCCTTGTCAGCCCCTATCTTAACATCCTATTCTCTTCACAATGCTTATAAAAATGTTAATGATTTCACTATCTCCGTCATCTTCGTCAAAATTGTATCCCCCAGTGCCTGGTTCCCAGTCGATGCTGGAATGAATAAATGAATGAATACAACTAGCACACAGCACTTATCATGCGCCAAGCGCTGTCCCAAACAAGTTATATATTCAGCGCCTTCAATCCTGACAGTTCCCTGTCGTGAGTGCGATTATTACTTCCATTTCACGGAGGCCCAGAGACTAACACGGTTAGTAGAAGAGCCAGGGTTTGGACACAGGCATTCTGAGTCCACAGCCTTAACCACTACACTGTCATGAAAGAATAAGTGAGTGAAGAAAGGAATGGCTGAACCAACAAAGGCAAGACCAAAAGACTGCGGCAGTGAAGGATGGTATCTGGCTCCTCTCCCTGGTCAATCTCATACCTCATTCACCGACCATCTATGCCGCAGAACAACGAGGGTATGAGCGGAACAGCCAGAGACCTCCTCAGGCTGCCAAGGACACTCTGCAGGGGACCCTCCTCCCTGGAAGGGTCAGCATCTCTCCATCTGCCCGTCCCAACCCTCACCTGAAGACCCTCCATTTCCACCTACTATCATTCCTCATTTATCCTTCCTTCCAGCCACATGCCTGGCATTTCCTGGACATCATCCATATCGTTTCAGAACAGCCTTAGCCGAGGGTCCATCTGCAGCCATTTTCATAGAATGACTTTCTATGAAATAAGACATTACCATTCTAAGAAATAAGACCATTACCATTCTCAAAACCACCCCCATTATGCCTCAACCGGTAATCATAACACGTGCCAGCATGTTTTTAATCCCTTAAAAAAATATACTTTCCCAAAATGGGGTGAAAGTGCATTTTATGCCATTCCATTTAAACCTTTGCAATAATAGAAAACAGTAGGGTATTTGGCAGAGTTTTTGCTTCCCCTGAATGTTTTGGCTCAGCCAACAAAATACTCTTTGCATTAAAGTAGAATATCAATGGATAAAACCACATTTCAAAGACATTTAACTCAATCAATTTCCCTGCCAACTTGCCTTCAACTCTTTGATCACTTGAACCCTGGGCTCCAAATTAAACATGTTCGTGCATAATCATTAAACTCCCAGTTGTCCACAGATCCAGCATTCAGCTTCTTTGTTCCACTGATAACCTCTGCGTCGGCTTTTTCTGCCCAGCTACGACAGAAGCAGTGATGCCTGCAAGCCTGGGTCTACCATGAGCTCCCAGGAATAAGGGGTGTTCGGAGAGCATTCTGCTTGAACCAAGTCTATTTCCCTTCCATTTTTAAAGCACTTAAAAAGACATATCTAAGGCTTTAAAAAAAAGTTTCTGAAGAACAAAGACCATTCAATTATCCTACTAAATGTTATCAACCAAGAAGGGGGAAACGTTGAAAACTGGGGAGTGATAAATCTTTCCATCACTTCTAGGGAGAGATTGGACATAGACTGAAAGTGATGTCACCGAAACAGCTCAGGAATGAAATCGAGCCTCACTTCAGCTTTCTCAGAGGTCAAGTCTGATTCCCATTCATTTATTTACCCAGCCAGCACAGACTAAGCACCCACTGTGTGAGTGGCAAATAGGCGAAAATTCACCGAGTAAAACAGTTGTGACGGGCCCTGTACTGTCTGGGAAGTATCCGCCAGCCACATGCAGCTAGTGAACATCTGAAATGTAGCTGGTGCTATGAAGAAGCCTTTCATTTTATGTAATTTTAATAAAATTTAAAACCTACGCTCAAGTCAGTTATTGGAAAACTTTTTAATCAATTTTTTAGTTTTAATTGGAGGATAACTGCTTTCCAACGTTGTGTTGGCTTCTGCCGCACTCCAGTGTGAATCAGCCATATGCCCCCTCTCCCTTAAACCGCCCTCCCACTCCCCGTGGAAAACTTTAAAAGGTGTTTGAAATGACTTAGTATGTGGAAGAATTGGGGGTGGGATTTGAGCTAATTTTTATCAAATGATGGAATCGTCATTCTCCACAAAGCACATTATATAAAACAAAGTGATGTAGTACTATGATATAAGCTTAGTGTTTTCAAGAATTCCTTGCATGGTTAGCCCCACTCTTATCTTATCACATTCTACAGAATACACCATAAATTGTCTTGCCTCATGTCCAGATTTACCTTGTTTGATATAATCTGAGGATCCATGCCTTGACTTTAACCCCTACTTCTGTCTTACCCAGAATGGTTGATATAACTATTACGTATCTCCCATCTTTACTGTCTCAAATAAGTACTCCTCCACTCAATACTAAAACCTCATCACACCCCACTCCCAAAGTCAAAAGCATAATGACCTCATTCATCTCTTTCAACTCAAAATTTTAAGAAATCTAAAAAGAGATCAAGCATTTACAATGAACATTTAGCATTCAAATGTTCTAAGTATAAAGGACACACTGGATTTCTAAACACAGAAAATATAACTCATTAATAATTTCTATATTGATTACATTTTCTAACGATATTTTAGATATATTGGGTCAAGTGCAATAACTTTGGCCACCTGATGCAAAGAGCCGATTCAATGAAAAAGACCCTGATGCTGGGGATGATTGAAGGTAAAAGGAGAAGGGGGCGGCAGAGGATGAGATGGTTAAATAGCATCACTGACTCAATGGACATGAATTTGAGCAAATTCTGGGAGACGTGAAGGACAGGGAAGCCTGGCGTGCTGCAGTCCCTGGGGTCGAAAAGAGTCAGACATGACTTAGCGACTGAACAACAATTACAATATATTATTACATTAATTTCAGGACTGCTCTGGTGATCCTAGTGGTTAGGAATCCACCTGCCAATGCAAGGGACACAGGCTGGATCCCTGGTCCATGAAGATTCTGCATGTTGTGGGACAACTAAACCCACACACCTCAACTACTGAGCCAGTGCTCTACAACAAGAGATGCCTCTGCTAGGAGAATGCACACGTGTATGTATGACTGAGTCCCTCTGCAGTTCACCTGAAACTGCTTCCGCAATATTGTCAATCAGCTAAACCCAGTACAAAATTAAAAGTTAAAAAAAAAAAAAAAGCCCCACTCACAACTAGAGAAAGCCCAAGCGCAGCAATGAAGACCAGTGCAATCAAAATAAATAAAATTTTTAAAAAAAATTTTTTTAATTAATTTTACCTTCTAATACTTTTTAAATGTGGCTACTTGAACATTTAAAATTACATACTAGCTTGCACTGTATTTTTAGTGGATAGCGCTGTCCTGTACCTTCCTGCAATGAACAGACAACAAATTAAAGTTCATTTCACATTGCTACCCTGCAGACTGTTAAGCATCCTTGCACACAGGCTCGGGGAGCCTAGAAGTCAGCGTTTCCTCACTCAGGATTTCAAATCTGGACTCTGGATTCCAGAGGATGTTGGTGGAAGATGGGCGTGAGAGAGAGACGAGGGACCCACTTGTAACCTCTCCTTCCTTCTCCCCCATGACAGGTAAAACCAAGGATGTGCAGAGCAAGAACAGGTAAACAGGCATCTGGCTATAAGAACACCATCCCAAGTGGATCTGCGCTGCCGCCCCTTCGCCCCAGACAGAATAGGGTTGAGAAGCTTTACTTACTCTCTGAAGTCGCTGGCACCAGCACCCAGAACAGGACCAGACCAAGGAAGCCCAGGGGCGCTGGCATTGCCGCTGGCCTGAGGGAGCCCCGCGCCACCAGCCTCTCTCTGCAGGGCAACTCCGAACAGCCCAGAAAGGAGCCTTCTCTCCCAAAGGAGAGGGTTCAGCTTCAATCCTCTCTCCCAGCAAGTAGGGGATGGGAAGGGGAGGAGGGGGCTTCCAGGGCAAAGACCCAGCCAATCAGAAGCCTCTAAAAAAGTTCTTAGCCCCAGGAGGGAGGGAGGGAGGGGGGCTTCTGATCAGTGAGGGGGAAAAAATTCCCTTTTTGGTCTAGGGAAAAAAAAAAAAGATTTGCCTCTTCAAGTCTTGTAAATAGAGCTCTTGGGGCAGAAGGCAGTATAGCACGGTTGGCCCTTTTTTGTGTGTGGTCTAATGGACAGAACATAACATTTATCATTTTAGCCATTTGAAGGTGGTAATTTGGTGGCATTGAGTATATTCATGACATGATGCAACCATCACCACCATATTGAGTTCTGAGGTCTGATTTGGGGTTTGCCATTCCCAGTACTTAGTTAGGGTGGGCAAAGTAAACAGAAGAGCTGGCCTAGCCTCAGAAACGGCTCTCAGCGGCTGAGGGGTCTTATTTCCATGCTTCAGGCCCAAGGCCTCCCTCCTGCACACGTGAGGACCACCAGCAGAGAAGCAGGGCAAGTCTTCTGGGAAGGCTGAGGGTCCACTCACATGTCCTCCCAGGCTCCCCGCCACCCGCCCGCACTCCCTGGTTTTTGGGCTGCAGGCAGCCACGCTCCTCAGTAACCACCTCTTTCAGCCCTGCAGGTCTCAGGGACTAGCCCCTCCTCTTATGCACCTGCTTCCACAATAAGTCTGCTTTCCCTTTCTTCTTTTTTTTTTTTTTCTGTTTTGGCTGCAATTCATGACATGCGACATGCAGGGAACTTCCCTAACCAGGGATCGAACACACGCCCCCTGCAGTGGAAGCACAGAGTCTTAACCACTGGACCACCAGGGAAGCCCCAAGCCTGCTTTTTTACAAACCCCTTTGAGATGGGTGGCAGGATGGTAAAGAATCCGTCTGCCAATGCAGGAGACACAGGTTCGATCCCTGGGTTGGGAAGATTCCCTGGAGAAGGAAATGGCAACCCACTCCAGTATTCTTGCCTGGAAAATCCCACGGACAGAGGAGCCTGGTGAGCTACAGTCCATGGGGTCGCAAAGAGTCAGACACGACTGAGCACACGTGCATTGAGATAGGTCATACAATCCTCCCATTTAAAGTACACAGGTCAATAGCTCTGGTATACCTACAGGCTTGTACAACCAACACCAGAACCAATTTTAGAGCATTTTCATCACCAAAAAGGAGAACCCCACCCACCATAAGCAGTCATTCTTCGTTTCCGTCACCCCAGTCCCTGGTCACCAGTGATCTGCTTTCTGTCTCCATGGATTTGCCTCTTTGGGACACTTCCTAGAAATGGAATCATTCAACTAGTGGCATGTTGTATCTGGCTTCTTTCACTGAGCACCACGTTTTCAAGGTTCAGCCATGTACTAACCTGTGTCAGTATTTCACTTCTTTTTATAGCTGAATATTGTTCCATCGAATGGGTAAAGCACATTTGTTTGTTCATTCATCTCTTAACAGTTAAATGCAGCTTTCTGAAATGAAGACCAACTTGACTGACACATTATGTTCTATGGAAATTAGCAATTATGCTTTTAGACTTGGGCCATTTTCTTTTTTAAATTTTATGTATTTATTTATGGCCATGCTGGATCTTTGCTGCTGTGGGGGCTTTTCTCGAGCTGCAGTGAACGGGGGCTACCCTCTAGTTGTGGTACGCAGGCTTCTCTTGTTGCAAAACACAGGCTCTGGGCACACAGGCTTCAGTAGCTGCCACTCACAGGCTACAGAGCACAGACTCAACCGTTGTGGTGCACCGGCTTAGGTGCTGTGAGGCATGTGGGATCTTCCTGGACCAGGGATCGAACCCGTGTCCCCTGCATTGGCAGGCAGATTCTGTACCGCTGAGCCAGTGGGGAAGCCCGAGTCATTTTCTTTTATATTTTGAAAGCAGTAATTTCCCTTCCTGCAGCTCAAGCATTTGTATTGCCTGAGCACAGAAACCCCCAACACACAGGGCTGAAGACTGAAATGGCCACTCAGCTTACAGCTGCCTGGGGCCCCACGATGCATTGTGGGCAGGGGGGTGCTACTAAATACTGTGAGAAAAAGCAGAAAACAATATCCGACTGGGCTGGCCTGGAGAAGCTAAAATTCTTGAAGAGAAATGAGATGCACATGCAAAAAACATGAAATGAACTAAGGAGACCCCTGGTCAGGGAATCACTAGGAACAGCTTATGGAGGAGAGATTTCCCAGGACTTGGAAGACTAGATAGTAACGTTGTTAGAAAACTGCATACTTGTGACTGGGAGAGAAATAAGTCCTGGAACCATAATACGCATTACAGTGTTTACAGACAACAAAATGATATTGTAAACACTGAACTTGCTAAGAATCTAGATCTGAATTTTCCCCAAGACTATAAAAAATACATTATAGAGGATGCAAGAGAGGTGTTAGCTAAGGTGACAATGGCAACAATATTGCAATATAAATGTATCAAACTAATGGGTCACATGCCTTAAACTCACCCAATGTCAAGTGTCAAACATATCTCAATTTTTTAAAAACCTGTACAGGTACAAGGCAAAGCACTCAATAAATATTAACTCGTTCAGTCAAACCTCCCCACTGTCCACCCCCACCAACAACAACCCACTATGTTGAACTAGCAGCATCCCATTGTACAGACAAAAAAAAAAAAAAAAAGAGACACAGAGAGGTTAATTCACTTGCCTGAAGTCACACAGCCTCTGAAGATTTTAACCCAGGGTTGCTCCAGAGTCCCAAATCTTTTAACGTGGGCAGCTTTGCTCAGTGGTTGTCATCTTCTCCATCTTCTCCTCCAGGAGACTCTGGTCTCTGCCCACACGGCTAGATTCCTTCCCCTTTCACAGTCAGGAATCTGGAAGAACACCTTACAGGGAATTCTCTGGTAGTCTAGTGGGTAAGATTCCATGCTACCAATACAGGGGGTCTAGGTTCCACCCTTGGTCAGTGAACTAGACCCCACATGCCTCAACAAGAGTTTGCATGTTTGCTGCAACTAGAGATCCTGAGTGCGGCAACTAAGACCTGATGCAGCCAAATAAATACAGATTACATTTTTAAAAAGCAAAGTTAAAAAAAAAAACTGTACAACTTTCCATAGGATGTTTCTCAATTAACATAACAGCATCACAGTATAGGCCTGGAAAATGAGAACCACTGGTGTGTGTAGGGGAGGGGGGCAACTCTCCCCCTTCCTCTCCCTAGGACATTCTGATGACCGTTTGGGTTTGCCATCACCCAGCCTACTGGAATTGGCCAGGGTAGGGCTCCCAGCATCTCTGGCCTCACTTCCCCGTGTCTGTCATTTCTGGACAAAAACCTGATGCACTGGTTGGATGGAGCACCAGGATTCAAGGATCTGAATCACAATCAGCCTCTCCTAGACAAGACTTCCTACCTCCTCATCCTCCCACCCAAAACTAAGCTGCTTCCTCCTTGAAAGAACTTGCAGGACTGGGGTGGCAAATAACTGGAAGAGAGCTTCTAGTACTGAAATAAGGCAGAGGATAAAATAAGGCCCATCACTCCCAAGTCAGAGCTACCAAAAATAAGAAGCCTGCTTTTAAAACCACTGTGGACAGTGACTGCAGCCATGAAATTAAAAGACACTTGCTCCTTGGAAGAAAATCAATGACAAACCTAGACAGCGTACTAAAAAGCAGAGACATTACTTTGCCTACAAATGTCCGTCTAGTCAAAGCTACGGTTTTTCCAGTGGTCATGTATGGATGTGAGAGTTGGACCATAAAGAAAGCTGAGTGCCTAAGAACTGATGCTTTTGAACCGTATTGTTGGAGAAGACTCTTGAGAGTCCCTTGGACTGCAAGGAGATCCAACCAGTCCATCCTAAAGGAAATCAACCCTGAAGATTCATTGGAAGGACTGATGCTGAAACTAGAGCTCCAATCCTTTGGCCACCTGATGAGAAGAGCTGACTCATTTGAAAAGCCCCTGATGCTGGGAAAGATTGAGGGCAGGAGAAGGGGACAACAGAGGATGAGATGGTTGAATGGCATCATCAACTCAATGGAAATGAATCTGAGCAAACTCCAGGAGATGGTCAAGGACAGGGAAGCCTGGCATGCTGCAGTCCATGGGGTCACAAAGAGTCAGACACGACTGAGCCACTGAACAACAAAGACAGCATGATTTTATAGAGCTGTGACGGGAGACGCCTCACGGTAGAGAAGAACTGACCGGTAGGGGGTGCAGTGAGCTCTTCTTACGTGGGTAAAGACTTTTATAGGCAATTTGCCCTTTATGAACACTTCAGCCATGTTTCTCAAGACCTTATTTTTCAGAGCAGTTTTTGGTTCATGGCAAAAGCAATAGGAAGGCATAGAGATTTCCCAAATACCCCCTGTCCTCATGCATGCATACCCTTCCCCAGTGTCAATATCCCCCATCAGAAAGGTACATTTGTTACCTCTGATGAACCTTTGATGACAGATCATTATCATCTAAAGTCCATTGTTTACCTTAGGGTTCACTGGGTGCTGAAAATTCTATGGGTTTGGACATATGTATGATGACATATATCTGCCATTATAGTATCATATCACTGCCCTAAAAAATCTGCAATCTGCCTGTTCATCCCTCTTTCCCTGAGTCCCTGGTAACCACTGATGTTTTTACTGTCTCCTTGGTTTGCCTTCTCCAAAATGCCATGTCATTGGAATCACACAGTACGTAGCCTACTCGTATTGGCTTCTTTCATGTAGCAATATGCATTTAAGTTCCATGTCTTTTTCATGGCTTGACAGCTCATTTCCCTTTACAGGTGAATCATACTTCATTGTCTAGGTGTACCACCATTTATTTCACCCTACTGAAGGACCCCTTGGTTGCTCCTAAATATTAGCAATTACACTAAAGCCACTATAAACATCCATGTGGAGATTTCTGTGTGGATATAAGTTTTCAGTTCACTTGGGTAAATAGTAATATGATCCAATAAATTGCTGGATCATATGGTGAGACTATAATTAATTTTGTAAGAAATCACTGAACTGTTTTCCAAAGTAGCTGTACTGGGAGTTTGCTGGTTGCTTAATGGTTACGATTCTGAGCTTTTACTGCCTTGGCCTGAGTTCAGTTCCTGGCTGGGGAACTAAGATTCCACATGCTACACAGCACATCCTAAATAAATAAATATGTAATGGTATTCATCATTGTTTTAACTTTCATTTCCCTGATGACATATGATGCAAAGCATCTTTTCATATGCTTATTTGCCATCTGTACACCTTTTTTAGTGGGGTGTCTGTTAAGGTCTTTGTCCCATACTTTAATTGTTTCTTACGGTTGTTTTCAAGGGTTCTTTGGATATGTTAGGGTAATAGTCCTTGATCAGATGTATTTTTGGCAAATATTTTCTCCCAGTCTGTAACTGATCTTTTCATTCTCTTGACAGTGTCTTTTGCACGGCAGACATTTTATATTTTAATTAATTCCAGCTTATCAATTTTTTTCTTCCATAGATCGTGTCTTTGGTGTTATATCTAAAATGTCATCATCAAATCCCAGGTCATCTAGATTTTTTCCCAAGAGTTTTATCGTTGTGACTTACATTTACATCTGTGATCCATTTTGAGCCAATTTTTGTGAAAGCTGTGAGGTCTGTCTCTAGTTTCTTTTTTTCCTAAGTGGTGCTGGAACACTTATTAAAAAGACTATCATTGTTCCATTCTATTGCCTTTGCACCTATGCCTAAGATTAGTTGACTGTATTTATGAGGGCCTATTTCTGGGTTCTGCTGATCTATCTAATACCAATATCACACTCTTGAATTCTGTAGCTTTAAGTCTTGAAATCAAGTAGTGTCAATCTTCCCCCTTTTTCTCCTCCAATATTGTATTAGCTACTCTGGGTCTTTTGCAACTGCATGTTGCCTGGCAGGCTACGGTCCATGAGGTCACAGAGAGTCAGACACGTTTGAGTACACACAAAATAAATGATATCGATTTTAATTTCAAATTCCATATGTTCATTGCTAGTAGATAGGAAAGCACTTGGCTGCTGTATACTAAACTTTTTAATCTTTTGTCTGGGCTGCATGGCACATGGGATTTTAGTTCCCCAATCAGGGATTGAACCCACACCCCCAACACTGCCAGTATAGAGTCCTCACCTCTGGACCACCAAAGAAGTCCCTATTGTATATTAATCTTACATCCTGAAATCTTGCTATAATTGCTAAATAGTTTCAGATTTTCTTTTGATTGATAATTTCAAATTTTCTATATAGGTGATC
This sequence comes from Dama dama, assembly GCF_033118175.1. Classification (NCBI taxonomy): domain Eukaryota; kingdom Metazoa; phylum Chordata; class Mammalia; order Artiodactyla; family Cervidae; genus Dama; species Dama dama. The sequence continues at coordinate 11,741,456 of NC_083690.1, forward strand.
ATGTCATCTGTGAAGAAAGACAGTTTTATTTCTTCATTGTATATCCTTTGCTTATATTTTTCCATTACCTAGTGTTGTCAATAAGACATCGAAAAGGAGTAGTGAAAAGAGATGTGCTCGTCTTGAACCTGATCTCAGGGGGAAAGCTTGGATTGCTGGATTTGATTTGCTAATATTTTGCTGATTTTTTTTTTTTTGTGCATTTAGATTCATAAAAGATATTGTTTTGTAATTTCCTTTTCTTTTAGCATCTTTGATTTCCATAGGGTAATGTTGGCCTCCTAGAATTCATTAGGAATTATTCCCTCTGCTTCTATCTTCTGAAAGAGAAGGTAGAAAATTGGTGTAATTTCTTCCTTAAATGTTTGGTAGAATTCATCAGTGAACCTACTTGGTCTGATAATTTCTGTGTTGGAAGGTTATGAATTCTTGATTCAATTTCTGTAAAAGATATGTGTGTTTAGATTGTTTATTCTCTCATGTGTGGGCTTTGGCAGACCATGTCTTTCAAGGAATTGGTCCATTTCATCTAGTTTATTAGATTTGTGGGCATAGAGTTGTTTATATTTCTTGACTATCCTTTTAATGTCCATGGGATCTGTAAAGATGTCTCATCCCTCATTTATTCTGTTAGCAATTTGTGTCCTTTCTCTTTTTCCTTATTTACTCTGGCTAGAGGCTTGTCAATTTGACTTATCTTTTCTAGGAACTAGATTTTGGGTCTGTTGATTCTGTCTGGTTTCCTGTCCCAACTTCACTGGTTTCTGTTTTCATTTTTATCCCTTCTCTTCTTCTGCTTCCTACAATTTGCTCTTCTTTCTCTTATTTCCTCAGGAAGAAGTTTATTGACCTTAGATATTTCTCCTTTTCTCATTTATGCGCTCAGTGTTATAAATCCCCCTGTAAGCACTTCTTTCATTGAATCCCACACATTTTGACAAGCTGCATTTTCATTTAGTTCAAAATACTTAAAACTTTCTCTTGAGACTCCTTTTTTGGCTCATGTGTTATTTAGAAGTGTGTGTTTCAGTCTCCAGGTATTTGAGGATTTTTCTAGTGGTTTTTCTGATATTGATTTAGAGTTTGACTCCACTGTAATCTGAGACCAGACACTGTGTGACTTCTATTTTCTGCCATATCTTTTATCTTTGAAGTAAAGACTGCTCCACAGTGATTACTACTGTGACTGGAAACACCGGGGTTGGTGGGGAGGGATAGCCCATCTCTTTACTTTTTCATTTAGCTGTGTGATCTTAGAAAATCACCTGACCTCTCTGGACTCATTTATTCACTGGCAAAATGAAGGGGTGGTAAATTACTGTTCAAGTGTCCTCAGGCTCCATATTACATTTAAGCAGAAAAGAGAGAGGCCCAAAAGGAACCAAGTACGCATGACAGTTACCATATGATGAAAACATCACTACAAATAGTTAGAGACAGATAACCTAACGGACAGACTATATGAGCATCCTATCCACAGAAAACAATGCAAAAATAAATTTTTATCAAACTAAAGATGCTTGACCTCAGCCATAAAAGAAATACAAAATAAAGCTACCGGGTGAGTTTCTCCAAAAGTCAAACATACCCCTGCTGTTTGACCCACCCACTCTGTTCTGAGATAATTAGGGAAACGTTTTCAATTAGCAATAATCATGCCTCGGATAAACCTCATTGGCTACGATACTGCCACTGCGCAAAGCTTGTTCTGAGATAATTAACCAACAGTAAAGAAAGCATAGGTCCACGCAAAGACTTGGACATGAATATTTATAACAGCTTTGCTTGTAAAGCTCAAAACTGGAAGCAACCCAAATGTCCATCAGTAGGTGAATGAATAAACACGGTGTAGTAAATCCATACAATGAAGCACTATTCAGTCATAAAGAGAAACTATTGGTATATACACGGACATAGATGAACCTAAAAATAATTCTTCTGAAAGATGTTGGAGTGGGGAGAACTGTGTCTCCATTTACATGAAATACTAGAAACTGAAAATTTGGAAAGCAAATCATTGGTTGCATAGAAAGAGGAATTTGCATCACAAAGAATGAGGAAATTTCTGGGTAATGAGTGTTTTCCCGATGTTGATTGTGATCATGGTTCTACTGGCATAAACGTGTCAAAATGTATCACATTGTACTCATTAAATATGTGTGGTTTGCTGTATGCCAATTATACCTCAATAAAACTTCCTAAGTCTATGTGTGATATCCTGTTCTTCTGCCAGACAGACCAAGATAAAGCACTGTGATAAATGGCTACAGTGTGGGGAAGCAAGCATCCCACGCACTATCAGCTCAGTTCAGTTGCTCAGTCGTGTCCGACTCTTTGCGACCCCATGAACCGCAGCAACCCAGGCCTCCCTGTCCATCACCAACTCCCGGAGTTTACTCAAACTCATGTCCATAGAGTTGGTGATGCCATCCAACCATCTCATCCTCTGTCATCCCCTTCTCCTCCTGCCCCCAATCCCTCCCAGCAGCAGGGTCTTTTCCAATGAGTCAACTCTTCGCATGAGGTGGCCAAAGTACTGCAGTTTCAGCTTCAGCATCAGTCCTTCCAATGAGCACCCAGGACTGATCTCCTTTAGGATGGACTGGTTGGATCTCCTTGCAGTCCAAGGGACTCCCAAGAATCTTCTCCAACACCACAGTTGAAAAACATCAGTTTTTAGGCGCTCAGCTTTCTTCACAGTCCAACTCTCACATCCATACATGACCACTGGAAAAACCATAGCCTTGACCAGATGGGCCTTTGTTGGCAAAGTGATGTCTCTGCTTTTTAATATGCTATCTATGTTGGTCATAAGTTTCCTTCCAAGGAGTAAGCGTCTTTTAATTTCATGGGTGCAGTCACCATCTGCAGTGATTTTGGAGCCCCCCAAAATAAAGTCTGACACTGTTTCCACTGTTTCCCCATCTATTTCCCATGAAGTGATGGGACCAGATGCCGTGATCTTAGTTTTCTGAATGTTGAGCTTCAAAAGTCAACTTTTTCACTCTCCTCTTTCACTTTCATCAAGAGGCTTTTTAGTTCCTCTTCACTTTCTGCAATCTGATCACATGAACCACAGTCTCGTCTAACTCAGTGAAACTAAGCCATGCCATGTGGGGCCACCCAAGACAGACGGGTCAGGGTGGAGAGGTCTGACAGAATGTGGTCCACTGGAGAAGGGAATGGCAAACCACTTCAGTATGCTTGCCTTGAGAGCCCCATGAACTGTATGAAAAGGCAAAATAATAGGATACTGAAAGAGGAACTCCCCAGGTGGGTAGGTGCCCATGCACTATAGCAGGGCAGAAATGAGCATAAGCTTTGAGGAGGAAATTTAGCAGCTGCTAAAATTTAATTGAGAGCCCCTTGGACAGCAATGAGATCAAACTATGCAATCCTAAAGGAAACCAACCCTGAATATTCATCGGAAGGACTGATGCTGAAGCTCCAATTGGCCACCTGATGTGAAGAGCTGACTCATTGGAAAAGACCCTGATGCTGGGAAAGTTTGAGGGCAGGAGGAGAAGGGGGCAACAGAGGATGAGGTGGTTGGATGGCATCACCGACTCAATGGACATGAGTTTGAACCAACTCCAGGAGATAGTGAAGGACAGGTAAGCCTGGCAAGCTACAGTCCATAGGGTCCCCAAGAGTAAGACACAACTTGGTGACTGAACAAGAAAACTTAAATACACTTACTTTTGACCAGCATCTACAAAAGATACTTTTTTTTGGAATTACCTAGTTTCCTACTACTGCTGTAACACATTACCACCAGTTCAGTGGCTTAAAACAACACCCATTTATGATCTCAAAGTCTTGGAGGACAGAAGAGCAACAAGCGCAACAACAGCTCAGCTGCTTCAGACCTCACAGGCTGAGATCAAGGTCTTACTTTTTCCTGGTGGATCCTCCCAGGGAATTTTACACATTGCCAAGCAAAGCCACACGATCTTTCTTCCTTCGGTCTTGTCTTTTAATGTATAATGGTGACCTAAAACATGCAACACTGTGCCTGTTTTTTTCTTTAACAAAACATCACAGATCTGACTTGTTCTTTTCTACAGCTGCATACTACTTCAGTGTTCTTAGATGTGCCATTTTTTAATCCACCAAGGGCTGTGTTCTTTCCTGGAGGCTCTAGGGATTGTTGATGAAAAATTAGTCATTCTAAGAAAGAAATGGACAATTTTATTTGAGCAAACCCAGGAAGAACACCTCAGAAAGCTCTGAGAACTATTATTCCCATTAGAAGTCAAAGCATAGTTTTATAATATTTTTGAGACAGAGGACCATACATCAGAAGACATCATTGTCAGTTTATATAATCTAGATCGAAGCATCATTGTAGTACGTCGTGTGACCCCTTACAAGCTCAAGAAGAAATGTTATCTTTTAAGGAGTTGTCTTGTTTATGCTGGGAGAATGTTGCTCTTTATGGTGGAGCAGGTATTCCTACCGAGAAATGGAGTATTTCCTGCCATTTCAGTAAACAAGGACGTCACAGTCATTAGTGATTCCAACCCTCCAAAGGGAATTTCTGAGCCCCAGTGGCATCAGAACAATCTCTGTGATCCTGAAGTCTTTAGGCTGCTACCACTGTCTACAGTGAGCAAGGAACTAAGGATATGAAAAATCAGAGGGTACTATCCCCAGATGGTTGAGATGCACATGAAAGAAATGATTTCAGTTGAACCCAGATTCCCATACATAGAGAAGCACTAAATTCCTTGAGATATCTAGTTTTCATTAACTAACAAAAATCTTTTGATGCTCAGACTACCCGCCCTTTGTTGCAAACTTCTATTTAACCTGACTCCTCCACCACTCTCCTTATTTCCTTCTCAGAGCAATTATCTCGGGGTTCGTTGAGATGCGGTCACCTGGGCTTGAAGTCCTAAAAGTTTCCACCAAATAAAACAACTCTCAGCTTTCAGGTGGAGTGTGTTTTTTCAGGCGACGCTGCTAAAAGAAGAAGTTTGGTCGATTTGTTACTGAGTCCAAGCTCACACCGCATGACAGGTCAAGGAATCCGGAATACGAAGTGTTGAGGTAAGGAAGAGACTTTAATCGGGGAGCCCACAGACCTAGAAGATGGCAGGCTAGTGCCTCAAAATAACCATTTTATTGAGGTCTGGATGCCAGGTTCTTATATAGATCAGAGATGAGGGGAAATGAGGAAGTAAAGTAAAAAGGCCATTAATCTTGCAAACATCTCCTAGAATGGCAAACCTCAGGCATGGGATGTGTTAATGTCTTCCTTCCTGCCATCTACACGTGGACAGGGTTCTGAACAAAGGCACTTGGATTTAACAGTCAGGCAGAATTTTCTGAGGCAAACCATTCTGGATGATTATAACAACAAAGGCAACGAAAGGCAAGTCAAAGAAACAGTTCCAACATGGAGTCAGAATTGGCTTTCTCCCTGCAATAGGAAAAGACGCTGATGCTGGGAAAGATTGAAGGCAGGAGGAGAAGGGGATGACAGAGGATGAGATAGTTGGAGGGCATCACCGACTCAATGGAATGAGTTTGAGCAAGCTCCAGAAGTTGGTGATGGACAGGGAAGCCTGGCATGCTGCAGTCCTTAGGGTCACAAAGAGTCGGACAAGACTGAGTGACTGAAATGCAACAGATTCATAATGCAGATACACAATGCACAGAGGGGCCAAGGGAGGCCAAAGAACAGAAGAGAATTCTTATGTTTTAAGTCTTCTTGTCATAAAATATTAATTTTATTCCACAGGATGAATCTGCTTCCAAGCTCATCCAGGTTGTTGGCGGCACAGTTACTTGCAGCTGTGGGACTGAGGCATCCATTTCCAGTTGGAAGCCTGACTTTGCTTCCAGAGCCTGCCCACTTTCCTTTTCAGGACTTCCTCATGGTCCCTTGTGTGCTTTGAGTATTTCCTTCCATTACATCTTTCTGCCTCCAGCCAGAGAAAGTTATCTGCTCACGTGATAGATTGGGAGTATTTGTTTCCTATGGTTGCTATGATAATAAATTACCAGAAACAGTGACTGACGACCACAGGCATTTATTCTCTTACTGTTCTGGAGATCAGATGTCTGACAAGGATCTATCTCCCTGGGCTAAAATCAAAATGCTGTCTGGATTGATTTCTTCTGGAGGCTCTGAGGGGAAAGAATCTATTTCCTTGCCTTTACCACCTTCTGGAGGCTTCCTACATTCTCTGGCTTGTGGCCCCTTCTTTCATCTTAAGATTCATCACTCCAGTCTCTGCTTCAGTCCTAGTACACCTGCTCCTCCAATTCTGACTTCTCCTGTTTCCCTCTTTCAAGGACCACTGTGATGACAGTGGGTACACCAGGATAATCCAGGAACCCCATCTCAAGGTTCTTACCTGTTGAATCCTGCCCCTCAGGCCACAGGTATGAAGCCTTGGGAGATCAGAATGTGAATATATTTGGGGGTCATTCTTAAGTTTACCTGGAGGCTTCCCTCATAACTCAGTTGGTAAAGAATCCGCCTGCAATTCAGGAGACCCTGGTTCAATTCCTGGGTTGGAAGATCCGCTGGAGAAGGGTTAGGTTACCCACTCCAGTATTCTTGGGCTTCCCTTGTGGCTCAGCTGGTAAAGAGTCTGCCTGCAATGCGGGAGACCTGGGTTCGATCCCTGGGTTGGGAAGATCCCCTGGAGAAGGGAAAGTCTATCCACTCCAGTACTCTGGCCTGGAGAATTACATGGACTGTATAGTCCACGGGGTCACAAAGAGTTGGACACGACTGAGCGATGTTCACTCCCACTCCCTTCAGGTGAACACCTTGAAACCACCCAGATAATCCACGATACTCTCCCTATATTAAAGCCCACAAACTTAACCCCATCTGCAAAGTCCTTCTGGCCTTGGGCCATAACATACTCACAGGCTCCAGGGTCTTGTGTGTGGATCTCTTTAGGGGCCACCTGGCCACCACTGTATTGCTCAAGGGAAAAACAGTAAATCTGTTGCCTGAGAACTGGGCTCACCTCTTGGTGGGTGTCAGGCCAAATGACACAACCAAGCCAGAGATTAAGAGAAGGGAGGATTCATTACTTTTTCAACTAAGGAGAATACCAGTCGTCTTTCCCAAAGCAGTGTCTCCCGAACAGCAAAACTGGGGTAGTTTTAAGTTCAGAGTACATGCATATTCATGAAGGGGCTTGGGCAAAGGAGAATTCAGCATAGCGTTGGGACCAAGGTCAACAAAGTCCAAGCTTTAGTTGATTGAAATCAGGAAAGTTGACATCATCATTCCACCTTCCACCTAGGTGGGAGCCTTAGTTTCTATAGAACTCAAAGAGGTAGCAACTGTTATGTACATCCCTTGAGGAGGAAGTGGGATTCGGTTTTATTGCTAAACTATTGTTTCTTGACTGCTTTTCCTTTGCTCCTGCATTTCTTCACTTCCCTTAGAACATTAATTACTGAGCCCTGTTCAAGGGCAAGCCTTGTGGCCAGGCCTAGATCACAAGATGGTTTTAGGCTAAAAATGGATTCTTCAGATCTGTAATATTTTGTTAAACAAAGAAAAAAAAGACAAGATGCAGGATATTGCAGGTTTTATGCCACAGTTGTATGTTAAAGGATAGAAGAGAGAAAATGCACTTGTTAATGTATAGAGAAGACTCTTGAGAGTCCCTTGGACTGCAAGGAGATCCAACCAGTCCATCCTAAAGGAGATCAGTCCTGGGTGTTCATTGGTAGGACTGATGTTGAAGCTGAAACTCCAATATTTTGGCCACCTGATGCGAAGAGCTGACTCATTTGAAAAGACCCTGATGCTGGGAAAGATTGAGGGCAGGAGGAGAAGAGGATGAGATGGTTGGATGGCATCATCGACTCAATGGACAAGGGTTTGGGTGAACTCCGGGAGTTGGTAATGGACAGGGAAGCCTGGCATGCTGCGGTTCATGGGGTTGCAAAGAGTCAGACATGACTGAGCAACTGAACTGAATGTATAGAACTCTCTGGAAGGACCCAGCAGGAACTGGTAAGAGTGGTTTCGTCTGGGGGAAACAACTGAATAAGGCACCAGAGTTGTGAAGGAAAGCCCATGTTCACTTAATGAAACCATGCGACTCACACTGGGACTTGAACCCACTGTCTTTTAATTGAGATTGCACACCTATCCTCATCTTCTCTGGTGACTTGGGGGGTAAAGAATCTGCCTGCAATACAGGAGACCTGAGTTCAATCCCTGGGTCCGGAAGGTCCCCTGGAGAAGGGCATGGCAACCCACTCCAGTATTCTTGCCTGGAGAATTCCATGGACAGAGGACCCTGGTGGGCTTCAGTCCATGGTGTTGCAAAGAGTTGGACACGGTGAATGTCTAACATTTTCACCTGGTCTCAGGACTTCATGAAGTTCAGGTTCTTTATGTCTCACAGCAAAGAGAATTCAATGAGAGACAAAGTAATAGAAGTGAATTTATTTAGAGACATATACATTCCATAGATAGAGTGTTGGCCATCTCAGATGGTGAAAGACCGTGAAATATGGGGTGGTTCATTTTTATGAGCTGGGTAACTTCATAGGCTAATGAGTGGGAGGATTCCAGGAATTGGGCCACTGCCCAATTTTGTCCTTTGATGGTTAACCTTGGAACTGTCATGGGGCTGGTGGGTGGGTGTCACTTAGCTCATGCTAATGTATTACAATGAGTGTATAATGAGGTCAAGATCTACTGGGAGTTGAATCATCCGCCATCTTGGACCTAATTGGTTCTAACCAGTTAGTCACGTCATTCTTTTAAAGGTTATGCCCTACCCACTTCTCTCCTGTTTCTGTACCATTTGAATTTTGTTCTGGGGCCTATGTTCATTCAAAAGTAGTTTATAAGTGAAAGGGCCAAGAAGTCTGGGTGTAATACTGGTAGCTTGTCAAGGATGAGGTCACGGTGCTGTTGGGGAAAAGAAACATGAAAAGGTGTTTGGACACTTTGCAGATGAGAGAAGAGAGACCTATAAAGGCCAAGGATATGAGACCCTTGAAAACTGGCAGTATATCTTGTCAAAAGCAAAGACCACCGCTCCCTCTAGTATTCCTCATCAAAGTGGGTGTCAACTGTGATGGAAAAATAGCCATTTAGAGTAGTTGCCTAATGTCAACTGGGAAAAAAAAAAGCACAACCTAAAAGTTGCATTATATTTTATCTGAGGCCCTGACTGAGGACTATAAACCCCGACATAGCTTCTCAGATAGGTTTGAGGAATTGTTCCAAAGAGGTAAGAGAGGAGCCAGGATGTTTAGGAGTTTTTGCTGGGAAAAAAAAAATGTAATTGAATATCAAAAAAATCACTGCAAATCACAATTCTGACTTTAAAAAAATGCACGGTGTGAGGGTTTGTTGTTGCTGTTTAGTCGCTCAGCCATGTCAGACTCTCTGCAACCCCAAAGACTGTAAACCCCCTGGGCTCCCCTGTCCATGGGATTCTCCAGGCAAGAACACTGGAATGGGTTGCCATTTCCTACTCCAGGGGATCTTCCCAACCCAGGGATCGAACCCTCATCTCTTGTATCTCCTGCATTGGCAGGAGGATTCTTTTTACCAACTGAGCTGCAAGAAAAGCCCCAAATGACTCCTTTAATAGACATCTTACCTCGGGCCGGTATTACAATAGAGAAGAACAAATCTGACCCCATGTTGGATCTGCTTCTTTAACTTTGTATTCTATTGCCTTTGCTACAAGTTAATCACGAAAGGAATGTTGCCTATAAGCTTCAATTATAAATTTAGAGGCCCATCTCTGGGAACCCTGCCTCCCATAGAATGAGCCTTAAGCTAAAGTACCTTTGTTGATTTTACAGGAAATATCCTGACCTGGCCCACCTGTGAAGGACTGCAGGCAGAAAAAAAGGAGTCTCCAGAGTCTCCAAAGAATGAGGATTTGATGCCTCTTCACCATTCCCTTTTAGTAGAAAAGCCTGAATTCTACCTTAGGGAAGATGGTTTGGAGGGGCCACTAGTTCACCATCCTCGGTCTGCTGGCTTTCCAGACAACGTCGCTATTCCTTACTCAACAACTCTTCTCTTGATTTATTGCCCTGTCGTGCCCTGAATTTCGCCTGGACTCCCCTCCGGGGCAGCCGCAGTGGCTGGTGGTCAACAACATTCCTTATGTAATGAAATGACATGACAGGCAGGTTTTTTTCTGTCTACAAACATTGTACAGTATGACAACCCTGCTTACACCCAGAGTCCAGACTTCTAGGCTCTGGGTTTAGGATTCCCCATCCCCTACCCCACCGGCCCCCACCAAGTTCCTGCTTTGCTTTTTCCAGGGTCCTTTTAAAAATAACCAGTTAGGGCTTCCCTGGTGGCTCAGTGGTAAAGAATCCACCTGCCAACGCAGGAGACACGGGTTGGATCCCTGATCCAGGAAGATCCCACTTGCTCGGAGCAACTAAGGCCATGTACCATGACTGCTAAAGCCCATGTGCCCTAGATGTTGGGCTCTGTGACGAGAAGCCACCCCAACGAGAAGCCCATGTGCTGCAACCAGAGACAAGCCTGAGCAGCAACGAACACCCCAGCACAGCCAAAAATAAATTAGAGAAAGAGACACTTAACCTAAGTCAGGTAAGTGCACCTGGTTTACTTCAACCTTTTTCTGCAGTATTATGCATCGTGGTTTCAGATGGGCAATAATCTGTACAGTGGTTCATTCCCAAGTATGCCTTAAGCAGAACAAATTTTTTTCCATATAGTTCTTTGCCTTAAAAAATACGTAAATTTAAGCAAACTTCTATTTTGTATATCGGTAAACTACAAAGTAAAAAAAAAAATGAACGCTTTCTGGTGTTTGTATTTTGCATAATCAAGGTGAGAATTGTTTTAAATAAACCTATAGTATTTTATCTGAAAAAAATAATAAAAATAGCCAAAAATAAATAAATAAATATAAACATAAATAAATAAAAATAACCACTTAGAGTTGAGCCGGGGAAAAGTGAGTGACCGCTGCCCCAGCCACAGGTCAGGAATCATACAGGTGCTCACTTTCTCTCTCCTGCTCGCTGTGACCTGGGGTAGAGGACTGTCCTTCCCCCATGAGAAATGGAATATTTCCTGCCATATCAGTAAACAATGGATGCCACAGTCATCAGTGATTGCAGCCACCACCAATGGTGACCCCTGAGAAGACTCAGGAGGGAAAGAATGCCCGCCATCTAACAGCCATCAGACTGCAGCCAGTCCCTACCGTGAGTCCTAAGGAAACCCAGGATGTGAAAACAGGATACTGGCCCCAGATACGAGATGTATACCAAAAGAATGATTTCAGTGAGCCCAGACTCCTGCATCTTCCCATACATAGAAAAGCTGTAAGTTCCTCAAAACACCTGATTTTCCTTTAATTAGCAATAATCTTTTGATATTCAGACTACCTACCTTTTGTTGCAAAAAAAATTTTTTTTGCTTCCCTGGGATTTTTTTTAAAATTTATTTTTTAATTGAATGTTGCAAATCTTCTATATAATCTGGCTCCCCTGCCACTTTGCCTCCTCAGAGCAGTTCTCTCAGGGTTACTTGACATGCTGCCTCCAAGGCTTGGAGACCTAGAAATTCCCACCAAATTAAACATAAGTCTCAACTTTTAGGTCATCAATATTTTTTAAATTGACACCCAGCTGATTGCAAAGCAGCCCGACTCCACTGTTTCTGTAGATAATATATTTGTGACTTGACTTCATTTGCACGAATGTATGGAAGCTGTACCTTTAATCAAAACAACCCTGGATTTTCTCCCCAGAGTGGGAGCTTGGGCCTATTTCAGACAATCATCATCTGCATATTCTAAATTTCATACACCAGCTTCACCCCTCCCCACCCCCAGACACCATTTCACAATCAAAGATCCAATTCCCCTTTCAGCTGATGTCAGGAGCCCAGCTTCAGCTGGGAGTGAGCAAGCTGAGCTGCCTGGTCAAGCAACCAGCCAGCCTCATATGAAAGGAGTTAAACTTTGCATCACTTCCTACAGTCAGTAAAGCATTGTCTTGCCCCCTGGGAACCAGCACCCTGGGAGGGATCAGCCCAGATGTGAGGCTTTTCTCACTTACTGAGGGAGCCCCCCAAAAAAGTCTACGGCAGTTTATGGACCCTAAGCCGGAGGGGTGGGTGGAGAGTGGAGGCTCTGAGTCCAGTGGGGTCACAGCAGGGGCACCCGAGGCAGACCCCTGCCCTCGACCCCAGATAAAGAGGAGGAACGCAGGCTTGCAGAGCAGCCTGGGGGCCCTGGGCCCTGGTCTGCAGTTCCCCTCAGAGACTGCAATTCATTGGCTGTCCCCAAACACGCCAGGGAGCACAGCTCCTCTCCTGCTCCCCCAGGGATGGGGCTGGGGTGCTGTCAGCTAGGGACTTTGTAATCACTTGACCAGGCCTGAAAAAAATGTACACTTGTGCTTCTCGAGGACCCAGAGTCCTCAGCCCAGGGTCTGCTGAAGAAGACTGCTCAACATTCTCACTTGGCCCCAGAACGAAGGCGTCCACCCCTTGGGTTTTTCTAGCATAGCCCCGCTTCACGCCCATTGCTTGGTATAATCATAAACAAAAGCCCCTTTTACCCTCCAAAGCTCCAACCTTGGCTTGCCACCATAATAAAAGACTTCCCACTGACAAATGGTGCCCAGCTAATTCTTTCTTGAACAGCTGCTACAATGAGTAGTCGTTTTAGACCCATGAATTCCTTAGAAAATGGTAGACATCACAGAAGAACGGATAAATGAGATGTGGTATATCCACACAAGGGAAAATTATCTGCATCCAGAGGAACGCAGTACCAGCACGTGTCACAAGGATAGACCTCAGAAATGTGCAAAGAGAAAAGCCAGATGCAAAAACCCACATACTATACAATTCCACCAACTCAATGGACATGAGTTTGAGCATACTCCGGGAGACAGTGAAGGACAGGAAAGCTTGGCATGCTGCAGTCCATGGGGTCACAAAGAGTCAGACACAACTGAGCAAGTACAAGTATGCAAGTGTACAATTCCAAGCATAAGAAAAGCCCAGAATGGGCCAATCTGTATAGACAACATAGCTTAGTGGTCGGTTAAGTCTGGGAGTGGATGGGTGTCTTTTAGGGGGCAAGAGAAATGTTGTTAAGACGGATTGTGGTGATAGTTGCAAAATTCTGTGAATATACTAAAAAAAAACACAAAACTGAATTGTACACTTTAAAAGGGTGGATAACATGGTATGTAAATTACATCTCAATAAAGCTGTTACCAAAAGCAAACAAACAAGTTCTTACCCAGAAGTTCTTACCCTGTCAGTGGCTGCTTGCAGAGGAAATTCCTCAGTGGTGTCTGAGCATGTCTCTGTATTTGGCAGACTGGTCCTCCCAGAACTTTCTCCCCCACCACCTGCTACCCAGAGACCATCAGCCACTGCGCCAGCATCTCAGCTTTCTATTAACCTGGTCCCAACTTCCATCTCCTCCAAACAAGACACACCTGCGCGGTATTCCATTCACAACAGCTACAAGCTAATAAGTGAGCTCACGTGAGGACCATCAACCATGCCCAAGCATTTATTTGTTTCTGCTTTCAGGGGATGGGCCCCATTAATCGTGACCCAAGGAAGAAATGCTTTGCCTCGGGTCAGTGAATGTAAATATAAATGTGGCATTCACGGGCCAGGCAGGGAGGGAGGTGACCCCCATGGCCCACCTATGAAAGGAATGTGGGGGCTTCCACAAGACTGCAGAGGTGGCTCCATCCTCATGTAAGCCGAGTGGGCTGACGCAGACCATGCCTGACAGCAGATGGCAGGGAGGGGGCCCAGGTGGCCAGTTTTTGTGCTTTAGCCCAGCAGTCCCCAAGCTCCAGGATCTAATACCTGATGCTCTGAGGTGGCGCTGACATAATAATACTAGAAGTAAAGTGCACAGTGGCTTCCTTGGTGGCTCAGACGGTAAAGAACCTGACTCAATGCAGGAGACTCAGACTCAATATCTGGGTCAGGAAGATCCCCTGGAGAAGGCAATGACAACCCACTCCAGTCTTCTTCCTGGAGAATTCCATGGATAGAGGAGGCTGGTGGGCTACAGTCCTTGGGGTCACAAAGAGTCCAAAACAACTGAGCAACACACACGAGATGCACAATAAAGGTGATGCTCTTGAATCATCCTGAAACCATCCTTCCCACTCCCCGGTCAATGGAAAATTGTCTTCCACAAAACTTGTCCCTAGTGCCAAAAAGTTGGGGACTGCTAGTTTAATCTACCTGCTAGGTTATTCTGATCCTTTTTATCAAAGCTGGAAACTGCCTGGTCCTGAGACTCCTGTGTTAGGGAAAACAGACTGAAACCACTCATCCTGGCCAGGCACCATAGTATTGTAACTATTTGCGTGAGTTATTTTACGACAGGAGAGTCTAGTAAGGAACACGGAACTAAGGAGCCACCACCAACCAGAAGAGTTTGGGAAAGGACAAAAGGAGACACCACGCGTCTTACCACCTCCTTCTCGCGGGCATCCATCTTGGTTGAGCAACGCGTGCCCCACCAGGAAGGACCCTGAGTCAGAGTGATTGACCAGACAACCAGGGAACTAATCCCATCACCATAAAACCCGATACCGCAAGCCACACGGCAGAGCAGTTCTCCAGGGTTCCCACACACTTCTGCTCTCCACCCGGGCACCCCTTCCCAATAAAGTCTCTTGCTTTGTCAGCACGTGTGTCTCCTCAGACAATTTATCTCAGAATATTAGACAAGAGCCCACTCTTAGGCCCTGGAAGGGGTCCCCCTTCCTGCAACACTTGAATGCCAAGCCTGTGTCCTGAAGGATTTCCTAGCTCACCCAGGAGCTTGCCTCTGATACCCTAAGAGAGCCAGTCTGTGGAATGTTCCAGCATGTTCTGGCATGTTCCAGACCCTTCCCTCTGTGCATTTCCCAGCACAGACTTTTACAGCGGGACGGATCAGCCTGGCTCTTTTTGGAGAAGAGAGGAACTCAGCCCAGGAAGTTGAAATGATACACCTCAGCCATACAGCAGGTTGCACGTGGCTCAGTCGGTTCTTGATGGAGCTGTTTTCAGTTTTTCTGCTTCTCAGATTCAACAAGCTCATATGGCATACTTACTGTAACCCGGCACTGTACCAGTTCCAAAGACAGCAGTACTGAGGTTCAGCCCTCAAATTCTACCCTTGCTTCTAAAATATTACTTAATTACATGTTATGTTTCTTATTACACTGAATGGTCATGACCTCATTTATAGATCCAATTTAGGCTGCATTCACGATTCAGTCCAGTCCCTTCCTACCAACTATCACTATACAAATTGGCACTTTAAAAAAAAAAAAAAACTGAGATGAAACCCTTCTAACATAAAATTAGCTATTGTAAGCCAGTGGGAGTTTGCTGCACAACTCAGGGAACCCAAAATGGGTGCTCTGTGAAAACCAAGAGGGGTGGGAAGTGGGTACAGGAGGGAGGGGGCATGCATATACCCATGGCCAATTCATGTTGACGTATGGCAAAAACCGTCACAATATTGTAATTATCCTACAACTAAAAATAAAATATAAATTTAAAAAATTAGCTGTTGTAAACAAGTCAATGGCATTTGGTACATTTTATGATGTATAACCACCCCCTCTATCTAGTTCCAGAACATTTTCATCACTCCCAGAGGAGACCCCATGTCCATTAAGCACTCTCCCTCCCCACCTGCTTCTTGGCAACCAATCTGTGCTCAGCCTCTATAAAGTTATCTATCCTGGACATTTCACATCAGTGGAATCATGTAGGACCTGGCCTTTGTGACTGGCTTCTTTCACTGAGTGCCATGTTGTCAAGGTTCATCTGCATGGTAGCCGGAGTCTGTGCTCCATTCCTCTTGATGGAAATGGGTGTTTTAAAAAAATGTTTTAATTTGATTATTTGGCTGCACCAAGCTTAGTTGTGGCATGCGGGATCTTTTCTGTTGTGGCATGAACACTCTTAGTTGCGGCATGTGGGATCCAGTTCCCTGACCAGGGATCGAACCCCAGCCCCCTGCATTAGGAGTATGGAGTCTTAGCCACTGAACACCAGGGGAGTCTTGGAAATGGGCATATTTTATGTTTTAAAGACAGGTGCAACCCACTCCAGTATTCTTGCCTGGAAAGTCCCATGGACAGAGCCTGGTGGGCTACAGCCCAAGAGGTCACAGAGAGTCAGACATGACTGAGCAACTGAGCACTCACGTGGGCAGTGAAGGTCACCCCAACCCCCAGACACAGGAAACGCTGGGTTCAGCCCAGGTACTTAGCCCAGGGGGTTCTCAGCGGGGCGATTCTGTCCCCGGGGGAACACTGAGCAACATCTGGAGTTTTTGGTTGTCGTGACTGGGGCATGTGCTTCTGGTATCTGGTGAATAGCGGTCAAGGATGCTCCTCAACATCCAACAAGGCACAGGACAGCCCCCACCCAAGAAAAGATCTGGACCCAGATGCCAATAGTGCCGAGAGTGGGGACCCTCCCTTGGGCTGACTTCAGTTTCTTCTCTCGGGCTGATCTGGCCCAGGTCATATGGAGCAGCATTTCTTAAACTCACCTACCCTCAGGAACCTGGGTGCTTTTATATAAAAATACATATTCCTGGGGCCCTTCCCAGGCCTTCTGAATCCGAATCTCCAGGCAAAAGCCCCAGAAATCTATATTTAATAAGACCAAGGTATATTTTATTATAGGATCAGAAGTCCTCACTGAGCTGTGGGTCGCTCGGCAGCTTATTCTGTGTCTCTGTTATTATTTTATCTGTAAAATGGTGAAGATGTCTTTCTTTTCCATCTGGAAGAGTTCTTATCTTGGCGGAGGCTACAGAAGTGTTCTACACAAGGTAACTTTATCATAACATGCAAAACAATCCTAAAATGATGAAGTTCTTACTTAAATTCCTCAAGACCAAGGAGGCTGTCTCCTTGCACACTGTTACTCAGAGGCTAAGTTGGGTCCAACTCTTTTGCGACCCTGAGGACCATAGCCCGTCAGGCTCCTCTGTCCATCAGATTTCCCAGGCAAGAATACTGGAGTGGATTGCCATTTCCTTCTCCAGGGAACTCTTCCTGAACCAAGGATCCAACCCACATCTCCTGCGTTGGCAGGCTAATTATTTACCACTGAACCACCTTGGAAGACCTCCCTACACATTACATACTCAGTAAACCTTTACTGAAAGAAAGCAGGCAAGATTGATTCTATCCCATAAACAGTAGACCAGGGCCTTTGATCTGAATCCATGTGTAGACTTCCCTGGGTCCTTCTGTCCTTAAAACTATTCCTATATTGAAAGGTATATTTTAAGGCTGTATTGATAGGAAGAGCAATATAGTCCAGGTTGGATTCATTATTATATGTTCATTATTATTTTATTCAGGCTTTTCCCTCCTATTAAAAAAATTCAGGGCTTCCCTGGTGGCTCAGTGGTAAAGAAACCTGCCAATTCAGAAGATACAGGTTTGATTTCTGGTGGTCCAGGAAGATCCCAAATGCTATAGAGCAACTAAGCTCATGTACCACACTATTGAACCTGTGCTCTAGACCCAGGGGTCTGCAGCGACTGCAGCTATTGAAGTCTGCACGCCCCAGAGCCTGTGCTCCGGGACAAGAGAGGCCACCGCAATGAGTAGCCCCTCCGCTGTCTGCAACTAGAGAAAAGCCCACACAGCAACAAACACCCAGCATGGCCAAAAATAAATAAAATTTAAAAAATATTTTTAAAATCATACATTTCCCCGAGCCCCTAAAAATATCAAATGCCCCTGGTGCCCAGTAGGGAAGTCGGCCCCACCCTGGGAGGTTCTGATCCAGTTGGTCTGGGGTGTGGCCAGACCGCACAGGTTTGTAAAGGCTCCCCCCAGCCCAGGCTGAGTGCAATGGCCAGGTCTGGTCCTGCAGTGGAGGGTTCAGTAAGAGTCTTTCTCAAGCGGAGTCACCTGTCTACCATGGGAAGTGACTAACAAGGTCAGGGAGGCCAGGCATGTCCACGCCCATGGCATATTCCAAGCAGCTTACGTGTAGGAAGTGGAAAACCCACTGTTTTCACCTTCTCAGTCCCTGAGATCAGCAAGGGGCCACCCATTGGCCTGCTGGGTTGGTTGGCCTGAAGTCCTTGGCGGTCTCTCAAGCTCGGGGACTGAAGGGAAACCTGGAGGGCACGCAGCGCTGAGTAGCTTTGTCACTTCTTTCCCCTGCACACGTGTGCACTCACACACACACACACACACAGAACCACTCACCCTGACTACAGAGAAACACACATCACATACACCTAGAACCACCTCTCCCCAAACAGCCACCAACACACCCACATACACACACAAGTCCAGCCCCCCATGTGCCCTCACAGACTACGCACCAACACACACACACACACACACACACACACACACACACGGATGAAGCCCTGAGCTCATCTACAACTTTAGGACAGAGGGCGGGAAGAAGATGAAATGAGGAAGAAAATACCTAGTTAGAAAAACCACAAAGCAGGAAAAAGTAAACCAATACAACCACAACTTATGTGTGGAATCTATAAAGTAAACAAAAGAATATAACAAAATGGAAACACACTCACAGACACAAAGAACAAACTAGTGGTTAGTCGTCCGGAGAAGGAAGTGGGGAGGGACAAGATGAGGCAGGGGATTAAGAGGTACCAACTACTAAGTATAAAACAAATAAGCTACAAGGATATGCTGGACAGCACAGGAATATAACCCATACTTTATCATAATACAATTTATTGAATCACTGTTACACAACTGAAACTAATTGTAAATCAACCATGTATGTGTGCATTCAGTCAGTTGTGTCTGACTCTTTGCAACCCCATGGACTGTAGCCCACCAGGCTCTTCTGTCCAGGGGATTTTCCAGGCAAGAATACTGGAGTGGGTTGCCATTTCCTACTCCAGGGGATCTCCTGGACCCAGGGATTGAACGCATCACTCTTATGTTCATTGAACGTTCACTCTTAGGTCTCCTGCATTGGCAAGAAGATTCTTTATCACTAGCACCACCTGGGAAGCCCAAATTCACTATACGTCCTTTAAAAAAAAAAAAAAAGTTAGGCCCTCAGTGAAACTAGAGAAAGTGTCTCTAAATCACATCATTGCAGGCAGCGGTGATCAGATTCCACGGATGAAGCCGATGAGTTCGGAGCCCCCACCCCTATCCCACCCCCAACATCCCTCCCTGACACCCACCCCCAGCTGCTGGGAGCTCGCAGATGTGTAAGGGTTTCACTTTCAAGCATGTGCAGAAAGGGGAGACCTCAACCCACCGCCCCTCCATCAGGCTTATGATAAGGTTTTTATTTTCCTCCCACTTTAATTTTAGATGTGAACAAGAAATGCAGATTATGGCTTAGAAAACAACCTTAAAGAGTTGTTAGTGTTCTTACCTTCCCAGCTCTCTCTGCTGGGACAGCTCCCACCCCTCCCACGAAAAAGCAAAAGAAACATCCCCACTGAAAGGGAAAAAGTAGTGAAAATGTTAAGTCACTCAGTCATGTCCGACTCTTTGCAACCCTATAGCCTGTAGCCTCCCAGGCTCCTCTGTCCACGGGATTCTACAGGCAAGAATACTGGAGTGGGTAACCATTTCCTTCTCCAGGGGATCTTAATCCAGCGATCAAACCCCAGTTTCCTGAAGTATAGGTGGATTCTTAACCATCTGAGCTGCCAGGGAAACCCTAAGAACTGATTGTCAAATGTTTCTCACTTTCCCTTTTCTCCACCAAGTTCTTATTGAGGATACTCGGGTTCGAGGGGACCATGGGCAGGCGCCTGGGAGAAACTTGTGGCCCTCTGGGGCCAATGGGACATTTTCTACTGACCACACTTGGCCGGAATCCACCCACTTACTCGAAGCCAGCCTTGCCCTTCCTGGTATCGAGGGGAAATCCGGAGACAGGAGCTAGAGAAAAGGGTTAGGTTTCATTCTCCCAAGAAAATGGAAGGCATCCAGTGATTCTACCCAGAGAGGGAGACAGAGCGAATGAAATCACACAAAGACACAGAACAGAAATGACTTTCCTAACACAGCTTTCAGACTCCTCTGGCATTCAGACATAAAGGCTGCCCCCTCGGCAGAAGAAAACATCAGAATGACTGGTTAATTTGAGAGGATGAGGTGCCCTTCCCCCACAAGTAAAATCACTACCATCGGCTATTTTCCTCCACTTTTCCCTCCTGGTGAGTAACAGGTTGGAAATGTTACGTTTTCTTATTTGATGTCTCTCTCTCCCCTTCTACCATCAATTCCAGGAGGCAGAGGACAGCGCTCCCACCCCCACCCTTTACTCTTTCCCACGCTGGGCACACAGGTAAACAAAGGAGCAACAGCCGAACCTCTTAGAGAGGCCACTCAGGAGCTGAGATGCACCGTCCACCCCTCCTCATTTTTCAGGCTCAGGGGGAGCGAGGCAGGCGGTAGATGGGTCCCCCCAGGGTAAAGCGATCGGAGATTCATTCCCTGCGGTCCGAAACTCCAAGAGGAGACTAGCAGGACAATTACCGGAGAAGGCTAGGTCCTGCCCAGATCACATAAGTCTCTTTCCTGAAGTCGGGAGACCTCCCCAACCACACATACACAGAAAGGCTCCTTGGAGACCAAAGGGGAGTTATGTCAAGGGACGTTCCACCCAGAGGCCTTTTCGGTAGGAGCCATCTTGGCTAAGAGAGGCGTGCGCACACATGGGAGGATCCTGAGATATACAAAATATGGAGAGTGAACCAGGCGAATCAAAATGATTGTCCGAAGGAAACCTGGAAGAAATGCCTCAGAAAAGTGATTCAAGCTGCCGCGAGGGCACGACTCTCTCCCCGAGTCCGCGCGTGTGTCTATCCACACATACTGCACTTGTTCTTCCCTCTTAATAAGTACTTCACTTTGTCCACTACTTCCTGACTTTGGGGGAATTCTTTTCTGCAGGAGCCAAAGGGCCGGGGCCCTTGTCACTGTCCACCAGCTGCTTTCACCACAGCGACCTGGCCTCAATCTCTGGCTGGGAAGCCAAGCCTCCCTGCAAGCTGAGGCCACCCGAGATCAGGAGGAGAGGACTGAGTGGGGTTCAGATCAGCTGCGGATCCGGGGCAGGCCAGCCCAGGGCGCAGGTCTTCTTGCTCCAAGTCCAGCTCTGTCGCCACCAGGCTGCTCCAAACAGTTCACGCTGCAGAACGGAGCAGAGTTCTCCAGGCCAGAGCAGTTCCAAATGGTAGTTTAGGCCAGAAACGGCTTTACAAAGCCATTGAGGGAATTCTCCAGTGGGCCAATGGCTAAGACTTTGTGCTCCCGATGAAGGAGACCTGGGTTCAATCCCTGGTCAGGGAACTAGATCCCATATGCTGCAACTAAGAGTTCACATGCCTCAACCAAAGATCCTGAGTGCTGCAACTAAGACTCTGATGCAGTCAAATAAATAAACAATTTTTTTTGTAAAAAACCCCAAAACTTAAAAAAGAAGACGTTATCAGGCAGTGGCTCAAGAGGCTAAACTGAACTACCATGTGACCCAGCAATTCCAACCCAAAGAGAACTGGAAACATACACCCACACAGAAAACTGTCAATAAATGATCAGAGCAGGCTTATTCACAATCACCAAAATGTGGACAAGACTCTCGGGGGCCACCCATGGACAAAGAGACAAGGCGCAGCATACCCCTACAATGGAGTATTATTCAGCCACTGAAAAGGAAGGACGCCCTGAGAGCAAGCTACAACGTGGATGAACTTTGAAAACGTGACGCTAAGTTAAAGAAGCCAGATGCGAATGGTCATGTAGTATGGTTATGTCTATATGAAGTATCCAGAATAGGTAATTCCAGAGAAACAGAAGGAAATGGGTGGCTGCCAAGTGCTGGGGCAGGAGGAATGACAAGACACTGCTTAATGGGTACGGAGTGTTATGTTGGGCTGATAGAAATGCTTTGGAACTCGATACAAAGGTGGAGGGTTGCCCAGCACTGTGCATGCACCAGGTGTCACTGGATTATACACTTTAATGTTACACAGCTGAGGTTTCAATTAACATATACACACCACTATACATAAAATAGATCATCAACAAACCCACTGTATAGTATAGGGAGCTGTACTTAATACTCTGTAAGAGCCCGTAAGGGAAAAGGCTCTGATTCTTTTTCAGATCATATATATGCATATGTATAACTAAATCAATCTACTGTATGCCAGAAGCTAACACATCTATTGTTGTACACAACAATATACACAACTATATTGTGTTGTACACAACTATAGTTGTAACCCAACTATTATAACACAACTAACTTAAAGCAACTATTCTCCAATGTAAAATTTTTAAAAAATGTTACATGAATTTTAGCTTAAAGGAAACAATAAAGAAGCTACTGGAAAATGGAACTGAGGAGCCTATTTGCAGGGCAGGAACAGAGACACAGACACAGAGAACAGACGTGTGGACACAGCGGGGGAAGGAGCCGGTGAGATGAATTGAGAGTAACACTGACGTGTGTACACCAGCGTGTGTAAGACAGACAGCTATCAGGAAGCAACTGCGTAGCTCAGGGATCTCAGCCCGGTGCTCTGTGATGTCCCAGAGGGGTGGGATGCGGGGTTGGGAGAGAGGTTCAGGAGGGAGGGGATACATGTATCCTTACAGCTGATTCAAGTTACTGCCAACAGCAACCGACACAACCTTGTAAAGCAATGATCCTCCCGTTAAACATAAATGTAAAACAACAGCAACAAAAGCCACAGAAGTGCTGGCAGGCAGGGCAGTGCTGCGTCGATGCTCACGCTTTCCAGGCGGGGGTATCTGGCATCCAAGCTGTACAGCCCCTGGGATACAGCAGAAGTCAACTGATGATACATGTATATGTATGGCTGAGTCCCTTTGCTGCTCACCTGAAACTACCATAACATCGTTAACCGGCTCTACCACCAATACAAACCAGTTTCTAAAAAATGACACATGAAACCACAGATATGCTAGACTAGAGGTTCCCAGATGTTGCCCTTGGCACTCACTTTGCACTGTGACCCCCCCTGTAACACAGCATCTTCCCAGGACAGTCTGCTCCATGTCCTCTGCCTGCCTCTTGTCTGTAGAGAAACTTTAGCCAAGGAATAAATTTAACCAGAGAAGTGAGGAAATGCAGATGCAAAGAAAGAGTCAAGCAAGACAAAATAGCAATAGTGAAGCCATTAAACAAAGTCAAGGGCCTTTAGTTTCTCAAGGGCTATCGGTAATATTCTGAGCCATATCCTTTGAGCTGTTTTGCAGACCCTAAAACCCCCATCAGGTGAAAGAATTTAACTGCATGATGACCAGACAGCAGCAATGACATAAGCTGCTCCAAATTACAAAATTCTGATAACTGGCCTCAAGCAAATGCTAGCAAACTGACCCTGGAATTTTGTACCTAAAGCAATCAAGATGATGTTCATCAGGCCACGGCACCACCAGTTTCAAGGTGATGGTGGGAGTGGACTACTGTTCTGCATATAGCTCCGCCCGCTACCTGTGCGTCCCTGAAACTCCCCTTTCAAAGCTCTTGCCCTGATCAACAGTGGGGAGTTGGGTTCTTCTTGAGCAACGAGCAGCTAAACCTAAACCCAGCAACACTCTCACACATACACAGCTATATAAACACAGGTTTTACAATCCTGTGTTCTCTGAAGACACCGATATGGCGCACACGGGCTAGCCTGAGTCTGCCCACTTGAGAGACCAGGAACAAGATCACCAAGACAGGGCAGTACTAACAACAGGGTAAGCGCTGGGACTTCCCTGGTTAAGTGACCCAGCGGTTAAGATTCCGCGCTTCCGTTGCCAGGAGCGAGGGTTCCATCCCTGATTGGGGAGCTAGGACCCTGCAGGCTGTGAGGCACAGCCCCAAAATCCAAACGAACAAAAAAAAAAGGAAGGGATATTATCTGAATAATAAAGAAATGAGCTGCCAAACTATGCAAAGACATAGAGAACCTGAAATGCATATTCTTAAGTGAAAAAAGCCACTCTGAGAAGGCTGATTCCCCTGTGTATGTTTCCAACTCTACAGCAATCTGGAAGAGGCAAAGCTTTAGAGCCAGCAAGAACAGTGGCTAGGGGATAGGGGAGGCAGGCAGGAACAGGCAACAGTTTTTAGGGAGGAAAATCACTCTGTATGATACTGAGATGGTGGATACATGTCATCCTACATTTGTCCAAACACACAGAACAGCAAGCGTGAACCCCGACGCCGGCTGTGGACGCCAGATGACGATCACTTATCAGTGTAGGTTCATCAATTCTAACAAATGTGGGGGATGTTCAGAATGGGGGAGGCTATGCATGGGGCAGGGAGTACATGAGAAATCTCTATCTTCAGCTCAATTTTGCTACGAACCTAAAACTGCTCTAAGAAAATAACCTGAAAGGGTAAAAAAATTTAAAAAGGTACTTAAATGTGTGAACGCTTTTCCTCAAACTGCAGAGAACAGTCACAAAACAGTTAAATGCACTCGACTGTACACTTGGCCATGAACTTTTTTCTTTCTTCTTTTTTTTTTTTCCCCAGTCTTTCCAAGCCTCAGATTCTTGTTTCTTTAACATTCTTAAGACTTTAAAAAAAAAAAAAAGAAACCTCCGGGTTTCTCTCTTTCATTGCCCTTGCTGGATCTACTTTCAATTCACTCGTGCGCCCATGAAAAACAGACGACTCATTGTAAACATCTGAGTCATAAATACAGGAGATAACTTTAATAGGATCCAAAATGCAAATCAGAATTTTGTAAGTAAAATTCCAACGTCTACACTTACTCCTACACAGAGATCTTGGAGCCCAGAAAGTCAAAGCAGGATTTTAATATCCCAAACACGAGAGGCTGTCGCTGGGGAGAAAACTGAAGCCAAGTTTGTGTGTGAGTGTATGAAGCCACATTTTATAAATAGTTCAGGGCCCCATAGAAGTGTTCTCGGTAGCAACTGCGGAGCCAGTTGTCCCAGAGAAAACATTTTCATGGGTAATGCTGTGGTCAGCCAGGAATGAGTCACGTGCTCTAAGCTGGCTAAAACAGATGCAATAACTGATTTCTTTTTGTTAACAGGACACAAACCCAAACTTGCATGTATAAGGACTCACAGTTACAAACAAGATATACAGCGATTCGGGGTTTGAAATTCATAAATTCTTCTTTGAGGTCCAAGTAGATATAAAATAAAGCTCTTGCAATAACTGAATGTGATGCAGTGCTTCCAACATACTCCCAAGTCCCCAACAAACAGGGCAGAACAAAATAGTTTTTTAATTTGTAAAAAATACACAGATAAGCCTGTACTTGGAAAAATAAAATGGAATGTCTACTGAACACTCCAAGCGCCAGGCATCCGATGTTATTTTTCAAGTTCTGCAGACTATATATGTTACAGTCCTTGAAATAGGGCTCTTGTTTTGAAGATTTTGAAGACTCTGCATATGTAACGGATAACAGTTTGAGACAATTTATATGCCACCATCTGAGCAAAACTGCTAAATATGCATGGCCTTCAATTTTGTCAAAAGAAAGAAAAATACACACTCGCGACTGGGGTGAGTGGCAATTTTTCAAAACCAGAAGTTAGGGTTTAAATTGACAAAGTCACACGGCGATGACACGATTTACCGTCACCTTCCAAAATGAAGTTTTATCACCAGGTAGGAAAAGAGGGGATGACATTCATAGTCCTGGCGAGTTACAATGCCCTCCTTCTAGCATCTCACATCTACCCCGATCAATTAACAAAGCATGTTTTGTTCGGAGCATGAATGAGAACAGCTTCCTTCTGTGCATCTTGTTAAAACTTGAAAGCTACAGCTTGCTGCCACTGATGACGTTTACTGGGTTCCAACAGCCTCATGTTCAAATCTGACTCACTAGCCATCCACCCAATTCACCATCGGTCATGTTGACGTCGCAGGATATTCAGCCAGTCTGAAGTTTTCTATCATGAAGGACCTTCTACTGTTATGGAACAAATAAAGACTCTTTGTAACAACAGCTGGAAACACAACATAAGACCTTTCTTCACATGGCAAGAATTGATAAATAGTTCACGGAGTGAACCAAAGACTTTATTTTTGAAAAGCAGAGAACAAAGTACTATGAAGTATATCTATAGTCACTGCAAAAATAATGACTGGAAGTTTCAAAACATTAAATGAATAAGCTGAATCAATGGGCTATGACTATAATTTTCACCCAATATACAGATTTTTGATTAATGTCTAGGCTTTGATTTCTACACAGTATTATTCACATGCATTCCTTGTGCCTATTTATTATCAAAACAGGGACTCTTGACAGTCGAGCCTGGCTTTGTCTTGATTTCAAAGATGACACAGCAGCGAACTGAGAACTCTAGCTTGCTGCTTCAGTCCTAGGAATCATGTCTTCCGATGTTATACAAACAAACTGTATTTCTGAAAAATAAAATCCAGACTTCAGATGCCTTTGAATCAGTTGGGTCCCCACGCTTTTCAGCACCATGGTACCCAGACGTGCTCCAACATGCTCTGTCTATCCAAATATCCGCTAGGAACCCCAAAAGGGCCCCACTTTAATGAGTTCCATTATAAAGGTTTCTAGGAACCACACTAAACCCAAGAAAAGGCAGTGGATGAAATTATCCATTACTTTTCCTGTTAAGGCAAAAAAAAAAAAAAGTGAGTGTGCACTGGCAAATAGGAAAATGACACCGTTCATATGGTTACGGAAAATGGTTCTATAAATCCCTTCTTTCAAAATTATGCTCAAAGGTGTTTAAGGCCAAAAGAAGGTCACAAAAAGTGTTAATATAAAAAACAATCACTCTACCAGAAAAAAGCCCTTCCTGGAAAGTGGCTGAGGATCTGGTCCCAAGGAGGCAGATCAGTGATAAGATCCAGCCTTCTATTTATAGCCTGCATTTATGACCTCATGGCTATGTGGGTGTGAATAACCCCTGCTTGTACTTAGAGACAAATTAAGAAATTAAAGTGAATTCATGTGCTATTTAAAAGCCTGCAGCTACAGAATCTGAGAGCCAAGCCCTTAGTCTATAAGGCTTTTGTCATCAGAAGTGGAAACAGACGGCTATGATGGTAGGCACTAAAGGTTGGTTCAGCCACACTGGGGCCAGAACAGTTTCAAAAATAAGGCAGTCTGGGGCTTCCGATTTGGAGACCACTGACAGAAAGGCCCACTGAGGCAAGGAAAGAAGCCAGCCAGTGGCAAATCACCAGAAGATACTCAGACAGGACAACGATCACAGCAAGATGGAATGACTTGGGGTCACAGTCAGGGGGAGGAGGGAGACAGAAAACCCTGGACCCAGCACTCAAGGAGAATGTCTCTGCATGTCTGTGCACAACTCCGAGCAGCCATTTCTGGGGTTTGGAGGTGTGTGATTTTTGCGATACTTTCCCCCCAAAAGAAGACACGAAGGTGGAGCCCCTGGAGACATGAGACCACCAAGGTAGAGCCTTCAACAGGAGCAGGGGCTGGGTGAAGAGTCGGAGAGGCCTTCCTGCAGCTCACGGCTCCCTTCAGGTCCGGCTGAGTCCTACAAACGCTTGTAGGTGCCCAGGAGAGCTTTGCAGTTGGGACAGTGGTGGTCCACATCCTGCAGGGCGTCCACACAGAAAGGTATGAAGCAGCAGCCCGCGATGCACCTGGAACAGAAAAGGCCACACACGCAGCGTGTTACTATGATCATCTGGATGGCAGCCACCAAAAAGATACGTGCGTGCGTGCTCAAGCTGTGTCCGACTCTGTGACCCCACGGACTGTAGCCCACCAGGCTCCTCTGTCCATAGGATTCTCCAGGCAAGAATACTGGAGCGGGTTGCCATGTCCCCTCCAGGGGATCTTCCCAACCCAGGGATCAAACCCACATCTCCTGTGTCCCTTGCATTGGCAGGGCGATTCCTTACCACTGAACTCCCTGGCAAGACAGGTCAGAGTCCTAACCCCTGGAACGCATGAATGTGATCTTATTTGGAAAACAGGTCTTTGCAGATGCAATTAAGGATCTCAAGATAGGATCTTCCTCAATTATGTGGGGTGGGCTCCTGAAACTCAAAGACTGGGGTCCTGATAAGAGAAGAGGACACACAGAAATACAGAGGTGAGACTTCCCTGGTGGTGGAGTGGATAAGAATCTGCCTGCCAATGCAGGGGACACGGGTTCCATCCCTGGTCAGGCGAAGATTCCATATGCCATGGGGCAACTAAGCCCAAGCGCCTTGAGCCGGTGCTCCGCAAAGAGAAGCCACCACAATTAGAGGCCAGAGTGAGCGTCACAAAGAAGTAGCAGCCCCCGCTCACCGCAGCTAGGGAAAGCCTGTGCGCAGCAACAGAGACCCAGTGCAGCCAAAGGTAAGATTAATTAATTAATAAGAACACCATATCACACGAAATATTCAAAAGAAGAAAGAAATACAGAGAGAGACAAAGCCCATGGGAAGACAGAGGCAGAGACTAGAGAGATATAGCCACCGCCAAGAACACCTGGACTTCCAGAAGCTGCAAGAGGCAAGGATAAATTCTGCCCTTAGAGCCTTCCGAAGGAGCGTGGTGCCTTGATTTGGGACTTCTGGCTTCCAGAACACTAAGTCCCTTCAGTCGTGTCCGACTGTATGTGACCCTAAGGACTGTAGCCCACAGGCTCCTCTGTCCATGGGATTCTCCAGGCAAGAATACTGGAGCAGGTTGCCATCCCCTCCGCCAGGGGATCTCCCCAACCCAGAGATCGAACCCACGTCTCTTACATCTCCAGCATTGGCAGGTGGGTTCCTTACCACTAGCGCTACCTGGGAACCTTCCAGAATGGTGAGAGAAAACAATTCCTTTCGTTTGAAGCCACCCAGGTTTATTGTAATTTGTTATGGCAGCTCCAACTCTCGCCAAGGCTGTCACCACATACAGACTGTCCAGGGCGTATTGTCAACTCTTCAGTCATTGGGGCATCTTTCAAAGTCTCAGATTGCAATCAGCGAACTTCTCTTACAAAGGGCCAGGGGGTACGTATTTCAGGCTACAAGGGTCTTATTCTGTCACTGGAGCGTGAAAGCTGCCACAGATAATCTGTTCATAAAGGGCGTGATGTGTTCCAATAAAACTTACAAGGGGCTGGATTTGGCCCCTGGGCTGTGGTTTGCCGACTCCTGTCTTGGACTGATCGCCTTTCCATACAGAGAAGCTGCTTCTCACAGCACCAACCGAATAAAGTCCCGCAAATTATGTCCTTTAACCTACATAAGTCATCATCGGCACACACAGGAAGGACCTCTTGGCAGGAAGGGCCTCCCTACAGCCTGAGGTGTAAGAAGAAAGATATTCAGTCTTTGTCTCTGGTTCCTGGCACAGAGCTCCAAGACTCTTGGAATTTCCTGAGTGACGGAGTTGCATCTTCTGTTATTCACAAGGAATCGCTTTCCATCACACCTGAGTGTATGCTAAGGAGGGCGTCTGGGGTGCGTCCCTAGACAGGCTCAGGATGGGCTGGTCACCAGAAAGACCAAGTCACTAGAGGCTTGGAACTCTCAGCCCCAACCGCAGACCTCTGGGGTGGAATGGGGGGTGAGGGGTGAGGGGCTGAGGACTAGATTATAAAAGCTCCTGAACAACTGTGTTTGGAGAGCTGGGTTGGTGGACCATTTATGTCCCCGGAGGGTGGCGGCATCCCAGCTCCGCAGGGACAGAAGCCCTCAGGACCCATCTGTACCTCGCCCTGTTACCCCCTCAGCTGGCTGGCTGTTTGTCTCCTGGACAGTAAACTGGTAAATGCAAGTCAAGTGCCATTCTGAGTTCCGTGAGCCATTCTAGCGTATCATCAAACCTGAAGAGCAACCAGCAGGACCCCTGATTGGTCCGAAGGACCGGGGATCCAGGACTTGTGACTGGCATCTGAAGTAGGGGGCCGGCTGTGGGACTGAGCCTTTAAGCTGTGGGGGTCTGTACTGACGCCGGGTCATTAGTGTCTGAACTGAATGGAATCACTGGACACCCAGCCGGTGCTGGAGCATTGGCTGGTGTCAGAAGACACCCCACAGCTCATAACCTAAGTTGGCCAAAAACACAGTTTTAAAAAAAAAACAAAAAAACAGCATTTTACAGGAAGGCACTGATTTATACAAAGCAGGATCCGGATCTGGAAATAACCCGATGAGGAAACAATCTCATGAATGGAATTTCCTATTGCCTAAACTTACCTGGGTTCACATAAGGGCAGCATTTAGAGATAAGCCTAACCTCTGGTTCCAAGGGACAATACACACACATTCACCGACTTTATCCTCAGCAACCCCTCCAAACCCCCAAGGGAGGCATTAGCACTCCCAGTTTACAGATGAGCAAACTGGAGCACGTGAGGTCACCGGCCCACAGCCACACAGCAATGAGAAGCAGGATCTGAGAACACGCTACTGCATGTAAGGAAGAAAAAGGAGGAAGGGACAGAAAAAGCTCCCTCCATTCGAAAGCCAGGGGCCAATATGTGATCAACTTTTCCATTTTGTCCTTCCCTGATTTCAAAGATAAAGTTAGTTTCAACAGGAATGTCCAAAAGATGATGAACTTCGATGTCACATGTTCAGTATCCTTTCTTCCCCACTGTATGCAAGTCGTCAAGGAAGTCAATTAAGCTCTTAGAGGCTTTGAGCCTCTCTTTGAAATTAGGAAGAGAACTATCACTCCTTCTCTTTTTAGGTCACAAGCAGAAAATGAGGAGACAGCCAAGCAAGGCTTCTGAAAAGAAACACACAAACCCTGCTTCCTTCAAGGAAGAAAACGGAGCGCCTGAGGTTTCCCAAGTGACTCACCCAACCAGGAATATGGAGGCTGCCTGCCTTTGTTTGGGGGGGGGGGGGGGAATTAAGTGGTGCTTCCTCAAATTTCTCCCAGGACAGAAAGTATTATCTCTTTCAACATAATACCCTTGGTTCAGACATAAATATTTACACACTCCCGTTGCAGAGACAACAGAAAACTACTGGGGGTTATAAAAGGATAAGAAGTTTTGAAGAGATGACTATAAAGTATTTTAATGTACAGATTGTTTAAAGCTTCTCCCTCAATCAAACAAACATTATTACTTAGGTCATGAAATTCTAGAAGAATACCCCAAGGGTATCGTCCTACACAGATGCACCCGGCTGCCTCGCTTGTCCCGACACACAGGGAATGGCCTGAGAACAAATGACAGGTGAGCAGCCTCTAGGCGCTGACATGATCGAGGGCAGGGGTCCTCAACTGGGCACAATTTCTGGGTTGTAACAACGGGGGCAGGGGTGATACTGGCATCTAGAGGGGAGAGACCAGAGATGCGAGCTCAACATTCTACAGGGCACACCCCGCAACACAGAAGTATGTGCTATGGCTCAGAAATCCTGGAGGAGAGGAATTCGGGAGAGCTCGGGGTCCGAGTGGACCCCAGACTTACCCCAGCAGGCATAGGCTCCCACAGGAGAGCCAGGTGAGGGCACCCGCATTATAGGACAGCTGCGTGACAATCATCTTGTTGCAGGAAGGACAGCACATCTGGACCGGGCGGTCGTAAAAGGAGACGGGCTGCTGCACGTAGACTGTCTGCACGGCAACTGATGGGAAGAACAGAACAAACCGGCCAATCAGGAAATGAGGGAGACATTCGTTACGTGCAAAACAAGAGGGGCAGGGTCCCGACAGATATCTGCACGTCCATGTTCAGGGCGGCGCTGTTCACAAGAGCCAAGAGGCAGAAGCGACCCAAGTGTCCATCTGTGAATGACTGGATGAACAAAATGCGGTCCATTCATTCAATGGAATATTACTCAGCCTTAAAAAGGAACGATACTCTGACACATTTTACAACGTGGATGGACCTTGAGGGCATCAGGCTAAGTGAAATAAGCCAGTCACAAGAAGACCAATACTGTATGAGTCTACATATAGGAGCCAACTAGAGTAGCGGAATTCACAGAGATAAAAAGAATGGGGACTTCCCTGGCAGTCCAGTGGTTAAGACTTCGCCTTCCAATGCAGGGGGTGCAGGTTCGATCCCTGGTCGGGGAGCTAAGATCTCACATGCCTTGAGGCCAAACAATCAAAACATAAAACAGACACAATATTGTAACGAATTCAATAAAGGTTTTTTAAATGGTCCACATTAAAAAAAAAAAAAAAGGTGTAATGGTGGGTGCCAGGCTGGGGGATAAGAGGGATTAGAGCAACCATTTCATGGGTATAGAGTTTGTTTTGTAAAATGTAAAGAGTTGTGGAGATGCGAGGTGGTAGGGATTGCACAAAAATATGAACATACTTAATGCCACTGAACAGTGCATTGAAATGCTTCAGGCAATCAATTTTATGTGCATTTTACCATAATAAAGTGGGGACCGGGTTAGGAAGAGAAAGATGACAAAAAGGGAAAAAGAGAAAAAAGTGGCAGATTTCCAGAATTTTCAATTGAGGGGTTCTTGAAACTTCCACACACAAGATGGGAGGGGAGGACTCTTTGTTTCTGGGGAGACTTGGCCCAGCTCCACCAGGCTTCAAACTCAACCGTCTCTGGGCTCAAGTGGGGAGCTAGCTGAGAATGCAGATTCCTGGGCCCGGCCCTCAAGACAGTCTGATTCAGCAGGTCTGGGGCAGGGTCCCCAAACCAATTTTTAAGCTTTTGAGTGGCTCTATGAAGGTGGTCTGCACATGGTAATTTCAGAAACAGTGATGTGATGGGTTTTGGCCTCAATTTTCTTCATCCATAGATTAGTGGTTGCCAGGGGTTAGGAGGAGGGGGGCTGAGAGGGTGACTGCTAACGGGAATGGGGTTTCTTTCTGGGGTGATGGAAACGTTCTGGAATGAGTGCTGACGGCTACACAGCTCTGTGAATATGCTAAAACCACTGAACTGTATACTTTAAAAGAGTGAACTTTATGATATGGGAATTCTATCTCAATAAAGCTGTTATTGAAAAAATGGAATAAGAGGCATCGCTAGGATTAAATGGGACAAAGATGGTAAAGAACCTCACCCAGTGCTGGTACAGGGTGAATCCTCCACACACAAGCCTTCAATTCACACAGGCTCCTTAACTAGCTCAAAGGTTCAAAGATAAGACAGGCATTTACCAAGCCAGGGAATACTGACCCAGTTCTTTAAAGTCAGAGGACCATGTTGATACATGCAATGGGTATGTAACATCATGCTAAAAAGAGAAAACGACGTGGACAACATCCACAAGCATCAGAAGAGCACCAAGAGTGACGGAAATCACTAAGCCCTCAGGGCTTAGTATGTTCTTTTTGATTTTTGGCCAAGTTGTTGAAACTCGTAGTTCTGTCAAAGTAACTTCCTTCTGTTCTTTTTTACATTGTTGACATGCCATTTCTGTGATTGTTGTATTAGGGGACATTACCACCCAGAGCTAACCAGACTTACTATTCCTAGAACGACCTATTAATAGAGGGCTCCTGCACACACATCGTCCCCAGCATAAGAGCAGTATTAAAGCACAATTTAGCACTAACGTAAATTTTAAAAAGTTTTTTGGGGCTGCAAGAATGAGTTACTTATTGATCAGAGTGGGATCTATAAAATAGTCTAAAGCCTTGTCATCTCCCATTTGGAGCAGTCAAAGTCACTTCAGCATGATTTTTTTTATCTTTTGACCATGCAACATGTGAGATCTTAGTTCCCTGACCAGGAATCAAACCTGAAATCCCTTTACTGGGAGCACAGAGTCTTAACCACTGGACCACCAGGGAAGGCCCCCAATGACAGTTCATGTTTATCCCAGGATTACTCATAGAGCTTTATTTAACCTTAATAGTCTCCGACTGTAGGTACTTAATGAGCCCCATTTTACAGATGGGGAAAACTGAGGCACAAGAAGGCTGATGAACCCAGGCAGCCTGACACCTGGGCCCACTCTCTGAGCTGCATATGACAATGAATCAGCAACACACCTGAGTGCATCTGAGCAAGAGGAAGTACCAAAGGGAAAGGTCATGAAGAAAGTGCTGGAAGGCAGGGGAGTGGCCTGCACTCTGATGAGCTGGGGGGTGGGTTGCAGCCTACCCATTCCTCAATCACGCTGCATTCTCTCCCTCTCCTACTCCAGCCCTAGCCTCAGGGCAGGGGTTCTCCAGACAAACCTCAGCAGCAAGGGTGGGAGCCTCCCAAATCAAGCTCCCATTCCCACATTTTTCTGGGATAGTCGGTCATCCCCCTGTGATGAACACCAGAGGACTGACTGATGTCCGACTTGGGAAAGCTCATGAGCCAGGCTTTATATCATGGAAAAACCAAGAGCCTTCCTGACATGGAACCCAAGACCAGATATGAAATTTCAGGACAACACGGAGAGCTGGACTGACTGCCTAGACTCTGGGGCAGAGTCCCTTTGGTGGCTCTCCTTTTAAAAAAAATTTAAAAATTATTTTTATTAATTTGAAAGTGAAAGTCTCTCATGTCTGACTATGATCCCAAGGACTGTAGCCCACTAGGCTCTTCTGTCCATGGAATTCTCCAGGCAAGAATACTGGAGTAGGTCGCCATTCCCTTCTCCAGGGGATCTTCCCAACCCAGGGATCGAGCCTGGGTCTCCTGCATTGCAGATGGGCTCCTATTAATTTATTTTTTGGTTGCACCAAGTGGCATGTGGGATCTCAGTTCCCCGACCAGGGATCGAACCTGTGCCCTCTGCAGTGGAAATGAGGAGTCCTAAAACTGGACCACCAGGGAAGTCTTTGGCCACTGTCCTAATCCTCAAGAAGTCCCACCCAGGGCGGGGGGCCAAGGAAGGGAAGGGGGCCAGGAAGTTGTACATACGTACTTGCATTGGCATTGGGGACAGGCACTGGCTGGGTATAGTAGGCAGGTGGGTTCATCCCCTTCCCATCTGGGCCCGTCATGAGCCCCGTGTTCGGCCCAGGCGTGGGTGCTGGAGGTGTGGGGTAGTAACTGTTGACGGCCACCGTCTCTTCATAGGATGGGGGTGCAGTCGGCACCGCGGAGGGCCCAGCGGCCGCCTGGTAGGATCCTGGAACAGACATTTTACCTAAAGCAAAACCAGAAGACACCAGATCAGCAACTCCATGGACATCCCCGCCCCCGTCCAGTCTCTTCATTTCCACCCTCGGTCTTTCATTTTCTTCCCGATAAACAGATGATCAGGAAATGACCAGTATCCAGCCTTGATCAAAAGCCACAAAGCCTTGATCAAAAGCCACATTGATCAAAAGCCTTGATCAATGACTATCAGCCCTTCCCGGCTCAAGAAGGACCACCTTTAAAAAGAGATTCCCTACGTAAAGCTAAAAGGTAGAGCACTTCCCTGGTGGTCCAGGGGTTAAGACTCTACGCTTCTTCTGCAGGGGGCACGGGTTCGATCCCTGGTTAAGGGAACTAAGATCCCACATGTTAGCCAAAAAAAAAAAAGATTGCCTTGGGTATTGCACATCCTTTGCATTTTCATTTAAATAAATAAATAAAAGGTAGATAATGACAAGAGAAAAATCACCCAAACCTAGAAATTTCCCAGGGCAGGGGCTTCCCTGGTGGCTCAGTGGTAAAGAATCAGCCTGGCGGGAAGATCCCACATGCCTCGGAGCAACAAAGCCCATGCACAACTATTGAGCCTGTGTTCTAGACCTTGCACGCTGCAACTACCGAGCCCGTGTGCTGTAACTCCTGAAGCCCGCAGGCCCCAGAGCCCACGCTCTGCACCAAGAGAAGCCACCGCAATGAGAAGCCCGTGTACCGCGACTGGAGAGTAGCCCACCAACCCCTCCCCATCGCCACAACTAGAGAAAATCCCGAGCAGCAAGAAAGACAAAATTAAATAAATAAAATTATGGGAAAAAAAAGAGAGAGAGAAAAAAATCCCCAAGGCAAAGGTCAGCCCAATGTGAGCAGAAGCTTTTTCACACTTGAAACCATCACCTAACCACAACCTATCTTTCACATCTAACGTTTTTTCTTTTGTTTCTTTCTTTCAATTAACCGCTGCAACTTTTACTCAGTGTTTCGGGGGATGGAAAAAACAAAGGCCTTCAAAACCCAACTACAAACTATGGCAAAAGGAATACTGAGCAAAACAAGCCAGATGCCAAGAAATGCATACCACGAAATGCTAGATAGCTGAAGTCCAGAAACAGACAAAAGGAACCTTGGGGCTAGAAGTCAAGAAAGTGATTAATCTGGGAAGGGGAAGTGGAGTCTAGAAGCAGGGGAAGGGGGTTAGTCATGTTCTCTTTCTTCATCTGGGGTGGTTACATAGGAATGTCCACTTTGTGAAAACTAGAGTTATACAATAATGTGCCCGTTTTTGTATATATGTTAGAGTTTTTTGTTTTACTTCTTATCATGCATTCATTAATTCATTCTGGGGAGTATTTGTAGCTTTTAATACATCTGATTACAACTGATAACCTAAGTAGCAGGAAAAATATTCTTTAACATGATATGTTGTTGCTGTTTTAGTCACTAAGTCGTGTCTGACTCTTTTGCGACCCCATGGACTGTATCCTGCCATGCTCCTCGGTCCATAGGATTTCCCAAGCAAGAATTCTGGAGTGGGTTGCCATTTCCTTCTCCAAAATGTTATAGTTTTTTTTTAAAGTAAACACACAGGCACACACACACCAAGCAGTTCACATTTTGACAAACGAGAATCAGAGCACATATTTCCTCTTGTGAAGGCAAAGAAAAGTTTTTTTTCCCCCGCAGAGCTGATGCCTGCCTAGAATTACATGGCCTGGACCCGGGGCGTGTTCCTGTCTGCGGTCCCATGCTCGGCCGCCCCCGGGGCCGCTGGAGAAGGACACAGTGCCGTCCTTTGTCTGGTTCTGCTTTCCAGCGGGGCAGGGCTCAGGCTGTGTTAGAAGATCCATTCAAACCTGTCTCAGGAGAAACGGGGCCCCGAGCTCTGAGGGCAGTGAGCCACCGGCCGAGGGATCGGCCGGCCCGTCGCTGCTTCCCACGCACCCTGCCTCTTCTTCTAGAACCCGTGGGAAGCAGAGGCAACCATTCATTCTGCCGTGGGGAAAGGGGGAGACTCCTTCAAGGACACTCTGCTTTTCAGCCCAGGCCGAAAGAGGAGATTTCTCTCGGGGAAGAGATGAAAGGGCTTTCAAAGTGGAAAGAGAGGCATGGGAAAATGAACGTGCAGAAAAATCAATCAGTAAAGCCAGACAGGTCGGGGCTGGGTTCTAGAAAATTTTGAAAGTTCTATGGAGATGTTTGGGCCTTATTCTGTAAGCCTGGACTGTCCAAAGGAACTTTCTGGAATGAGGGAAATGGTCTCTATCTGGACTCTCCATTACGGTAGCCAGCAACCACACAAGGCTGGCTGAACACTTGAAATGTGACCGAGGAACAGAATGGCTAAATTATATTTAAGTGATTTAAATTTAAAATAGAAAATGGGGGGTGGGGGTAGGCAGTGGCGTTCCCTGGTGGGGCTCAGTGGTAAAGAATCAGCCTGCTAACGCAGGAGAAACAGGTTCGATCGCTGATCTGGGAGGATCCCACATGCCTCGGAGCAAGTAGGCCCGTGGGCCTCAACTGTTGAGCCTGCGCTCTAGAGTCTGGGAGCTGCAATTACTGAAGCCCTCGCGCCTACAGCCTGTGCTGCACAACCAGAGAAGCCACTGCAATGAGAAGCCTGTGCACGCCATGAAGAGTAGCCCTTGCTCGCCACAGTTAGAGAAAGCCTGCACACAGCAACGAAGGA
This sequence comes from Dama dama, assembly GCF_033118175.1. Taxonomy (NCBI): domain Eukaryota; kingdom Metazoa; phylum Chordata; class Mammalia; order Artiodactyla; family Cervidae; genus Dama; species Dama dama. Next base: position 11,779,155 of record NC_083690.1, read on the forward strand.
CTCACTGTCCCAGCGCATTCAAGAGACTTAGTGTGCATGTTTTTTAAAGTTCATTTCACCTGTTTCTTTTTAATTTTCAACATGTGGTTGTGTTCATCGCTCTCAGTCATGTCTGACTCTTTGCCACCCAATAGATTCTAGCCCGCCAGGCTCCTCTGTCCATGGAATTCTCCAGGCAAAAATACCAGAGTGCGTTGCCATTTCCTTCTCCAGGGGACCTTCCCAACCCAGGGATTGCAGGCGGATTCTTAAACGTGGCTACTAAACCATTTTGAATTGCCTACGTGGCTCTCTTTCTGGTCCTATGGGACAGCGATGCTACAGAGCAATAGGAGCCACGGAAGGTTCTAGAAGAAAGGTTCACCCTGGACAGGGCAGAGGAAGCAGAAGGTCTGTGGCAGAAACAAGAAGCACAGTTCAGAAGGCCCCTATGTGTGGGTGGGGCTGGGGGTCTACAGTACAGGAGGAGTTAGCCAGAAGGACCACAGGCCATCTCTGCAAAAACGGGTTTAGGGGTTAAGACTGAGACAGACTGTGAAAAGCTATTAAAGTTCTGTGTCAATTTCCTCTGCTACCCAGAAACAGAAGAAGAAGTGGGCGGGGAAGACGGCCACAGACCTCAGCCCCAGGACACCTCTCTACCAGGCTCACCTCTGAGGTCGGCTGTTGTCCCCTCCAGGCTGTCCCCCGCCAGCCACACCTCGCAGCCCCCATCTGTGGACTGGGCTGGAGACCCAGCCGGGAGGACACCGTGGCCTGGGGCTTCCAGGTAATTTACATCCGTGCTGACCGTCAAGGACTCACTGTCCCTTCCTGTCTCAGGAAAGGCAGCCCCGGAGCTGCCCGCGCCACTTATTATGAAAAATGAGTCATGTTTAAAACACCACAAGAGCAGAAAGCATGGTGGGGGTGGGGGGCCTAGAAAGCCTAAAACAGCACAGTTGGCCGTGGTTTCAAGCAGAGTGCTTTGCAAGGGGAAGGGGCTTCCCTGATGACTCAAACAGTAAAAAATCTGCCCGCGATGCAGGAGACCTGGGTTCAATCCCTGGGTCAGGAAGATCCCCTGGAGAAGGAAATGGCAACCCACTCCAGTATTCTTGCCTGGAAAATTCCATGGACAGTGAAGTCCAGTGGGTTACAGTCTATGGGGTAGCAAAGAGTCAGACACGACTGAGCGATTGCCTCTCTCAGAAAGGGGAGAAACTCGGCCGGGAATTGTGAACTGTGCTGTTGAGGGAGAACATGTAGGAGTTAGGAAGCGGGGGGCAGGCAGGGTTCTTTCCAAGACATCTCAAGGAAGGAGGGCCCTGGGTTTCTGTCCTGGAAATGAACACCCACCCACCCTTGCCCCCGTTTTATTATGCGTCGTCAGCTTCCTTGTAGTCACGTCCTATTTTCTGGAACTTTAGGACACTGTCTCTTGGGAACATGGCTTTTGGATCAAACAGCCACATAAACACGCTCATAATTCTGAAAAGAACAAGAGCCAACAGCCTAGAATGGGTTGTGTGTGTGTGTGTTTTTAAGAAAAAACATAACCAGCTGCTTCAAAAGCTTTCTAAATAAATTCCACAGCCTGCTTTCTTCCCCAAGGCCCCAGGCCAGGAAATGCCACTTCAGTGAGTCCCCATTTTTTTTTTGCCCCCCTCTCGCCATCCCCCATTTCTTTTTAATTTGATTTCCCCCAAGATCAGGAGGCCCACCGAGCCACCCGCTTAACCACCCTTCCAGAATGGGTGGTTGTTCAACTGGCCTCCATCCGCTCCTCCTCTCCCTCACAATGTGAAACGTTTAAGGGCAGACGGACATACAGACACAGACATACACATGGGGACACTTGCAGACACCCTCCACTGCCTCCAGAGAACACTTTATCGCTCCAGAGCACAACTCCATCGAAGACATGTGGGACAAATGGGAAACCACAGGAAAGCATCTCTGAGGTTAACAAAACAGCAAAGCCACAGTTCTGCCACAAAAAAAGCACAGCCTTGAGAATCCTTTGGTAGCTCCCCAGGTGGCTAGGGTACAGGCCTCTGCAGAACTCAGGTTGCCATAGTTACGGGGAGCTTTGTGGGGGGAATAAAGGAACAAACAAGGGGTCTCCCTCCTCCGTCCCCAGTTGTTTAACTTTGTCATTAAGCCCCTGAGAGTGGCTTTGCTCGACTGTCCATTTAAAAGGACACATTGAAGGGGACTCTCCACCCACCTTCCACCTGCCCCCGCAGGAATCAGGGAAATGTTGAGGGCTGGAGAGCTCTGTTCACACCATCTCAGAATGACTCTTTTTATTTAGCTCCTTCCAAATCCAGAGAGAGGCATTTCAAACTCATTTTTTAAACATGGAAAATGTGACTGAGGCTGGCCTCCCGGGCACGCGACCCATATAGTCCCACAGGACCCTACAGGCACAAGGGCCTGCCAAGCTCAGTTGAATGTGGCCGCCATCCTGAAATTTCAAATACTTCTTGAACCAGGGGCCCTTCCTTTCCATGCTGCATTGGGCCCGAATGTTATGTAGCTGAATGTGACCACTGGTTATAAAAGGGAGGCATTTCTGAGGCACCAAGAGATGCATTCCTGGTGCAAGAAGAACCAGGCTTGACCTTGGAAATTGGCCCATGACCAGCTGCACCAACCTGGCCCCCATTTTCTCATCCACTAATATGTCTATTGGAAGTCTGGGGTCCCTAACTGAAAACATCCCTTGTTCTAAGTCTCGATGATTTGCTGGGTGGGTGAAAGTTACTCTCTTAAATGGTCAGGGAGGATTATACCACTATTTATTCCTGGGCCTACAGAAATGAGTCTGGGAGTAGCTCCTTCATCGAACCCAGTTCAGAGCAGGACTTTTCAATCTTGCTTTCATTACAGCTGCCTCTCCTCTTTTCCTCTTCCCCGCCCCCAAGGAAAAAAAAAAATTATATTCAAATTCAATTAACGAATTTGAATATAATTTAATTTCCACCTAACAAGAGAAATTCAATACTAAGAAATAAGATTTGGTTGGGCAGGGTTGAGTTTTGGAGGGCCACACATCACTGTGATATCTAAGATTTTTTGTCCCCTCTCCCCTCCCCTAAGACCTGATTTTTCCCCATGGGTCCTCACTGAGAATCCACTATTTGGAAAGAGGTATTAATATTTGAGTATCCCCAATCACCCACATTTATTCATTGAGTCCTTCTGACACGTGACCCCTCTTTTCTTGGTGTCATAAATGCAATTGTCCGAACTCATTCCTTTTACCGACCAAGTCCTAGGATCCTTGACATCTGCATGTTCTCCTCCAGGCAGGCCCAGCCCTCTCACAACTTCAATCTCATGAGCCACGAGGAAGGGAGGTAAATGTTGTGAGGGGGGATCAGCCTGGGGGACACTCCCTTCTGCTATACGGGGCCAAGCAGGGCTGGGCTGGCTGGTGTCCGCTTCCTCCTACACTGGTCACTCCTCTGGGTCTTGAATCTGCTGGATCCTCACCCCAGGAAGAAGGTAAAGGGTTCTCAGGGGTTGCAGATAAGCAGGCTTATTTTGGCATCTTTGAATACAGAGGTCCTACCTGGCTGAGCAGAATCTACTACTCATACCCCAACCATCCCAGATTCACAACTGCATTAAGATAACGGGCTCTTAATTTACTGCAAGGGGCCCTGTAATTCACGCCCTTACCTGCCATCATCTCATCCCCACAACACTGAGTCAGGAATGAAAACTTACAATACCATCAACCTGTTTTACAAATGAAAAAACTAGGTACCATACAAGGGAACTCCCATAAGGTTATCAACCGATTTCTCAATGGAAACTCTACAAACCAGAAGCAAATGGCACGAAATATTTAAAGTGATGAAAGAAAAGAAATTACAACCAAGAATACTCTACCCAGCAACTCGTTCAGAGTTGATGGAGAAATCAAAAACTTTACAGACAAGCAAAAGTTAAGAGAGTTTAGCACCAACAAACCAGCTTTACAACAAATACTAAAGGAACTTCTCTAGGCAAGCAACACAAGAGAAGGAAAAAAAACCTACAAAAAATAAACCCAAAACACTTAAGAAAATGGTAATAGGATCATACATATGGATCATCACCTTAAATGTAAATGGATTAAATGCACCAACCAAAAGAGACTGGTGGGATGGATACAAAACAAGACTCATATATATGCTGTCTAAAAGAGACCCACCGCAGACCTAGGGACACTTACAGATGAAAAGTAAGAGGATGGGAGAAGGTATTCCATGCAAATGGAAATCAGAAGAAAGCTGGACTAGCAATACTCATTATCAGACAAAATAGACTTTAATACAAATGAAAAAACTGGGTACCCAGAGAGATTGAGCATCTTGTCCAAAGTCACACAGACGAAATGGCAGGGTTGGGATTAGAACCCATGCCCCTCGGACTCTGGAGCTCTTTAGAACTCACCAAAATACCTCCCAGGATGGGAGATCCAGACACAATCAGCAACTCATTTCACACAATTTAGCCCTCAAAGAAATGTGAAAGGAAAATCAATTGAACCCGAGGTGACAAGTCACCTCTTTTTTTCTCTACCTCCCTCACACTTCTGAAGATTAATTTCCAGACTTTCATACCACATACCCAAGACAAGATTCTAAAAAACACCTGCCAATTTATGGGCTCTGGGGCTTCCTAGGTGCCGCAGTTGGCAAAGAATCCACCCAGCCCAGGTGGGATGCATGAGACAAGTGCTCGGGCCTGGTGCACTGGGAAAACCCAGGGAATCGGGTGGAGAGGGAGGTGGGAGGGGAGATCGGGATGGGGAATACGTGTAACTCTATGGCTGATTCATATCAATGTATGACAAAACCCACTGGAAAATAAATAAATAAATAAATAAATAAAAAGAAATTAAAAAAAAAAAAAAAGAATCCACCTGTCAATGCAGGAGACGCTGGAGACATGGGTTTGATCTCTGAGTGGGGAAGATCTCCTGGAGGAGGAAATGGCAACCCACTCCAGTATTCTTGCCTGGAAAAGCCCTTGGACAGAAGAGCCTGTGGGCTACAGTCCATAATGTCGCAAAGAGTCGGACATGACTTAAGTGACAGCAACAACAAATTAAGGACTCCCAACTAATTTTGTCACTGAGGACTGTCAATTCAAAATGATCTGCTTCTTTAAGGACGATCAGGGGTCCAGGAGTCACTGATCAGCCTACAGTAGATATCCACAGAGCAATTCCTGCTCTTTTTGGAGGAGGCAAGCAACGGGGATTCCCTGGTAGCTCAGCCTGTCAAGAATCCGCCTGCAACGCAGGAGACCTGGACTCAATCCCTGGGTTGGGAAGATACCCTGGAGAAGGGAAGGGCTACCCACTCCCAGTATTCTGGCGTGGAGAATTCCATGGACTATACAGTCCATGGAGTCGCAAACAGTCAGACGTGACTGAGAGACTTTCACTTTCGGGCTTCCTTGGTGACTCAGCGGTTAAGAATCCGCCTGCAACGCAGGAGACGCAGGTTCAATCCCTGGGTCAGGAATATCCTGTGGAGGAGGGAATGGAAACCCACTCCAGCATTTTTGCCTGGAGAATTCCATGAACAGAGAGGCCTGGCGGGCTATGACCCATAGGGTCGCAAAGAGTCGGACACGATCGAAGAGACTTAGACCAGCAGCAATGAAGAGGTGATCTCAGAATTCTGAGATGCTGTATCTGTTTAATTTTTATATTTTGGCCGTACCATGCAGCATGTGGGATCTTAGTTCCCCAGCCAGGGATCAAACCCATACCACCTGCAGTGAGAGCACAGAGTCTTAACCACTGGGCCACCAGGAAAGTCCTGTGAGATTCCATGTCTGTTTAAAAAAAAAATGTGTGGAGCTGAAATACCTCTACCACCTGCTGCAGCTCCCAGGGAAGAGAAAGCAAACACCATGCCATCTGAGTCTCAGATTGGGCTTTTTAATATCCCTCTGGTGAAAGACAGGAGGAAAAAGCCCTCAAAATCCTGGAGAGAAGCCATGTCAACAGGCACAGCCATCTTCTCTCCTTGAGCTGCGATTAATGAATTGATCCTGAAACCTCAAGACGCAAGAAAAAACTCCAAGTCACTTTCAGCACCAGATTTTTTCCTCAAAATACCTGGCCTAAACAGTCTTAGAATTTCCTGAAACACCCCAGTGGAGCGCACTCAAGCTCTGGGAGTCAACTTACTCTGCCTGTGACTACAAAGGGGCTCAGTGAAGGGCATGGGGGCCCAGCCTGGCAGTGTTTGCCTGGAATCCTAAATTCAGAAGCAGGGGCTTGACTTCTAGGAAGCCTAGAGATGGCTGGCCAACCAGCTTGGTCACTGATGTGGCGGTTCCAAAACATCGCTGGGATGAACTTCAAAAACATGACTTCGAGAGAAGTCAGACTCGAAATCACTGTATGATTCCATCCATTTATACAAAATGTCCAGGACAGGTAAATCCAGAGAGAAAACCAACTAGTGGTGCAGGGGTTGGGGGAGCCGGGGGAGGGTGCTGGGAGGAAACGGGGGTTCTTTACAGGGTGATGAAAATGTTCTGGTACTGGAATGGTTGCACAATGCTGGGAATGGACTGCATGCTGCTGAACTGTACACTTTCAGATGGTGAATTTTAACGTTTGGTGAACGTGAGGAACAACAACAACAACTTTAAAAAAGAAAGAAGAAGAAAAGGCAGTGCTAGCAGAATTTCCTGGCGCTAAACTGGTTAGAACACGGTGCTTCCAATGCAGGGAGCATGGGTTCCATCCCTGATCAGAGAACTAAGATCCCACAAGCCATGAAGCAAAAACTTAAAAAAATATAAAAAGAAAGAAAAAAGGCAGTGCTAGAAATCTCTACAGTCTCCATATTACAAGCCAAGGCCTGTAATTTAAGCTCCAATTCACTGGCCTTCGTTCAGCCATCCAGTGGTTCATTTACCTAAAAGAGACCACTGGGGTCTTTCAAATAGCTGCCAACATGCCTCCCAGTTAAGGTGACCAAAGGTCCTGCATCGCCCAGGGGTTCTCAGGACAGGCTGAACCACTACTCTGCACCCTGCCTCTCACTTCACCTCCCACCACCGATGCAAATCTTTGACGTGTCTGCAGCCTTGCTTGGATGGCCCCAAACGAGCCCAGAGCATGCTCTTTCCTCTTTGCCCCCTCCCACCACCCCCTCCTTGCCAGTTTCCTTCTGTCCCCATGGGTCTGCAAATTCCCCTCACCCATCATATCCTTGCTCAGCTGTCACCTCCTCCAAGAGGTGATCTCTGGCCTTCCCAGGGAAGAACTAATTCCTCCCAAACCTCTCTACACAGTGCAGAAATCAGTGGTGCATGGTCTGAAGCCAGATGGCCTCTGATCGGTCGCCTTTCCCCAGAGCATGACTTTGGTGCCTCAGTTTTCCCATCTGTGAAATGGGCACACTCGCAGTTTCTTCCTCATGAGGCTCTTGGGAAGATTAAATGAATCCACTTGTGACAAGGACCCAGGGCACCAAGAGACATGCATGCCCTTAGCAAGTGCTAGCTGTCATTACACATATTTCTCTGCTCTACTTGTCACAGGGATTGAAATTTACTAACATCTGCATCCCCAGCACTCAGAACTAAGCTCAAAACATGTTGGGTGCTTCATAGAGTGACCCACTGTCCCAGTTCACCCAGGATGGAGCAGTTTCCCCGGATACAGGAGTTTGGTACTTACACTGGGAAAGTCCCAGGCAAACTCGATATTCCCACATATATTTGGAGATGATACCTATGCATAAGGACACCAAAATCCATCTTGGATGGCATCCAGATTTGGAAGTAAACACAAATGGGAGGAACTAAACCTTAAGAGCTTCAACTTAGAATCTAACCAAAATAAAGCTTTTTAAATAGAAAGATGTTGAAAGACTGATGCTGGGAGAGAGGGAAGGCAAAAGAAGGGGGTGGCAGAGGATGAGATGTTTAGATAACATCACTGACTCAACGGACATGCATTTGCGCAAACTCCAAGAGATAGTGAAGGACAGGGGAGCCTGGTGGGCTGCAGTCCATGAGGTTGCAAAGAGTTGGACACGACTTAGCGACTGAACAACAACAGATAGGAAGATGTTACTAACAACAGACCTCAGTAACAGATGGCCCTTGCAGTTCAGTTCAAGGTAGCACGAGGATCTGGCCAAAGCATCAGCAAATATGCTCCAGAACTTGAATCGCTTAATTGGTCTGGAATCCTTTGTTTCCTCCAGAGTTCTTTGGAGAGAGTGATATTTCTTCTCAACAGGACACCCTGGGATGTCAAGGCGCAAGATCAAGATGTGGGCAGAAAGAACTTGAAAAGGGAAGTGTGCAAACACCAACAAGATAAAAACAGAAAGGAAAAAAAAAAAGCCAAACCCTCCAAACTTTAAGATTAGTTGATTTTTTTTCTCTTCAATGTAAGTTTCATCTTGGGGCTCTGGTGAAGGGGTGCACATGGATTCTGCCAACAACCACTCCCAGGTCTGGATGGGATTTCAGAAGAGAGTGAGGAGGGGGTGCTTCCCTCAGCTCCACCATCCATCCAAGATCTGGACTCTGAGCAGGCGCCTCGCTGCCACCAGCCGAAACTCAGTAATACCTGTCACTCCACATTCATCACCTGGTCCTTGGTGTGGCTCTGAAGCCACTTAATCTAACCCAGATGGTGCATCATGCATTCTCCAGAAAAGAGAGTCTTTTTTCATGGGTGTCAAGAAAATTCAGAGACTCTAACGACCTTTTACCCTGAGACACCATAAACGTCAGCAACTGCTGCTGACGTGCATGGACAGGAAGAGGGGGGACAGAGTTCACACTACTGCAGGCACCTCCACCCTCAATGCTTGTTTATAACCAGCAAGGATGGGAGGGGGGAGCTTGGCAGAAACCAGGGGCTGTAAGGAGCCTTGAGTGATTTTTTCCTTCCCAACTCCAATCCTTTCTGGTGAAACGACCGACAGGCAAGCAGGGTCCAAAAACAAAGGAGAAAGAGGACAGAGAGGTAACGCCTGATGCTGAGTAAATTCTCCCTGGGCAATTGCACAAGACACGAGGGCTTGACTGCCGACTCCGATCAGGAGCTGACCTGGTGGAGAAGCATGGCCACTGAGCTCAGAGATGTTAGAGGTGGATGTCTCTGCCCAGTACCTGATACCATCGCCTGTGGGGTTTTCAGAAACACCTGCATGGGTCCTGTTATTTACAAGCATGGCCAGGTACCACCCATCTCTAAGAGGTCAGTGGGGATGATATGGACCACAACCTGTATACCCAACAATGATTTAGGGAAAAGAGAAGATACGGAAGAATGTGAGCAGGTGCGGCACATAGAGGGGAACAGAAAGGGCCCAAAGAAAATTAAGACCATAGGACTTTTTTTTTTTTTTTTGACGATAGATTCTTAAGACAAGTTGAATATGTAAGAGCAAAAACCTGGAGGGCTTCCCTGCTGGCTCGGTGGTAAAGAATTCACCTACCAAATGCAGGAGACACAGGTTCGATCCCTGGTCCAGGAAGATCCCTCGTGCAGAACAACTAAACCCGTGGGCTGCAACTACCGAGCCTGTGTCTAGAGTCTGGGAGCCACAACTACTGAGCCCATGCCCCAACAGGAGAGGCCGCCGCAGCGAGAAGCCTGCACACCGCAACTGGAATAGCCCCTGCTCCCCACAATTAGAGAAAAGCCCGAGGAGCAAATGAAGACCCAGCACAGCCAAAAAAAAGAAAGAGTACAACCTGGGTTCAAAACCCAGCTCTGTCACTTCTAGACTGTGTGCACCTGTTTCATTTCTCCATGCCTCGGTCTCTTCATCAGGAAAATGGAATTATAATCAGACCCGCACCTTCACAGGGTTGCAAGTAGATGTGCTCAGAACACTGGACACTTGTGTCACTACGAAAGCATTAGATCTAACTACTTACAGGGAAGCGGAATCCAATCCAGGGCGGCGGGGTCGGGGTGGGGGGGTGGGGGGGGGGTCCCTTGCCCGCAGTGACACAGACCGGCAGAAGGCAGAACACAGATCCCTTCACACCACACTCGCCCCTTCTCAGACCACTACCTTCACGCCTTTACTTGTTCGTCCAAACCGCCTACAGTCTGATCCTCCCACCCTCACCCGCAATGGGGAGACAGAATAACACCCTGTAAAGCTGTCCACAACCTCATCACAGAACGCTCATTCTGGTGGCTCAGACAACAAAGAATCCATCTGCAATGCAGGAGACCTGGGTTCAGTCCCTGGGTCGGGAAGATCCCCTGGAGAAGGGAGTGGCTACCCACTCCAGTATTCTGGCCTGGAGAATCCCATGGACAGAGGAGGCTGCTGGGCTACAGTCCATAGGGGCCCAGAGTTGGACACGACTGAGCAACTCATACTTTCACTTTCAATTCCCAGAATATGTGGTTCTTTTTTTTTTTTTTTTTAATACTTATTTTTATCTTTTAAAGGTTTTTTTAAAATTTGGACTTTTTTTAAAGTTTCTACTTACTTTGATACAATATATTGTTCAGTCACATAAGTCGTGTCTGACTCTTTGCAACCCCATGGACTGCAGCATGCCAGGCTTCCCTGACCTTCACCATCTCCCAGAGCTTGCTCAAACTCACGTCCATCGAGTCGGGGATGCCATCCAATATAGTTTCTGTTTTATGTTTTGGGTTTTGGCCTGAAGGCATGTGGGATCTTAGCTCTCCAACCAGGCATCAAACCTGCACCCCCTGAATTGAAAGACGAAGTCTTAACCACAGGACCGTCAGGGAAATTCCAGAACATGTTGCTTTAAATGGCAAAAGGGACTTTGCAGCTGTGATGAGGTTAAGGCCCTTGAGAGGAGGAGATGATTCAGGTGGCCCCAAGACAACCACAGTGGTCCTTAGAAGAGGGGAGGCAGGAGGGCCTCAAAGAGAGAAGAGGCCCTATTGGCTTTGAAACTGCCTCAGGGAGCCATGGACCAAGACACACAGGTGGCTGCTAGTTGGTTTTTCCAGTAGTCATGTACAGATGAGAGAGCTGGACCATAAAGAAGGCTGAGAACAGAAGAATTGAGGCTTTTGAACTGCAGTGCTAGAGGATACTCTTGAGAGTCCCTTGGACAGAAGATCAAACAAGTCAGTCCTAAAGGAAATCAATCCTGAATCTTCATTGGAAGGACTGATGCTGAAGCTGATGCTCCAACACTTTGGCCACACGATGCAAAGAGCTGGCTCACTGGAAAAGACCCTGATGCGGGGAAAGATTGACGGTGGGAGGAGAAGCGGGTGACAGAGGTTGAGATGGTTGGATGGCATCACTGACTCAATGGACATGAATTTGAGAAAATTCTGGGTGATAGTGAAGGACAAGTGAGCCTGGTGTGCTGTAGTCCATGGGGTCCTAAAGAGTCAGACACGGCTAAGCAACCGAATAACAAAACAAAGAAGCTAGAAAGGGCCAGGAAACGGATTCTCTTTCACCGAGAGCCTCCTGGAGAGCAGCGCCTGGAGTCTCCCCCAGCGACACACATTGTGGACTCCTGACCTCCAGACTCTATGATGATAAACGTGTTATTTCAGCTACTGGGCTTGTAATCTCTTACAGTAGGCAAAGCAAACAAACCTGCCCACTCCTAGCTGGGTTGCCCAATTCTCACCAGCCCTGCAGACTCCCAAGGGGTCTCTCCCACTCCCACAACAGTGCCCCCCAGCAGAGACCTGAGCCCCTCAACCTCCCACCCTAGCCCCCAGGCATCTGTCCACCCACGCTCAGCTCAGAAGGAACCCTTCTCCGGGCTCAACCTCCACTTAAAGCCCAAGAGAGTGGCCACCCCACCACGCCCTGCCACACCCCAGGGATGCTGCTCCAGCAATGACCCCTTCTGCCAGCCCTGCCCTCTCAGCTGGCTCCCCTCCTGATCTCAGGCTTGCTTGTACTTGTGCTCAATGTGTCTGATTTTTCTGCGACCCCATGGACTGTAGCCCACCAGGCTCCTCTGTCCATGGAATTCTTCAGGCAAGAATACTGGAGTGGGTTGCCATGCCCTCCTCCAGGGGATCTTCCCGACTTAAGGATCAAACTCATGTCTCCGGCGTCTCCTGCATTGGCAGGCAGGTTCTTTAACACAAGTACCACCTGGGAAACCCCTCCTAATCTCTAAGTTTGTTCAAATTGTTCCTCGATAAAAAGTAAACACAGGGCTTCCCTGGCGGCTCGGTGGTAAAGAATCCACCTGCCGATGCAGGAGACACAGGTTCCATCCCTGAACCAGGGAGATCCCACCTGCCATGGAGCAAATAAGCCCGTGCACCCCAACTACCGATCCTGTGCTCTGGAGTCCGGAAGCCACAACTGATGAAGCCCTGCACCCTAAACAGGGCCTGGGCTCCTCAACAAGAGAAGCCACTGCAATGAGAAGCCTGCGCACAACTAGAGAATAGCCCCCGCTGTCCGAAACTAGACAAAGCCCGAGCAGAAACGAAGACCCGGCCCAGCCATAAATAAATAAATATTTTTAAATAAGAAAGATAAAAACAAAAGTCCCCTCTACCCCAGCCTGCATCCTCAGCCCCCCTGACTACGAGCTTCTCTTCCACGTCCTCAGATTCACCCCGGACCACCAATCTCCTTCCTCCCTCGGCCATGACCCCTCCAAGCCCACTTCCCCTTTCCTGTCCTCCTCTCCGAAGGCTGCTGGCACCTTCTCTTGAAGGACTTCCTCACTAGCCTGGCCTTGCACCTCCCTCTTCTTCCGGGTCAGCCCTTCCATGGAAGGACCCCAGGGACTTGGGGGTCTGCACACAACCCTGAGAGTCCCCTCAACTCCTCAACCCCACATCTGCCACCTTCACCTTTAGCAAAGAGCAAACTGTTTGAACAGAGAGCTGGCCTCTCCCCCAGGCCTGGTTGGGAGGTAAACTGAGTCTCACACAATGGAAGCACCTACCAAAATTTAACACGCAGGAGTCCTTTAACCCAGTGATTCCTCCTCAGGTATATGCATCGGAGCTGACGTCACACATCGAGGCAGTGACAGATGCTGAACACACAGGGGTACCCACTGCCCTGTTGCTAAAAACCACTTAACTGTACACCAGCAGGGAACTGGGTAGACCAGTCACGCTCCATCCACACAGGGGAATGGCATGCGACCATCAAGGCTGAACGGGGAACTTCACGTGTAGAAACACAGATATCCCTGCAATGTTAACAGACCACTGCGTGAAAAAAGCCCAAATGGTGTTTACCGTCTCAGGCCATCACAGGTGTACAAGGAAGAAGGATACACACATTTCCTTATAAAATAGGCATGAAATGTCTCCAAATGGATACGCAAGGAAGTGATACAGTAACCAGAAATTCTCTGGCAGTGCAGAGGTTAGGACTCAGCGCTTTCACCGAACCACCCAACCTAAAGGTGGGGGAGGAGAAAAAGAAACAGATAACAGTGGCTGCCTGTAAAAGGAGGACGGAGGTACACTGAGGAATGCTTTTCACTCTTAGACTCGGTCTTTTGTATACTGAGCCATAGCAATACTACATAGTCAAAAAATTAAGAAATTATTTAAGTTAAATATAATTATAACATAATAAATTTGTAGTTCTATGATCTATTCTTTAGAATTGGTATTAATTATAACATACTTATAATTAAATGCTTTACAATTAAATTAAATTTAAAATATAATAAACTTTTTTTTTTTTTTTTTAAATAAGGACAAAGAGCCCTTTCCGAAAACCCCATATCTGCTCTTCCCAGGTTGGTCTCTCACATCCTCCCACTTCTGGGTGAAATGACATCATCAGTCCCTGGTCCCATGACTGGTGTTTCAAGCCCATCAGCTGGCCTTCGGCCCCTCCCTAAGGGTTTGCAGACAGATTTTCAAGTTACTGATTACTTCTCTTTGGTCAGAAGACATGAACACCACCACTTCCTCTATCTCAGTCCCAAATCTGTCCTGACAACATCCTATTGGCCACAGTAAAACTCTGCTCTTTGCGTTTTGCACTGTGGTCTATTTTTCATGCAGGAAGTTCTAAAAGCTGAGGGAGGATGTGGGATTGTGAGCCGGGTGGCAGAGGCCCTCCCTCATGGGCCTTAAGGAGCCCATTTGAGGAGGGAAAGTGAACCAGCCTGGGAAGACATGGAAGCAAACACAAAGGGGGAAACTGAGCCCAGATTCTAAGGCAAGCAGAAGGTCTAAGAGAAGGATGCAGGCAAGGGAAACAGAAGGGGGATGCAGAGGCAGGCACACCTGTGTTCCATGGGGAAGTGACAGAGGTTGGCCAGGAGGGTGGGGACAGGTTACAGGGGCCTTTTCTCCATCAAGATCCCGGCCCTGGGACTTCCTGGCAGTCCAATGGTTAGGTGAAGTCACTCAGTCGTGTGTGTCCGACTCTCTGCGACCCCATGAACACCAGGCTCCTCCGTCCATGGGATTTTCTAGGCAAGAGTACTGGAGTGGGTTGCCATTTCCTTCTCCAGGGAATCTTCCCAACCCAGGGATCGAACCCAGGTCTCCCGCATTGTAGACAGACGCTTTACCGTCTGAGCCACTAGGGAAGTCCAACAGTTAAGACTCCACGATTTCACTGCAGGGGATGTGGGTTCAATCCCTGGTCAGGGAACTAAGATCCCCCACATGTTGCACAAACAAAATAAAACAAACAAAAAAAGCCTGGTCCAGGCGAGGCAGGGACGGGGCCGGATCTTTCAGGGAGGGAACCCCGCCCCCCAAGCAGGTTCTGTTTCATTAACCAGCAGCCGAAAAGCGACTTGAAAAACCCCCTCCAAGTTTTCAACTCCTGCCAAGGATAATTCAGATTCTAAAAATAAGCCTCAAAACCTAGAATATCAGGAGAAAGCAGCCACAGCAAAAGCCACCCAACAAGTCCTAGTCAGTATAAACACACATCAAAGGCCCAACGGCCCATAGCCAAGGGCTTCTCTCCCCAGATCACAGAATCAACAGGACAAAAACTCCAGGCTCATAACTCCTGGTATTGCTATCGTCTGACCAAGGCCCTTTTTTTCAATATCCCTCCCCCAAAAGTCTCTTAATCATTTTCTAAAATGATCCCCTGTTTCTCTCTGCCTCCTTAAGAGTCTGCAAAAAAAGAGAGAGAGAGAGCTAGAAAAATGCTCACCTCGGAGTCTTGTGGTCCTGTGACACCCCAGGCTGCGGACAGCCCCCATCCCGTCCCCTCATTTGCTGTTTCAAGGCTTCTGAGGGCGCCCTGTGTAAAGTAAGAGCTCCTAGCTTCCCTGGAAGCCTCCCATAAGGAAAGTCAACAAGCTGGGCATTTGTCTTGATGATAACTATCTGCGTTACTTGGGAGGCTCCTATTTGCTTATTTCCTCAATTCTGGCCATATTCCAGATGACTGTGGGTTTTATAACTGTCATGTCTTTGAGAATTATAAAACAGTGTTTCCTTCAGCAAGACTTCAGGTGAGGACAGGGTGGTAAACATTAACCTCCTGCAGTCTTTTCAGCCTTCCCCTGGCCTATCCATAACAATCCCAGCACTGGATGATGTACGCCTTCCTCATACGTCCTAATTGCTTCCTGTCTGCAAATTAGATTCTGTTTCCCTAACTGGCCCGCATCACACCCCTCTGGGGAAGGGCTGTGATCCTTGTTTCTCTGAATTCTCCCTCCACAGAGCTTTGGGGAAAGCGACGCACAGACTACCTCCTAGCCAGAGATTTCATGCGCATAGATGGCATATATGTCCCAAATGTGATGCGGCAATCTATAGCGTAAGCTCGAAGAGTTTATTGGCAGGGTGTAGTTTTTCCAGTTTGACATACAGCCCTGTATAAGTTTGGGGGGGTTCCCAGGTAGCTAAAGTGGTAAAGAATCCACCTGCTAACACAGGAGACGTGGGTTCAATCCCAGAGTTGGGAAGATCTCTGGAGAAGGAAATGGCCACCCACCCTAGTAATCTTGCCTGGGAAATCCCATAGACAGAGAAGCCTGGTGGGCTACAGTCCCTGGGGTCACAAAGAGTCGGACACCAACTTAGCAACTGAACAACAACAACTGTGTAAGTTTTAGGTGTACAACATAATGATTTCCCTTACACACATCATGAAATGATCACAAGCAGTTTAGTGAACAGCCATCCTCTCGTAGTCTCAACACTAAAGAAACAGAAAAAAATTCTTTGCATGAGAACTCTGATTTACTCTCTTAATAAGTTTCATGAATAATGTATAGTATGTTCATTATCTTTATTATGAACTTACATTCTGATTACTTACTTAGAGAACTAGAGAAGTATGTATTTTTATGTTTTTTACTTTTTTTAACTTTTTATTTTATATTGGAGCATAGCTGATTGACAATATTGTGGCAGCTTCAGGTGGGCAGCAAAGGAATTCAGCCACACAGATGCATGTACCCCTTCCTCCCCAGACTCCCCTGCCATCCAGGCCACCACGTAACATTCAGCAGAGGAGTGTGTATTTTTTAAATAGAGAAGAAAAGACAAATTTCCTTAAAGAATTCCAAATGACAGGTGTAGAAGCGCCCTCCCTCTAAGTGAAAGGGAAGTCTCTTCTGTCGTGTCCAACTCTTTGTGACCCCAAGGGCTGTAGCCTACCAGGTTCCTCCGTCCATGGGATTTTCCAGACCAGAGTACTGGAAAGGGTTGCCATTTCCTTCTCCAGGGGATTTTCCTGACCCAGGGATCGAATCCTGGTCTTCTGCATTGCAGGCAGATTCTTTACCGTTTGAGCTACAGGGAAGTCTCTTCTCCCTCTAAGAGGCAGAGCTTACTCTTGACCCTTCATCTCCTGGATGAGGCCTTCTGTGATAGCTCAGTTGGTAAAGAGTCCACCTGCAATGCAGGAGACTCCGGTTCAATTCCTGGGTCGGGAAGATCTGCTGGAGAAGGGGTAGGCTACTCACTCCAGTATTCTTGGGCTTCCCTGGTGGCTCAGCTGGTAAAAAATCCGCCTACAATGCGGGAGACCTGGGTTTGATCCCTGGGTTGGGAAGATCCCCTGGAGAAGGGAAAGGCTAGTGGTCTATGAAAAGAGAAAAAGAGGAACTCTGCTACGGGGAAACCTGTCAAACACCACCAGCGATGTCATCTGAGTATCATGTTGTACCCCCTGATGTGATGTGATGTGAAGTGAAGAGCCCTTCATTTCGGTGGCCTTCTCCCCGCAAACCAGTAACCCCAGTAGAATCACAAGACAAACATCAGACCAACCCAATGTGAGGGAAATTCTACAAAATCTTTGCCCATTACTGCTTAGAAACAGCCATGAAAAACAAGGGAAGATTGACAAACCAGAGGAGACAGGAGGAGACTTGGTGATGGTGTGATTAAATGTAGTGTGGTCCCCTGGATAGGGTCTGGGAACAGAAAAAGGGACATTAGCAGAAACTTCAAACAATGTCTGGAGGGTGAGCAACGGTGAAGTGCCAGAGCTAGTTTCCTAGTTTCACAAATGTCCTGTGGTGATGATGTAAGATGTTCACAGATGAGGGAAGACATTCACAGCGGGGAAACTAGGTGAGGGGTGGATGAAAAACTCCTTGCACTAACTGCTACATTCTGGCAAATCTAAAATTAAACTATCAGATGGAGGTTTCCCTGGTGGCTCACTGGCTAAGACTCCAGAGAGGGCCCAAGGTCAGGGAACTAGATCTCGCATGCAATAACCAAGATCCCGCACAGCCAAATAAATAAATATTAAAAAAAAAAAAAAAAAAAACACCTTTAAGATGAACTGGAGCAGGGCAGGCCTTACTCAAAAGCATACAAGTTCAGTTTTTAAAGACAAAACAGGGCTTCCGTGGTAATCCAGTGGTTAAGAATCTGAATGCCAATGCTAGGGGACAGAGGTTCAATACCTGGTCCAGGTAGATCCCACGTTCCTCAGGACAACTAAGTTCTTACGCCACAACTACAGAAGCCTGCATGCCTGCCTAGAGCCCATGCTCCACAGCAAGAGAAGCCACCGCAATGAGAAGCCCACGTACGCAACTAAAGAGTTGTTGGCTACTCCCAATGGCTGCAACTAGAGAAAAGTCTGCCCAGCAACGAATACCCAGCGCAGCCAAAAGCAATAAATGAGTCTTTTTTTCAATTAAAAAAAAAAAAATCAAGCTGCCATCAAAAAGAAGTTTAAGGTTTAATTTACCTTTTTTTTTTTTTAAAAAGAAAGTTTCCTTTTTTTTCCCCCTCAAGTATTTTGGTTAAATGGGAAGGATTAAGTGGAGACTGGGGTGATGATCAGGGTTTCTAGTATTTCTCTCTGACCGATTACCAGATAGGTACACAGGTAGATAGATAGACGATTACCAACTACCAGATAGATACACAGGTAGACAGGCAAACGGATAGATACATAGATACCTCCATTTTAAGTGAATAAGCCTTAAAGTTTAACGAATCTCCTCCCAGCTTTTGCACACTGATGCCTGGCCACAAATAGGTGATAAACTATATATATGTATCTCACCATAAATAGGTTAAGTGGCCACAGGTAGGTGATAAACTCTTTTAAAAATACATCCTCCTGCTTTGTATAGAACAGTTTTCTGGATTTAGGTATTAGATCAACACACAAAAGGGCAAGGCCTTCAGAGAGAAGATAAGGCAGCTTTTTCACCACCAACTTAATCTCTAAAATCAGTTCTTTCAGGAAGAGAAAGAGGAAGATTATTCAATTCCATTCCCTGCCCCCACAGTCCAGGCCCCAGAAAAGAATCTTGCTTGGAGAGAATACAGGCATTAGAGAAATGACCCCAGGGAAAAAGACATTCCTGCGCTAAAAAGGACACACACACATGCAAATTGTCGGGCCTCCTAAGAAAATAGCCTAGTTTGTACACAAGGTGGAGAACCAGCCGAGGAGGTCAAAGAGAGCTGGTCTTTCACGGTCTCTGGAGAAAACTATTCTCCACAATCCATTAGGAGGAAGAATTTAGACAAAAAGGGAAACTGGGATCTCCAACTCTCTTCAGGAGAGGAAGTGAGAAATTACACTAAGGTTCTTAGGCCAGTGAACCCCAAATAAATTCAGTCTACCTCCATTAAAAATACAGGAGCTCACAGGCAAGGATTTCAGAGACATGTTTTCACAGTCCATCTTCCGAATTCAGTTTCTTTCACCAGGCAGAGGTATAGTGACCACAATCTGAGAGTCAGGTTCAAATATGGCTTAAGTACAAATTACAGTGATTTGTGGAATGGAAAATGCTTCCACTGGGGAGCTGGGCTGCGCCCCCAGAATCAAAGGGAAACAATTCCCCCCCTGGATTCCTGGTGAAACCACATCCCCAGTTTCCACATGAATGACGGTTTTTGATGAAACAGCACAATGAGAACATTAATAGGACTGCATCAGGAGACAAAATTATACGTACCCTGATTACAACTTCATAAAAAAAACAGGCACCGTGACAAGAGGCCGCCAAATAAGGAAAACTGATGCTAGCTGTTTCATTCACAGGCTGAGATTATACCGGATACTCTTCGTTATCTTTCATGCTTTTTGTTATATTGTTATTTTTTACGTAAGTTTAAAAAATACCAATGCAGCCTTTCTGAATAATCTCCCTGGACTCAAGGATAGGGTGAGTCAATGCTAAGCTCTTACATTTACACCAGGAACACTGTCAATTCTAAAATTCCATGAGAGGAAATTCCCTGGCAGTCCAGTGGTCAGGATTTCCTCCTTGCTTTCACTGCAGGGGGCATGGGTTAGATCTCCCAAAATAAATAAATTTTTTAAAGAAGAAAAGAAAAAAACCCCATGAGCTAAGTAGCTTAAATTCTTCACCATTATTTTCCCTGACATTAACACTCACAAAGAAGAAAGTGCCTCTGACTTTTCAGATCTTGGTGAATTAACTTCCTACCTACTAGGTAAACAGGGAATTGCCACTGAGACACCCATGATATTTACTTTCTTCTGTCCAGGCCCTAAGTCTTATGAAAGTACACACAGTTCTTCTACAGAAATAATCTGCAGTCAAAAGACAACTTCATTGGCTACAAAAGTGTTATCCCAAACACCCGGAGCTCCAGTGCAGGAGCAAACAATAAGATGAAATTGTGAGGACCCAGGAAAGTATCACTTAGAGCTCAAACAACCCCGATCAGTAAACACCAGTTCAGAACCGGGCATGGTTGGGCAACAACCAACCAACCACGGGGAACAGGCACCAAAGACAGGGACGCAGGTACTGAAGTACAGCAGAGTCAAGGAAGGCTATTTGCTTGGTGAGACGGACCACCTTGCCCAAAGAGCTATTCTCGTTGCAGTAAAAGCACAGATAGAAGACAGGTCACAGTGTCAAGACTCTAGGACTTCGAGTCATGGAACTCATTTTTTCCCACCATCACTGTAGCTGGGGTGGATTCATTTTCAGTGGGAGAATTTTAAGTCCTTGATGGGCATACTCCCATTCTCAGAGTGGCACCATAGCACTGCCAGTCATGGGTAAAAGCAAGGAAGCATGCTCTGTCTATCTCTTTGAAAATGAACTTGGGCTGGAAATGCCTTCCGGTTCCTTTGCCCTCAGGGGCTTCCCTTTTACTGTCCTCAACTATGGGCTAGCCTGCACCTCCTCCAAAGCTTTGCTGAGCTTCTTCTGCTCATTTGGAATACATGTACCTTCTGTGATGTGTATACTCAGGTCTCTGCTTTTCTATGAAATTTTCCCTGACTCATAGCCCACTCCTTTCCATTTCTTTCAATCCTTTCAGAGTCAAGGGCATGGCTGAGCACTGACTATCCACCTGTGTTTTTTTCCATTTTCCACCTGCAGCATAAACCCCTCAGAACCTAGAACCATTTCTTCTGTGTCCTTTACAAAGCTAGAGTCGCATTTTATTTCCCCACAACCATCCAGTAAAAGCGACTAAAGGAACAAAGGAAAGTTTACTCACCAGATAGTGAAATGACTTCAACCTAGTATTTAGAGACTTAAGAAATTGATCCTCTATCTCAGATCAATCACTGAGACACTTAATCCACAAAAACATTACAATGAGGGTACTTTCACAAATGTGAATAAAAGCATCTATTATTCATGCCTTCAAGTAACAGGAAAGAGGGAAGATGGGCCCCTCCATCGTAGATCTACAAAAGATGTTTCTTGGAGAGTCTGGGGAACCTTTAAACCCCAGTGCAAGGACTGGTTGAGAGGTAAGCCAGGAGCAGCATGGGTGTTATTCTATCCAGGTAGAGTAAGTCACCTGTTTGCAGGCCTCCGAGTCAACTTCAATAAAACCAAACACGCTGGTGGAGTCCCCAATACCAGCTCAAGCTGGACAGGGCGTCCAGGTGAGTCTCATGGTAAGAGTCAAACAGAGATGGCTGGGGGTGAGGGGTGGGGGTGTTAAGAAGATAAGGGAGGCAGTCAAGCTCACAGTAATGCAAACCACATCTTTTCTTAAAAGGGCCCCAGAGGAACTGCAGGGCCAACCTGCGTTCCAGACAGCCCTTGAACCAGCACCAGCTCACCCAGCCAAGGGTTTATTCCCCTTGGGAAGACGGGTGGGCAAGTCTTACCCTGATGCGCTAAGATGGGAAGGCCCTTTGCCTTCCAGAAACTAGATTTCCCAGCCACCAAAGCTCAGTCCCACATGCAATGACATCAGCCGCACTTATCCGAAGCACAAAAGCCACCAGAAAACTAATCAAAGACCAGCTGGCCTGATCCCTGGAATGCACAGTCGGTCCAGAATACCCAATTTCCCCATCACCTCCTCTCCTGACCTTGATGAAGGGTTTCTGGCACAACAATGACCCCACTGCCCAGATCACAGTGACCTGGAAACCAAAGAGAAAGAGGCCACCTGCCTAGCTGGGCGTGGAGGGCCAATGTCCACCTCGAAGGCCTGTACCACTGGCATGTATCTGGCAGCGGCAGTGGACGGGGTCCCGGCCCACCCCTGCACTCACAGGGTGCCTACCTTACCCGCCCCCCCACCCCGCCCCAAGCCGCGCGAGGGGTCTAGCCAGGGCCCTGGCTCCGTTTGCTCTGTGTCCCGAATTTTCATCTCTCGGGGGCTCCCTAGACCCGCCGGTGTCCGCTGAGAGTGGTCCTGAATACTGTGGGGAACCCCCTGGAGCGGGGGGTGGCGGGGAAAAACAGATATCGTGAACCCCAGAAATCGAATTTCTGGGACCGGCGTCGGAAATCTGTTGGGCTTTTTTTGTTTGGTTGGTTGGTTTTGTTTCTGAATCGCCGATAATCGGCGATAATGAGTGTGGAAACTTGAACTTTAAGAGAGCAGCCACCAGAGCGAGACGAGACTTTCTTGAAAAGCCTCGAGGTGTCCTCTCCCGGGGAGGAGGCCCCCGCGAGCAACACTGGGCTCACTTTCAGGTGGGGGCGGGACGACCCCACGGCGCGCGATCCGCAGGCGATCGGCTCACTTCGGGGAGCAGAAACGGGACCCAGCCTGGACTGCGGCGGGAACAAGAGCCAAGGGGCTAGGAGCCCGGCCTCGCCAGCCCCGCGCGGAAGATCGCAGCGGGACTCCGGCGCCCTCTAACCACTTCGAACCCCGGGGACCCGCCAGGGTTCCGGGACACCGCCACCACTCCCGCGGAGTCCGGAGCGGGTGCTCGCTCCGCACGGACCCCTCTCTCCACCCACCACCCGCTCGAAGCTCCACGGATCAACGCCCCGGTCGCTGTCCCCTCCCCATCGGCGACCCCAGCCCGCGCCACCGCCGCCCGCCAGCGCGCCCCTCACTCACCGCCGCGCGCGCCGCCAGTAGAGCCGGGAGGTCTGAGCAGACGGAGCTGGCTGGCGGACTGGCTGGAAGGCGGCGGGGAGGGGCGCCCGAAGGCAGGGGGCGGGGCGCTCCGGCTCCCTCTTCCGGCTTGACCCCGCCTCTACGCGCCGCCTGGACCCGATCCTCGCCACTCGCGGGGGGCCGCCTCCCCCAAGCTAGAAACCCCACCAGGGACCTGCGACCCTCTGGCTTCTGCCCTTCCCCTCCACCGCTCCGATCTCCCGCTACCCTCGGAACACCCCTTGGCGACACCCCCAGACCCCGCTCACTCCCTGGAACCCCCCAGTTTCAGCCCAGACCCCACTCTCCCCAGGGAGAGTGTCTCCCCTTTCGGGTTCTGCTCCCCGCCACATGCCCCCACAACCTTTAACTCCCCTCCTGATTTCCATTCCCTCTCTGCTCTCCCCTGCTCCCCTGGGTCCCCATCTTCGGCATTTGTTCTCCTTCCCTGTTCTCAGAGAATGCTGATCACCTCCAGAACCCTTGCCAAGGCATCCAGCGCTCCTTGCCCTCCGGCAGTCGGCCCTTTTCTCCCCAAACCTCAATTCTGTGCATTCAGATGCATCCAAGCAACCCCAGAAAACCGTGTGCCTTTAGGCATGTGCCCACTTTCTCTGGTCTCAGTCTCCTGTCTGTAAAATGGGCATAACAGTACCCCTCTCATAAGATCTACAGGGGTTTAGCTGAACCAATGCAGGCAAAGCGTTTAGCACAGATTGTGTTAAAGCAAACCTGTCCTAGCTGCTAACTATTGGGTTGGCCAAAAAGTTCATTCAGGTTTTCCATAAGAGGAAACAGACAATCCCGAATGAACTTTTTGGCCAACCCAATACTTTGTATGCCCCCAGGGTGTCCCGTGGCCCCTAGGTACTTTCTCACTCAATCACTGAAAGCTCTGGAAATCAGTAACAACTATTTCAACATCCATCAACTCACTGCCCCTCAACATACGCTGCATCTATGATAAGAGCCTCTATTATCCTGCTATAGTAGTAATAGCAGTCCTGATCCTGCTAGCAAGGCCACCTGGAAAGGCATTTCAGGGCTTTGATGATGTTGGTATGACTTTGAGGTGGAAAATCCTCTATCCATGGGATTCTCTAGGCAAGAGTACTGGAGTGGGTTGCCATTCCCTTCTCCAGGGGATCTTCCTGACCCAGGGATTGAACCCAGGTCTCCTACATTGCAGGCAGATTCTTTACCATTTAAGCCACCAGGGAAGCCCCAAATACAGAGTCCTGGAGAACGGGTAGAACCCTATTGTGGCTACCTAGAGAATGCTACCTGGGCAGAGAGCCTAAGAGCCCCCTGTGGATTCACAGACCTGGATCCCAGAACTCTTCTGGAGGTAGAACCTCTCCCTAGCCCCCAGCTTCACAGAGACCCAGGCAGAGAGTGACTGTCTGAGGTCTTACAGCAAACTGTTCCCCTTCTTCCCTGCCCAAAGGTCTCACTGCCTTTCACCAAGTGAACCCAGGTACTAGCAGCCATGGACATAATACTCAGTTAAAAGAGGGTAATTCAAAGTCCTTCCCAGCATGAGAAATTGCCAGGTAGATGTTATTAGTGATGCCAATCTTTTCTTGTTTTAAAACTCTAGAGGAAAACAAAACATATATGCATTAAAAAAAAAAAAAAAAAAAACCTATAGAGGGACTTCCCGGCAGCCCAGTGGTTGGGACTCTGCACTTAACAATGCTGGGGGCGCAGGTTCAATCCCTTTGTCAGGGGACTAGGGATCCCACAAAAACATAACCAAGAATAAACAAACAGATATAAACCCACACATATGTGGGCAATGGGTTTTTGAGAAAGGCACTGAGACCATTTCATGGTAAGAGAGTCTTTAGGGCAAGTGGTGCTGGAGCAACTGCATATTCACACTCAAGAGAGTGAAGCTGGATCCCTACCTCACACCATATCAAAAAGTGAATTCAAGATGGAAAAACTATAAAACTCTCAGAAGGAAACAAGAGTGTAAATCCTGTGATCTTGGATTAGGCGATGGTCTCTTAAATATGACATCAGAAGCTTAAGCAACAGAAAGAAAAAATAGATAAATTTAACTTCATCAAAATTGAAAAGTTTTTGTGCATGAAAGGACACTATTGGCATACTTTGTGTTTATTAAGGGTTCAGCTTCAGATTGCCACGATAAAGTGAATATTGCAATAAAGTGACACACAAATGTTTTAGCTTCCCAGTGAATATTAAATATATATTAACACTGTACTATAGTCAATTGTGTCTAATAGCATTATGTCTTTTAAAAAGTATATACCTTAGTTTTTAAAATACTTCATTGCAGAAAGTTGCTAACCATCATCTGAGTCTTCAGAGAATCTTAGTAGTAATAACAAAGATCACAGATCACCATAACAAATATAATAGTCATGAAAAAGTTTGAAAGATTTAAGGAATTACCAAAATGTGACAGAGAGATAGACAGAAAGTAAGCAAATACTGTTGAGAAAATGACTTCAATAGACTTGCTTAGCAAAGTTGCCACAAACCTAAAATTTCTAAAAAAAAAAACAACAAAACTTGCCATATCTGCAAAGTGCAATAAAGTATTTGCACTTTATTTATAAAGCAAACCAGCATAAAACAAGGTATGCCTGTATCAAGAGAGTGAAAAGACAATCCACAGAATGGGAGAAAATATTTCCAAATCACTTAATCAGGACCTAGTATCCAGATTTTATAAAGCGCTCTTACAAATCAACAACAAAAAGACATCAACTCAGTTTTTTAACTAGGCATTGGGATGGTGGAAAAGTTCTGGAGAAATGCAAAACTATGAATAGGCAGAGCACAGAGAAATTTTAGGGTGGTGAAAATACTCTATATGATACTATGATGGATGAGTACATGTGTGCTCAGTCGCTCAGTTGTGTCTGACTTTCTGTGGATATATGTCATTATATTTGTGGATATTTGTGGATATCTGTGGATACATGTTATTATATTTGTGGATATTTGTAGATATATGTCACTATATTTGTCAATATTTGTGGATATATGTCATTATATTTGTCCAAACCCTTAGAGAGAAGGAAATGGCAACCCACTCCAGTATCCTTGCCTGGAAAATTCCATGGATGGAGGAGCCTGGCAGGCTACAGTCCATGGGGTCGCAGAGTCAGACACGACTGAGTGACTTCACGTAGAGTATACCACAGCAAGAGGGAACACTGGAAGTCCCTTGTGACTCAGTGGTAAAGAATCCACGAGCCAGTGCAGGAGACACGGGTTCAATCCCTGGTCTGGGAAGACCCCACATGCCTCGGAGCTACTGAGTCTGTGCGCCACAACTACTGAGCCTGTGCTCTGGAGCCCAGGAACCACGCCGCCCACTACGGAAACCCACGTGCTCCAGAGCCTGTGCTCTGCAACAGGAGAAACCACCCCAGTGAGAAGCCCTGCACACTGCAAGAAAGAGTAGCCCCCACTCATCACAGCTGGAGAAAAGCTGAGCAGCAATGAAGTCCCAGCACAGCCAAAAATGAATAAGATAAAATTATATCTATATGGGCTTTCCTGGTGGCTCAGATGGTAAAGAATCCACCAGCAATGCGGGAGACCTGGGTTAGATCCCTGGATTGGGAAGATCTCCTGGAGGAGGGCATGGCAACCCACTCCAGTATTCTGGCCTGGAGAATCCCCATGGACAGAGGTGCCTGGCGGGCTACAGTCCATGGGGTCGCAAAGAGTCTGACATGACTGAGCGACTGAGCACACACACACACATATATTTATATGTATATATGCTATGCTGTGCTGAGTCATGTCTGACTCTGTGCAACCCCATGGACTGTAGCCCATCAGGCTCCTCTGTCCATGGGGATTCTCCAGGCCAGAATACTGGAGTGGGTTCCCATGCCCTCCTCCAGGATGTGTGTGTATATATATATATTCCCACATGCCTCAGAGTAACGAAGCTTATGCGCCACAACTACTGAGCCCTCGAGCCAGAACAAAAAAGTCCCGTGTACCTCAACTAAGACCTGACATAGCCAAATGCATAAATAAATAAAGATATTAAGGACTTCCCTGGTGGTCCAGTGGTTGAGAATCTGCCTGCCAATGCAGGGGACCCAGGTTCCATCCCTGGTCCTGGAAGATTCCACATGCCACGGGGCAACTAAGCCCATGCACCACAACTACATGCACACCCGTGCTCTAGAGACCACAGGCTGTAACTACTGAGCCTGTGTGCCACAACTACTGACACCCATACCCTGCGGAGCTGGTGCTCTGCAACAAGAGACGCCGCCACAGTGAGAAATGTGCACCACAGCTAGAGAGTAGGCCTGGCTCGCCGCAACTAGAGAAAGCCCACGCTCAGCAACGAAGACCTCACAGCCAACAGTAAAATAGATAAATACAATTTTAAAAAATAATAATACATACATATATATATATTTAAAGTGAACCCTAATATAAACTATGGATTTGGGTGATGATGAGATGTCAGTGTAAGTTCATCAATTGTAACAAATGCACTGCTATCAACCAGGGTTCTTGGACCTCCCTAGTCAATAGAAGTTGATTAAGAGGCCAGACAAGAACTTCAGGCAAGGCTTTATTGGGGCTTCTGCTACAGCTGGAGGGATCGAAAACAAGTAACAGGTTCCCTTGCTCCTCTCCAAGGGGAGCTGGTTCCTGAAATGGAGTGCGGGTAGGAGTGGGTCTAGAGGTCGGGCTGGAGGTGGTTTAGGTGGTTTGCATACCCCTAAGGCGGTATTGTATACCGGTCGTATGCACAATACCTTGTTTTTAATCCCAACTCTTCAGAACCCTGGTGGCTTAGACAGTAAAGAATCTGCCTGCAATATGGGAGACCTGGGTTTGATCCCTGGGTTGGGAAGATGCCCTGAGAAGGAAACGGCAACCCACTCCAATATCCTGGCCTGGAGAATTCCATGGACAGAGGAGCCTGGCAGGCTATATAGTCCATGGGGTGGCAAAAAGTCGGATGCAACTGAGCGACTTTCACTTTCAGAAGTGGTAGTTGGGTGTTTTTGATCTTTTTTTATCTTGTCCAAAATTTGCCCCAAGTGTACAGGCATTCAGCTATTTTTAGTCTCATATAGTTTCTTTGTATTTTGTTGCCCAAGGAGACGTTTGTCCAGGTGCAAGCCCGGCAGCAAAGGGGCCCAGGTCCCAGGCCCCAGCCCTATCTCAGTACCGCTCTAGTGGGGAATGTTGGTAATAGGGGAGGCTATGTATTTGTGGAGACAGGGAGTATACGGGAACTTCCCGTAACTTCCTAAGTTTCTACAAATCTAAAACTGCTGTTTTTGGTCTTCGTTAACTGTGCAGGTTTTTTCTCTGGTTGTGGCTACTCTTCATTGCTCTGTAGGGGCTTCTCACTGCAGTGGCTTCTTGCTGGGTGGCACGGACCCCAGGGCTGGCTGGTTGCAGTAGCTGCTCAACTGCTGAGCAATGCGTGAGCTCAGCAGTTGTGGCTCCTGGGCTCTAGAGCACAGGTTCAATAGCTGTGGGGCACCGGCTTAGTTGCTCCACAGTATGTGGGATCTTCCCAGATCAGGGGTCAAACTTGTGTCTCCTGTGTTGGCAGGCAGATTCCTTATCACTGAGCCACCATGGAAGCCCCTAAAACTGCTTTTTAAAAATAGCCTTAAAAAATAAATAAATAAATAAAAATTAAAATAGCCTTTTTTTTTTAAGTTCTGGAGATGGAGAGTGATGATAGCTGCACAATATTGTGAACGTACTTAATGCCACAGAACTGTACAATTGAATATGGTTGAAATGATAAATTTTACGTTATGTATATTTTACTGCACACAAATTTAAGTTAAACAAAACACTGGCAAAGGATTTGAATAGCCATTTCTACAAAGAAGATATACAAACACCAACAAGCACATGAAAAGATGCTCAATATCATTAGTCATCGTGGAAAATGCAAATCAAAACCACAACGAGAAACCACTTCATACCCACTATAGAAAGTGAAGTCACTCAGTCGTGTCCGACTCTTTGAGACCCCGTGGACTGTAGCCTACCAGGCTCCTCCGTCCATGGGATTCTCCAGGCAAGAATACTGGCGTGGGTTGCCATTTCCTTCTCAAGGGGATCTTCCCGACCCAGGGATTGAACCCAGGTCTCCCACATTGCAGGCAGACGCTTTAACCTCTGAGCCACCAGGGAAGCCCAACCATACCCACTATGATGGTCATTAAAAAAAAAAAAGTTTTTTAATGGAAAATAAATAAGTGTTGGGGAGCATGTGAAGAAATGGAAACCTTCACACATTGCTGGTAGGACTATAAAATGGTGCAACCACTGTTCTACCCCCAGGTGTATACACAAAAGGATTGAAAACAGGTTTACAAACAAAAATTTGTGCAGGAATGTTCATAGCATTATTCCAAATGATCAGAAGATGGAAATAACCTAAATGTCCATTAACTGATGCACACATAAACAAAATGCGCTATATCCTTATGATAGAACATTATTTGATCATAAAAAGGAGTGAAATGCTAATATTTGCTATAGTTTGGACAGACCCCGAAAACCTGATACTAAGCTAAAGAAGCCAGACACGAAAGATCACATGGTATATGATTCCATTCATATCAAATTTCAAGAACAGGAAGACTCTATAGATACAGAAAACTGATTAGTGGTTGCCAGGGGCAGGAAGGAGCGGGGAGATAGGTATGCGATTTCTTTTGGGAGGGGCTAAAAATGTTCTTTGGAGAAGGAAATGGCAACCCACTCCAGTACTCTTGCCAGGAGAATCCCATGGATGGAGGAGCCTGGTGGGCTACAGTCCATGGGGTCGCAAAGAGTCAGACACGACTAAGCGACTTCACTTCACTTCACTTCAAAAATGTTCTGGAAGCTAACCATGGTGATAGTTGCACAACATGATGAATTGGGAAGTTTACTGAATTGTAGAGTTTGTGAAAGTGTTAGTCACTCAGCTGTGTCCGAATCTTTGTGACCCCAGGACTGTAGCCTGCCAGGCTCCTCTGTCCACGGAATTATCTGGGCAAGAATACTGGAGTGAGTAGCCATTCCTTTCTCCAGTGGGATCTTCTGAATTGTAGAGTTTAAAATGGTGAAAATGTTAAATCTTATGTGAATTTATAGCAATTTTTAAAAAGTAAGCCAGGCATCTCATGTATGCTCTGTTAGGACATAGCAGAGGCAGGGTTCACATTTATACACATTTCTGTGACTGTTTCTCTTCCCACTGAAGACTTTGCAGTTGGTGTTCTAACCTGAAAAGGCGCAGAGCAAGATCTGGGAAGTAGACACATACAAGCCAACACCCCTGGCATCACATGAACCGGATAGAGATGCGGAGACTTCCTGTGGGTGTTTTCTGAAACTTCAACAGCCAGGGGAGAAAAACGGGTTGCCTAAAAGAATGTAGGATATAATCCTATATTGTGTTTAAAAGAAAAAAAAAAACTACACACATATACACCTGGGAAAAAATTCTTCACACTTTTTCAAGGATAAAAAAACGCTGTGACATGGCAGGAATGGCACGTAACTAACATGAATGTAATGGAAATCTAAAGTTTAAAATGCCAGGGATTGTAGAGCAAGATGTCCTTTGTTTATGGTTTTTGGTTATTGATTTAATTTTGTCTTTTGTTTTCTTATCCAAATGCCTGCCCATACAAGAATGAGATTATCTGGATGGGAGATGGGATAAACCTAGATCCTATGATTAAATTGTCTGGGATTTTAACCAAATAACCATACATCCCTGCATGATAAATAATTCTGATTAATTTTATCACTAACTAATAAAAGCACACACACACAAAACGTTGTGCTAAGGACTTCCCTGGCAGTCCAGTGGTTAAGACTCTGCACTTCCAGTGCAGGGGGCATGGTTCAATCCCTGGTCAGGGAACTAAGATCCTGCCACACAGTGAAATTTTTAAAAAAAAGAACAAGATAAATAGTTGTCTCTAAGTGAGGAGAATAATTAGGGATTTTTCTTCTCCTTTTGCTACTTTCCATTTTCTAACATTTTTAAGAACAAACAGCAATTGCTGGTTTCAAAAAACGAATTTTCAAAGAAAGAATCCGGCTGCCAGAAGCCGCCTTCACTGGCTGACCTATGTTATTCATAACAATGAATTCTGGAAACTAATGTTTCCATAACACCTTTTTCACTTTCAAAACATGTTTCCCACACACACACATCACACGATTCATCCTTGCAAAAGGCCCGAGCAGCCAAGATTCTTCCTGCTGAGTTACAAAGATGGGGAAACTGAGGCCGGGGACACGAGAGGCCTTCCTTGTGCCCAGAGCCTGGCTCTCTGCCCTTGGCCAGGCTCTGGCCCTGGATATGCCCTTTGCTTCTGGTGCTGCCAAGATGGAGCTGAAATGGGGTGAATTCAGGGGCAAAGAGAGGCTTTGGTGGAGTTGCCAGCTGTAGCAAATAAAAACACAAGACGCCCAGTTAAATTTGAATTTCAGATAAACAGCAAGTAATATTCCGAATGCTGCAGACTTGTGATATATTATCAGCCTTGCCCAAGACATACTTAAGCTAAAAAAAAAACGAAAAAAATTACTCATTGTCTGAAATTCACATTTAACTGGGCGTTCTCTATTCTGTCTGCCTGGTCGGTAGGCCTTTGGCCAAAGCGATGGCACCTACAGACAGTGGCCAGCGTGGAGGCTGGGCTGAGCAAACCCCATAATTATGGGGCCAGCCTTTGCCCTCGAGGTGTGGGAACTAGCCCCTAACTAGCCAGGCCTCTGTCTCCACCAGGCCCCGGAAAAGCAGCAGGCGGGGCCTTTCCTGGTCTGTCCAGAGGCAGACCTTGGTGACCTCCTTGGTTGGGGGGAGTGGGGGGGTCCCATTAACTGCAGGGGAAAGAGGGTCCTCAGGAGGAGAGGCCTGATCCCCCCAGTAACATCACCTGAATGACATGCTGTATGCCTGAGGTTCTATTTAACAAGACACCCCCTCACTGCTAAAGAATCTGCCTGCCAACGCAAGAGACAGGGGTTCGATCCCTGGGTGGGAAAGATCCCCTGGAGGAGGAAATGGCAACCCACTCCAGTATTCTTGCCCGGAGAATTCCATGGACAGAGGAGCCTGGCAGGCTACAGTCCATGGGGTTGCAAACAGCCAGACATGACTTAGCGACTAAACACCACCACCTCGAGCACCTCAATGGCTCAAGGACGTGGAATGAACCCCCAGTGCATCAGGCGGAGGAGGACAGGCACTGACACTAACTACCCCCACAGGGTCCTGGGCACTGGACCCTTTTACATCCATTATCTCCTTTTCTCTCTCTTTTTTAAAAAAACATTTATTTTTGACTGCGCTGGGTCTTGGTTGCTGCACGTGGGCTTTCTCTAGTTGTGGCGAGTAGGGGGCTACTCTCCAGTTGCGGTGCTCGGGTTTCTCACTGCGGGGCTCTCCCGCTGCAGACCACAGGCTCCGGGGCACACTTAGGGCTTCAGGAGTTGTGGCGCAGGGGCCCGGTCAGGTGGGATCCTCCCGGACCAGGGATCGAATCCGAGTCCCCCACCTTGGCAGGCGGAGTCTCAGCCACTGGACCACCGGGGCGGTCCCTATCTCCTTTTCTCTTTACAAAAACCCTCCTGTGTTACAGAGGAGGCATCGGAGGCCCAGAGAGATTAAGGAACAAGCCCCAAGTCACACAGCAAGAAGGTGCCAGGAGACGGGATTTGAACCAAGCCCAGCAGACTCCAAACGCTGTCACGAAGCCTTCTCACTCCCTCAGCTGCTGTGATCTGGCTGCCAGGACTCTCACAGGGGCCTCGAGCTGGGATCACAAAGCCAAAGGCAAGGTCCCAACTCCCCTGCAGTTCTGGCTGGGAGCAGGAGATAGATAATAAATCAATAATGAGTACCCTGTGACTCTGCAGTCATCCCTGGCGCTTTCTAATTATTGCAGCTTCCAGGAAACAAATGTCTTCATGGCACAGAAGAGCTTCGTTCTCTGGGATCCGTTCCAACAGCCCTGGGTGGGGAGGAGGGGCGATGCGGGTGGAGCACAAATCCCGGAATCATCTTTATTTAAAGATGTGTGCCCAACAGCCCTGTGAGGGAAGTCTTATCGTGTGAGGACCAGGGTGATCATCTTCACTTCACAGATGAGGCCCAGAGACATTAAGCGAGTCGCCAAAAGTCACACAGCAACGGTAGCAGTGACAAGTTGAACCCAGGCTGCCTGGCTCCATGTCCCTGTTTAGTCACCTCGCCACGGAGAGCTTCTTGGAGCTTACAGCCTTCTAGATCACCCAGACCTGTATCTTGTAGACTGTAGAACCTCAGAGACTTTCCCTCCACTGTAGCCTCCCAGAGATGGAACCCACAAAAGAGAAATAAGCAGTTTTGTGTGGGTTGAAGCAAAACCCGACCCTCCCCTGTCAGAAAGGGAACAGCTAATTTCCCCTGCTCCCCCCACAACCCCCAGCTAAGGTCTCCATGAAAGCTCCTCTGCTCCTTTGGAGGCCCTCTGCCACTTTTTCTTCATTTTCCTGAATGGAGATGTAATTGACAAATAACATTATATTAGTTTCAGGTGTACAACATAACGATTCCATAGTTGCCCATATTGCAAACTGATCGCCACAATAAGTCTAGTTAACATCTGCCACCATGTATAATTACGTATCTCTTCTTCATTGTGATGAGAACTTTTAAGATCTACTGTCCTAGCAGTTTTCAAATATCCAATACTCTATTATTACTAACTATAGTCACCATGCTATACATGACCTCCCCAGGACCTATTTATTTTATAACTAGCAGTTTGTACCTTTTGAGCACCTTCAAACGACCATCGTCTCATTTCACACACACCCCAGCCCCACCTTCTGGCAAGCATCCACCTGTCCCCTTTTTCTCAGAGTTTGGTGATTTTTTTTCCTTCAAATTCGATGTGTGAGTGAGATCCTCCGATTCTCGTCTTTCTCAGTCTGACTTACTTCACAGAGGCCCCATCTTTCCAGGTGCCCCAACACCAGAGCCACCTTCCCACTCAACTTTCAGAGACTCTCTCACTTGGGGTGGACTCCTGGGCACACCACAGGCTAGACTGATCCTGCATTTTCTGGAATTTGACCCTGAACACCAGTGTTTGTCCATCGGTTCAAGGCTGGTTTCTCTTTTGGCCGAAAGGAGAAGCACAGGTCGGGGGCTGTGACCGTGGGTCCAGGAAACTTGGGATTGCCCAACCGCCAGAGGGTCAGACCAGGGCTTGGGGATGGGAGGTGGGCAGTCGGGCCCCCTCTGTTTGAGGAAATGGATGGCGCCTTGAAGTCATCCAGATGTAAAGTCTGAGGCCTGGGCTCCAGTCCCCTTCTTGGCTACCTCTGAGTGGCAGGACCTCAGTCAGTCCCTCCCCTTTCCAGACCCTGTTTTCTCCACTGGCCCAACATCGCCCAGTGAGGCCGCGGCAGAGATGAACTCGGGAAAAGAAACAGCGTGGCTGGCACCATGCCTGGCACATAGAGAGGCTCCAGACGTTGCTGCTGTTATTGTTGTTTTTAATTGAAGTCTAGTTGATTTACAATGTCGTGTTAATTTCTGCTGTGCAGCAAAGTGATTCAGTGACACGCATATATTCCTTCTTTTTCATATTCTTCTCCGTTACGGTTTATCACAGGATGTTGACTATAGTTCCCTGTATATACAGTAGGACCTTGTTTATATCTTCTATACACAACAGTTTGCATCTGCTAATCTCAAACTTGTTGCTGTTGTTTTTAGGCTCCCCTTCCACCAAAACCAAGTACTCACACAGCCTACGAGCCCTTTGCTTCTGGACTAACACTTTTGATCTGCTAGCAGCAGCCACATCGCCATGAAAAGAAAGTAATGCCACCCAAGCAATAGACTCATGACCCATCCTGAGTTCCTGACTCAGTTTCCCCACAGTCCAGAGAGGTGTCCGGCCCTCCCTAAGGCCTCCAGAGCCCCATATGCTAAGCCTCCCTTCTTCTCTGCCCTCGTCTCCAAACACTCTCGATCTCACTCACTCCACCTTAGTCACACACCTGCTGTTCCAGCATCATCCTGCCTCAGGGCCTTTGCACTGGTTGTTTCTCTCTGCCGGGACCACTGTCACCCCAGGTATCAACATGACTTACTCCCTCCTTCAAGTGTTTGCCTAAACGTTACCTTCTCAACCGGGCAGCTCTGGCCACTGTCTCTGAAATTACAGCCCCTCCCTCGCCCTCTTAACCCCACCCCCACTTTTCTGTAACACTTGCATTAGTTGCTCAGTCGTGTCCGACTCTTTGTGACCCCACGGATTGTAGCCCACCAGGCTTCTCTGTCCATGGGGTTCTCCAGGCAAGACTACTGGAGTGGACTGCCATTCCCTTCTCCATGTGTAACACTTACTAGCTTCTAATTAATGACATCGTTTTATTATTCTGGGGCTTCCTTGATGACTCAGAGGTAAAGAATCCACCCGCCAATGCAGGAGACACAGGTTTGATCCCAGGATTGGGACGATCCCCTGGAGGAGGAAATGGCAACCCACTCCAGTATTCTTGCCTGGGAAATCCCATGGACAGAGGAGTCTGGCAGGCTACAGTTCATGGGGTCACAAAGAGTCAGAAATGACTTAGAGACTAAACAACAACAATATTTATTATTCCACATCTGATTGTGTGCGGTTCACGAATGTCTCTCACATGCCCAGTGCAAGCCTCACACTGGAATAAAGAGAAGGCAGTCTGGAGGGGAGGTAGGGAGCACCTTGACGTCCCTGACACCCCCAACTTCCCCTTTCTGTACTCCGAGCCCCAAGCACACGCAACCCTGAAGCCCTAACATGGGAATATCATCAGGAGCATTTCCAGAAAAAAGACGAATCGCACTACATCCCCTTCTACCTACCCACCCTTAGAGATGCAGGTTTTCTCCCCCACCCCCACCCCCACACTTTCCAGGCCACCACCCCCTCCTCCACCTTCTTGAGCCACTGAAAGGAGACATTGAAATGTGGAACAAACATTTGCAAACGCCTCTGCCCTCACCCCCAGCCTCTAAGATTTCTTCTCCCTCCTTAGCTAGTCAAGAGCCAGGGCTAAATGTTCATTACCAGACCTTCTGCACTCTGAACCAAAACTATCCTCTGCTTAAAACTCATTATTTTTTTAAAAACTGTAATCACTTACTACATACCAGATCCAATAGGAGCACTTGTACATCTGTCCTCTTGTTTGATCTTCATGACAACCCATCTTTCTCAATAATAACAATAATAATAAATGCATAACCAGGTATCAGCCTAACTCATCAGCCTAACTTTAATCCTCGCCAGAACCCTAGGAAGTAGGCACTATTATTCTCCCTATTTTACATATGAGGAAACTGAGACACAGAGAGATCATATAGCTTGCCCACACAGCGGGTTAGTGTGAAGCCATGATCAAAATTCAGACAGGTTCTTTCTAAAGTCCCTGGAGATCCAGTGGTTAAGACTCCGTGCTTCCATTACAGGGGGCACAGTTTCCACCCCTGGTCAGGCAACTAAGATGCTACATGCCATGAGGCCATGGGCAAAATAAATAAATAAAATCCATGTGCATACCCCATTATTCTATCTTCCCTAAGCAGGAGTTCTAAACCCCATTTTATAAATGATGAAGCAACCAAGACCCAAGGTTTTTCCCACTTATAAGTGTCAGAACCAGGATCTGAACCTAAGCTAGAACTACAAATAAAGTGCTAAGTCGCTTTAGTCGTGTCCAACTCTTCGTGGCCCTATGGACTGTAGCCTGCTAAGCAACTCTGTCCATGGGATTCTCCAGGGAAGAATACTGGAGTGGGTTGCCGTGCCCTTCTCCAGGGGATCTTCCCAACCCAGGGATAGAATCTGTGTCTCTTCTGTCTCCTGCCTAGGCAGGCAGGTTCTTAACCTCTAGCACCACCTGAGAAAGTGCCCCTTCTAATTCATCGCAGCTGTGGGGTCCCAGTCCGGCTCGTAGTCTTGTGTGAGTGGAGCCAGTTTTGACCCCCCCTGGGAAATAACCCACCACGTCACACAACAGAGAAGCCTCAAGGACTTCAGACCAAAAGGCCATTGACAAGGAAGACCTTTGAAATCAGGGTTGAGGAGGGTCCCCTCCTCCAAAGCTGTCAAGGGACAAAAGAGGAAACAAAGGAGGAGAAAGAAGAAGTGACTTGGGATCCATCTCATTCTAAAACCCACACATGTTATTTCTCAATACGGCAAGCAGGGTGTGACATGAGACAAACAAAATCGTGTGTGGTCATTGGGTGCAGAGGTCCTCTGTGCCCCCCCCACCCCCACCCCAGGTTATTATCGGCAACCATCATGTTGCTTCCCCCTCTGCGGATCCCACGCTGGGCATCACCGCCCCGATGGCCCCCAAACCTCGCAGGTGGCACTCTAGTGTTAAGAAGGAGATGGACAAACACCAAAAAATCACGGATGCGTTTTCCTCCGCTGCCATTAAGAAGGGAGAAATAGTCCTGTGTGTCCATTTACGGAAAGCGGGTTGCAGTATCTTTAAGTGAAAAAAGCAAGGAGTGGAGCGGGGAGTCGAGATTAATGACACTCTGCGTTAGGAACAAATACAGCAGTACTTTCACACCGAGTGGTGGGACATGAAACCATGGGACTGGATTAAGATCAGCCGCCTTTCTTTTCTAAAGAAAATGGGATAGAATGGAGTAGACTGTCCTAGAATAACACAGAACAGAAGACAACCCCGGCTGGCATTCCTCATAACAAGTAGCGTTTCATCAGACTTCTAGCTATCATCCAGTGTCCCTGGGTACTGGGTTACAATGCAAAGTCTATTTTTTCATTGTGGCTTGTAGCTAAAAATAGTTTGAAAACCCCTGATATGGAACCTATCCAAAAGGAAAGACACAAACAGCCAAGAGGGGTTTCCCTTGGAAGGGAGGCAGGCGGGGGGCTTTGTTTTATACAATTCTATACTATTTGGTTCTTTCTTTTTTAAACAATGAGCGTGCATTGCTTTTGCAATAAAATAAAGACCTTTTTAAACCTTTCAGTAAAAATAAACATTCCTGCCTCAGTCTCCAGGAAAGAGGCTGTGCAGTTTGAGCTGTCAACAAGTTTTTTGATGTGAGAAAGACCAAAACCCTGCCCCGAAGGGCTCTGCCTCCCAGTGGGCTACAAGGGTCTCCCTGGTTTTTTTCCACCCATCTTGCTCCAGAAAGCCATAGGATCGTCCAAAAAGGAAACACTCCTTAAGATGTCAGTCTCCATTTTCGAAAATGGAACAGGCGCACCAGTTTCAAGGCTGGGTTGGTGGGCAGAGCCCTGGGGATGAGGCTGCCAACTGGGGAGCGGGGCTGGAAACCCCCTCGCCACACGCAGGCTGGTTTTCCTGCCATTTAGAGCAATAGGACAATATCACAGACCATTAGGAAAATCAACACACCCCCTCCCTCCACCACCAGCCTCACCCACCATCCTTGTATTGTGTTTTCAGTTCAGTGTTACATCATCTAAGTATTTTCCATGTTGTTGAAGAGCTCTCACAACTCCTTCTTCTAAACGCCTACGTAAGAATCCACAAGGGGTGATAACATACATGTTGACGTCTATGACAAATGTCATGGTAGTAGATATCACCAGGCACTCAGTCTTTCCTTCCTTGGTTTACAATCGGTTCCTTTGAGCAATTTCTCAGACGTGTGATCGCTGGAAAGTATAGACCTTTCCAGGCCCCTGAAAACCCCTCTGCCAAACTGCTTTCTGAAAAGGCTGAGACCCACACCTTTTTAAGAAACTGCAGGCTGGGGTGATTAAGTCACTGCCACCTCTGACTTCTGACGTGAAACATCTGTGACTCAGGCACCCTGTGTCAGGAAGAGAGAGCCCTATAGGGAAGAGAGAGACTTCCTCTCCCTCTGTGGGAACCGGCCAGGGTCTGAGCCACAGTGGAGGGGGCGGACGCTTGGAGGACTCGAAGGGCAGGGTGGGCATCCTTTCATTTCCCTCCCAGATGGAAACCTGGAACCCAGACCCTCAGCATAGGCTGTGACCCTGAGCGATGTGGTCCCAACCATGTTCTGCTGGTGGCTTGGTCAGGTCGGGCTCTCAGGAGATACTGCAGACGAGATGGCTTGTAAGTAACCCACGTTTGGTTCTTACCTTCTGGTAGGTGCTAGTAGATTCGGTGTCTGTGGGGAGCCCATCTCCTGGGTCATAGACAACTGTCTTCTCTCAGTGTTCTCACACGGTGGGAGGGTCAGGGATCTCTTTTATTCATTTTTAAATAATTTTTTTTTTTTTTTACTTTCGGCTGTGCTGGGTCTTTGTTGCTGTGAGAGGTTTTCTCTAGTTGCAGCGAGCGGGGGCAGCTCTCTGGTTATATTGTGCACACTTCTCATTGTGATGGCTTCTCTTGTTGCGGAGTACGGACTCAGGCGCACAGGCTTCAGTAGCTGTGGCTCCGGGGCTCTAGGGCACAGGCTCAATAGTTGTGGCACACAGACTTAGATGCTCAGAGGCATGTGGAATCTTCCCAGATAAGGCATCAAACCTGTGTCTCCAGCGTTGGCAGGCTCCATCATCATGATGACCAACTCACCTCTCAAAGGCCCTTCCTCCTAACACTCTCACACTGGAGGTTAGGCTCCAACATATGGATTTTTTTTTTAGGTTTTTTTCTTTCTGGCTTGGCTGTGGGACTTCAGTTCCCCCACCAGGGATTGAACCCCGCACCCTGGGCACTGAAAGCAGAGTCCTAACCACTGGACCACCAAGGAATTCCCATCAACTTGAAGGGGACACAAACCTTCAGTCCTGGGAAAATGCTGAGCAGGGAAGACGAGGCCTGTGGTTTGTCCAGACGGGGCAGATGGATGAATGGGGATACAGACTCGTGTCGGCTCTGCCTTCAGGGGCCCCCAAAACCCTCACAAGGCCTGGGGTTCCTCATAGCTGAAAAGCTGTGGCTTCCTGCTTCCAGGCAAGACCCTTGCGTGCCTTCTTTAAGGCATGGCAGGTGTTTGCCCTGTGCCCACCCCCTTCCTGGGGTATGGAGCCCTCTCCAGTCCCGTGTTGGACAGGAGGGATTGAGAACAAGAAAGAAAAAAAAAAAAAGAAGAAGGGCCTGTCGGAGTCACGAGCAGTGTGCTTATTCTGAGCCCTTCAGCAGGTTACTTAGTTTTCTCACAACCGCACCGGGCCAGGGGCATCACGATCCCCACCAACCCCATCACTGGCTGCCCACTTAGGATCAAGACCACACTCTTGGGACTTCCCTGGCCGTCCAGTGGTTAGGACTCTGCACTTTCACTGCCAAGGGTCCAGGCTTGATCCCTGGTCGGGGAACTAAGATCCCGGAAGCCACATGATACAGTCCATAAAAAAAAAAAACCATTTTAAAAGAATAATTATAGTTTCACAGACTAGATTGTTTCAAAGTAAATCCCTTACATCACATGTCATCTGTAAACACCCCAGGTTGAGTGTCTAAAAGATGAGAACTCTTTTGAAAAGGATAACCAGAAAACTACAATGTGCCTCTCACAAAATGAACTTTTGAATTTCATTCCATGTCATCCAGTCTGGGTTTATATTTCCCTGACAGTCTCATCAATGTTTTTAAAGGAATCTGATTTGTTCGAAACAGGATCCTGTTCACAGTCTCCAGCAGTTGGCACTCAGCTCGTCTGGCACATAGTAGGTGCTCAGTAAATACTTGCTGGGTGGCCAAATGTGGGGGAAAAAATAATCAAAACATCAACACACATTGGTAGAGTACTTCTCAAGCTGGGCCCCACGGATGTTCTTATCCTGCTAACCCTGGCGGCCGTGCCAAGAGGTGATGTCTTTTGTGGTTCCGTTTTACAAAGGACAAAAAAGAGGCACAGAGAGGTCAAGTGACTTGTCTGAGGCCACACAGCAAGGATAAACCAGTGAAGCCGGCATGGGGCACTAGCAAACTGGGCCAGGTGCTACACTTTACCTGACAACAGCCCTCATCTGCAGGCAAGGACATTGTGGGCAAGGCTGGCCTCACACACACCCAACTGTCCCCTAGGAGCATGAAGACAGACGGGCACTTGGCACAGTTTCCCAGGCCAAGAGTTAATCCCCTCTCCACACTCAACCCCGTCGGTGTCCTGCAGAGGGACTCCTGACCCACTTTCCCTCCTTCAGGAGGGCCTCCTCTGGGCCCCAGAGGGAGGAGCCGAGTCATCTCAGGTTGCCCTGGCCCTGTTTGGTCATTCAACAAATATTTATTGGTCATCACTAGCTGCCAGCCATTGTGGCAGGCCCAGGAGAACAAATAATGCCCAAGATCAAGTTTAAGTCCAGTGGGAAGACAGAACTTAAAGGAGACCACTAAATACTTTTATAACAGTCAATGGGAAAAGGGCATATGGAAAGGATGTAGAAGCTGCAGGTGCATCTGGGTAGGGTGGTCAGGGAGGACTTCCTGGAGGAGGTGAGACCAAGGCTGATGAATGTAAACTCCTAAAGCTAGTGGCGGAGTTCTTTTTTTCTCCCTTTGATAATGATGCAGTTTATTCTGAACTTGGTGGTATTTTTTTTTAATTGAAGTATAGTTGATTTACAATGTTTCCAGTTCCAGCAAACTGATTCAGTTATATACTTATATTTATTCTATACTTATATTTATTCTTTTTCATATATTTTATATTATGATTGAAGGCAGGAGGAAAAGGGGAGGACAAAGGATGAGATGGTTGGATGGCATCACCGACTCGATGGAGATGAGTTTGAGCTAGCTCCAGGAGTTGGTGATGAAGCCAACTCCCAGAGCCAAGCTCAGGGAAGCCTGGCATGCTGCAGTCCATGGGGTTGCAAAGAGTCAGACACGACTGAGTGACTGAAATGAACTGAACTGGTGTTCTTTTCCAGATTCTTTACCACTATAGGTTATTATAAGATACTGAGTATAGTTCCCTGTGCTACACAGTCCATGCACGCTCAGTTGCTAAGTCCTGTCTGATGTGTTGCGACCTCATGGGCTGTAACCCACCAGACTTCCATGCCCATGGGATTTCCCAGGCAAGAATACTGGAGTGGGTTGCCATTTCCTCCTCCAGCGGATCTTCCTGACCCAAGGATCAAACCCCGGGATCAGAGGAGGCAGACCACAGAGTCTGAGAACTCTACGTTGGGGGCGGTTTATTAAGTACTTATGAGGTGTAAGGGTTGGAGTCACAAAGACCCAAGGGTGGGACTTTTCTTCTGATTTGTTCACTGCTTTAACCCCAGTGCCCAGAAAAGGGGTTGGTTAACAGTAAGCTTTCGATGGTTGATTTATGCCTGAATGAATGAAACAATTAATGAATCAATCCATCAATGAGTGACTGAGGAATTAATGAATGAGTGATTGAATCAGTGAAGGAGTGAGCAAATTTATGAATGAGTGAGTAACTGAGTCAGGAGTGAGTGAGTGAGTGAAGGCATCTGTATTCTGAATGCTGACTCTGTGGAGTGGCTGGGGAGGGAGGTGGATACAAAGAAGAAATTACTGCTCCCTGAGGGGTAGGAAATCCAACAAAGGCCTCTTAAAGGGGCTGATGCTCAAGTCAAATCTTAGTATACGGGTGAGGCAGGCAGGGAGGGAGAGCATTCCAGATGGAGGGCACCGCACGGGCAAAGGCCTGGCGGGCTGACAATCGCCTGCGGTTCAGAATTACTGGGACGTAGGATGAAGGTGGTTGTAGAAAAGAGGTTGGTGGTAAGTCAGGGATGGGCCCCCAGGCTCTGGGACCAAGCATCTGAAGGCCGCCCTTAAGTGGTGAGGAGTCAGAAATTTTAAGCAGAAAAACAGTGGGATCGGACCTGACTGTGTCTGGCTGTAGGATTTCCCTAGCCAAGACCTTTCACCCTTTCACTGCCTTCCAGAGCAGGACTGAAGCCCAAACACATAATTCCCACTCCCAAGGCTGAATCTTTCATTACTTATTAAAAAAAAAAAAAAAATGCAGGTGTTTCAAAATATTTACCCAGCACCACCCGGGGCACAGAAATAATAGTTGAACTAACTGTTTACTTCTGCCAGGCCTGGGGTCAGCCTTGGTTATGTCCCAACAGCTCTGTAAGGTAAGTACATTTGGGCCCCATTTTATGAATGAGGAAAGGGAGCTCAGAGAGGTTTAGAGAATGGCCATAAGTCACACAGCTACTTGGGAGTCACTCCAGAGCCCAGGCAGTCTGGCTACAGAGCCCCTGTTGCCATCACTGTAACTGCCTAAAGCACTGGCCCTGGTTTTCTGCCTTCGATTTGGAAAAGTAACCCACCACACTCAGGACAGGCACTCCAGGAAAGGCTGCCTTTGCCCAACTGGCCTTAGCTTTATATCACCGCCTGCTTTGGAGAACATGACAGTCACTACTGTGTTCCCTAGGGGCTTCCCAGGTGGCTCAGTGATAAAGGATCCGCCTGCTGATGCACGAGATGCAGGTTTGACCCTTGGGTTGGGAAGATCCCCTGGAGAAAAAAATGGTTACTCACTCCAGTATTCTTGCCTGGGAAATCCCATGCATGGAGGAACCTGGTGGGCCACAGTCCATGGGATTGATGACTTAGCGACTAAACAACAATTGTGTCCCCCTCGGGGCTGTTGTTGAGGACAGTGCTGTCAGTCCCAGCATGCTGCTGTGTCCCCTAGATAAAGAGAAAAGCCCTGGGTTCTTCAGGCCCAGGAAAGCCAGACTCCTCTTAAAGGCTTGTTTT
Source organism: Dama dama (assembly GCF_033118175.1). NCBI lineage: Eukaryota > Metazoa > Chordata > Mammalia > Artiodactyla > Cervidae > Dama > Dama dama. Next base: position 11,822,626 of record NC_083690.1, read on the forward strand.
CAGCCAGACTTCCCTTGAACTCTTAATTTGTTTTCACCTTTGAAACAGTGAGAATCTTGAAATTGATCCCATTTCCCCTCTTTGCTTTGGCTGCTAGGAAACTCAAACCAAATGTACATCCCAGCTCTGGAAACAGAAGGGTGCTTCAACATGAATATTTTTTTTTTTAATTTTCCTTCCCTCCTTTTTTTTTATTTTTTAAGTTTCTACATTAGGAAAAAACTTCATTGCTCTGTTGATATCCTTGTTAGTTACTTCTCATTCATTTTGGCAAGAGGCAAGGTTACAGGTAAATACATACCTACATGAAAAATGAATGAGTAACAATAATATCATGAGATCAGAGTTTCTCAACCTTGGTGATATTAATATTTGGAGCTGGCTCATTCATTGTCGTGGGGGGCCATCCTGTGCACTGTGGGGTGTTTAGCAGTATCCCTGGCCTCTCCCCATCAGATAGCAACCCCCCAGCCCCTCAGCATTCTGTCAACCGGAGGTGTTCATCGTAAGATGTCCCCAGGAGGCAAACTCATCCAGTTAAGAACCTCTGCTCAGGCTCGCGCTCCTTAAAGGCAGGCCGAGATTGTTTAGGACAGCAACCAGGGACTTCCTCGGGGTGGTAGTTGACAGGGTGAGAACGGCTGGCACAAGGGATGAACAAATGTCCACCCCATCACCCCTCCCCAGGCTTTCTGCCCCTAGAGCTCTTGCCATCTCAATCCTCATGGCAGCCCCAGAGAGTCAAAATTAGATCCCCACTTTACAGATAAAGGCACTGGGGTCCAGAGAGGCTGAGCACGTGGACCAAGGTCACACAGCACATGGGCGACAGGACAGAGAGGAGCAGGGAGCGGTCACTGCAAGACATTGGACGTAAGCTGGATTCCAGACTCAGACTTGACTAGGCAGCTGGAATCCCAGGTGGGGGAATCTGAGCATGAAATTGCCCATAGGTGGGCATCTGAACAGCTTACTTAAGACCGGGGGACTCATGAGAGAACCGAAAACGTGTATGTGGATGTTGTTACAGCATTGTTCACAATAATCAGAAGGTGGAAACAACCCACACGGCCAACCACAAACAAACAGATAAACATGGTCTACTCACACAAATGGAATATTATTCAGTCATAAAAGGAAAGAAGTCGGCTTCATGCTATGACGTGGATGAGTCCTGAAAACATCATGGGCAGTGAAAATAGCCAAACACGAAAGGTCACATATTGTATGACTCTGTTGACGTGAAATGTCCAGAATAGGCAAATCTGGAGACAAAAAGTAGATTCGTGGTTGCTGAGAGGTAGGGGGTAGGGAGTGGGGGAAGTGGGAGGTAATAGCTAAAGGGGGCAGGGTTTCCTTCCCAGATGATGAAAATGTTCTAAAACTGTGATAGTTGCACAACTCTCTGTGTACTAAAAGTCATTGAACTGAACACTTTAAATGGGTGAATCAATCGGGACTTCCCTGGTGGTCCAGTGGTTGAGAATCCGCCTCCTAATGCAGGGGACAGAGGTTCAATCCCCGGTCGGGGAAGATCCCACGTGCCACGGGGCAGCTAAGCCCATGTGCCACGACTACTGATCCTGTGCCCCAGAGTCCATGAGCCACAACTACTGCAGCCTGCATGCTTAGAGCCTGCGCTCTGCAACGAAGAGTAGCCCCGCTCACCACAACTAGAGAAAGCCCACACACAGCAGTGAAGACCCAGTGCTGCCAAATAAATAAATAATGGGTGAATCGTTTGGTATGTGAATGATGTCTCAATAAAACTGTTAGAAAATAAAATAAAGACTGAGTGGGAGGATACTCCCAAAGCAGAGGATTCAGGCTTTAGTAGTGTTGGCTGTGCTACTGCCTGGCTGCATGACCATGGACAAATCACTTCACCTCCCAGAGCCTCAGTTTCCTTATCTGTTAAATGGGTACATCCACAGTCCCCCACCTGCTAGGGTTCAAGGGAAGTTGAAGGAGCTAAAGCAAGCAGCCCAGAGCCTGCCATTTGAGAGCACTTTAGACGTTAGCATCTACAGTATAGCTATAATGTATGTACAGTGTCCATTCCAGGAATGGGACAATTTTTTGGAATCAAAATCACACAGGCTTTCTTGCCCTGGGAAGAAAACAAAAGCCCTCACTGTTGTCCTAGCCCCCAATCCTAAAATCAGGCAGGCCTTCTTTCTCTAGAACCAAAGGGCCCAGTCTATCACTTATAGCTTCAAGAGATCAAATGACCCCAGGGGTCTGCAAAGAGGTCCTCATGGCTCCCATCACCTGGGGCTCTTGAATGCGTGCTCCACTCCCTGTAGTCCCCACTGCTCCTGGTGGCTTTGAGGACCTCAGGAAAGTTAAAGAGAGGATGGCACTGACCCTGCAAAATAACCCAGCCTGGGTGGGATGGGGTGAGGGGACTCCCCAAAGAAGCAAGTGTGTGTGTGGTGCTTATCCCTCAGAAACCTGTCCCTAGGGGAAAACAGAGGATCTCTATCAACATGGCCTGGGGAAAAAAGTCTGTACTCTTTTCAGACCTGCCCCCACAGGCTCCAGGCCAAGAATGTGCACAGCAGCATCTATTACGTTTCTAAAATTATGCCTAGGTCTGGGGGCGTTGGCCAGGGCTAGGAGCGGGAGAGGATGTGGTAGGCGGGCAGGCAGGCAGGAAGCCTTTAATCCAGTGCCTTGTGCCCCGGCTTGCACACTGGGCAGTGGGAAAGGAGTGCCCCTTCAGCAGATGCTAGGTCGGTCCCAAGAATCAAAAGCCCTTCTGTGCACAGCCTGGGCGCTCAACCGTTTTTCAACATTGCTGCACTGCCTTCCCGGATGGTTTGAGTTTTCTTTGGATAGAGGCAGTTGGGGGGGAAAGAGATGATGTCTTTGGGCCACCCAGTTTGAAAAGTAAATGAGAAAAAGAAAATTGCTGGTGGTCAAAAATCTACAAGTGGGAACAGGGTTGCTGCAGACAGTTGTGCAGGCCGTGCACTGCACAACTGCTGAGGAGGCGCTCCTCAAACACAGAGTCATGCTGTGTATATACCCATTTGAGGTCACCCATTATGTACCAGAAGGACCACCTGGCTCAGGTGACCAGGGCCTTAGTCTTGGATGGAGCTGGGGGGATGAGAATCAGTGGCCAGTTTGTATGTGGGGGACACAGCAAGACCTCATTACAATGGCAGTCCTGATTGAAACACTTAGACACTGCCCTTACAGATCACTAAATGAAACAGGGTCAGAGAGGAAGGAGAAGTCAAGGAAGTAAGAGCTCCCAAATTTGTGGGCTCTCCTACCTTCCAGATACGATTGCCAGAAAAAAATAGAGGATACCCAGTTAAATTTGAACGTCAGATAAACAATGAATACAAAATATCCCCAGGGCCAAGATCAAACAAAGAAACAATGAAATTTTTTTTAGCATAAGTATGCCCCCAAATATTGCATGGGATATACTTACACTAAAGGAATCACCTGTTAGTTCTCCGACAGTCTCTATTTCTCTTTGGTAATTCTAGCAATCCTACCCTCCCTCAGAGGGCATGTCTGTAAAAGCTCTTTGCCACCCACCATTGCCTGGAAATAGCTATTAAACCAGCATCTAATCAGGAACAAACTTCCCCCAGGCCTTTTGTCTGCTAAGCAGGATGGGAAGCAAGAGAGCACTCCCCCTTCTCCTACACACACGTGCACACGCACACACACACACACACACACACACACATGTGTTGGTGTCATTGCAAAGGCCTCTTCCTCTCCTGGGAGCTCTGAAATCGCCACCTGGCCTGGGTAAAAGGTTTCTCTATAGGTGGGTGCCCAGCACGGCCCAGCCTGTCTGTGGGGAGGACGGAAAGCCAGCCTTGGAGCCTGAGGATCTCAGAGCATTGCCCACACAGCCGAAACTGGAACAGTGTATCTTGCACAAGGCCAACAGGGTAAGTCAGACGCTGTGACTCTGGGAACCGGGTGACCTTGGACTCAGGTGTCCTCTCATTCATTGGAGCTGGGGTTGCCCAGGGGTCAGCCTAGTGGGGGGCAGTGCTCAGGTCGATGGGGAGGCTCCTCCCTAGCTGTCCCCTTGGGTTTTCTGGAAGGTAGGTAGAGAATGAGGGAGGTAGGGTGGTAGGCAACCCCCAGGAGGTTTCTATGGGAAGATCTGGCTAACTTCTTGTGGCGCCACCTGATGTCAGAACCGACTACACGTGACCAGTGGGTGGTGGCACCAACCCAGCTTGCAGGACTCTCATGGGCACAGGAAACCTGGACAGAAAGTTACCCAAGGCCCAGGCAGGACAGACCTGGATCAGGAACCAGAAGAGCCCTAGCAAGTAACAGGAGGGTCTCCCCAGCTTCCCATCTCCCCCTCCAGCTCAGAACTGGTGATCAACTTCTCCACCCGTGCTCCCCACTCCTCTGTCTGTCTGAGCCCCTGGGAAGGGTAGGGAGGTGAGGAGGAGCTAAAATGCCCCAGGGATGAGCCAGCTCTGTTTGGGAACAGTTCCACCCTCGCTGGTGACTCAGGTGGTAAAGAATCCACCTGCAATGCAGAAGACCTGGGTTTGATCCCTGGGTGGGGAAGATCCCCTGGAGGAGGACATGGCAACCCACTCCAGTATTCTTGCCTGGAGAATCCCCATGGACAGAGGAGCCTGGCGGGCTACAGTCCAGGGGGTCACAAAGAATCAGACACGACTGAACAACTAAGCCCAGCACAGCAACGTGCCTACTCACAAGACAGGAGGATTAAAAGAGAAACGGAAGAGCACCGATGTCTCTCCTATGAGAACCAGTGTCAGTCAAGATCTCTCTTGAGAATTGTCTTTGGACCACGGATCACTTGCGGATTCCCTGGTGGTTCAGCAGTAAAGAATCTGCCTGCGAATATAGGAGATGCAGGTTTGATCCCTAAGCCAGGAAGATCCCCTGGAGAAGGAAATGGGAACCCACTCCAGTATTCTTGACTGGGAAATCCCATGGACAGAGGAGCCTGGTGGGCTACAGTCCATGGGGTCACAAAGAGTCAGACATGAGAGCAACTAACACTTTCACTTCCACCTTCCTAGCCCACAGGTCAGTGGACACCATTTGGGAGGCTCCCTGTGGCTCCCAGAGACTTTCGAGAGTCCCTCTCCATCATCCCAGAATCCTATTCCCTGGAGAGGCACAGGGGCACTTGGTCCTTGCAAAAGCTGCCCTGTGTGGTGGCATAAGTAGGGCAGAGATGCCTTCGTCCCAGGAGAGGGCCAGCCAACCGAGTTCTTTTTTATTTTTAATATTTTTATTTATTTATTTATTTGGCTGCATCAGGTCTTAGTTGCAGCATGTGGGATCTAGTTCCCTGACCAGGGATCGAACCCAGGCCCTCTGCATTGGGAGTGCAGAGTCTTAGCCATTGAGCCACCAGGGAAATCCCCAACTGAATTCTTGATTCTAGTTTTTGTTCCCACTTCTGATCCTTGTGGGGTGGAAAGAGGAAAGGTGCTCACAAGGGCAGAGGCCAGAGCTGCTCTGTCACCAGGGAAACTCGCAATGCAGCCAGATGCAGGTCCCCAGGGCTGCTTTCTCCTGAGTAATTTGGTCACAATTGGGTTCGAGGGGTCAGACCCTATTGTCCTGCCTATTTAGACTTGTAGAGTCACAAAGAGCCAGACATGACTAAGCACGCATGCACGCACTGCAAAGGCAGAGTAATATTCTCCCCTCCAACTGCCAACTCCTGGAGGGCAGGACCCTGCTGATGCAGCATGGATGGACTCCTGCGAGAGCCCCCAGAGGGAGCAGGCAGTCAGGGAAGGGTTCCTGGAGGAAGTGGCACTGGTTGAAGCCAGAGTTCACTGCAGGGAGGAGCAGGAAGGACACTGTCTTACAGAAACAGTGAGATGGAAGGTGTGGCACACGGACTGACTGAGCAGACAGGTAACCCTGGGCAGCTCTGGCTGGTGGAACGGGAGCATGGGGTGGGGAATGGGGAGCTAGAGGAACAGCTGAACAGAGAGAGCATTCTAGAAAGCAGGATTCAGATTCAAGAGAGCCAGCCTTTCCCTGACTCCTGCTGCCCGATGACTAGGCAAAGCCACTTCACTTGCTAAACCTCAGTTTCTTCATCTCTAAGACTCTGATGCTGGGAAAGACTGACAGCAGGAGGAGAAGGGGGCGACAGATGAGACGGTTGGTTTGGCATCATCAACTCAATGGACATGAGTTTCAGCAAACTCTGGGAGATGGTGAAGGACAGGGGAGCCTGGTGTGCTGCAGCCCAAGGGGTCACAAAGAGTCGGACACAACTGAGCGACTGAACAATAAGATGGGAACAACGGCAGTGATGAACATTGCTGCTCTGCGGGGTCCCTTCGCTCCCTGCCAGACCCTGGGGTCTGCATTTACCTGCATATCTCACTCATTCCCATGACACCCCTAGAAAACAGGGGGCACCCTTATCTCCATTGCACAGATGGGGCGGTTGAGGCTTATGAAGGTTCAGGAAGATGTCCTAGGTTCCAAGGTTCAGGGTTTGAACCCAGATCCCAGGATTTGAAGCCCAGGCTCGAACTGACCCTAGGAAGGAGCAGTGGGGATGCTGTTTGGAACGTGAACACAGTTGTCCCTCACTTTCTTTTTTCCTCCCTGGGGTGGCCATAGCAGTTAGCACAAACTGAGTCGCTTTGAAAAAAAAAAAAAAAAATTGGGGCTTCCCTGGTGGTCCAGTGGTTAGGAATGCACCTTGCAATGCAGGGGACACAAGTTCGATCCCTGGCCCAGGAGGATCCAACATGCCTCACGGCAACTAAGCCTGAAGCCCACTCGCTCTAGAACCCATGCTCCCAACAAGAAAAGCCGCCGCAGTGAGAGGCCCACACGCCACCTCTCCAGAGTAGCCCCCGCTTGCTGCAACTAGGGAAAGCCCACACGCAGCAACGAAGACCCAGTGCAGCCAAAAATAAATAAATATATTTTTAAAAAATCGGACATTTATTTATTCTCTCTCAGTCTTGGAGCCCAGAAGTCTGAAATCAAAGTGCTGGCAGGGTTGGTCCCTTCTAGAGGCTCAGTGTGGGGGAGAACCTTCTCCCTGCCCCTCTCCCAGGTTCTGGGGGCTTCCAAATGATGCAGCTCAGGACACTCTACCCCAAAATACTGCACCCCAGCATGCTAAATACCTCAAGCAGAAGCAGGAAGATCACCCTGACCTTGTCCTTCTTCCCTGAAACAGGAGAATAAAATTCCCATCGGAGAGGTGGCCTCCCGGTACCAGGAGGAAGGGGGACTTTCTTATCACCAGGGGCAGGGAACTGGGGGTCAAGAAATCTGAACAAGGTTTGTTCATCTCACCTTTTCCCTTGTTATTTCTCCACTTCCCACCCCAAACCCAAACCCCTTTGTCTTCCCTGTTCTTCACACTTGTTTCTTTGTCTCAAAGGTACAAAATCTTCCTGTTTTGATCACTTCTGATCTGTATTCTCTTGTGAAGACTCCTCTGTACAAGTGAAAAGGTGTTTCCTTCTCTCCTGTTCATCTTTGTCAGTTCAACTTCCAGACCCAGCCAGGGACCTTAAGAGGGTTGAGAAAAACTTTTTCCTCCTTACCTGGCAGTCCTGGAGTGTTCTTGGCTTGTGGCTGCATCTCTCTAATCTCTGCCTCCATCATCCTTGTATCTGCATTCTCTCTTCCTCTTACAAGGACGCTTGTCATTGGATTTGGGGCCCCCACCTGTATAATCCAGGATGCTCTCGAGAGTCTTTCTTTTTTTTTTAAATGATTTTTTTTTTTTTCTTTTTAAGCACACAGCTTGCAGGATCTCAGTTTCCTGATGAGAGATGGAACCCAGGTCACCGCAGTGAAAGCACTAAGTCCTAACCACTGGACCCCCAGGGAATTCCCTCAAGGGTCTTAATTACACCTGCAAAGATCCCATTCACAGGTTCTGGGTAGAGATCTCTTTGGGGGAAGGGGCTCCATTCAGCCCCCTCCACTCTCCCCATCTCTGGGAGGGAGGACTGACCAGAGCAGACAAGACTCCAGAGGCTCCATGAGCAAATCACACACACAAAGGGAGGGACTCTGCAGTGAGAAGTTTACTTTCTGGTGGCTCCTCTGAAGCCTGGCTTCCTTCTACAGCCTCGCTGTCTGACGAGGGAGTAGCCAACCCCACTTGGCTGCTAAAACTTGAAATGTGGCCAGTCCCAATGGAGCCGTGCTGCAGTGCCCAACACACGCCAGAATCCAAAGGCTTTACATGAAAAAAGGAATAAATATAAAATATCTCATTTCTAACTTCTTCTATCAATTACATGTTCTAATAGTAACATTTTAGGGGGCTTCCCTGGTGGTTTAGTGGTTAAGAACCCGTCTACCAATGCAGGGGACATGGGTTCGATTCCTGGTCCGGGAAGATTCCACATGCTGTGGAAGCAACTAAGCCTGAGGGCCACAACACCGAGCCCTCGCGCTGCAACTAGAGAAGCCACCACAATGAGTAGCTCCTGCTCGCCACAACTAGAGAGAGCCTGTGCATAGCAACAAAATCCTAGAGCAGTCAAAATAAATAAGTGAAATAAATCTTTCTAATAAATAAGCAAATAAAATAACATTTTGGATAGACTGGGTTAAAATATACACTATTCATAATAAGTTCATTCATTTTATTGTTTTAAATTGCAGTAAAATTCACGTATCACAAAATCAACCATTTTAAACGAAACAACTCACTGGCATTTAGTACATTCATGGTGTTGTGCGACCATCACCACTACCTGGTTCTGGCACATTTCTATCACCCCGTACCCTGATGAATAGATGAAACCTTCTTTAAGTTGGATTCAGAAAGGCAAGAAGGGGGAGCTCTCGCACCCTCTCATACGTTGCTGTCTGCAGACTCCAAACAGGAAGAGATGTACCTTGCAACTCCAACAGGAAGAAAGTTATTACTTTACTACCCCAGGAGGAAGAAGGAAGATTTTCTCCTCGCCCGGCAACTGCCCAGCCAATAAGAGGCTGTAATAACTCAGCCAATGAAAAGGCACTACACTTAGAACTCCCAGCTTCCTCCAATGAGCTCTTTGTTTATAATAGCCCCTCCCAACTCTCCTTTCTCTTCTATAAATGAAGAATGGTCCTGTCTTTGTGTCTCTGGACTTGGTTATAGTTTTGGTTATAGGTTACAAGCTGTAACATGCTTGTCCTGAATTGCAATTCTCTGCTATTCCTCAATAAACCCATTTGCTGGTTAAAAACAAAACACAGAAACCGGCTGTTCTAGTTTTAGTCAACAACCAATTAGCAGTCACTCTCTTCTCTCCCCAGCGCTTGGCCACTAGTCTCTATGGAGTTCCCTAGTCTAGACATAGAGCAGGGACTTCAGTGGCTACTTTATGCCAGTGGATGCTTGGCTTCAGGACCTCACAGAGCGGTACCAGTTGGGGCCAGACACAACCCCCACCTCCGCCTCGGCAGCGCAGCCCTGCCACAAAGTGGATGCTCTGATAAACATATATGCTGGGAGAAGGAAGGAACAGGAATCCCAGAAAGAGAAGCAACTCTGGGATCCCCATTCTGCCCTCCATCTGAATGGTCTGGGCAGCAACACAGTCGAAAAGTAGAGAGGTGTGTGTGTGTGTGTTAATTTAAAAAATATATGTGTGTATATATATTTTATAGATACCAAATATATCTATTTGGTCTTTACCCCATTCCTGGCACAGAGCCCCTAAAATCCTTGGAATTTCCTGAGTGATAAGAGTGTCTTTTGTTTGCTACTGGGAACTCAGGGACTGGGGCTAAAAAGCTTCAGGAGGGGAGCTGGTAGCCAGAAAAAACAGCCAAGTGCCTTGAGAGTGGGAACTTTCAGTCCCATCTACTGGGGAAAAAGGCTGAAGACTGAGTTCAGTCACCAGCGGCTGACAATTTAATCACTTGGGCCTGTGTAATCAAACCTCAATTTAAAAAATACCCTAAATAATGGGGTCCCGGGGACTTCTGGGTTGGTAAACACATCATGTGCCAAGAGCGTGGCACACCGTCATCTCCAAGGGGTCAGACGTCCCTGTGCTCAGGGCCCTTCAGACCCTGTGTCTCACACCATCTGCATCTGGCGGCTCACCTGTCTCCTTATGACAAACGGTAATACGTAATAGTAAGGACAGCTCTTTCCTGCACTCTGCAAGCCCTTCTAGCAAATAATCAAACTGAATGGGAGACATTGTGAGAACCCTCAAATCTCCAGGTGGTGGGACAGAAGTGCAGGTAACCTGGGGACCCCATTAATGGCTGGGGTCTGCAGCGGGGACTGTCCTGTGGGACTGAGCCCTGAACCTGTGGGGTCTAATTCTAGTTGTGGCGTCTGATTAGTGGCCCTAGTTAGTGTCAGAACTGAACTGCTGGGACTTCCTGGTGGTAAAGGATCCGCCTGCCTGGTGGTTAACCATCCGCCTGCCAACACAGGGGACGGAGGCTGGATCCCTGGTCCAGGAAGATCTCATAGGCTGCTGGGGCAACTAAGCCCGTTCGCCACAGCTACGGAGCCTAGACCCTGCACGTACTGAAGCCCACACACATAGAGCCCATGCTCCACAACCAGAGAAGCCAGCACAAAAAGAAGCCTGTGCCCTGCAACTCGAGAGCAGCCCCGATCGCTGAAACTAGAGAAAGCCTGCGTGCCCCAACAAAGACACTGTGCAGCCAAATAAATAAATATTTAAAAAAAAGAATTGCAGGACACTCAATTGAAATGGGAGAATCAGTGTGTTTGAGGGGTTCCTCTGGGCTTTGTTGCATGGATGGGCTGACAGCAAGATAACTTTGTTGCTGGTAGTAAACATGGGTAATGCCTTTGCTTCCTGAGAGATGGGGTACTTCTGGGGGGCCCCCCAGGGCACCCCGTGAGGATGGGTGAGAGGATGTGGGCTGAGAGCCGGCCACCACCCTGGGCTCAGAGGAAGGAGTTCTAAGATGTTACCAGGTGAAAGCCAATGCTCCAAGGGCTCTGCTCATCACATGAATGACAGGGCTTTGCTCTGTGGGTGTGAGGCTGCCAACACAGCCATCAGGGACCAGGCCAGTCACAGAAACAGGAGAAGTGAGCAGACTGTAATTATAAACATGGGGCATTCTTAGCTAATATTTTACTCTCCTATTTTTGAAGGTGATTTAGGCAGAGGGACATTTCTCGTCTCTAAGAAGATCAAAATAAGGTGAAATGACAACCCTCAGAATGGGAGAAAATAATAGCAAATGAAGCAACTGACAAAGGGTTAATTTCTAAAATACACAAGCAGCTCATACAAGTCAATACCAGAAAAACAAGCAACCCAATCAAAAAGTGGGGAAAAGACGTAAACAGACATTTCTCCAAAGAAGACATATGGATGGCTAACAAACACATGAAAAGATGCTCAGCATCGCTCATGATTAGAAAAATGCAAATCAAAACTACAATGAGATATCATCTTACACCAGTCAGAATGGCCATCATCAAAAAGTCTACAAACAGTAAATGTTGGAGAGGGTGTGGAGAAAATGGAATCCTTTTGCACTGTTGGTGGGAATGTAAATTGATGCAGCTACTATGGAAGATGGTATCGAGATTCCTTAAAAATCTAGGAATAAAACCACCATATGACCCAACAATTCCACTACTAGGCATATATGAGGAAACCAAAATTGAAAAAGATACACATACCCCAATGTTCATTGCAGCACTATTTACAATAACTAGAACATGGAAGCAACCTAGATGTCCACTGACAGATGAATGGATAAAGAAGATGTGGTACATATATGAATGTGAAAGTGAAAGTTACTCAGTCATGTCCAACTCTTTGAGACCCAATGGACTCCAGGCTCCTCCGTCCATGGAATTGTCCAGGCCAGAATAGTGGAGTGGGTAGCCATTCCCTTCTCCAGGGGATCTTCCCAACCTAGGGATTAAACCCAGGTCTCCCGCATTGCAGGCGAATTCTTTACTGCCTGAGCCACCAGGGAAGCCCAAGAATACTGGAGTGGGTAGCCTATCCCTGCTCCAGGGGATCTTCCCAACCCAGGAATCAAACCAGGGTCTCCTGCATACGGGCAGATTCTTCACCAGCTGAGCTACCAGGGAAGCCATATATAAACCACAGAATATTATTCAGCCATGAAAAAGGAACACATTTGAGTCAGTTCTAATGAGGTGGATGAACCTAGAGCCTATTATACAGAGTGAAGTAAGTCAGAAAGAGAAATCAAATAATGCATACTAAGGCATATATGTGGCATCTAGAAAGATAGTACTGATGAAATTATTTGCAGGGCAGCAGTGGAGACACAGACATAGAGAACAGACTTCTGGACATGGTGGGGGTAGGATGGGGGATGGGAAGAGGAAGGACAGGGTGGGGTGTATGGAGAGAGTAACATAGAAATTTAAAATAACATATGTAAAATAGATAGCCAATGGGAATTCGCTGTATGCCTCGAACCTCAAACTGGGGCTCTGTAACAACCTAAAGGGGTGGGATGGGGAGGGAGGTGGGAGGGAGGCTCTAGAGGGAGGGGATATATATGTACCTTTGGCTGATTCTATAGGTAGTGGCTTCCCTCATAGCTCAGTCGGTAGAAGAATCTGTCTACAATGCAGGAGACTGGGGTTCAATTCCTGGGTCGGGAAGATCCCTGGAGAAAGAAATGGCAACCCACCCCAGTATTCTTGCCTGGAGAATCCCACAGAGAGAGGAACCTGGCAGGCTTCAGCCCATGGGGTCGCAAAGAGTCGGACACAACTTAGCAACTAAGCCATCATGGCCGATTAGTGTTGATGTTTGGCAGAAATCAATACAATTCTGTAAAGCTATTATCTTTCAATTAAAAAAATAAATACATTTTAAAAAATACAGTTCAAAAAAAAAAAGAGGGGAACGGCATCATGATGTGATTCGAGGTTCTCCCTGGGATCGCCTTCATGGGCGTGGGCTTGTGCATCCCAGGGGATGGCCACCGTGAGCATCCATAGGTTCAGTAATGGGGGCAAGGAAAAAAGTGTTGCCCATTACTCATATCAGTGGTATTTGATGGAAAGAGACAGGCCCGTCTCTGGACTAAACCGTGACTATGTGTCAAAGGGTTTGGAGAACATTGATTAAGGAAATGTTTTCCTGATTGATGAAAAACAACTCAGTCATGCTCTTCTATCCCTGCTAGAAGATTATGCAGCGTATCGTGTAGCATGCAGAGTATTTTGTAGTGTGTAATAAAAAGAAAAGGGAAAAAAATCAGCAGTATAAGAGTCAACTACAAATTGGCACTTGCCATCTACGTCTACAATGATTAAATCATGAGCTACTGCAGCTACTGATTCTCAACACCCTCTGAAAGGAGTTCAAGGTGGGGCGCAGAAATGAGGCACTCTGTACTTAGGGAAAAACTGGCAGGACAGTTAGATATCTTAGTTAGATATTTAGTTTGATATTTTAAGGAACTGATTTTATTAGCCCAATTCTTGTATCGCCTCCTAACTAGAAAAGCACTAAAATCCTTCACGATGATGACTGCTCCTTGTTCTGCAAAAACAATTGCTTGATTGCATGTACTCCCCCTTCACCAACATCACATCTATACTGTCCCTCCCCCTACCTTGTTGAAGCAGTTTCTCAGAGCTTATCTGAGGTGCTGTCTCCCTGGCTATAGTGCTCATTTTGTCCCCAAATAAAACTTAACTCGCAAGTCTCACATGGTGTAATTTTTTAAGTTGGCACAAGCATGACAGCCTTCTGTCATGGAGATCGAGACAGACAGCAGAGGGCCTGTGGCAAGCAGGAGGGCAGGGCTGTCTAAAGGATGTACAGGGCATTGCCATTAGTGCATACAATGCTTCTCCATCCGGGACTTTCTTTTTTAAAATCTATATTCATTTATTTTTGGCTGGTGAAACTAGAGAAAGCCTGCATGCACCAGTGAAGACCCTGGGCAGTCAAATAAATAAATAGTAAAAAGAAGAAGAACTGAATTACTGGACACCCAATTGAAGTGGGAGAATCAGTGGGTTTGCGTGGTTTTTAAATTATTTATTTATTTATTATTTATTTTTGGTTGCATTGGGTGTTCATTGCTGCCTGCGGGCTTTCTCTAGTTGCAGCGAGGGGGGCTACTCTCTAGTTATAGTGTGCTGGCTTCTCATTGTGGTGGCTCCCTTGTTGCAGAGCACTGGGTTCTAGGGCATGCAGGCTTCAGTAGTTGAGGCTCCAGGGCTTAGTTGTCCCAGCACATGTGGAATCTTTCCCGACCAGGGATTGAACCATGTCCCCTGCATTGGCAGGCGGATTCTTAACCACTGGATCAACAGGAAAGTCCCATCCCTGACTTTCTAACTAGGCTTTTCTCTTGGTCCAACTGGCTGTGCCAGGGAGCTAATACCCCAGGCGCAGTCTTCTAGCAAGGACAGGCGCTGGCAGGAGACACCCCAGTTCCCTGGCCCCTTGGGAGGCATAACTCCCAGATGTACCCAGAGGGACTGAGCCCCAGCTGCCCACAGCCAGCATCCTGAGCTACCTCCTTCCCACCCCGCCCTGTTTCCCCCCAGCCCTTCCCAGGATCCCCTCCCTAATAAACTCTTTGCAGTCAGATCCTGGCCTCAGAGCCTGCCTCTGGGGCAATCAAAATTAAGATAAGGGACCACGTCAGGGACTGGCTGTTCCTTCGCTGCAGCCAGTGTTTGCTGGATAGGAAGGCAGACCCTGTATCACTCGACATTGACTTTTTTTTTTTTTTTTCCAAAGAGAAACCAGGATCCAGACTTTCCTGTGAAACCTTCCGAGTTTTGATAGCCAGCTCAAATTAAAACAATACAGAACAAAGTAAAACAGAACAAAACGCAACGTGTCTGCGAGCCGGCCCTGACCCTCGACCGGCCGGGTCAGAGCTGTTGGTGGCGGGTGGAGGGCACCGAAAGCTGTGAGCGGCGGGGGGCTTTGGTCACAGGGGCTTCTTGACAACCTGCTTTGGTGGCCTGGGTGGGTGGGGACCGGTGGAGGAGGTCCTCGGTGGGCCGGGCAGTATGGCCTGTTTACAAGACCCCAGCTGGAAGCATCTGGAAGGCTCTGCGTGGCCGCCCGCGGGCCGGCAGTAGACTCAGAATAAACAATCAGCCCGAATGCTTTTCTAAACACGGAGACCCAGAGCCGCCCGCGGCCGCCCCAGGCTCGCCAGGGTAGGGTGCGGTCCCAGGATCACTCCGCCTGCCGGACATCTAAGCTCAGGCCCAGGAAAAACAAACTTGGGGAGCGGGGGGGCGCGCTGGAGTGCCCCCAGGAGAAGGCAGTCCTGAGAGAGCCAAGTCCAGACCCCCACACTTGTGAACTTCTTTTTAATTCCGTGCAGACGGAGGAGGCCGTCTTTATAGATTTCCATCTCCCTGCACCACCACCCCCCCGCCCCCGCCTCTTTCCTCTTGCAGAGAAAACAAAACGGGTGTCTCTCGAGATTGTTTTTGCCCCATTTCACATGGTTTATTTAAAGCCATCGCTTTTCGCCTGCCTTCTCAGAATTTAAATTAAGAATACAGGGTGTCAAGAGTACAGGAGGGTGATGTAAAATTTGGGTTCTATGTGTTTATTGTTCTACAACCAGCGAAAGCCATCCACGCCTGTTATAAATTGTTTAATACTTTCAGTAGATTTTAAGTTGGAACTATGTTCCCTCAGGGAGAGGGGAAGAAACATTCCTGAAAGCAGACCTCTAACGGGCCCCCTAGGAGCCCCATATTTCATATATCATAGCACATTTAATCCTCATCATGATCCAAATAAGCTGTATAGTATTGTCGAATTACAATATCTCTTGGTTAGAGATGTAGAAACCTACATCAAAGAGGCTTTACGTGATTGGAATGACCGTGGGAAGGACTTCAGGCATGGCTGGATCCAGGAGTTCCAATGCTGTCATGAGACTCTCTTTCTCTCTCTCTCTCTCTCCATCTCTTGACTCTACTGTCTGCTGTCACTGTTTCCTTCTTAGTCAGCCCTTTCTCTTATGATTGCAAAGATGGTCCCCAGCAGTTCCAAGCTTCCAGTTGCCAAGCAACCCTGCTGGACAGAGTTTCCCAAGAATTTCAGCAAAAGTCCGATGACTGAATCTCATGGGTCCAGATCACTGGGTCACATGCCAATCACTATGGCTAGGGTGAGAGAGTTCATAAGCACAGGCCCACACTGGGAGTTTGAGAGGGTCAGTCCACTAAAATATAGGTAGGAATAGGGGTAGTTACTGTGCCCATTTTGAATGGGTAGACAGTGGGCATTCAAAAATAACAAGTCATGGGATTTCCCTGTTGGTCCAGTGGCTAAGACTCTGTCCTCTCAATGCACAAGGCCCAGCCAGGTTCAATCCCTGGTCAGGGAACTAGATTCGACATGTCCCAACTAAGAGTTTGCATGTTGCAACGGAAAGATCCTACATGCCACAAAGAAACTCAAGGATCCTTCCTGCTGCAACTCCCAGCACAGCTGAATAAATAAATATTAAAAAATAAAATAACAGACGCCAGCCACAGCAAGGGGAGAAAAATAGGTGAATCCTGAGGCACCAGCAGGGCTGTCGGGACAGTTGCACAGGTTGCACACAACACATTTCTGGGGAGCCCTGTTTACATTCAGTGTCGTTGTGCATTTATATTTTTATCATAGTACATTTTCAACAATGGCAGTTTAGTGTCTCACAGCTGAAAACACAGGTTGAAAAGAAAAACAGAACCTCCGTATGTTGCAAGTCTTACCATCAAGAGGTGGAATCTATTTCCTCACCCCTCAAATCTGGGCTGGCCTTGTGACTTGCTCTGACCAGCAGAACATAGCAGAAGTGACGCTGTGAATTTTGAGGCTGACACTTATATTCTCTTGGAAGAGGAGGTCCTTTGGGAGGATAAGGAGTCACGTGAAGGAAACCAAGATGCCCCGGCTGCCCAGCTTTGGAGGACCTGGGGAGGTAGGACAGACAGATGCAGCAAACTTTGCTGTCAGCTCATTTAAGCTGCCTAGAGGAAAAAATGGCAACCCACTCTGGTATTCTTACCTGGAAAATTCCATGTACAGAGGAGCCTGGCAGGCTGCAGTCTGTGGGGTCACAAAGAATCAGACATGACTGAGCATGCTCACACGCAAGCACACACACACACACACATGCATGTATTTAATCTGGGAACTGTTTCCCAGAATCCTCTCTCTATATGATTCCAGGTTTGTTGTTCAGTTGCTCAGTTGTGTCTGACTCTTGGCGACCCCATGAACTGCAGCACGCCAGGCTTCCCTTCACCATCTCAGTGATGCCATCTAACCATTTCATCCTCTGTTGCCCCATTCTCCTCCTGCCCTCAATCTTTCCCAGCATCAAGGCCTTTTCCAATGAGTCAGCTCTTCGCATCAGGTGGCTGAAGTATTGGAGTTTCAGCTTCAGCATCAATCCTTCCAGTGAATAATCAGGGTTGATTTCCTTTAGGATTGACTGGTTTTATATCCTTGCTGTCCAGGGGATCGTGAAGAGTCTTCTCCAGCACTGCAGTTCAAAAGCATCAATTCTTCGGCTCTCGGCCTTCTTTTTGGTCCAGTTTTCACATCTGTACATGACTGCTGGGAAACCCATAGCTTTGACTATACAGACCTTTGTTGACAAAGTGATGTCTCTGCTTTTTAATATGCTGTCTAGCTTGGTCATAGCTTTTCTTTCAAGGAGCAAGCATCTTTTCATTTCATGGCTGCAGTCACCATCTGCAGTGATTTTGGAGCCCAAGAAAATAAAGTCTGTCACTGTTTCCATTTTTTTCCCATCAATTTGTCATGAAGTAATGGGTTCCAGGTTAAAATTAGCCACAAGGAGCGTGTGAAACAGATTGGCAGATGAGGCCCTCTGAAAATCAGTGTGGTCCTATACAATGACGGTGCCTCCTGGGATGACTTATGTAGAAGCACATGCACAATAGGGGCTTCCCTGGGGGCTCAGCAGTGAAGAATCCGCCTGCCAATGCAGGAGACGTGGGTTCAGTTCCTGGATGGAGAAGATCCCCTGGAGAAGGAAATGGCGACACACTCCAGTATTCTTGCCTGGCACATCCCACAGACAGAGGAGCCCAGCGAGCTACAGTCCATGGGGTCACAAAGAATCTAGACATGACACAGGGACTAACCAACACCACATCAGTGTATTGTGTTTTGCTTTATTGTGATTCACAGAGATCGCAGGGTTTTGCTGTTTTTAACAAAGGTTTACATCAAGCAAATTTATTGGCACCATTTTGCCAATGGCATTCGCTCCCTCAGAGTCTCTGTGTCACGTTTTGGGATTTCTTGCCATACTTCACACTTTTTCATGATCATTTTATTTGTTACGGTGATCTGTGATCAGTGATCTTTGATGTTACTACTATGACCAACTGAAGACTCAGAAGATGGTTAGCATCTTTCAGCAGTAACTATTTTAAAACTAAGGTATCTATATTGTTTTTTTTTTAACATAATGCTATTTTAATGCACACTTAATAGACTACAGTGTGATGTAAACATAACTTTGATACACACTGGGAAATTTTAAAATTCAGAGTTCAGTTCAGTCGCTCAGTCGTGTCCAGCTCTTTGTGGCCCCATGGACTGCAGCACACCAGGCCTCCCTGTCCATCACCAAGTCCCGGAGCTTGCTCAAACTCGTGTCCATTGAGTCAGTGATGCCATCCAACCATCTAATCTTCTGTCATCTCCTTCTCCTCCTGCCTTCAATCTTTCCCAGCATCAGGGTTTTTTCCAATGAGTCAGTTCTTCGCATCAGGTGGCCAAAGGATTGGAGTTTCAGTTTCAGCATCAGTCCTTCTAATGAATATTCAGGACTGATTTCCTTCAGGATGGACTGATTTGATCTCCTTGCAGCCCAAGGGACTCTCAAGAGTCCTTGCTTTATTGCAGTGTTTGCTTTATTGCCATTTGGTCTGAAACCAAACCCACAATATCGCTGAGAGATGCCTGTACTTTCATCCAAATCCTTGCTTCAGAGTCTGCTTTTGGAGAAACCAAGTCTAAGGCCTCTTGGGAGGCTCAAGTGCCCTGTGTTGTGTGCTGAAGGAACCCAATGACAGAGCTCTGAGCAGAAAGAAAGAAACCTTTCCTTTTAACCTTTCATTCATTCATTCAACAAACAGTCAACAGGTTTCTGCTACGTTCCAGCACTGGAGACAGTAGAGCCGAGAACTTGGGGTCATTCGAGCTGGTGCAAACTGGAGTCCCAAATATGGGCACATCACCCACTCTTTCAGAGCTTCATTTAATTGTCACTATGTCCTGTGAGGCAGGAAATGTCATGGTCCTGATTTTTCACATGAGGAAACAGAGGCACAGAGAGGCTGAGTAACTTGCCCAAGGTCACACAGCTAATCAGTAGCAGAGCCAGGGTTCAAGCCCGGGGGTCAACTCCATACCCATGTTCTTAGCCACTTCCTCAGAAGTTCTAGAGACTGGGCTGATTAAGGAAAGTCCCAGAATTTAGGACTTGAGGCTTCCCTGGTGGCTCAGCAGTAAAGAATCTGCCTGCCAAGATAGGAGACGCAGGTTCAATCCCTGAGTGGGGAAGATCCCCTGGAGAAGGAAATGGCAATACACTCCAGTATTCCTGCTTGGAGAATTCACGGATAGACGAGCCGGGGGGGCTACAGTCCGTGGGGTCACAAAGAGTCAGACACAATTTAGTGACTAAATAAACAAGAATTTAGGATTTACTCCCCCAAATGGTATGAGTCAGTTCCATAATACTTGTGAGAAAAATCTCATTAGTTTGCTTTTCTAAGTCTGATGAAATTGAGATCTGATTCCCCTTGCCAGGGAGCAGGCTTTTGCCATTCTGAAGCTTGTTTCTACAAACAGTCCCCACAAGCCTCTCCCGGATAGCCTGGTTCCATCCCCCTAAGGCCCCAGGTGTACACAATATCTCTTCCTTTTACTGCCAAATCTTCCCTTCCTAGCCACACCCCAGGTTCCTGAGTACTGAGCAAGGCTGGCCACAGTGACTTAAGTGCATGTGACTTAAGCTGAGCCAAAAAGACTCCAGCCTAAGAGGAAGTCTTCATTAGGCTGGTGAGATGAAACCCTGGGGCTGTGATGCACCATCTTTGCCAGTCAATAGAGACAGTCCACTGAAGA
Source organism: Dama dama (assembly GCF_033118175.1). Lineage (NCBI taxonomy): Eukaryota > Metazoa > Chordata > Mammalia > Artiodactyla > Cervidae > Dama > Dama dama. Next base: position 11,842,752 of record NC_083690.1, read on the forward strand.
ATTAGGCAAGCATGGCCAAGAGACACAGAGAGATCCCCAACCACCTGCCTGAGCCCCTGGATCAAGCCGTGCCTGAAGCTGCTGCTCTCCTGAATTTCCAGGGACACAAAATAATATGTTCTGCTTCAATGTAAGTTTATTTCAGTCAGAGTCTGTAATTTGCAGCTAGATGAAGCCTGACTATGTAGTAGACTTAAAAAGAACCAAGACTTTTTGATTCTCTACTAGTCCAGGGTAAACATCGCCCTTTAGAAAGCAAAGACCTTGAGGCTCCTTGAGGGGGGGTGAAGGGAGGGAAAATATTTCTCATTCTTCTGTGATGACTCAATAGCTAAAATAAGCTCTGGTTCATTTCCTCAAGCAGGTTATCCTACCTGACAATCATTACTCATCCCAGCCCTAACCAGCCTTGAGGTTGGTGTGGCTGCAGAGCTCTCTAAGGCTCCCTAGATTTTCCATGTTCCTCTGAAAAGACTGTGTCACTGCACCTTTCACCTCCAGCTCAGAGTCCTGGGAGCTGGATTTTTCTAGAGCACCAAGAAAACATTTTACCAAATGCCCAGCCAAATCAACACCCAGTAGATACTTGCAATGCACAAGAGGACTTTGGAAATCTCGCCTCTATAGAAAGTGCCCAAAGAAGCTGTTCTTGCCTCTTCTTACCAGGTGCTGGGCCAGCTTAGCTGGTAAAGAACCCACCTGCCAATGCAGGAGACACAAGAGGTGCAGGTTCAATACTGGGTCGGGAAGATCCCCTGGAGGAGGGCATGGCAACACACTCCGGTGTTCTTGCCTGGAGAATTCCAAGGACAGAGGAGCCTGGCAGGCTACAGTCCATGGGGTCGCAAAGTGTGAAGGACTAACACTTTCACTTTTGAGAAATCAAGGAGCTGGGTCAGCAGGGGGCAGAGGAGGACCCTCTGGCTGAGCCGAAGAAGCCGAAGGCTCTTTCTGGAAGGAGTGAGGGAGTACGGGAAGATTCTAAGTTGGGGAAATCATACACAACCTCATTTTAGGTTAGATTCCCTAGAAACAGAGACTGAGATGGGGATTTGGGTGCACGCGGCTTTTTGAGGGGGAGGTTCTCAAAAGGCGGGCGGTGTCAGTCTCTCCGGGCTGCGTGTGGAGCAGCGGGTAACAGGGTGGGGGTGACGGCTGTGAGTCACTAGCCACCAACGCTCCCAGCGGCTGGCACAGAGGACCTGGGCAGCTCCTTCCTTCCTCCTCGGGACCACCCACCTGCTTTCAGGGAAAAGACTCACCGATGGCTGCAGCTGGTGGGGATGGGGGTTCACCGGTGACGGCACAGCTCAGTGGTTGAGAGCCCAGAGCTTTGCGGGCTGGCAGAGCTGGGATGAATCCTGGTTCCTCATGCCTCGGGCACCCATCTGGAGCTGCAGAGGTGCCCAGCTCCCAGGATGAGGGTAGCTGAAACATGATCACGTGTTAGGGGCCCCTCCACCCGGAGCCCAGCCTGTAGTGCCTGCGTGTGCCTGCTATGTCCCTTCAGTCGTGTCCGACTCTCTGCGACCCCACGGGCTGTAGCCCACCAGGCTCCTCTGTCCATGGGATTCTTCAGGCAAGAATACTAGGAGTGGGTTCACTGGATTTAGGGCCCATCCTAAATCCAGGATGGTCTCATCTCAAGATCCCCAATTTGACAACACATGCAAAGACCCTGTTTTCAAATAAGGTCACATTCACAGGTGCCACGGTTAGGACGCATCTTTAGGGGAATTACTATCAACCCACTAGCAGTGCAGTGAGAGCAAAAATAAGCCATCAACTGCCCCGACTCCATGGGGCTGAGAAAGATGAAGAGGATGGCCTGCCCAGGGAGGGGAGGCGGTGGGGAGGCTCAGAGATCAGCAGGGACAAAGGGGCCATCAGGCTTCACTCCCTGCTGGAAAGCCCATTTACAGAGGAGGAAACAGCCAGGGAGGTTGCAGCACCACGGAGGTCCCACTCGGGACAGACAGCCACGTCTGACCCCGCGGCCCCTGGAGCCTCTCACATCCCCACCCACCTCTCTGGACCTTCTCAGCCCAGCATCCAGGCGCGTGGGGTCCCTTGGGCCAGCCTGGGGGATGAGGGGGGCTTGTCGAGCCAGACCAGGGCAGCTGGCTGGACCCCAGGTCCAAGGCAGACGCCACCCAGGCCCTGCTTTCGGTTCTGCAAAGGCCACCAGCTCTGCTCCCTCAAGATCACAGAGTCCGGCCCCCCCTCCACCACCCACCCGAGTGACCACGCTGGGGGTCAGAGTTTTCCATGCACCTCCCCCGCCCTCCCGACAAAGCCTGAATGCCTAGAATTCTGCAGGAATTCCCACAGCGGCCCTCCCACCCTGGGTCCCCAGTGAAGGAAACAAAGGCCCTCTGGGGTCTGGGGCTAGAGGGCAGGGAGGCCCAGGGCAGTCTCTGGGAATCCCATTCCTGGAGATTCGCTCTTAGACAGGAAAGGACGGAGCCAGAATGAACCCTCATGGGGCCGCCACGGCCGGCTGTCAGCCCACATCACACGTGCATACGCAGTTGTGTATCCCTCTCCACGCCCTGCTCCACACACACACAGGAACCACAGACATCCCCACACACATGCCTGACCACACAAGCAGGGGCCCAGGCAACCCCCTTCCCGATGCTGAGATGGGACACAAGAGGATGCCACGTTCCCAGAGGGCATCCATCCTTATGGACAAGGGGAACCCGCGACCCCGTGCACAGGAGCTGGTGAAGCCTGGGGGCTGACCTCAAGTACCCCAAGCCTGGGTTCAAAGCCCACCACTGCAACCTTGGGCAAGTCACTCAACCCCTCTAAGTCTGTTTCCTCAACTGATTATTGAGATACTATTCATTCCCAGCGCAAAGGGCTGTTTCTTTGGGGCGGTGGGGGAGGCCACACTGCTCCGGTGTCCAACCAGGGATTAAACCCATGGTACCTGCATTGGGAGCATGGAGTCTTAACCACTGGGCCACCCGGGAAGTCCTTCAAAGGGCTATTAGAAAGACTAACTCATGGAACATGTAAGCACTCAGAAACCCATTCACGGGAAGGACTACACAGATGTCTGCTGATTACGATACGTTGATTTTTTTTAAATGCACAATGTAAGAGTTGCCAGTTAAGTTTTATTTGGACCAAAATGAGGACTGCAGCCAGGCAGACAGCAGTTCAGATAGCTCTGAGAGACTGCTCTGAGGAGGCGAAGGGTTGTGTTGCTAAGTTGTATCTGACTCTTTGCAACTCCATGCACTGCAGCACGCCAGGTCTCCCCGTCCATCACCGACTCCCAGAGCTTGCTCAAACTCATGTCCATCAAGTCGGTGATGCCATCCAACCATCTCATCCTCTGCCACCCCCTTCTCCTCCACCTTCAATCTTTCCCAGCATCAGGGCATTTTCCAATGAGTCAGCTCTTCACATCAGGTGGACAAAGTATTGGAGCTTCAGCTTCAGCATTAGTCCTCCTGGTGAATATTCAGGGTTGATTTCCTTTAGGATTGACTGCTTTCATCTCGTTGCAGTCCAAGGGACTCTCAAGAGTCTTCTCCAGCACCACAGTTCGAAAGCATCAGTTCTTTGACACTCAGCCTTCTTTAGAGAGACATACAACCCCAAACAAAACCTCACATGCAAAGAGACACACAGGCATACGGACTGGTTTCTGTCTGTCTGACCTAACACCTTGCCCTGCCCAGGGTGTGGGATCAGGACTCCCAGCAGTCTGTGGGACTGAGCCCTAAACCTGTGGGATTCGATACCCAACTCCAGGTAAGTAGTGTCAGAATCAAATTAAATTATAGGATACCCGGTGTCCAGAGAATTGGAGAATTGGCTGGTGTGGAGGAAAAAATATTCACATATTTGGTATCGGAAGTGTAGATAGATAGATATCTACTACTAGTAGATAGATATCTACTATCTCCTAGTAGATAGTTTTATCTTTATGAGGGTACTGTAAGGATGAAATGAGACAATGCATATAACAAGAGCTCAGGAAGAATTTGCCATGGGGAGCGTTTGCCTTAACATGGTAACAGCAGGATTTGGGTTTTATGAAATAAGAACTCAGTAGCAGTCCTCAAATTCAGAGTACCTATAGGAGAAAAATTACAGTTTTGTTTTCACTAGCCTGTAACTGAAATTTAGTGTCTGTCTTCAATTCCTGATGTAGCAACATCCATGGACCTATGACTTCATCACCAAGAAGAGCCACAAATATTTTCATATCCCAAGACTGTCACATGTATATATGACACAGCTGACTTCTTTTGTAACCTGGGGGGGGTGGGGAGTTGCATGGGAAAAGACTCTTCTGAATGTTTGTGGATGTGATCAGTCATGTCTGACTCTCTGTGGCCCCATGGGCTATACCCCAACAGTCTCCTCTGTCCATGGAATTTCCCAAGCAAGAATACTGGGGCAAGTTGTCATTTCCTGCTCCAGGGAATCTTCCTGACCCAGGGATTGAACCCACATCTCTTGCGTCTCCTGTATTGGCAGGTGGATTCTTTACCATTACATCACCTGGGAAGACCGATGTTAGGATCTTTGCAAGTTATTTTGAAATTTATCCCCCCAAAAATGGCTATATAGAGTTATGAATGGATGGAGAGATAGATGAAGAGATGAAGAGATGGAGAAAGGGATGAAGGAATGAATGGATCAAGGGATGGATGGATGGATATAACAAAATGTTATCTGGGTGATCAGTATGGGGTATTCTCTGCACAAATCTTTCAACTTTTCTATATGTTTGAATATTTTCACAATAAAATGTTGGGGGAAAGATTTCTAAAAGAGAGAAAAGGATGAACCTGAGAAAGACAAAAGACATTCAAAGTCTGAGCCAAGAAAGATACATCTTAAAGCTCATGTTTATCATTGAGTCCTTTTATCAACGTCAAATTATATAGGGAAGAAAATGGACAAAAGAAGTGTAAGGACTTTCCTGGTGCTGGTAGTACGGTGGATAGGAATCCACCTGCCAAAACAGGGGACACGGGTTTGATCATGGGTCTGGAAGATTCTACATGCTGCGGAGCAACTACGGAGCCACAACTACTGAGCCCGCACTGCAGAGCCTGTGCCCTGCAGCAAGAGAACCCACTGCAAAGAGAAGCCCGAGCCGAGCAACTAAGAATAGCCCCAGCTCCCCGCAACTAGAGGAAGGCTGCGCGGAACAACGAAGACCTAGCGCAGCCATACAGAAAGAAAGAGGCATAAAACGCAGACACACAATGCAAGTCTTCAGTAACTGCACATAAAGGGGGAAAAAATCACATTTTCCCTAGAAGGAAAGTTCAGTGTCTAGGCTGTATTGCCAACGTGATGCCCACAGGCCGCCTATGGCACTGAGCGGTTGAAATATGGCTGGTCAGATCCGAGATGTGCTGTACAATATATACCTGATTTTGAAGACTTCGTATCAGAAAAAAAAGGGGGGGGCGGGGAGAGAGAGGATGGAAAATAGCTCTGGAATATTTAAAAATACTGATTACATGTTGAAATGTTAATACTTTGGATATGTTGAATTAAATAAAATATAGATAAAACTGATTTCCCCTGCTTCTTTTTACTTTTTTTTTTCTTTTTACTTTTTTAAAAGTGCAGCTACAAGAAAATTAAGAAGACATATGCGGCTACATTAGTTATGTTTCTGCTGCTTAAGTCGGAAGTGCCCACTTAGAAAATTCTGACTTTACCAAGACACATGCATTTCTCTTATGCTTCTAGAATTACTTTTTTCTCTCACTGGCCAACTAGACATGGATATACACTAGAAAAAAAAAAAAAATTCACTGGCTGACTAGACATGGATACGCCACGAAGGGCGTAATTGTTTCCCTTTGCTTATCTTTGGCAGCGTACCTGCTTTTTCCATTTTTCTTGTGGTTCATACCTCTGGGAAATAATGATGTCAAATTAGTGTTTAAGACATTTGGAAGTAAAATAAAATCTTTATATAATAAAAATATTTTTAGAAGAAATATCCGGTCTTAAGTCAACAGAAATAAATCCAGAAGTAAATTCAATACAAAACATAATTTTGGAAGGGGTGCCTGGACCCCACAAGAGTTCCCAGGAACTGGGGTGTCCCAGCTGGATCCCTGCCCTCCCCTCCTTTGAGAATCACGTGGTTTCTGACCAGGACTTTCTTGTTTCCAGATGACTCTGCCCCAACAAGACAGTCATCAGAAAAACATGAGGCCCCACGTGACAGTCGCCTGACCTTTCTGTGTAGGCCGTGGCACCAGCCCTGACTGGGGCAGGCATGAGGTTTGGTCACTCTGGGCTCTGCTCCAGAGTAAAGAGACCTGGAGAGGAGTCTGCCAGAGTAGACAGCGGCTCCGTCCTCCGCCAGAGCGTGGCATCTAGCTACGTCAGGGTCCATGCCCCCTGGACACCTACCCCAAAGGCAGCCCGGGCGGGGGGTACCCGGGAGGTGGGGCCAGGCTGGCCCACCTGTCACTAGCATCAGCAACGTACTGCGAGGTCCTTGCTGGACTGGCTGTCTCGTACTGCTCACCTCTCCAGGGCTGAGCCCTTCTCGTCCTTGTTAACATATTTTGAGCACGTTCCAGGTGCCGGCACCAGACAAAGCTCATCTCCTTTCATCCCTAGGCGCCCTTCAGGGAGGAGCTGTCATTATGTTTCCTAATTCGATGATAAGACGAAGGGACAGAGAGGTTAAGTAAGTGGTCCAAAGTCACACAGCTCAGGACCCATATGCTCGACAACCACTCTGCGCTGCCTCTTTGAGGAAGCACCAGAAACCCAATAAACCAGTTCCTACCAGGGAGGGTGTCACACCGCTCACCAGAGCCTCTGCCCAGGAGCGCTGCTCCTCCCTCAGGTGCCCCACATCCTCAGGGCGTCACCACCCACCAGTCACCCGGCCAGACGCCCCAGTCTAGCAGCCAGTGCTTCCTCCGCAGTCCTAAGCGTCTCTGACGTCAGCTGCTTTCTCTCCAACCCCTCCCCTCACTACCAACTTGCATCACATGGTGCAAGTCACTTGGCCTCTCTATGCCCCAGTTTCCCCATCTGTAAAATGGGGATAACGATAGGCCTATCTCATAGAATCATTTGAGATCAAAGTGATTTTCTTTAATTTTTATTTTTGGCTGCACCAAGGCTTAGTTGTGGCATGTGGGATCTAGTCCTCTGACCAGGGATGGAACTGGGGTCCCCTGCTTTGGGAGCGAAGAGTCTTAGCCACTGGATCACCGGGGAAGTCCCCATCGTGATTTTTTTAGCTTTAGTTTTTATTTATTTATTTTGGCCACATCGAATGGCTTGTGGGATCTCCCTGGACCAGGGACTGAACATGGGCCCTGGCAGTGAAAGCCCAAATCTTAACCACTAGACCACCAGAGAGCTCCCAAAGTGATTTTTTTTTTTTCATCAAAACACACATATATATTTTTTTTAACATACATATATCAGGGCGTACCATGGCCCTGGCACACAGTAAGAGCTCAACGCTATTTAACTATCATAATGAGCATGTGCATCCAGAGCCCCACACAGTGGACAGGACCGCAGATGTCTGGGAGGTCAGAGATGGTTTCCTGGGCGGATTCGATCATGCCCTCCCTAGCTGGAGGTCCTGTGGTGTGATCCCCAGGAGCTTGAGCATGAAGCGCAAACTCCTTGGGCTGTCTCAGGAGCCCCAGCTTTGGTCACCCACCCGCTCCTGCCCACACCCATCCGTCTCCTTCCCCCGCCCCCGGTCCCAGCAGGGAGTTCTCCCCACTACGGGCCCCTGCAGTTTATCAGTTTGTACCTGCTTGTCTGTTGACTGTCCCCCCGCTGGAATGGCCCAGCTGTGAGGGCCAGGACCTCACCAGGTGTCCACAGCTGGGTCTCCCGGCAGGTACACCTGGCAGGTGATTCAACACTTGTTTGCAGAATGACCGAATGCGGGAATCAGTGAAGGAAAAAATGGATCTCTTCCGGCACTTGTTCTACAGCCTGGGAAACTGAAGGGGAGATGCGGTGACATCACAGGTCAGATACACTGTGGGTGGTGGAGCCAGATTGGGGTTATTACTATGAAACATTTCATGAGGACAAATGGGCCACATGCATGCAGACAGAGCTCTGGATGACTTCCTCTCCGATGTGCCACCAGCCCTGATGACACAGGCGACTGGAGGTTCCACAAATCACTGCCCTTCATCACGACTACAGTCTCCCCTGAGCACTGGGGTAGGGGCTAGCTGAAAGGTCTTTTCATCCAATGGTGGGATGGGCGGGTCGGGATGGTCCCTCTGGGAGGGTGCAAGGACCCTCCACGGGATGGGAAATCATATCCTAACGGCTGAGTCATACCCAGGGGGTGGAATGGCGTCACTGGCAAGCATGATCCATGATGTCCATCCCAAGCTCATCCCGGCCCGTTGCTCCAATCCACAGAGCTTGGCTGTATTCACATTGGCTCATGGGGAAGATACTGCTGAGGAGGAAGGAAGAAGCAAGCCCAGAGAGGAGGGACCCAGCTTGGTGTGGGCAGCCTGACCGATGTCTCGCATGGAGGGAGGGAACCAGGTCTTGATACCTAGGCCCACGAGGCGCCTATTGTCCTGAGTCCTCACCTGCATCCACATGAAATGGGCAGAACTGTTATCTCCATCTCACCCGCATGAAATGGGCAGAACTGTTATCGTTGAGCAGGGCTCAGAGAAGTTGAGGGCTTTGCCCAGGGTCACACAGCCAGCCAGAATTACCCAGGGGCTGGAACTCCTGGGCCTCCCCTGCAGCATTCCAGCTGATCCCAATCCACACAGCCCACACCAAGAAACATTCCAGCCCACGCCAAGAAACATGTTGCTGCCTTTAGGGTTTTTTTTTTTTTATACAAGAAACTCACAAGCTATGTGCTATTCGCCCCCTTTTACAGAGGAGGAAACTGAGGCTTGTATAAAGGAGACCATTTACCCAGAGTCCACAGCTGGCAGGAGTGGGACTTGAACCCAAGCACCTTCAGGGCCCACAGGCTTCGCTCTGCACCTGCCTGCCTCCTTCATCCTCACCTCTTGGCCTCCGCACAGCTGGGCAGGAGCAGGCGGGCTGACCCACACTCAGTCAAGGACACGGGGCTGCAGCCACGCCCCTGCCTTCCCAGGCCTCTGGCTCCCCCAGCACCCGTGTACCTGGTCACTCTGTTCTCATGCACGACCCCCTGCCTTGGCCCTGCCCGATGCCCCATCCCCAGAAGCCCCTTTGAAAGAGTAATCGGGAGCTGGAATGAGGGACTGAGGCTAAAGGATGGGCAGACGGACAGCCAGCCTGGAGGCAGGCAGGGACACAGCCAAGGGACCCAGACAACCAGGCGAGCGTGAGAAAGCAGGCGACGTACAGGTGAAATGCTGATGTCTGATGTGAGCGAGGCAGACAGAGAAATCTGAGTTAACTGTGGACCAGAAGAGGAAGAAAAATGCCTCTTCTCACCAGCTTAACACAGCCCCCTGGAGGCCAAGTGTGTGACCTTTAAAGAAATACTCAAAACTGGATCTGGCTCAGCTGAAAGTTTTAGAATCCTTCCCCCCTCCCCCGCACCCAACAGCTTTATCAAGATGTAATTCACATACCCGGGAATTCCCCAGTGGTCCAGTGGTTAATACTTCATGCTTCCATTGCAGGGGGCCGGGGTTTGATCCCTGGTTAGGAAACTAAGATCCCACGATGAGGCCAATTTTTTTTTTAATTCACATACCATACAGTTCACCCATTTAAAGTGAACATTTCAATAATTTTTAGTATATTCAAAGTTGTGCAACCATCACACAGTCAATTTTAGAACATTTTCATCAGCTCAAAAAGAAACTCTGTACCTTTTATTATCACTTTCCTGTTCCTCATTCTGCTCCCCACAGCCTCAGTTTAGTTCAGTTCAGTCGCTCAGTCGTGTCCAACTCTTTGCAACCCCATGGACTGCAGCACACTAGGCCTCCCTGTCCATCACCAACTCCCAGAGTTTCCTCAAACTCATGTTCATCCAGTCGGTGATGCTATGCAACCATCTCATCCTCTGTCATCCCCTTCTCCTCCTGCTTTCAATCTTTCCCAGCATGAGGGTCTTTTCCACTGAGTTAGTTCTTTGCATCAGGTGGCCAAAGGATTGGAGTTTCAGCTTCAGCATCAGTCCTTCCAGTGAATACTCAAGATTGATTTCCTTTAAAATTGACTGGTTTGATCTCCTTGCAGTCCAAGAGGACCCACTAATCTTTCGGTCTCTACAGATTTGCCTATTTTGGACATTTCCCATGAGTGGTATCTTGTATATTAGGGCCTCTTGTATCTTTAGGATCAGGGTGTCAAGGTTCACCTACATTGTAGCACATATCAGTACTTCAGTTCTTGGGGAGGGGGATAATTAGGAGTTTAGAATTAACATATACACACCACCATATATAAAATAGATAACCAGCAAGGACCTGAAGGGACAAAATAGGTGATTAATTAGTTAATCCCACTAGGTGACTGTAAGTAGAAAAATACGGGAGACCCCTGTAAAGTTAATGATTACTTGAGAAAACAGGTTTGCTTAACCATAAAACCAAGCAGGCTTGCTTAGCAACAAAACCATCAACAGAAGCACAAAACAAGCACCCAAAACAATAAAACAATGGTGGCATGAGACCCACATCCTGGGCAGTGAGCTCAGTAATTTAATGATCCCTGAGACATGCTCTCTGCACACACAGAAGAAAATAATACTTTGTGGACCCAGCTTGACCATGTAGGGAACAAGAAAACTCCTTTGTCCGACGTGGAGGAAGAGTTGATGATGGAAGCATGTTTACTCGAGAAAGACAAAGAAGGTCTTCTCCCCCTGCCCACTTTTCCTTTGATTATAAAACTGTAACCCAGTAAGTTCTCAGGGCGCAGCACTTCTCGCCCACCCACTTGTAAGCCTCGCAAGCTATTCTAATAAATCACTTATCTACCACTTTGCTCTCGCTGACTTCTTCTCTGCAGTGAGACATAAAGGACTGGGGTACCAGAGCTCTTCAGAGCCCCCCTGAAATGACACCGATCAGTTCCAATATCAGTACTTCACTCCTTGGGGAGGGGGATAAATTGGGAGTTTGGGATTAACATATACACACCACCATATATAAAATAGATAACCAACAGGGGTCTACTGTATAGCACTGGGAACTGTACTCAATATTTTGCAATAACCTACAATGCAAAAGAAACCGCAAAAGAACAGACATATATATGTATAACTGACTGACTTGGCTGTTCATCTGGAACACAACACTGTAAATCAGCTATACTTCAATAAAAAAAATACTTTATTTCTTTTTATTGACTGGTAGCACTTCATGGTACAGATACCCCACATTTTGTTTGTCAATTCATCCAGCTGACAGACATCTGGGTTGGTCCTTCTGTTTGGTATGATGAATAATCCGCTGTGAACATCCCTGTTCAAATTTCTGTGTGTTTCTGCTTCTTTGGGGTCCACGCCTAGGAGCAGAAGTGCTGGGTCATATGGGAAAGAACCTTGGGGTCTTCATTCATATTCGGAGATCCCTGATAAACACATGGGCAAGAAACTCTAAGAATAATCCCAGGACTTCTCACACAGGCTTCTCACATGCCAGACCCTATTCTATAGTCACTCACCGAAGCTTCACAATCGACTCATGAGGCACTAGTATTATCTCAATGGTACAAAGAAACTGAGGCACAGCTCTGGCTGGCTCCCAAGACCCTGCTCTTAACACTAGACCAGAACAGGATTTCTGATGGGCGATAAAATGGCAGACAGAACAGAGCAAGGCCACCTGGAGTCACGCCCCGAGGACTTGGGGCTGTGGCTTCCTCTCCCTTCCTGAGTTGACCCCAAGGGACAAGCGCCTCACCAGGGAGGAGCAATGAGACCCCTCAGGCCTGGCTGCACCCCTCCTGGGTGAAACTGTTTAAAAAACACTTATTTACTTGGTTGCACCGGGTCTTAGCTGCAGAACACGGGATTTTTTTTTTTTTTTTTAGTTGATGTACACAGGATCGTTAGTTGCAGCATGTGGAGTCTGGTTCCCTGATCAGGGATTGAACCAAGGCCCCCTGCATTGGGAGCACAGAGTCTTAGCCACTGGACCATCAGGGAAGTTCCCTGGATGAGGCTTTTTTCTTTTTGGACTGTGGGTCCTCATTACAGAACTTACACAGGACTGGGGAAACAGACTCTTGGACGGCAGAAACAAAACCTTGCATGCACCAGAACTCAGGAGGAAGGAGCAGTGACCCCACAAGAGACTGACCCAGACTTGCTTGTGAGTGTCCAGGAGTCTCCAGTGGAGGTGTGGGCCAACAGTGGCCTGCTGCAGGGTCAGAGGCATTGAATAGAACAGTGCATGCACAAGATCTTTTGAAGAAGGTGGCCATTATCTTCATTACCCCTACCAAAGTTTGGTCTCAGGTCAAACAACAGGGAGGGAACACAGCCCCATCCATCAACAGAAAATTGGATTAAAGATTTACTGAGCATGAAAATATCAATAACCTCAGGTATGCAAATGACACCACCCTTATAGCAAAGAGTGAAGAGGAACCAAAGAGCCTCTTGACGAAAGTGAAAGAGGAGAGTGAAAAAGTTGGCTTAAAGCTCAACATTCAAAAAACGAAGATCATGGCATGCGGTCCCATCACTTCAGGGCAAATAGATGGGGAAACAATGGAAACAGTGACAGACTTAATTTTCTTGGGCTCCAAAATCACTGCAGATGGTGACTGCAAAGTGAAAGTGAAAATGAAAGTAAAGTTGTTCAGTTATGTCCGACTCTTTACAACCCCACAGACTGTAGCCCACCAGGCTCCTCCATCCATGGAATTTTCCAGGCAAGAATACTGGAGTGGGTTGCCATTCCCTTCTCCAGGGGATCTTCCTGACCCAGGGATAAAACCCAGGTCTCCCGCATAGCAGGCAAACGCTTTACTGTCTGAGCCACCAAGGAACTACAGCCATGAAATTAAAAGTCACTTGCTCCTTGGAAGAAAAACTATGACAAACCTAGGCAGCATATTAAAAAACAGAGACGTTGCTTTGTCAACAAAGGTCTGTCTAATCACAGCTATGGTTTTTCCAGTAGCCATGTATGCATGTGAGAATTGAACCATAAAGAAAACTGAGCGCCAAAGAATTGATGCTTTACAACTGTGGTGTTGGAGAAGACTCTTGAGAGTCCCTTGGACTGCAAGATCAAACCAGTCAATCCTAAAGGAAATCAGTCCTGAATATTCACTGGAAAGACTGATCCTGAAGCTAAAGCTCCAATACTTTGGCCACCTGATGCGAAGAACTGACTAACTGGAAAAGACCCTGATGCTGGGAAAGACTGAAGGCAGGAGGAGAAGGGGATGACAGAGGATAAGATGGTTGGATGGCATCACCGACTCGATGGACATGAGTTTGAGCAAGCTCCAGGAGTTGATGACGGACAGGGAGGCCTGGCGTGCTGCAGTCCACAGGGTTGCAAAGAGTCGGACACGACTGAGCAACTGAACTGGACTGAACTGAAAAGAGCATGGCCCTGCCCATCAGAACAAGACCCAGTTTCCCCCCCAGTCAGTCTCCCATCAGGAAGCTTCCATAAGCTTCTTATCCTTATCCATCAGAGGGTAGACATAATGAAAACCACAATCACAGAAAACTAACCAACTGATCACATGGACCACAGCTTTGTCTAACTCCATGAAACTATGAGCCATGCTGTGTAGGGCCACCCAAGACAGACGGGTCACAGTGGAGAGTTCTGACAAAACGTGGTCCACTGGAGAAGGGAATGACAAACAACTTCAGTACTCTTGCCTTGAGAACCCCACGAACAGCATGAAAAGGCAAAAAGATAGGACACTGAAAGATGAACCCCCCAGGTTGGTAGGTGCCCAATATGCTACTGGAGAAGAGGGAGAAATAACTCCAGAAGAATGAAGAGACAGAGCCAAAGTGAAAATAACACCCAGCTGTGGATGTGACTGGTGAGGGAAGAAAAGTTTGATGCTGTAAAGAACAATTGCATAGGTTGTTAGGCCCATGAATTAAGGCAAATTGGAAGTGATCAAACAGGAGATGGCAAGAGTGAACGTTGACATTCTAGGAATCAGCAAACTAAATGGACTGGAATGGGTGAATTTAACTCAGATGACCATTATATCTACTACTGTGGGCAGGAATCCCTTAGAAGAAATGGAGTAGCCCTCATAGTCAACAAAAGAGTCCAAAATGCAGTACTTGGGTGCAATTAAAAACAACAGAATGATCTCTGTTTTTTTCCGAGGCAAACCATTCAATATCACAGTAAACCAAGTCTATGCCCCAACCACTAATGCCGAAGAAGCTGAAGATGAACGGTTCTATGAAGGCCTACAAGACTTTCTAGAACTAACACCAAAAAAATACGTCCTTTTCATCATAGGGGACTGGAATGCAAAAGTAGGAAGTCAAGAGATATCTGGAGTAATAGGCAAGTTTGGCCTTGGAGTACAAAATGAAGCAGGCAAAGGCTAACAGAGTTTTGCCAAGAGAACACACTGATCATAGCAAACACCCTCTTCCAACAACACAAGAGAAGACTCTACACATGGACATCACCAGATGGTCAATACTGAAATCAGATTCCAAAGATGGAGAAGCTCTATACAGTCAGCAAAAATGAGACCGGGAGCTGACTATGGCTCAGATCATGGACTCCTTATCGCAAAATTCAGACTTAAATTGAAGAAAGTAGGGAAAACCACTAGGCCATTCAGGTATAACCTAAATCAAATCCCTTACAATTATACAGTGGAAGTGACAAATAGATTCGAGGGATTCGATCTGATACACCAGAGTGCCTGAAGAACTATGGGCAGAGGTTCATGACGTTGTACAGGAGGCGGTGATCAAGACCATCCCAAAGAAAAAGAAATGCAAAACGGCAAAATGGTTTTCTGAGGAGGCCTTACAAATAGCTGTGAAAAGAAGAGAAGCGAAAGACAAAGGAGAGACGGAAAGATATACTCATCTGAATGCAGAGTTCCAAAGAATAGCGAGGAGATATAAGAAAGCTTTCCTCAGTGATTGGTGCAAAGAAATAGAGGAAAACAACAGAATGGGAAAGACTAGAGATCTCTTCAAGAAAATGAGAGATAACAAGGGAACATTTCATGCAAATATGAGCACAGTAAAGGACAGAAATGGTATGGACTTAACAGCAGCAGAAGATACTAAGAGGTGGCAGGAATACACAGAACTATACAAAAAAGCTCTTAATGACCCGGACAACCATGATGATGTGATCACTCACCTAGAGCCAGACATCCTGGAATGCGAAGTCAAGTGGGCCTTAGGAAGCATCACTACAAACAAAGCTAGTGGATGTGATGGAATTCCAACTGAGCTATTTCAAATCCTAAAAGATGATGCTGTGAAAGTGCTGCACTCAATAAGCCAGCAAATTTGGAAAGCTCAGCAATGGTCACAGAACTGGAAAAGGTCAATTTTCATACCAATCCCAAAGAAAGACAATGCCAAAGAATGTTCAAACTACTGCACAAATGCACTCATCTCACATATCAGCAAAGTAATGCTCAAAATTCTCCAAGCCAGACTTCAACATATGTGAACCGAGAACTACCAGATGTTCAAGCTGGGTTTAGAAAGGCAGAGGAACCAGAGATCAAATTGCCAGCATCCGTTGGATCATCAAAAAACCAAGAGAGTTCCAGAAAAACATCTACTTCTGCTTTATTAACTCACAAGGTGAAACAAACAGCACTGTAAAAAGGTTAAAGTAAAACCAGAGCTGCATTTTTGCTCACAAACTGATAATGACATGAGTTTGTAGCCTGGAATTATAAGTGGAAGCCCCTGGAAATGTGAAGTCTCATGCATGGAGTGGATACACTGCCCCGGACCCTTTCCCAGTTGGTACTCCAGATTACTGTTAACAAGGGACAGCGCTGTTTAATTCTACTGGATGCTACTGGGCCCAATTTGACGATGTATGTGCAGTTACCTCTATCATTTTATTTATTTTCTTTTAATGAGTGTATGTTGAAATCAAGTCAAAAATCTTCTATAAAGAATTGAAATTGTGTGTCATGAGTGGAGTGGTTTCTTTGGCTAACAAGTCTTTCAAAACTAAAACAAAAGTACAACTTTTTAAACACCAGGACCGGGATGCACTAGTGGTAAAGAATGCAGGAGATGCAAGAGATGCGGGTTCAATCCCTGGGTTGGGAAGATCCACTGGAGTGGTAACCCACTCCAGTATTCTTGCCTGGAGAATCCCGTGGACAGAGAAGCCTGGTGGGCTACAGTCCATGGGGCCACAAAAGAGTTAGACACAACTGAGCCACTGAGCACACACAGTCTCAGTTTTAAAGCTAAAGGTACAGGGCCTGGGAAACCCCTTGGCCCCAGCTGGGCGGGACAGCTGGTCACCCTACTGGCCCAGAAGCCCCATCGCCTGCCAGCCCTGCCATCCATCACTGCCCACCCCCCAGTACCTTACACTAAAGTCACATTCCAGCTTTTGTCCAGCATCTCGTATTCTCAGCTGTGATTTTCTTTTACCATTTCTCACTTTACCCTTATTCTCCAGGCCCAACTTCTCATGGGTCCTTGGCAAAACAAGAAATAAACAGAGTCTGAATTCTTTATTAATCTGGACTTACTCCGTCTCAACTCTTGTCCATTCGGAGAAGAAGGTCTTCCTTTCTTTTATGAAACAATGGGGGAGTGGAAGTGGTTGTGAGATTTTTAATGTCTTCATTAATCAAAATAAAAAATCAGCCATCTCGGCTTCCTTGGTGGTCCAGTGGTTAAGATTTTGTGCTTCTATGGCAGGGGGACATGGGTCCGATCCTCCATTGGGAAAGTTCCCCAGGCCACCAGGTCCATGTGGCAAAAGAAAAAGAAAAAAACAGCCAACTCATGCCCATCCTTAAATTTTTAAAATCAACTTGAAATTTTAGTTTTGAACTTAGAGAAAAATTGTGAAAGTAGCACAGGGAACTCATATTCAGCTTCCCCTGTTATTAATACATTTTTATTTACTAAATTCTGTGCTTTATTCTAATTTCCTTAGTTTAAAGTCTTTTTCTGTTCCAGAAGCCCATCTGGGCTATCACATTACATGTAGGTTGCTCTGGGCTATGACAATTCTTCAGACTTTCCTGAGGTTTTGATCACCTTGATTCTTTCCAGGAATAATTGTCAAATCCCTCAACAGGGTTTGTCTGATTGTCTCCTCATGACTTCTCTGTCCACTCAGTAGTTAAGATTCCCTGCTTCCACTGCAGGGGGCACAGCTTCGATCCCTGGCTGGGGAACTAAGATCCTGCAAGCCCCATGCCCCACTTCCAAAAAAAAGAAGAATGTAGTCTGTGTTTAGGGAGGAAGACCATAGAGGTCAAAGGGCATTGTCAACAATCGTATCAAGGGTACAAGCCCTCAAGATGACATATCACTGTTGGTGGTGACCTTGAAAACCAGGCTGATTGAAGTGAATTATCTGAAATTCTTTTGTGTGGGAAATTCATCTCTCTGATATTTTGTTGTTGTTCAGTCACTCAGTCCTGTCTGACTCTTTGCAATTCCATGAACTTCAGCATGCCAGGCTTCCCTGTCTTTCACTATCTCCCAGAGTTTGCTCAAATTCATGTCCATTGAATTGGTGATGCCATCCAACCATCTCATCCTCTGTCATCCCCTTCTCCGCCTGCCTTCAATCTTTCCTAGCATCGGAGTCTTTTCCAGTGAGTCAGCTCTCTGCATCAGGTGGCCAAAGTACTGGAGCTTCAGCTTCACCATCAGTCCTGTCAATGAACATTCAGGGTTGATTTCCTTTAGTACTGACTGGTTTGATCTCCGTGCTATCCAAGAGTCTTCTCCAGCACCACAGTTCAAAAGTATCAGTTCTTCAGCGCTCAGCCCTCTTTTATAGTCCAACTCTCATATCTATACATGACTACTGGAAAAACCATAGCTTTGACTAGACAGACCTTTGTTCCAAAATGATATCTCTACTTTTTAATACGCTGTCTAGGTTGGTCATAGCTTTTCTTCCAAGGAGCATCTTTTAATTTCATGGATGCAGTCACCGTCTGCAGTGATTTTGGAGGCCAAGAAAATAAAGTCTGTCACTGTTTCCCTTTTTCCCCATTTATTTGCCAGGAAGTGATGGGACCGGATGCCATAATCTTCGTTTTCTGACTGTTGAGTTTTAAGCCAGCTTTTTCACTCTCCTTTTTCACTTTCATCAAGAGGCTCTTTAGTTCTTCTTTGCTTTCTGCCATAAGGGTGGTGTCATCTGCATATCTGAGGTTATTGATATTTCTCCCAGAAATCTTGATTCCAGCTTGAGCTTCAACCAGCCTGGCATTTCACATGATGCACTCTGCATATAAGTTAAATAAACAGAATAACAGCACATAGCCTTGACGTACTCTTTTCCCAATTTTGAACCAGTCCATTGTTCCATGTCCCATTCTAACTGTTGCTTCTTGACCTGCATATAGCTTTCTCAAGAGGCAGGTAAGGTGGTCTGGTATTCCCATCTCTTTAAGAATTTTCCAGTTTGTTATGATCTATAGTCAAAGGCTTTGGCATAGTCAATGAAGCAGAAGTAGATGTTTTCTGAAATTCTCTTGTTTTTTCTATGATCCAACTGATGTTGGCAATTTGATCTCTGGTTCCTCTGCCTTTTCTAAATCCAACTTATACATCTGGAAGTTCTAGGTTTACATACTGTTGAAGGCTGGCTTGAAGCATTTTGAGCATGTGAGATGAGTGCAATTGTGGGGTAGTCTGAGCATTCTTTGGCATTGCCTTTCTTAGGGATTGGAATGAAAACTGACCTTTTTCAGTCCTGTGGCCACTGTTGAGTTTTCCAAATTTGCTGACATATTAAGTATAGCACTTTAACAACATCATCTTTTAGGATTTGAAATAGCTCAATTGGAATTCCATCACATCCACTAGCTTTGTTCGTAGTGATGCTTCCTAAGGCCCACCTGACTTCGCATTCCAGGATGTCTGGCTCTAGGTAAGTGATCCCTCCATCATGGTTGTCCGGGTCATTAAAAGCTTTTTTGTACAGTTCTTCTGTGTATTCCTGCCACCTCTTCTTAACATCTCTGCTTCCGTTGGGTCTATACCATTTCTGTCCTTTATTGTGCTCATCTTTGCATGAAATGTTCCCTTGTTATCTCTCGTTTTCCTGAAGAGATCTCCAGTCTTTCCCATTCTATTGTCTTCCTCTACCCAGAGCCCTGATCCTGGCTTCACCTCTGCATACTGTAACTGGCCCAAAGGGTTTGCCAGAGAGAGACAGAGCCCCCTCTGTGTGCCAGGCCCGTGCGGGGACATTTTCACACGAGAGGCAGCTTTCTCACAAAAGGGGATTCAGTCTCCCCACTTTACAGACGAGGCTGAGAGAGGGGCATGGAGCCCCAGGTCACATGCTGTTGAGTGGCATCTGCAGGGTTTGAACCCACTGGCTTCTCACCTCCCTTCCCACCTCTGCGCTGGGCTCGCTAAAGCTAACTGCTGACCAGCAGGAAGAAACCCAGGCCACAGAGCGGGGCATTTACACCAGTCTTGATCCCTTTCCTCTACCCCGGGGTCCCACACACCAGCGAGAGACAGGCCAGGAAAGGACCTTCAGCAGCTGCCGTTCTGGAAACCCTGAGTTAGAAAACGGAAAAGGGGGGAGATGAACCACAGGATGCCCAGGCTTGAAGGGTGCCTGCCACCTTGTTTCGCCCCTCCTTCACCGCCCTTTCTGTAAAAGGCCTCGTGGGCGCCCACCCACTGGGAGAAGCCTGGACGTTTCTTTCACGGAGTCTTGGCTTACTCCGTGGACCACATCCGGAGGCTCGTCTCCATCACTCCCCGGCCTGCCAGCGGGACTGGACTGGGTGTCGGTGAAACCGGGGGTTCCTACTCCTAAGGGAAAGTCTGGGGGTCCCGGACCCCACTCTTGACCTCCAAGCTTCCTCTGGTGCTCTCAGATCTGGGAAACGTAGTTCAGGTTTCCAGGCGGGAGCAGTGGACTAGGCGGTATCCTGAGACGCTGATTCACCCCTTGGGAGACCCTTTCCTGCTCTCTGGCCGTGGGGTTCCTCCTCTGTAAACGGCGGGTAAGAGCTGATTCCCCCCACGTCCAGGAGGCTCAGTCCTGCGCTGCGCCTGCACCCGGATGCCGGTGGCCCGGTCGCCCGTGACCGCAGCGCCCCCTTCTGGCTGGGTGCCTCTCGGCCTCGGGGGCACGTCCCGTGCTCTCTGTCTCCCCCTACAGATCATTCATGGAAGGGCAACTCGGTTGAAAGCCACTCAGAAGGGGACCAGAATTAGGTTTCTAAAGGGGTACTCCGGGGTTTCCATCGCGGCTGTACCACCTGCTAATGGAGACACAATGTGCCACTGACCCCCTCAAAACTTAACCCAATGCTTTGTCATTTATAAAAGGCATATAAACAGGTGAGGAGAACATCTATGTCTCTCTGTGGTAACATTTGCCCAGGAAATTATTTGCTCCAGCCTTGTCCACTCTGCATCCTCAGTGCTGAATGTCCACCACCCATCCCTGCCCCGTCTGGACCCTCAGCGTCTCTCCTGAATCACTGCTCAGGCCTCCCTGTGCCCTCCCAGGCCCCACTTTAATCCACCCTCCCAATGGCAGCCCGGGTTCTCTTTCTAAAAATACAGATCTCATGAGTCACTCTCCTGCTTGCCATAGTCAGTGGTCCTCTGTCAGCCTCAGGATAAAGTCACACCCTTCACGGTAATCAAAACCTCCTTCCTCATACCTGTCAGAATGGCTGTTAACAAAAAGACAAGAGATAACAAGTACTGGCGAAGGACCCGGAAGCCTGGCGTGCCGCAGTCCATGGGGTCGCAGAGTTGGACGCTGAGCAACCAAACAACGAGTGCTGGCGAGGGTGTGGAGGAAAGGGAACTCGGGTGTGTAGTGTGGGAACACAACTTGGTCCAGCCACTATGGAGAGCAGCATGGAGGTGCCTCAAAATATTAGATATACCATAGGATCCACCAATTCCACTCCTGGGTATGTATCCTATGGAAATTAAACCACTATCTTAAAAAGATATCTGCACGTTCATTGCAGAGTTACTTATAATAGCGATATGCAAACAACCTAAGTGTCCACTGATGGATGAATGGATAGAGATAATGTGGTATATATATACAATGGAATATTATTCAGTCATATGAAACCCTGTCATTTATTACAACATGGATGGACCTTGAGGACATTATGCTAAGCAAAACAAGTCAGACAAAGAAAGGGAAAAAATGGTGTGATCTCACTTTATATGTGCAATCTAAAAAAGCCAAATACAGAAAACAGCTTGGTGACTGCCAGAGGTCAGGGGGTAGGGATGGGAAGGCATGAAATGGGGGGAGGGGGTCAAAAGCCACAAAGTTCCGGTCATGAGATAAATAAGTCCTGTGAATATAATGTTACAGTTAACAGTAACACTATACAGTTAACAGTATACAGTTAACAGTAATGTACTATTATATATTTGAAAGTTGCTAAGAGGGGAGATCTTTAAAGTTCTCATCACAACAAATAAAAACTGCAAGGTAATGAATGTTAACTAAACTTGTGATGTCATTTTACAGTATATACACATATCAAATCATTGTTGCATACCTGAAGCTATACATTTTATGTCAACTGTATCACCAAAAAAAAAAAAAAAAGCCTTTTAGACCTGGACCCTGTCTTGTCTCTGATCCAGTCATGTACCATTTCTTTTTCCATCCCAGGCTCCTGCTAACCATCCACCGGGACCTTCTGCACCCCTTGCCCCCTGGCAATTCCTGCATCTGGGCCTTTGTGTGTATCCTTCTTGCTGCTGGAAAACCTTGCCTGTATCTCTGTTTACTCTTTGTCATTCAGGATACAGCTCAACTGTCTCCACCACTGAAAAGTCTTCCTTCCTTCCCACTCACTGCCCTGCCCAGAGAAGAATGGGTTCTTCCTTTCCCTTGTCCTTCAGGTGTCTGCTCAGGGTCCACCTCCTCCAGGAAGCCATCCCTGACCACTCCATACTCGCAAGGTCCAGAGTTGGGATAGTGTGCCTTTGGTCTATTTCTTCCTGGGGACTGAGCTCTGTGAGGTCAGAGGCTGTGTTTGAGTACTGGGGTATCTCTGGCAGCCAGCCAGAGCCCAGTATGGAAGAAGAAGTCAGCTGGGGTTTGGTGGACAGATGAATGAATACATGAATGAATGAATGAAAGATCTGAACAAGCACCTCAGAGCTGGTGATCACAAGGAAGAGTTCCTGAGTGCTACTCAGAGGACCCCTTGGCTTCCTGGGAGTTAGCAAAGGCTTTGTTCTGAGACAGATCTTGGCTCCTTTGACCCCATCTAGGCTTCAGTGTCTCCAGAGGCAAACTTGGGAAAACAGTAAATCATTACCCGAGTGGTTATAAGGATTGACTGGGATCACATTCCTATTGATGCTACTAGCCTCAACCACAAGAGTCTGATGTTGAAGTTCATGGGCTCTTTAGGTGTTGGCCTCACGACAGTGTTTCTAGGAGAAAGTATCCAGGACACACAGTGCCCAAGGTCTCTAATGCCCGGCCCCCACCCCTGGCCCTAACTCTTCTAGCTGAGCCCCAGGCAGGCTTTTCCAGAGGCTGGGCTTTAGCCTCCCTCAGCATCTTAGACTCTTCAATCCTCCTGCCATCCCTGCTCCCCTGTGACATCCATCAGCGCCTGGCCAGCTGTTGTCCAGAGCGGCCACTTCCTCCACCAACCAGCCCCCCATCCATCACCACAACCCCGGGGGGACTTCAGCCCAGCTGCAACCATCAGTCCCCGCACCCCTCCAGGGGCTGGGGTTCCTGGCAGCCTCTGCTTAATCCCAGCTCTGGGGATCGACAGCAGCTGGGTGGGGGCGGGTCTGGGGGGCAGGTGGGGGGAGGCGGCAAGGAGACTCTCCATTCCAGCTGTTGGAAGGCGGCCCCTCCCCCACTGACCTGCTGACTGAGCCCTTTAGCAGGCCACCCATTCACAAGGGATTAGGAGCCCCGTTTTCACAGCAGCTGACCTGTACTGA
Organism: Dama dama; assembly: GCF_033118175.1. Classification (NCBI taxonomy): domain Eukaryota; kingdom Metazoa; phylum Chordata; class Mammalia; order Artiodactyla; family Cervidae; genus Dama; species Dama dama. The sequence goes on from NC_083690.1 coordinate 11,865,853, forward strand.
GCACTTCCTGTGTGCCACTTGGTAAGTTGCCAAGTTGTGCCCAGGTCTTTACGACCCCATGGACTGCAGCATGCCAGGCCTCCCTGTCCCTCACCATCTCTCGGAGTTTGCCCTAGTTCATGTCCATTGAATCAGCAATGCCATCCAATCATCTCATCCTCTGTCACCCTCTTCTCCTGTGTATCAGACCCTCTGCCAAACAGGCATTCTTTGCCTCTGCTAATTTAATCTTCAAAACAAAACAGAAACCACCCATGAGGTTGGTTCTGTCATCATCCCACTTGATGAAGCAGGGAGACTGAGGTTCAGAGCTGTGACTTGCCCACAGTCACATGATGGGCAAGTGCCACATCTGGGACTCAGACTGAACGTTTCTGGAGTCCAGGCTCCTTCTGCCCTATATGGGTGCCCGTGTGGAAGCTCATGGAAGATAGACGCAAGTAGGGACAGGGTGGGGTGCAGGGGAAGGAGAGATTCCGGCTGAGAGGCATTGCTTGGAAGCTCTGAGAGATGAGCAAGATGTGGGTGGGCAGAGGGCTGATGGAGATGTGTGCTGAGCAGGAGGAGCAAAGGCTGGAGGTGGGAGCCTGAATCACTCTCACTGCAAAAGGAGAGTCAGAGAGACACCCAGACACACACAGAGGGAGGCCTGTGTGTGTGATGTGGCTGTGTGTGAATGACTGCCTTTGTTAGTGATTGTGACTCTGTGTGTGTCTGTGTGTGTAAAATTATGCAAGGCTTTGAACTGGGCAAAAAGATGGCAGGGTGTCTTGCCTAGTGCACCCTCCTGGGTCATCTTGGCCTTGCACAGTCTTCAAGGTATTTCCCACGAGGTAGCAAACCGATTGTGATGCAAATGAGTCTCCTCCAAAGAAATGCAAATGACCTGCATCCGGTAGAGACACAATTGATGTCTGCCCTTTGCACACTGACCAGTTTCTCGCACCTGTTTGCAAATTCATTTCAGCACTTGCATGGCCTGCCTGTGTCTGGGCTTTTTTAATCCTCCTTTGAATTGGCTGTAACATCTTACTAGCTCCCTCATAAACTTGTGAGTCAAAAATCTTTGACATATGTTCAAAGATTTTATATTTGTAAGAGAGTTCTGAGTTCCCCTGCTTTTTGAACATATAATTTCATTTACTTATTTGGGACTGTGTTGGGTCTTCATCGCTGCACTAGGGCTTTCTCTAGTTGCGGTGAGTGGGGACCACTCCTAGTTGCGGTGCATGGGCTCTCATCGCGGGGACGTCTCTTGTGTAGCATGGGCTGTAGGGTACACAGGCTTCAGTAGCTGTAGCACCTGAGCTTAGCAGTTGTGGCTTCCGGGTGTGGACCGGCCAGTTCAAGAGATTTCTCTCCTGTGACTCAGTATGGGGCTCGACCCCAGGCTCCAGAGCTCAGGCTCAATAGTTGGGGCACAGGAGCTCAGAGGCTCCACTGCGTGTGGGATCTTCCTGCACCAGGGATCAGACAGCATTGGCCGGCAGACTCTTTACCACTGAGCCACCACGGAAGCCCCCTGACTTTCCCTTCTTGAAGAGTATGTAAGAATCTGCCCCCAAAGTACAGATTCATGTACGCACAAAGCTTGTTGTTGTTGCAGCGCTAAAAGAACCAGCAAAGACTGGACACAGTACAAACATCCGCCAAGGGGAAACTGGTTGAATAAACTGGACGTCCACATAGGAGAGCACTCAACAGTTGGGAAAAGAAATGAAGATGCTCTCCTAATACCACCCGGGAGTGATCTCCAGGATACAGGTTTACGAGAAAATAGCAAAAACAAAATCTAACGAGCAGAATTGTGTGTGCACGATATATATTCTAGCTTCTGAATGTGTGAGAGACGTGTATACATTTTCCCTTCTTGATCTTTTTAGCGGTGACCACGTGCCTGCCCGCTCAGGGGCTACAAAGCCTGCACACCCCCTGCCCCCTGCCCTGGTGCCCCTCAGGCTCCGACCTGAGCAGCTGACCACAGACAACAGTCCCCTGTCGAGGTTCTTTGTGACATTTAGTCGGCACTTACTGCATGCCCGGCTGTGGACTGAGCACTTTAAACATTTGAGCTCAATTCCTCTTCCCGACACTGCTGTGAGGTGGGTGGTCTCATCATCCCCATTTGACAGATGGGGAAACTGAGGAACAGAGAGTAGAAAACATCAGCTAGAGAGGAAGTGGCAAGGCCAGGATTTGAACCTCAACTGTCTCTGACTCTCAGCTTCCCTTGTGGCTCAGATGGTAAAGAATGTGCCCACAGTGTGGGAGACCCAGGTTTGATCCCTGGGTTGGGAAGATCCCTTGGAGGAGGAAATGGCAACCCACTCCAGTATTCCCACCTGGGAAATCCCATGGACGGAGGAGCCTGGAGGGCTACAGTCCGTGGAGGGGGGTCACAAAGAGTCGGACACAACTGAGTGACTTTCATTCACTGTCTGACTCTCAGGCCCATGGGTTCCATCACCACCAGTGAGTGGGTTTCTCTAGCTGCTCCAGCTCAGAAAAGGTAGGAACCAGTACTCCCAATGGTTGAGCCCCAGCCCCTTCAAAGCACAGCAGGGATGGCTGGTCCTCAGTGGGGAGCACCTACTGTGTGTCAGGCACTTCCCATCCACACGCCCACAGTGTCCTCCCCATAGTGAGGCAGGTCCCGCCTCATCCCCTTTGGACAGAAGAGTCTAAGGCTCAGAGAGGTTAAGCAGCTTGCCCAAGGCCACAGAGCAGAGCTGGGGTTTGAACCCAGGTCAGTCTGTCTCCCAGGTCTGGGCCAGGTTCAGGCTGCCCTCCCCTGGCCTGCGGGGGGGGGGGGGGGGGGGAGGGGGTATCACTTACCCCAGCCGGGGTTCAGAGGAGGCTGCAGTCAGCAGTGGTGGACATCGGTCCCCTCCCCTACCTGCTTCCTGCCTGGGAGAGGAGGACGGTGCCTTCAGAAGGAGCTAGGGTTGGGAGAGACAGGTGAGCCAGACCCACTCTGTTCCCTTCTCCAAGAACTGCCTGCAGCCTCCCAATCAGCTAAAATTGGACTTCGCTGCCGTCTGCACGTTCCCGCATACCTCAGCCTGGGTTCCCACACCCTGACTCCTGCTCCCTCCACCACCGGCTGACTTGTTAACCACAGGCACAAGGTTAGAAAGAGCCCCTCCCTGCTGCCTGCCTCAGCAAGTGGCACCTCCACCCACACATGAGCACAGCTGCTACGCACGCCCATTGCACCATCAACTCCTGGGTAACGCGTATCACAGTTATAACTAAAATTCCCACGAGGTTCTTGCAATTTTTTAGAACCTAAAACTGCTCTAAAATGTTAAAAATCTTAAGGATTTTTTTCTTAAAAAAAAAAAAAAAACCAATCTGGTTAGAGTATGTAAGAGTCTGCCCCCAAAGTACAAATTCATGTAGGCACAAAGTTTGTTGTTGTTTCAGCGCTAAAAGAACCAGCAAAGACTGGACACAGTACGAACATCCGCCAAGGGGAAACTGGTTGAATAAACTGGACGTCCACATAGGAGAGCGCTCAACGGTTGGGAAAAGAAATGAAGATGCTCTCCTAATACCGCCCAGGAGTGATCTCCAGGATACAGGTTTATGAGAAAACAGCAAAAACAAAATCTAACGAGCAGAATTGTGTGTGCACGATATAAATTCTAGCTTCTGAATGTGTGGGAGATGTGTATACATCTGCTTATATTTTCAGAAAGAGACAATGGAGGGGACTTTCCTGGTGGTGCAGTGGCTAAGACTTTGCACTCCCAATGCATGGGGCTTGGGTTCGATCCCTGGTCTGGGAACTAGATCCCACGTGCCACAACTAAGAATTCACAAGCCACAACTAAGACCCAGCACAGCCAAATAAATAAATATCAAATATACATACATACATATACAGGTGGCCCAGATGGTAAAGAATCTGTCCCCAATGTGGGAAACCCGGGCTCGATCCCTGGGTCAGGAAGATCCCCCGGAGAAGGGAATGGCAACCTGCTCCAGTATTCTTGCCTGGAGAACTCCATGGACAGATGAGCCTGGTGGGCTACAGCTCATGGGGTCACAAAGAGTCGGAGATGACACAGGGATTAACATTTCAACTTCTTCATATATTTATATATTACAGCTCCTTTCTGGGACAGAACTGTTAAATAAAAAAAAGAAGAAGAAGGAAGAAAGAGGCAATGGAAAGATAAATCAGAAGCTAACAAAACTGTTACCTAAGGGCAGAGAGGTAATTAGTGAAAGGAACAGATGTGGAAGCTAGATTTCTCTGAGTGTATCTGGTTTCAGTTTTTATTTTGTAAATGCAAACAGTCTATAAAATTATAAAGCAAAGACAAAAAAAAAAAAAAAAAAAAAAAAACCACCTTAAAATAAAAATACCCAGCAGAAATGAATAAACCTGTCAACTTGGCAACCACACTGAGAAGGATCACTGGAAGTGACTTTAAAACAGCAGTTTGATGATGCATCCCCAGTGGTCTTTATCTGAAGGACCACAAAGAAACAGAAGCACAAGAAAATCATCAACAGCACTAGGTCATCTTACAGGTAGTGATTATGTTGTAGCCACACGTTCCGGGAAACAAACTCACTCAGAGGGACAATGCAGATAGTGGAGTGCAGTTTATTACACCGGCGGGTCCAAGGCAGAGTCTCCTCTCAGCCAAGGACCCCGACCAGCATTTGTGAAAATCTTTTATACCCCATGTGTCCAAACCCACCACCCCAATTCCCTTGAGACTTACATAAACAAAGAAAGGGTAAATACAACTACAATAACCCCATCATTCACGTGTTATGTGTTCAGTCAATAATCAATAAGCCCGCAGTTACATTCCAAATAGTTAATAACCGATAAGCCTGTGCTTACATTCTGATAGATAGTGTCCGGAGGCAGGGGTGATTAGTGTCTGTTTTCTCTTAGGTGATGAGTAACCTGGATATGATCTTCAAGGTTCCCCTGTCCGGAGGGGGTCTTATCCTTCCACAGGCACTAAGCAGAGAGTTCAGAGTCCACTGCAGAGGTGGCCGAGCACGATCAGCACAGACAGGCCTGAGATGGAGTCCAGGCCCTATGAATTCCTTCTTCAATTATACTGGTATTATTAGGTCAGCTTTATAATATAGGATACAGATGATAAGAAATGTGTGCTAATGTTGTTAGGAACCAAGACTTTCTGCGTAAAAATTTTTAAAAAGGAGAGATACACAAAATCAAAGAAGTTAAATGAAAACCTTATCATCTTAAATGTGAATGAAAAGGATCAGGATCTCTAGTTTCACACCTAGATGCAATGATAACCCAACGGGAATAAGCACCTTAATGGCTCCATTGTGATCCCTTGCTCCCATTTATCACCAAAAGGAACAGGGCCCCTCTGAGAAATAGCTGACTCCAAGCAGAAAGGGTCTAAGACGGATCTGGGACATGTCTTCCAGAAATAAAAAAAACTCTCAAAGACTATGGAGAAACAGAAGCACAAACAGAAACAGAAGCGATGATGTAACAAATTCAATAAGCATCATGAGCTTGAACAGCTCAGTACCTCTCTGAGCCTCGGTTTCCCCATGTGGGCAATGGGGATGCCCATTTCCACCTGGCTGGGTGTTGTGAGGAATTAAAACACCTGGTGATTCAGTGGTAAATAATCTGCCTGCAGTGCAGGAGACCTGGGTTCAATCCCTGGGTCAGAAAGATTCCCCTGGATAAGGAAATGGCAACCCACTCGTATTCTTGCCTAGGAAATCCCATGAACAGAGGACCCTGGTGGGCTACAGTCCATGGGATCACAGAGTCAGACATGGCTTAGCAACTAAACAACAAAATGACTTTGAAAAAATGGTCCACGTTAAAACTATATATATATATATATTTTTTTTTTAATATATATATATATTTTTAAAGGAAATGGCCCAAAGCTTGGCAGAACGACAAATGGCACCCCAATCACTTCCCCCTCATTAGTTCTGCTTTGCCTATAACCAGGGTGCTCGGAGGCTGACCCTAGTGGGGCTCAAGGACCAGTTGGGAGGTGTCTTGCCTCATACCCTCATCAGCTGCAGACCAAGCTCCCAACATGCTTAGCCTCCCTACCAGTCCGTCCTCACATCCTCCTGTCTCTCCTGGGGCCACCTGGGCTCTCTTTCTCAAGACCACCACTTAAGAGCAGCTCACCGTTAAATTTCTCCAACACCCAGGTAGGAATGGGCATCCCATTGCCCAGATGGGGAAACTGAGGCTCAGAGAGGTATTGAGCTGTCCAAGCTCACGGCACTGGAAGCAGCTGATTCTGGCATCCATGCCCTTGTCCCACCCCCTCTCTTTCCGCTATTGGCTCCTTCTCTTCGGAAGGCTGAGCGTGGGGTGCGGGTGGTCCTTCCTGAGGAGTGAGTCACCCTCATTTTGGTGTGTTTCATCTCCCCAGCTCCAGCTGGGAGCTGGGAGGAGGGGGTCGGTGCACATGAGCCCGAGGCAGGAAGGCTGCTTTCCCCTAGAGAGAAAGGAGTCTGCTGTCCAAAGCACTCCAGGGACTTCACTGGTGGTCCAGTGGTTGAGACTTTGCCTTCCAATTCACGGGGTGCAGGTTTGATCCCTGGTTGGGGAACTAAAATGCCACATGCCTCAGGGTGAAGCCAAAAAATTTAAAGATAAATAAAGCACCCTGGACACCTCCTGCCCTCCGTGGTTACTGCGCCAGACCAACTCGACCTCCAGAATACTTCTGGAATCTGTCCCCTCTTCACCTAAGCCACAACCCTGACCCAGGACATCATCAGCTCTTGCCTGGACTGTGGGAGCCTCCCAGCACCCCAGCCCCGCTTCCCCCCCTCACCTCCCCAATCCACTGCAAGAGAGAAAGGGCACGTTCCATATATGCTTTGAAGGTGGGATGGACACCATTTGTGACAAATGAACATATTTAGTTGCTGTCAGGGCTTCCCAGGTGGCACTAGTGGTAAAGAACCCGCTTGCCAATGCAGAAGACATAAGAGATGCAGGTTCAATCCCTGGGTTGGGATCCCCCGAAGGAGGCGACCCACTCCAGTATTCTTGCCTAGAGAATCCCATGGACAGAGGAGCCTGGTGGGCTACAGTCTTTAGGGTCACAAAGAATCAGACACGACTGAATTGACTTAGCACAGTTGCTGCCAACATCGATGAGCCTCCCTTTTCTACCCAGGCCTGATTTTATTTCATTTCAGATAACCTGTAAGATGGAAATACAGGCTCTGCACAAGGCCTGGAGGCTGGGCCAAGCCCCCACCATCTCCTGTCCCCTCCACCCCCTACCCCCCAGCCCTCGAATTTCTGCTGGAGGCCATTTAAGAGGCAGCAAATCAATGCTTAAGAGGAAGGATCTCACACTTTCTGCAACAACTAAAAGGCAAGGAAATACAAAAGAGAGAATTGTTATAGCTTACAAGGGATTTAAGAGAAACATCAGCCAAATGCAACGTACAGATTTTGCCTCTTGATTTGAACCAACCAGCCCTTAAACACATTTAGGAAACAACAGGGGGCGGCAGGTGGAGATGGGATTTGAGAGGATATTACACAATCGTGAACTTCTTATAGGTGTGAAAGTGGCAATTAAATGAAAATCTGGTTATTTGAGACAGTTTCTATCACAGAGGTACATTCTAAAGAACTTATGAATGAAATGACAATATGATTCATGATAAAAGAACCCAGCAGGGGGCAGGCGGGGAAGTGAGTGGGGTGGGGGGCGGATAGGGCTGAAACAAGATGATGTAGTGGAAGTTGCACTTTTCTCAAATGATATGGAGTTTCCTTTAAAAAACTAAAAATCAGTATCAGTATCAGTTCAGTCATACAGTCATGTCTGATTCTTTGCAACCCCATGACCTGCAGCACGCCAGGCCTCTCTGTCCATCACCAACTCCTGGAGCCTGCCCAAACTCATGTCCTTCAACTCAGTGATGCCATCCAACCATCTCATTCTCAGATAGTGCTAACTGAAGATCCTGCAATCCCACTCCTGGGCATACATCCAGAGAAATACTATGATGACAAGAGCTTCCCAAGTGTAATTCAAAAAGATACATTCACCCCAATGTTCA